>NC_053039.3:339220529-339823821 GCF_002575655.3 Aegilops tauschii subsp. strangulata
TTTTTATGCTTCAAAGAAGAAGAATGTGGTGGTGGAGGTGAAGACGATGGCCCCGGTTGTTGGGGAACATTGCATGGGAAACAAAATTTTCCTACGCTCACCAAGATCAATCTAGGAGAAGCACATCTATGAGAGGAGAGATTGGATCTACATACCCTTGTAGATCGCTAAGCGGAAGCGTTAAGAAACGCGGTTGATATAGTCGAACGTCTTCGCGATCCAATCACGATTCATCCATGAACTCCCGATCAAGTGCCGAACGGACGACACCTCCGCGTTCAATACACGTACGCCTTGATGACGCCTTCACCTCCTTGATCCAACGAGTGATGCTGAAGTAGTAGCTCGAGTTCTCCAGCAGCACGACGGCGTGGTGGAGATAGTGGTGGAGCAATCTCAGCAGGGCTTCGCCAAGCCTAACGGAGAAGGAGAGGAACTACGAGGGAGAGGAAGGGCAGTGTCGTGGAAATGATGGGTGTGGCTGCCCTCCCTCTCCACCTCTATATATAGGGGAAAGGGGGAGCGGTGCCGCCCTAGGGTTTCCCCCTAGGTGGGGGTGGCTGCCACCAAGGGGAGGCGCCTCCTAGGTGAAGGAAATATGCTCTAGAGGCAATAATAATGTTGTTATTTTATATTTCCTTATATCATGATAAATGTTTATTATTCATGCTAGAATTGTATTAACCGGAAAACTTGATACATATGTGGATACTTAGACAAAACACTGTGTCCCTAGTAAGCCTCTACTAGACTAGCTCGTTAATCAAAGATGGTTAAGTTTCCTAACCATAGACATGTGTTGTCATTTGATGAACGGGATCACATCATTAGGAGAATGATGTGATGGACAAGACCCATCCGTTAGCTTAGCATTATGATCGTTAAGTTTTATTTCTATTGCTTTCTTCATGACTTATACATATTCCTTTCACTATGAGATTATGCAACTGCCGGATACCGGAGGAATACCTTGTGTGCTATCAAACGTCACAACATAACTGGGTGATTATAAAGATGCTCTACAGGTATCTCCAAAGGTGCTTGTTGGGTTGGCATAGATCAAGATTAGGATTTGTCACTGAGAGTATCGGAGAGGTATCTCTGGACCCTCTCGGTAATGCACATCACTATAAGCCTTACAAGCAATGTGACTAATGAGTTAGTTATAGGCTGATGCATTACGGAACGAGTAAAGAGACTTGCCAGTAATGAGATTGAACTAGGTATGATGATACCGACAATCGAATCTCGGGCAAGTAACATACCGATGACAAAGGGAATAACGTATGTTGTTATTGCAGTTTGACCGATAAAGATCTTCATAGAATATGTAGGAACCAATATGAGCATCCAGGTTCCGCTATTGTTTATTGATCGGAGATGTGTCTCGGTCATGTCTACATAGTTCTCGAACCCGTAGGGTCCGCACGCTTAACGTTCGATGACGATTTGTTTTATGAGTTATGTGTTTTGGTGACCGAAGTTTGTTCGGAGTCCCGGATGAGATCACAGACATGACGAGGAGTCTCGAAATAGTCGAGAGGTAAAGATTGATATATTGGACGATGATATTCTGACACCGAAATGGTTTCGGAAAGGTTCGGGTATATTTCGGAGTACCGAGGGGTTACCGGAACCCCCCGGGGAAGTATTGGGCCTACATGGGCCTTAGTGGAGAGAAAGGGGAGCCCGCAAGGGGTGGCGTGCGCCCCCTGCAAGGGAGTCCGAATAGGACAAGGAGGACGGGGTGCAGCCCCCCTTCCCTCTCCCTCTCCCTCTCCTTCCTTTTCCCCTCCGATGAGAAAGAAAAAAGGGGGGCACCGAATTCTACTAGGAGTGGAGTCCTAGTAGGACTTGAAGGAAATATGCCCTAGAGGCAATAATAAAGTTATTATTTATTTCCTTATATCATGATAAATGTTTATTATTCATGCTAGAATTGTATTAACCGGAAACATAATACTTGTGTGAATACATAGACAAACAGAGTGTCACTAGTATGCCTCTACTTGACTAGCTCGTTAATCAAAGATGGTTATGTTTCCTAGCCATTGACATGGGTTGTCATTTGATTAACGGGGTCACATCATTAGGAGAATGATGTGATTGACTTGACCCATTCCGTTAGCTTAGCACCCGGTCGTTTAGTATGTTGCTATTGCTTTCTTCATGACTTATACATGTTCCTATGACTATGAGATTATGCAACTCCCATTTACCGGAGGAACACTTTGTGTGCTACCAAACGTCACAACGTAAATGGGTGATTATAAAGGTGCTCTACAGGTGTCTCTGAAGGTACTTGTTGGGTTGGCGTATTTCGAGATTAGGATTTGTCACTCTGATTGTCGGAGAGGTATCTCTGGGCCCTCTCGGTAATGCACATCACTTAAGCCTTGCAAGCATTGCAACTAATGAGTTAGTTGTGGGATGATGTATAAAGGAACGAGTAAAGAGACTTGCCGGTAACGAGATTGAACTAGGTATTGAGATACCGATGATTGAATCTCGGGCAAGTAACATACCGATGACAAAGGGAACAACGTATGTTGTTATGCGGTCTGACCGATAAAGATCTTCGTAGAATATGTGGGAGCCAATATGAGCATCCAGGTTCCGCTATTGGTTATTGACCAGAGACGTGTCTCGGTCATGTCTACATAGTTCTCGAACCCGTAGGGTCCGCACGCTTAACGTTTCGATGACAGTTATATTATGAGTTTATATGTTTTGATGTACCGAAGGTTGTTCGGAGTCCCGGATGTGATCACGGACATGACGTGGAGTCTCGAAATGGTCGAGACATGACGATTGATATATTGGATGACTATATTCGGACACCAGAATGGTTCCGGGGTTTATCGGATATATACTGGAGTACCGGGGGGTTACCGGAACCCCCCGGAGGCTATTGGGCCTCATGGGCCCCATTGGTGGAAGAGGAGAGGCGGCCAAGGGGCAGCCGTGCGCCCCTCCCCCCAAGTCCGAATTGGACAAGGAAGGGGGCGGCGCCCCCCTTTCCTTTCCCCCTCTCTCCTTCCCTCTCTTCTCCTAGTCCAACAAGGAAGGGAGGGAGTCCTACTCCCGGTGGGAGTAGGACTCCTCCTGGCGCGCCTCCTCCCTGGCCGGCCGCACCTCCCCCCTTGCTCCTTTATATACGGGGGCAGGGGCACCCCAAAGACACATCAATTGATCGTTTGATCTTTTAGCCGTGTGCGGTGCCCCCCTCCACCATAGTCCACCTCGATAATACTGTAGCGGTGCTTAGGCGAAGCCCTGCGTCGGTAGAACATCATCATCGTCACCAGGCCGTCGTGCTGACGAAACTCTCCCTCAACACTCGGCTGGATCGGAGTTCGAGGGACGTCATCGGGCTGAACGTGTGCTGAACTCGGAGGTGCCGTGCGTTCGGTACTTGATCGGTCGGATCGTGAAGACGTACGACTACATCAACCGCGTTGTGCTAACGCTTCCGCTTTCGGTCTACGAGGGTACGTGGACAACACTCTCCCCTCTCGTTGCTATGCATCACCATGATCTTGCGTGTGCGTAGGAATTTTTTTGAAATTACTACGTTCCCCAGCAGTGGCATCCGAGCCTGGTTTTATGCGTAGATGTCATATGCACGAGTAGAACACAAGTGAGTTGTGGGCGATATAAGTCATACTGCTTACCAGCATGTCATACTTTGGTTCGGCGGTTTTGTTGGATGAAGCGTCCTGGACCGACATTACGCGTACGCTTACGCGAGACTGGTTCTACCGACGTGCTTTGCACATAGGTGGCTGGCGGGTGTTAGTTTCTCCAACTTTAGTTGAACCGAGTGTGGCTACGCCCGGTCCTTGCTAAAACAGCACCAACTTGACAAACTATCGTTGTGGTTTTGATGCGTAGGTAAGAACGGTTCTTGCTAAGCCCGTAGCAGCCACGTAAAACTTGCAACAACAAAGTAGAGGACGTCTAACTTGTTTTTGCAGGGCATGTTGTGATGTGATATGGTCAAGGCATGATGCTAAATTTATTGTATGAGATGATCATGTTTTGTAACCGAGTTATCGGCAACTGGCAGGAGCCATATGGTTGTCGCTTTATTGTATGCAATGCAATCGCCCTGTAATGCTTTACTTTATCACTAAGCGGTAGCAATAGTCGTAGAAGCATAAGATAGGCGAGACGACAACGATGCTACGATGGAGATCAAGGTGTCGCGCCGGTGACAAAGGTGATCATGACGGTGCTTCGGAGATGGAGATCACAAGCACAAGATGATGATGGCCATATCATATCACTTATATTGATTGCATGTGATGTTTATCTTTTATGCATCTTATCTTGCTTTGTTTGACGGTAGCATTATAAGATGATCCCTCACTAAATTATCAAAGTATAAGTGTTCTCCCTGAGTATGCACCGTTGCGAAAGTTCTTCGTGCTGAGACACCACGTGATGATCGGGTGTGATAGGCTCTACGTTCAAATACAACGGGTGCAAAACAGTTGCACACGCGGAATACTCAGGTTAAGCTTGACGAGCCTAGCATATAACAGATATGGCCTCGGAACACGGAGACCGAAAGGTCGAGCGTGAATCATATAGTAGATATGATCAACATAGTGATGTTCACCGTTGAAACTACTCCATCTCACGTGATGATCGGACATGGTTTAGTTGATATGGATCACGTGATCACTTAGAGGATTAGAGGGATGTCTATCTAAGTGGGAGTTCTTAAGTAATATGATTAATTGAACTTAAATTTATCATGAACTTAGTACCTGATAGTATCTTGCTTGTCTATGTTGATTGTAGATAGATGGCCCGTGCTGTTGTTCCGTTGAATTTTAATGCGTTCCTTGAGAAAGCAAAGTTGAAAGATGATGGTAGCAATTAAACGGACTGGGCCCATAACTTGCGAATTATCCTCATTGCTGCACAGAAGAATTACATCCTGGAAGCACCGCTAGGTGCCAGACCTGCTGCTAATGCAACTGACGACGTTAAGAACGTCTGGCAGAGAAAAGCTGATGACTACTCGATAGTTCAATGTGCCATGCTTTACGGCTTAGAACCGGGACTTCAACGACGTTTTGAACGTCATGGAGCATATGAGATGTTCCAGGAGTTGAAGTTAATATTTCAAGCAAATGCCCGGATTGAGAGATATGAAGTCTCTAATAAGTTCTACAGCTGCAAGATTTAGGAGAATAGTTCTGTCAGTGAGCATATACTCAAAATGTCTGGGTATAATAATCACTTGATTCAACTGGGAGTTAATCTTCCGGATGATAGCGTCATTGACAGAATTCTCCAATCACTGCCACCAAGCTACAAGAGCTTCGTGATGAACTATAACATGCAAGGGATGGATAAGATGATTCCCGAGCTCTTCGCAATGCTAAAGGCTGCGGAGGTAGAAATCAAAAAGGAGCATCAAGTGTTGATGGTCAATAAGACCACCAGTTTCAAGAAAAAGGGCAAAGGGAAGAAGAAGGGGAACTTCAAGAAGAACAACAAGCAAGTTGCTGTTCAGGAGAAGAAACCCAAGTCTGGACCTAAGCCTGAGACTGCGTGCTTCTACTGCAAGCAGACTGATCACTGGAAGCGGAACTGCCCCAAGTATTTGGCGGATAAGAAGGATGGCAAGGTGAACAAACGTATATGTGATATACATGTTATTGATGTGTACCTTACTAATGCTCGCAGTAGCACCTGGGTATTTGATACTGGTTCTGTTGCTAATATTTGCAACTCGAAACACGGACTACGGATTAAGCGAAGATTGGCTAAGGACGAGGTGACCGTGGGAAATGGTTCCAAAGTCGATGTGATCGCGGTCGGCACGCTACCTCTATATCTACCTTCAGGATTAGTTTTAGACCTAAATAATTGTTATTTGGTGCCAGCGTTAAGCATGAACATTATATCTGGATCTTGTTTGATGCGAGACGGTTATTCATTTAAATCAGAGAATAATAGTTGTTCTATTTATATGAATAATATCTTTTATGGTCATGCACCCTTGAAGAGTGGTCTATTTTTGTTGAATCTCGATAGTAGTGATACACATATTCATAATATTGAAGCCAAAAGATGCAGAGTTGATAATGACAGTGCAACTTATTTGTGGCACTGCCGTTTAGGTCATATCGGTGTAAAGCGCATGAAGAAACTCCATACTGATGGACTTTTTGAACCACTTGATTATGAATCACTTGGTACTTGCGAACCGTGCCTCATGGGCAAGATGACTAAAACGCCGTTCTCCGGAACTATGGAGAGAGCAACAGATTTGTTGGAAATCATACATACAGATGTATGTGGTCCGATGAATATTGAGGCTCGTGGCGGATATCGTTATTTTCTCACCTTCACAGATGATTTGAGCAGATATGGGTATATCTACTTAATGAAACATAAGTTTGAAACATTTGAAAAGTTCAAAGAATTTTAGAGTGAAGTTGAAAATCATCGTAACAAGAAAATAAAGTTTCTACGATCTGATCGTGGAGGAGAATATTTGAGTTACGAGTTTGGTCTACATTTGAAACAATGCGGAATAGTTTCGCAACTCACGTCACCCAGAACACCACAGCGTAATGGTGTGTCCGAACGTCGTAATCGTACTCTACTAGATATGGTGCGATCTATGATGTCTCTTACTGATTTACCGCTATCATTTTGGGGTTATGCTTTAGAGACGGCCGCATTCACGTTAAATAGGGCACCATCAAAATCCGTTGAGACGACGCCTTATGAACTGTGGTTTGGCAAGAAACCAAAGTTGTCGTTTCTTAAAGTTTGGGGCTGCGATGCTTATGTGAAAAAGCTTCAACCTGATAAGCTCGAACCCAAATAGGAGAAATGTGTCTTCATAGGATACCCAAAGGAGATTGTTGGGTACACCTTCTATCACAGATCCGAAGGCAAGACTTTTGTTGCTAAATTCGGAATCTTTTTGGAGAAGGAGTTTCTCTTGAAAGAAGTGAGTGGGAGGAAAGTAGAACTTGATGAGGTAATTGTACCTGCTCCCTTATTGGAAAGTAGTTCATCGCAGAAACCGGTTTTTGCGACGCCTACACCAATTAGTGAGGAAGTTAATGATGATGATCATGGAACTTCAGATCAAGTTGTTACTGAACCTCGTGGGTCAACCAGAGTAAGATCCGCACCAGAGTGGTACGGTAATCCTGTTCTGGAGGTTATGCTACTAGACCATGACGAACCTACGAACTATGAAGAAGCGATGGTGAGCTCAGATTCCGCAAAATGGCTTGAGGCCATGAAATCTGAGATGGGATCCATGTATGAGAACAAAGTGTGGACTTTGGTTGACTTGTCCGATGATCGGCAAGCCATTGAGAATAAATGGATCTTCAAGAAGAAGACTGACGCTGACGGTAAAGTTACTGTCTATAAAGCTTGACTTGTTGCAAAAGGTTTTCGACAAGTTCAAGGGATTGACTATGATGAGACCTTCTCACCCGTAGCAATGCTTAAGTCTGTCCGAATCATGTTAGCAATTGCCGCATTTTATGATTATGAAATTTGGCAAATGGATGTCAAAACTGCATTCCTGAATGGATTTCTGGAAGAAGAGATGTATATGATGCAACCGGAAGGTTTTGTCGATCCAAAGGGAGCTAACAAAGTGTGCAAGCTCCAGCAATCTATTTATGGACTGGTGCAAGCCTCTCGGAGTTGGAATAAACGCTTTGATAGTGTGATCAAAGCATTTGGTTTTGTACAGACTTTTGGAGAAGCCTGTATTTACAAGAAAGTGAGTGGGAGCTCTGTAGCATTTCTAATATTATATGTGGATGACATATTGCTGATTGGAAATGATATAGAATTTCTGAATAGCATAAAGGGATACTTGAATAAGAGTTTTTCAATGAAAGACCTCGGTGAAGCTGCGTATATATTGGGCATCAAGATCTATAGAGATAGATCAAGACGCTTAATTGGACTTTCACAAAGCACATACCTTGACAAAGTTTTGAAGAAGTTCAAAATGGATCAAGGAAAGAAAGGGTCCTTGCCTGTGTTACAAGGTGTGAAGTTGAGTAAGACTCAATGCCCGACCACTGCAGAAGATAGAGAGAAGATGAAAGATGTTCCCTATGCTTCAGCCATAGGCTCTATCATGTATGCAATGCTGTGTACCAGACCTGATGTGTGCCTTGCTATAAGTTTACCAGGGAGGTACCAAAGTAATCCAGCAGTGTCACTTGACAGCGGTCAAGAACATCCTGAAATACCTAAAAAGGACTAAGGATATGTTTCTCGTTTATGGAGGTGACAAAGAGCTCATCGTAAATGGTTACGTTGATGCAAGCTTTGACACTGATCCGGACGATTCTAAATCGCAAACCGGATACGTGTTTACATTGAACGGTGGAGCTGTCAGTTGGTGCAGTTCTAAACAAAGCGTCGTGGCGAGATCTACGTGTGAAGCGGAGTACATAGCTGCTTCGGAAGCAGCAAATGAAGGAGTCTGGATGAAGGAGTTCATATCCGATCTAGGTGTCATACCTAGTGCATCGGGTCCAATGAAAATCTTTTGTGAAAATACTGGTGCAATTGCCTTGGCAAAGGAATCCAGATTTCACAAGAGAACCAAGCACATCAAGAGACGCTTCAATTCCATCCGGGGTTTAGTCCAGGTGGGAGACATAGAAATTTGCAAGATACATACGGATCTAAATGTTGCAGACCCGTTGACTAAGCCTCTTCCACGAGCAAAACATGATCAGCACCAAGGCTCCATGGGTGTTAGGATCACTAATCTAGATTATTGACTCTAGTGCAAGTGGGAGACTGAAGGAAATATGCCCTAGAGGCAATAATAAAGTTATTATTTATTTCCTTATATCATGATAAATGTTTATTATTCATGCTAGAATTGTATTAATCGGAAACGTAATACTTGTGTGAATACATAGACAAACAGAGTGTCACTAGTATGCCTCTACTTGACTAGCTCGTTAATCAAAGATGGTTATGTTTCCTAGCCATTGACATGGGTTGTCATTTGATTAACGGGGTCACATCATTAGGAGAATGATGTGATTGACTTGACCCATTCCGTTAGCTTAGCACTCGATCGTTTAATATGTTGCTATTGCTTTCTTCATGACTTATACATGTTCCTATGACTATGAGATTATGCAACTCCCGTTTACCGGAGGAACACTTTGTGTGCTACCAAACGTCACAACGTAACTGGGTGATTATAAAGGTGCTCTACAGGTGTCTCCGAAGGTAATTGTTGGGTTGGCGTATTTCAAGATTAGGATTTGTCACTCCGATTGTCGGATAGGTATCTCTGGGCCCTCTCGGTAATGCACATCACTTAAGCCTTGCAAGCATTGCAACTAATGAGTTAGTTGTGGGATGATGTATTACAGAACGAGTAAAGAGACTTGCCGGTAACGAGATTGAACTAGGTATTGAGATACCGACGATCGAATCTCGGGCAAGTAACATACCGATGACAAAGGGAACAACGTATGTTGTTATGCGGTCTGACCGATAAAGATCTTCGTAGAATATGTGGGAGCCAATATGAGCATCCAGGTTCCGCTATTGGTTATTGACTGGAGACGTGTCTCGGTCATGTCTACGTAGTTCTCGAACCCGTAGGGTCCGCACGCTTAACGTTTCGATGACAGTTATATTATGAGTTTATATGTTTTGATGTACCGAAGGTTGTTCGGAGTCCCGGATGTGATCACGGACATGACGAGGAGTCTCGAAATGGTCGAGACATGAAGATTGATATATTGGATGACTATATTCGGACACCGGAATGGTTCCGGGGTTTATCGGATATATACCGGAGTACCGGGGGGTTACCGGAACCCCCCGGAGGCTATTGGGCCTCATGGGCCCAATTGGTGGAAGAGGAGAGGCGGCCAAGGGGCAGCCGCGCGCCCCTCCCCCCAAGGCCGCCCCCTTTCCTTTCCCCCTCTCTCCTTCCCTCTCCTCTCCTAGTCCAACAAGGAAGGGAGGGAGTCCTACTCCCGGTGGGAGTAGGACTCCTCCTGGGGCGCCTCCTCCCTGGCCGGCCGCACCTCCCCCCCTTGCTCCTTTATATATGGGGGTAGGGGGGCACCCCAAAGACACATGAATTGATCGTTTGATCTTTTAGCCGTGTGCGATGCCCCCCTCCACCATAGTCCACCTCGATAATACTGTAGCGGTGCTTAGGCGAAGCCCTACGTTGGTAGAACATCATCATCGTCACCACGCCGTCGTGCTGACGAAACTCTCCCTCAGCACTCGGCTAGATCGGAGTTCGAGGGACGTCATCGGGCTGAACGTGTGTTGAACTCGGAGGTGCTGTGTGTTCGGTACTTGATCGGTCGGATCGTGAAGACGTATGACTACATCAACCGCGTTGTGCTAACGCTTCCGCTTTCGGTCTACGAGGGTACGTGGACTACACTCTCCCCTCTTGTTGCTATGCATCACCATGATCTTGCGTGTGCGTAGGAATATTTTTGAAATTACTATGTTCCGCAACAGGACTCCCCCCATGGCGCGCCCCCTTGGTGGCCGGCCTCCTCCTCGCCTCCTTTATATACGGGGGCAGGGGGCAAGCCATAGCACATAAATTGTTCTCTTAGCCGTGTGCGGTGCCCCCCTCCATAGTTTACCCCTCCGGTCATAGCATCGTCGTACTTAGGTGAAGCCCTGCGCAGATCACATCACCATCACCGACACCACGCCGTCGTGCTGACGGAACTCTCCCTCGACCCTCTGCTGGATCAAGAGTTCGAGGGACGTCATCAAGCTGAACGTGCGCTGAACTCGGAGGTGCCGTACGTTCAGTATTAGATCGGTTGGATCGTGAAGACGTTCGACTACATCAACCGCGTTAAACTAACGCTTCCGCTTTCGGTCTACGAGGGTACGTGGACACACTCTCCCCCTCTCGTTGCTATGCATCTCCTAGATAGATCTTGCGTGAGCATAGGATTTTTTTGAAATTGCATGCTACATTCCCCAACAGTGGCATCCGAGCCAGGTCTATGCGTAGCTGATTTGCACGAGTAGAACACAAAGAGTTGTGGGCGATAATAGTCATACTGCTTACCACCAACGTCTTATTTTTATTAGGCGGTATTGTTGGATGAAGCGGCCCGGACCAACCTTACATGACCACATTCATGAGACCGGTTCCACCGATGGACATGCAACTTGTTTTGCATAAAGGTGGCTGGCGGGTGTCTGTTTCTCCAACTTTGGTTGAATCGAATTTGACTACGGCCGGTGGAAAGGACTATGATGTCGCCTAGAGGGGGGTGAATAGGCGTTTTAAAATCTTTTACGGATTTGGCTATATCCTAATGCGGAAATAAACTAAGCGGATATTTTTCAATCACAAATCCTAAATATACTAGGCTCACTAAGTGCACCAACAACTTAGCATAAACAAGATGAGAACAACGAGGATATGAGTAAGCACAAGTAAGTTACACAAACTTACTCAATGTATATCACAAGATATGGAAATGAATAATACACCCACCCACAAGTAGGCAATACAAGCTTACACAAGATATGTTACAAGATATGGAAATGAATGTTACAAGCTAGCAATTCACACTAAACACAAGATAGAACAATACTAGGAAGTATGAATTGCGGACTCTAAATTGTTGGCCTAAATAATCTCTACGATATGGTAACCAACACAATATAATGAGGACAACAAGAATAATGAATGCACGGTCAAGTGACCAAGGTAAACCACAAGTAAGGAGTTAGGGTTAGGGATAACCGAAGTCACGGAGACGATGATGTATCCCGATGTTCACCTCCTTGGAGGGAAGCTAGTCACCGTTAGAGAGGTGGATGTTACCACGAAGGCACACCAACGCCACGAAGGCTCAGCCTATTCTCCTTGAGATATCACCATGAAGGCGATTCCCAACCACTAGTGGTAGACCTTGAGGTGGCCTCCAAACCTTCACAAACTTTCCGGGGGACAAATCACAAGTTGATTCCTCACCGGAGCACTCCTACCGCCTAGGAGTCTCCAACCTCCAAGAGTAACAAGATCAAGGGAGAAATGCTCAAGACTTGCTCAAATCACAAATTCCTTTGGTCAAGAGAAGGAGAGGGAGTGGATCTTCACTTGAGTGTAATCTCTCTCAAGAACTCTCACAAATCTCTCTGGGATCTAAGATTTGAGGTACGAGAAAGGAGACGGAGATTTTCTTCAAGTGTGGGTCAAGATAGTTGTGTTGCTCAACCCCTCCACGAAGTAGTGAAGGTGTATTTATAGTGTGGCCCCAAATGTGGCCGTTGGGGCGGAATTCTGCTTAGGAAAGTGTCACACGTCCGGTGGCAAAACAGGCACCGGACGTCCGACGGCTGTAGCACGCCATCAGACGAATGTAGCAGGATATTTGCGAAATAGGTTTGTCGAACATCCGACACTTGCCGGACGTCCGGGCACCGGATGTCCGATAAGTACTGGAAACCCGTCCGTTTGCTTCTGGATCGGCGCACCGTAATTCCGGACGTTACCGGACGTCCGGCCAAAATAACAGCACGAACCCCAAAACTAAAACATGCATAACTTTCACATCCGAACTCCAATTTTGATGAACTTGGGCTCGTTTTGAAGCTATGGAAATGCTCCAGGTCCTCACATAAAGAAACACCCAAGATAAACCAAAATGGAGGGTGCAAAGTATGGAAAGGTCAGATCATATATTTTGGGAAACTATTTGGCTTTGGCTTTTCTTTGGTATATAGGATATGAGTGGAATTGTGTATAGAAGATGTTGAATTGAGCAAATCCATCACAAACCCCTTTGATCCCCTCTTAATAGTGCGGGATACCTATAACTCAAGAATCATAAAAGAGCTACACTACATAGCTATCGAGAATCCATTCTTGAGTGTATATGTTTCTTTGGTGGTCATCACTCCACAACACTAACATCAAAGGAATTAATACCTTTGACACAAGCCATTCACTTGAGCTGGATGTTGATGTTTCTTCTTGGCTCAAGATGAAGGCAAGACATTGGTAAAGTCTTCAAGTCTCTCCCCCATACACAATGTGGGAAGCTTTGCTTTGTATTCATCTTCACTTGTCCATCATGTGATCATCCACAAGCTTCAAGCATGTAATCCTTTGGGATGGCTATCTTGAACTTGCCCTTGTCAACCATGATCACCAACACTTGATGTCATCCTCTCATAGACACTTGAAATCTCTTTCTTGATGCGAGCCCATGAGAATCACCTAACCCTCAAAAACATAGACAACACATAGTATGGGTTAGTACACAGAGTGCAATTGATAATTTCTTATCATACCACAAGATCCTATGTGGTGCATCATTTGCGCTCGTGTGTTGACCATTTAGAGTTCGATCTTTGAGCTTCATCTTGGTCAACCTATATCTCTACCCCATGTTTAATCTTGACGTCTTGAAGGGTATATTGAATTCTTCACTTGAATAGCTTGCTTGAATACTTGATCAATCATGACTCAACACATGAGTCCATTATGATCATATCTTTGAGCCGCTCCTAGAATTCATCATTCAAATCATCCTTTTAAGATCTTGATCTATTATGGCTCAAACCATAGCTCTAAGCATGGCAACCCTTAAGATACTCCAATGAACTTCATTTTGATCATCTCAATGTAATTATTGCTTCAAAGGAGTTGTCTTCCATTAATATTCAATCATATTCCAATGGGACTAACCTTCAAATGTATATCTCAATGCAAACATTAGTCCATAAGGATTGTCATTAATTACCAAAACCACACATGGGGACTACATGTACTTTCACCGGTCCGATAACCCACAAGTATAGGGGATCGCAACAGTTTTCGAGGGTAGAGTATTCAACCCAAAGTTATAGATTCGACACAAGGGGAGCCAAAGAATATTCGAAGGTATTAGCAGCTGAGTTGTAAATTCAACCACACCTCGAGATTGATTATCTGTAGCAAGGTGATCAGTAGGAAAGTAGTTTGATAGTTTTGATAATAGTAACAGCAGTAACGGTAACGGTAATAGTGATAGCAGTAATTTTGTAGCAAGTGTAACAGTGATGATAGCAGTAGTAACTTAGCAGAAACAATATAAGATAAATTCGTAGGCATTGGATCGGTGACTTTTTGGATGATATTCATCATGTGACAGTTATAACCTAGGGCGATACAGCACTAGCTCCAGTTCATCGATATAATGTAGGCATGTATTCCGTAAATAGTCATACGTGCTTTATTGAAAGAACTTGCATGACATCTTTTGTCCTACCCTCCCATGGCAGCGGGGTCCATATTGGAAACTAAGGGATATTAAAGCCTCCTTTTAATAGAGAACCGGAACAAAGCATTAACACATAGTGAATACATGAACTCCTCAAACTACAGTCATCACCGAAAGTGGACCCGGTTGTTGTCACTCCGGGGTTGTCGGATCATAACACGTAGTAGACGACTATAACTTGCAAGATCGGATCTAAAACATGGATATAATGATGAATTCATAAACGGTTCAGATCTGAGTTCATGGCACCCGGGCCCAAAGTGACAAGCATTAAGCATAGCAAAGTCATAGCAACATCAATCTAAGAACATAGTGGATACTAGGGATCAAGCCCTAACAAAACTAACTCGATTACATGATGAATCTCATCCAAGTCCTCACCGACCAGCGAGCCTACGAAGGAATTACTCACTCCCGGTGGGGAGCATCATGGAATTGGCGATGGAGATGGGTTGGTGATGATGAAGAACGAAGATCCTCCTCTCCGAAGCCCCAAACGGACTCCAGATCTGCCCTCCCGAGGAAGAACAGGGCTTGGTGGCGGCTCCGTCTCGTGGAACGCAATAATTCTTTCTCCCTGATTTTTTCTGGAATAATGTGATTTTATAGTATCAGGGGGTCGTCTGCGGGGCCACCATGTGGGTACAACCCACCTGGGCTCGCCAGGAGAGTGGGCGCGCCCTGGTGGTTGTGCCCACCCAGGTCTTGGCTCCAGAAATTCTTATTATTGATATAAAAAATACTCGTAAAGTTTCGTTCCATTCCGAGAACTTTTATTTCTGCACAAAAACAAGACCATGGTAGTTCTGCTGAAAACAGCGTCAGTCCGGGGTTAGTCTCATTCAAATCATGCAAAATTAGAGTCCAAAACAAGAGGAAAAGCGTGAGAAAAAGTAGATACGTTGGAGATGTATCAACTCCCCCAAGCTTAAACCTTTGCTTGTCCTCAAGCAATTCAGTTGATAAACTGAAAGTGAGAAAGAAAATTTTTTACGAACTCTTTTGCTCTTGTTTGCATAAATAAGCTTAAACAACACCCAAGTTTTCAGCCAACATTATAACTAACCATGTCAACAATAACATTTAAAGATTATATTAACTCATATCAATGACATAATCAGCTAGCGAGCGATAATAAGAGATCTCAAACGGCAACACGTTGTCAAAACAACCATGATATAATATGACAATAGTGGTATCTCGCTAGCCCTTTCTGAGACCGCAAAACATAAATGCAGAGCACCTCCAAAGTTCAAGCAGCGACTAAACATTGTAATTCATGGTAGAAAAGATCCAGTCATGATGCACCCAACATTAGCTACACACAATGCATAAATCATGATAGATGTGCTCTCTCAGTTTCTAGCGCTTGTTTGAGAAGGTGATGACACAACATAAAAGTAAATAGATAGTCCCTTTGCAGAGGGAAGCAGTGCTTTGCAGAGGTGCCAGAGCTCAATTTTTAAAATAGAGATAAATGATTATTTTGAGACATGCGCCCTTCTTATTCACTTCACGGTCATCAGTTATCAACATCTTCCATGCTAAGCACGCTAGTGGCGGTTCCCATGCGATTAAAGTAAAGGTTTACTCCCCCTCCCCCATCAATCACACTCCACGGCTTGTCCGAAACAACGGGTGCCGTCCATACCAACATCAGTCCCGGGGGAGTTTTGTTTAATTATTTGCATTTTTGAATGCGGGACTGGGAATCCCTATTACCGCCCATTTTCTCATGCGATGGCGAGTGAATAAACACTCGACCTGAGTATAACCCGCTTAGCATGCAAGATATCGACCACCTCATGTCGTTCCATGAACGATCCAGGCACATAAAAAGGATAATTTTTAGTAGTTTTTAGAGGTGGCACATGCAAATTTACTTAGGACGGCAGGGTAATACCGTATATAGGTAGGTATGGTGGACTCATCTGGAATAACTTTGGGTTCAAGGTTTTTGATGTACAAGCAGAGTTCCCACTTAGTACAGGCGAAGGCTAGCAATTAGATTGAGAAGCGGCTAGCTAGAGACCGACAACGATCATAACCTTGCATTATGCATAAGTAACATTGGACACTAGGATGAGTAGGATATGAACACCATGAACATAAATATCGTAGAGGCTATGTTGGTTTTGATTCAACTACATGCATGGACATGTGCCAAGTCAAGCCACTCGAACATTCAGAGGAGGATACCATATCATCATATTACATCACAATCATTTTAACGCTATGTTGATATGCAAGATAAATCATTATCAACTCCCAGCTACTTATGCATGGCATGAGAAACTATAATCTCTAATTGTCATTGCAAACATGTTTAATCATAATGGGCTGAAGCATGGATACTAGGTTAAACATATTTACACAAACAGAACAAGTCGAGTTCATACTAGTTTCTCTTTGCCACGGTCATTATTGCCTTTCACTTGCACGACCGAATGATATGGAAATAACAATAGTGCAAGAGTGCCATGGACTAAGATGGAATCTACAAACATTTTATTCAATACGAGAAGACAAGGTAAAATGGGCTCCCTTGAGTTCCTAGAGAAAACTAAGTTGAAAGAAGATAGTAGCAATGATGCGGACTGGGTCCGTGATCTGAGGATTATCCTCATTGCTGCACAGAAGAATTATGTCCTTGATGCACCACTAGGTGACGGACCTATTGCAGGAGCAGATGCAGACGTTATGAACGTTTGGCAAGCTCGGTATGATGACTACTTGATAGTTTAGTGCGCCATGCTTTACGGCTTAGAACCGGGACTTCAAAAACATTTGGAATGCCACGGAGCATATAAGATGTTCCAAGAGCTGAAATTGGTATTTCAGACTCATGCCCGAGTCAAGAGGTATGAGACCTCTGAAAAGTACTTTGCCTACAAGATGGAGGAGAATAGCTCAACCAGTGAGCATGTGCTCAGAATGTCTGAGTACTACAATCGCTTTAATCAAGTGGGAGTTAATCTTCCAGATAAGATTGTGATTGACAGAGTTCTCTAGTCACTATCACCAAGTTACTGGAACTTCGTGATGAACTATAATATGCAAGGGATGATGAAAACGATTCCCGAGCTCTTCGCGATGCTAAAATCGGCAAAGGTAGAAATCAAGAAAGAACGTCAAGTGTTGATGGTTAACAAGACCACTAGTTTCAAGAAAAGGGGCAAAGGAAAAGAAAGGGGACTACAAGAAAGAATGGCAAGCAAGTTGCCACTCCCGTGAAGAAACCCGAAGCTAGACCTAAGCCTGAAACTGAGTGCTTCTACTTCAAAGGGAATGGTCACTGGAAGCGGAACTACTCCAAATACTTGGCGGATAAGAAGGATGGCAAAGTGAACAAAGGTATATTTGATATACATGTTATTGATGTGTACTTTACTAGTGTTCATAGTAACCCCATGGTATTTGATACCGGTTCAGTTGCTAAGATTAGTAATTCAAACAGGAATTGCAAAATGAACAGAGACTAGTTAAGGGCGAGGTGACGTTGTGTGTTGGAAGTAATTCCAAGGTTGATAAGATCACCATCGCACACTCCCTCTACCTTCAAGATTAGTGTTGGACCAAAATAAATGTTATTTGGTGTTTGCATTGAGCATGAATATGAATGGATCATGTTTATTGCGATACGATTAGTCATTTAAGTCATAGAATAATTGTTGTTCTGTTTACATGAATAAAACCTTCTATGGTCATACACTCAATGTAAATGGTTTATTGAATCTCGATCGTAGTGATACACATATTCATAATATTGATGCCAAAAGATGCAAAGTTGATAATGATAGTGCAACATATTTGTGGCACTGCCGTTTAGTTCATATTGGTGTAAAGTGCATGAAGAAACTCCATGCTGATGGACTTTTGGAATCACTTGATTATGAATCATTTGATACTTGCGAACCATGCCTCATGGGCAAGATGACTAAAACTCCGTTCTCCGAAACAATGGAGCGAGCTAATGACTTATTGAAAATAATACATACCGATGTATGCGGTCCGATGAGTGTTGAGGCTCACGACGGGTATCGTTATTTTCTGACCTTCATAGATGCTTTGAGCAGATATGGGTATATCTACTTAATGAAACACAAGTCTGAAACATTTGAAAAGTTCAAAGAATTTCAGAGTGAAGTGGAGAATCATCGTAACAATAAAATAAAGTTTCTACGATCTGATTGTGGAGGCGAATATTTGAGTTACGAGTTTTTCCTTCATTTAAAACAATATGGAATAGTTCACAACTCACGCCACCTGGAACAGCATAGCGTAATGGTGTGTCCGAACGTCGTAACCATACTTTATTACATATGGTGCGATCTATAATGTCTCTTACTGATTTACCACTATTGTTTTGGGGTTATGCATTAGAGAAAGCTGCATTCACGTTAAATAGGGCACCATCTAAATCCATTGAGACGACACTGTATGAACTATGGTTTGGCAAGAAACCTAAGCTGTTGTTTCTTAAAATTTGGGGTTGCGATGCTTATGTGAAAAAGCTTTAGCCTGATAAGCTCAAACCCAAATCGGAGAAGTGCATCTTCTTAGGATACCCAAAAGAAACTGTTGGGTACACCTTCTATCACTGATCCGAAGGCAAGATCTTTGTTGCTAAGAATGGATCCTTTCTAGAGAAGGAGTTTCTCTCAAAAGAAGTGAGTCGGAGGAAAGTTGAACTTGATGAGGTAATTGTACCTTCTCTCAATTTGGAAAGTAGCTCATCAGAGAAATCTGTTCCCATGATGCCTACACCAACTAGAGAGGAAGCTAATGATAATGATCATCAAACTTCAGATCAAGTTACTACCAAACCTCGTAGGTCAACCAGAGCATGTTCCGCACCAGAGTGGTACGGTAATCCTGTCCTGGAAGTCATGTTACTAGACCATGACGAACCTACGAACTATGAGGAAGAGATGATGAGCCCAGATTCCGATAAATGGCTTGAGGCCATGAAATCTGAGATAGGATCCATGTATGAGAACAAAGTGTGGACTTTGGTTGACTTGCCCGATGATCGGCAAGCCATAGAGAATAAATGGATCTTCAAGAGGAAGACGGATGATGATGGTAGTGTTACTATCTACAAAGCTCGAATTGTCGCAAAAGGTTTTCGACAAGTTCAAAGTGTTTACTATGATGGGATTTTCTCACTCGTATCGATGCTTAAGTCTGTCCGGATCATGTTAGCAATTGCCGCATTTTATGAAATCTGGCAAATGCATATCAAAACTGCATTCCTTAATGGATTTATTAAAGAAGAGTTGTATAAGATACAACAAGAAGGTTTTGTCGATCCTAAAGGTGCTAACAAAGTATACAAGCTCCAGCGATCCATCTATGGACTGGTGCAAGCATGTCGGAGTTGGAATATACGCTTTGATGAGTTGATCAAAGCATATAGTTTTATACAGACTTGTGGGGAAGCCTGTATTTACAAGAAAGTGAGTGGGAGCACTATAGCCTTTCTGATAAGTATATGTGAATGACATATTGTTGATCGGAAATGACGTAGAATATTCTGGCAAGCATAAAGGAGTGTTTGAAAGGAGTTTTTCAAAGAAAGACCTCGGTGAAGCTACTTACGTATTAGGCATCAAGATCTATAAAGATAGATCAAGACGCTTGCTGAGTTCCACAACCTCATCAAGTTCTATCTTCCTCACACTCAATTATTTCGAGAGAAACTCTTTCTCGAGAAAGGACCCGTTCTTAGCGACAAACACTTTGCCCTCGGATCTGAGATAGAAGGTTTTCCCAATCGTCTCCTTTGGGTATCCTATGAAGATGCATTTGTCCGCTTTGGGATCGAGCTTTTCTGGCTGAAGCCTTTTGACATAAGCATCGCAGCCCCAAACCTTAAGAAACAACAGCTTAGGTATCTTGCCAAACCATAGTTCATACGGTGTCGTATCTACGGACTTAGATGGTGCCCTATTTAAAGTTAATGCAGCTGTCTCTAATGCATAATGATAACCCACAAGTATAGAGGATCGCAACAGTTTTCGAGGGTAGAGTATTCAACCCAAATTTATTGATTCGACACAAGGGGAGCGAATATTCTCAAGTATTAGCAGCTGAGTTGTCAATTCAGCCATACCTGGAAGACTTAATATCTGCAACAAAGTATTTAGTAGCAAAGTAGTATGGGAGTAACGGTAACGGTGGCAAAAGTAATAGTAGCAGTTTTGTAGCAATCGTAACAGTGGCAACGGAAAAGTAACTTAGCAAAGATCAATATGAAACGAGCTCGTAGGCAATGGATCAATGATGGATAATTATGTCGGATGGCATTCATCATGCAACAGTTATAGAATAGGGTGAAACAGAACTAGCTCCAATTCATCAATATAATGTAGGCATGTATTCCGAATATAGTCATACGTGCTTATGGAAAAGAACTTGCGTGACATCTTTTGTCCTACCCTCCCGTGGCAGTGGGGTTCTATTGTAAACTAAGGGATATTAAGCCTCCTTTTAATAGAGTAACGGACCAAAGCATTAGCACTTAGTGAATACATGAAATCCTCAAACTACAGTCATCACCACGAAGTGTCCCTACTATTGTCACTCCAGGGTTGCCGGTTCATAACACGTAGTAGGTGACTATAACTTGCAAGATAGGATCAAGAATACAAATATATTCCTGAAAACATAATAGGTTCAGATCTGAAATCATGGCACTCGGGCCCTAGTGCCAAGCATTAGGCAAAGCAAAGTCATAGCAACATCAATGTTAGAACATAGTGGATACTAGGGATCAAACCCTAACAAAACTAACTCGATTACGTGGTAAATCTCATCAAACCCATCACGGTCCAGCAAGCCTACGATGGAATTAATCACGCATGGCGGTGAGCATCATGAAATTGGTAATGGAGGATGGTTGATGATGACGATGCGACGGATCCCCCTCTCTGGAGCCCTGAACGGACTCCAGATTTGCCCTCCCGAGGAAGAACAGGGCTTGGCGGCGGCTCTGTATCGTAAAACGTGATGAATCTTTGTCTCTCATTTTTTTCTCCCCGAACGTGAATATATGGAGTTGGAGTTGAGGTCGGTGGAGGTCCATGGGGCCCACAAGGACAGAGGGCGCGCCCCCACCCTTGTGGCCTGGGTGTGGGCCCCCTTCGGTTGATTCTTTCGCCTATATTTTTTATTTATTCCAAAACTTATCTCCGTGAAGTTTCTGGTCATTGGGAGAACTTTTATTCCTGCACAAAAATAACACCATGGCAATTATGTTGAAAACAGCGTCAGTTCGGGTTAGTTCCATTCAAATCATGCAAGTTAGAGTCCAAAACAAGGGCAAAAGAGTTTGGAAAAGTAGATACGATGGAGACGTATCAACTCCCCCAAGCTTAACCCAATGGTTGTCCTCAAGCAATTCAGTTGACAAACTGAAAGTGATAAAGAAAAACTTTTACAAACTCTGTTTGATCTTGTTTTTGCAAATATGTAAAGCCAGCATTCAAGTTTTCAGCAAAGATTATGAACTAATCATATTCACAATAATATTTAGGTCTCACATTTACTCATATTAATGGAACAATTAACTAGTGAGCAATAATAATAAATCTTGGATGACAACACTTTTTCAAAACAATCATGTATGATATAACAAGATGGTATCTCGCTAGCCCTTTCTGAGACCGCAAAACATAAATGCAGAGCACCCCTGAAGATCGAGGACTGACTAGACATTGTAATTCATGGTAAAAGAGATCCAGTCATACTCAATATAAATTAATAGCACTGCATACAAATGACAGTGGTGCTCTCTAACTGGTGCTTTTTATAAGAGGATGATGACTCAGCAATAAAAGTAAATAGATAGGCCCTTCGTAGAGGAAAGCAGGGATTTGAGAGGTGCCAGAGCTCGAATTTTTGAAACAGAGATAAATAATATTTTGAGCGGCATGCTTTCATTGTCAACATAACAACCAAGAGATCTCGGTATCTTCCATACTAGATACATTATAGGCGATTCCCAAATAGAATGGTATAGTTTATACTCCCCCACCACCAACAAGCACATTCCACGGCTGGTCCAAAACAACGGGTACCATCCAACTAACAATAGTCATGGGGGAGTTTTGTTTGCAATTGTATTGATTTGATTTGAGCATGGGACTGGGCATCCCGGTTACCAGCCATTTTCTCGTGAATGATGAGCGGAGTCCACTCATTGTGAGAATAACCCACCTAGCATTGAAGATATTTACAACCCTAGTTGGTACATGAGCGATTCGAGCATACAAAACAAATTATCATTTTAAGGTTTAGAGTTTGGCACATGCAAATTTACTTGGAACGGCAGGTAAATACCGCGTATAGGTAGGTATGGTGGACTCATATGGAACAACTTTGGGGTTTATGGAAGTGGATGCACAAGCAGTATTCCCGCTTAGTACAAGTGAAGGCTAGAAAAAGACTAGGGAGCGACCAACTAGAGAGCGACAATAGTCATAAACATGCATTGAGATTAACCAACATTCAATGCAAGCATGAGTAGGATATAAATGACCATGAACATAAATATCGTAGAGGATATGTTGATTTTGTTTCAATTACATGCGTGAACATATGCCAAGTCAAGCCACTCGAATCATTCAAAGGAGGATACCATCCTATCATACTACATCACAACCATTTTAATTTTCATGTTGGCATGCAAGGTAAACAATTATAAACTCCTAGCCATTTATGCATGGCATGAGTAACTATAATCTCTAGTTGTCATTGCAAACACGTTTCATTCACAATAGGCTGAATCAGGAACGATGAACTAATCATATTTACAGAAACAAGATAGGTCGAGTTCATACCAGCTTTTCCTCATCTCAATCATTTCATCATATATCGTCATTATTGCCTTTCACTTGCACGACCGAACGGTGTGGATAATAATAATAGTGCACGTGCACTGGACTAAGTTGGAATCTGCAAACATTTATTCAAAGGAGAAGACAAGGTAATATGGGCTCTTTGTTAGATAAACAATAATGCATATGAGAGCCACTCAACATTTTCATCGTGGTCTTCTCCTCTCGACCCCCAAAGAAAAGAAAAATAATTTCAAAGAAACACACTGAAATGTTTTTGGAATTTTTGTTTTTCTGAAGGAAGTAAAACAAGAACGAGAAAAACTATTTACACGGGAAAGCTCCCAACAAGCAAAAGAAGAACAGGAAATATTTTTGGGTTTTCTTTTAATACTACAACTAAACATGCATAGACAGTAAATAAACTACAACTATCTTTTTGTTTTTTCTTAAGGTTTATCAAACACACAAGAAGAAAGCAAGGAAAAGAAATAAACTAACATGGATATTACAATGAAAAAGTATGAACACCGACAACTGAAATGAGTGTGTAAACATGAATGTAATGTCAGTGAGAAATACGTACTCCCCCAAGCTTAGGCTTTTGGCCTAAGTTGGTCTATGCCCATGGATCAAAGTAACCCTCTCCGGTGTACTGAGGAGGATCCTGGGGGTTCCACTGGTTACCGAGCTCCTGTGGATCCCACTGATAAATAGACTCCTGATATGGATCAGGTGATGGCTCTAGCTCAGGAGCTGGGGATCGCGTCCCCTCCCAGTATGCATGAATGTCCGTGGGCAAAATGAAGTACCAGCCTAAATGAATATCGAACAAAGTAGGTGCAGGCAAGGTAATAATCTGACAAGAATCCTTGCTAAATATCAAGTTATAAATGAGTCTCTTTTCCTCATCATGGTGAATAAACTTATGCGCTACCATGTTGTCATAATCTAAGTATATAGCGGGTAGCAGTTTCTCCTTTTTCTCATAATGCCTAATGGGTATCTCGAAGCGTCTAGCAAGGTGGGAGGCGAAGATACCTCCGAAAATAGGACCCTTTGTGCGGTTGAGACTCAACCGTTTAGCAACCATAGCGCCTAAACTGAAAGTTTTATCACGAAGTAAAGCATGGCGCAAGATGGCAAGGTCAGGAGCACTAAGGCCTCCACTCTCCCCACGACCAATAAACATCTCCCAGCAAATAATGAGTAGTAGAGTAAAACAGGAAAATGTAAACTGGCCACTCTCGCTCCAGACACCCTTCTCCTTTCCCCTACGGCGACTTCATTAATAAAATCCTCTACACCACTAGGACGTGGTTCCTCGACGCTACCCTCATAAGGTAATTTACAAACCTCACAAAAGTCGTAAAGCATCATTTCCTTGTACTCATCATATAAGTAAAAGTCTACCATGGGTGGTGATCTCCTAGCATGAAAATGAAATTTTTGCACGGAAGTATTAGTGAGTAGGAGATACTGATCACATTGGTCGAGGAGGAAGTCAGTGATGCCTGCATTCTCGGCCAAATAATAAAATTTATCATCATAAATTCCGGCCGCCTTCAAGAATGCATCACATGGACATTCACATGGCAGAATCTCTGCGGAGCGAGGAAGATTGTAATTGGGCTTCTCCTTCTCCTCATTTTCCTTTTCCTTCGAACCACGGCTCGAGGAACCTCTCAACAATATCGTCATCATTTTCTTCCTCTGAATTTTTTTGAAATTTTCAGTGACTCAAAAAAAAAGGTGAACCAAACTCAACAAAATTGATAGCAACTACTCCTACCAGTTCCTAGAGGCTATATCATGCATTAAAACTACTTTGGACCATATAAATTTGATATGCAAGCTCAAGAACAAGGTCACCACGGCAGCAAAATTTTGCAATAAATAAAGCACTAGAACAAAAACTAATTGGACCATTGGAGGAGTCACATAGCAAAGAACAATCCCCCAAAGCAGTTTTGTGAATGGAGCTTTGAGCAAGGAGATTGAAAATGGTAGCAAAACGAGCAAGAACACGAGTTTGAGCTATGGGATGATTTTTTTTCTGGAGGAAGAAGTGGATGAGTGCTGGAATAAGTGGAGGGGGGCCACATGGGGCCCACAAGGACAGGGGGCGCGCCCAGGGGGTAGGGCGCGCCCTCCACCCTTGTGGCTAGCTAGTGAGGCCCCCTGGCGTGTGTTCAGTGCTAGAAATTCTTAAATATTCTATAAAAAATCATACTAAATTTTCAGGGCATTTGGAGAACTACTATTTTTGGGACATTTTTTATTGCATGGATAATTTAGAAAACAGATAGAAAATACTATTTGTGCTCTATTTAATCTAAATAACGGAAGGTAAAAGGTGGGTACAGAAGGTTTGTGCTTCTAAATGCATCCATCTCATGCTCAACAAAAGGAATCCATTAACAAGGTTGATGAAGTCTTATTAACAAACTTCTTCCGAGTGACATGAAACCGAAGAATTTTCGAATAACACTAGGTTACCTCAAAAGGGATATGCATTTCCCCCACAATAAGAATATCATATTTCTTTTTGACAGTAGGAAGAGGGAATTCAAAACCTCCAATAGTAATAGTTTGAATTTTTCCAATAGACTTGGTACTATGAACTTGAGGTTGTTTCTTCGGAAAGTGTACCGTATGCTCATTACCATTAACATGAAAGGTGACATTGCCTTTGTTTCAATCAATAACAGCCCCTGCTGTATTTAAAAAGAGTCTACCAAGGATGATCGAGATACTATCGTCCTCGGGAATATCAAGAATAACAAAGTCCGTTAAGATAGTAACGTTTGCAACCACAACAGGCACATCCTCACAAATACCGATGGGTATAGCAGTTGATTTATCAGCCATTTGCAAAGAGATTCAGTAGGTGTCAACTTATTCAATTCAAGTCTACGATATAAAGAGAAAGACATAACACTAACACCGGCTCCAAGATCACCTAAAGCAGTTTTAACATAGTTTCTTTTAATGGAGCATGCTATAGTTGGTACTCCTAGATCTCCTAGTTTCTTTGGTATTCCACCCTTAAAAGTATAATTAGCAAGCATGGTGGAAATCTCAGCTTCTGGTATCTTTCTTTTATTCGTAACAATATCTTTCATATACTTAGCATAAGGGGGCATTTAAGCATATCAGTCAAACGCATACGCAAAAAGATAGGTCTAATCATTTTAGCAAAGCGCTCAAAATCCTCATCATCCTTTTTCTTGGATGGCTTAGGAGGAAAGGGCATGGGTTTCTGAACCCATGGTTCTCTTTTTTTACCATGTCTCCTAGCAACGAAGTCTCTCCTATCATAACGTTGATTCTTTGATTGTGGGTTATCAAGATCAACAACAGGTTCTATCTCTACATCATTATCATTACTAGGTTGAGCATCAACATGAACATCATTATTAACATTATCACTAGGTTCATGTTCATCACCAGATTGTGTCTCAGCATCAGAAATAGAAATGTCATTGGGATTCTCAGGTGTGTCTATAACAGGTTCACTAGAAGCATCCAAAGTCCTATCGGTTTTCTTTTTCTTTTTATTACTAGGACTAGGTGCATCAGTATTAGTTCTCTGAGAATCTTGCTCAACTCTCCTAGGATGGCCCTCAGGATACAGACGTTAATGGGTCATCTTACCACCTCTAGTCATAACCCTAACAGCATTATCATTGTTTTTACTGTTCAACTCATTGAGCAAATCATCTTGTGCCTTAAGTACTTGTTCTACTTGAGTTGTAACCATGCAAGCATGTTTACTAATAAGCTTGAGATCGTTAACGGTTCTACTCATATAATTACCCAAGTGGTCAAGCATATAAGCATTACGTTTCAATTGTCTACTAACATAAGCATTGAAGTTTTCTTGTTTAACAATAAAATTATCAAACTCATCCAAGCATTGACTAGCAGACTTATTATAAGGAATATCACCTTCATCAAATCTATGGAGAGAGTTTACCTCTACTACCTGTATAGGGTTATCAAGTCCATGTATTTCCTCAATAGGTGGTAAAATTTTAACATCTTCAGCTTTAATACCTTTTTTCTTTTATAGATTTCTTTGCCTCTTGCATATCTTCAGGTCTGAGAAATAGAATACCCCTTTTCTTCAGAGTTGTCTTAGGAATTCATTCAGGAAGTGTCCAATCATTATCATTACTCAATGTATTATTCAATAGAAATTCAGCTTGCTCAACAGTTCTTCCCCTGAAAACACAACCAGCACAACTATCCAGGTGGTCTCTGGAAGCATCGGTTAGTCCATTATAAAAGATATCAAGTATTTCATTTTTCTTGAGAGGATGATCAGGCAAAGATTAAGTAACTGGAGAAGCCTCCCCCAAGCTTGTGGGAGACTCTCTTCTTCAATTTGCACAAAGTTAAATATTTCCCATAAAGTAGCTTGTTTCTTATGAGCAGGGAAATATTTTGCAGAAAAGTAGTAAATCATATCCTTGGGACTACGCACACAACAAGAAGCAAGAGAATTAAACCATATCTTAGCATCACCCTTTAATGAGAAAGGAAATAATTTGAGAATATAGTAATATCGAATTTTTTCCTCATGAGCAAATAGGGTGGCTATATCATTCAATTTAGTAAGACGTGCCACAACAGTTTCAGATTCATAACCATAGAAAGGATCAAATTCAATCAAAGTGATTAACTCAGGATCGACAGAGAATTCGTAATCCTTATCAGTAACAAAGATAGGTGAAGTAGCAAAATTGGGATCATATTTCATTCTAGCATTCAAAGATTTTTCTTTCAGCTTGGCTAACAGTTTCTTAAGATCTTCTCTATCATTGCAAGCAAAGAAGTCTCTAGCAGTTTCTTCATCCATAACATAACCCTCAGGTACAACAAGCAATTCATATCTAGGGTGAGAATAATAATCTTCAGTTTCAAAAATATCATCAGTTTCAATAATTTCATTCTCTCTAACCCTAGCAAGTTGTTCATCAAGAAATTCACCTAGTGGCACAGTATCATCATAAGCATCATGCATAGTAGAAGTGGCATCATCAATAACATGCGACATATCAGAATCAATAGCAGGTGTAGGTGTCGCAAGTTTACTCAAAACAGAAGGAAAATCAAGTGCAGAGCTAGATGGCAGTTCCTTACCTCCCCTCGTAGTTCATGGAAAAATCTTGGTACTTTGATCCTTCAAATTCCTCATAGTGATCAACAGATATAAATTCCAAGTGACTCAGAGAATAGAGCTATGCTCCCCGGCAATGGCGCCAGAAATAGGTCTTGATAACCCACAAGTATAGGGGATTGCAACCGTTTTTGAGGGTAGAGTATTCAACCCAAATTTATTGATTCGACACAAGGGGAGCCAAAAAATATTCTCAAGTATTAGCACCTGAGTTGTCAATTCAACCACACCTGAAAGACTTAATATCTGCAGCAAAGTATTTAGTAGCAAAGTAGTATGGAAGTAACAATAACGGTGGCAAAAGTAACAGTAGCAGTTTTGTAGCAATCGTAACAGTGGTAACAGAAAAGTAACTTAGCAAAGATCAATATGAAACGAGCTCGTAGGCAATGGATCAATGATGGATAATTATGTCGGATGACATTCTTCATGCAATAGTTATAACATAGGGTAACATAGAACTAGCTCCAATTCATCAATATAATGTAGGCATGTATTCCAAATATAGTCATACGTGCTTATGGAAAAGAACTTGCATGACATCTTTTGTCCTACCCTCCCATGGCAGCGGGGTCCTATTGGAGACTAAGGGATATTAAGGCCTCCTTTTAATATAGTACCGGACCAAAGCATTAGCACTTAGTGAATACATGAACTCCTCTGTAACGTCCACGATGCGGCTATATCTCCCACGTGTCGAGGCACGACTTAGAGGCATAACCACATTGTGGTTTTGTCGCAAGAAGGATCATCTTCACACAATCCCATGTAATGAACAAGAATGGGATAACGAGAGTTGGCTTACAATCGCCACTTCACACAATACATAAATATAATCCATACATCATCCAAAATACGCACATAGACCGACTACGGTCAAAATCCATATGAAAATAAGATAACCCCGAATGCTAGATCCCCGATCGTCCCAACTGGGCTCCACTACTGATCATCAGGAAAAGAAACATAGTAACAACCACGTTCCTCATCGAACTCCCACTTGAGGTCGATTGCGTCATCTGCACTGGCATCGTCGGCACCTGCAACTGTGTTGGTAGAATCTGTGAGTCACGAGGACTCAGCAATCTCACACCCGCGAGATCAAGACTATTTAAGCTTATAGGAAAAGATGGTGTAATGAGGTGGAACTGTAGCAGGCACTAAGCATATATGGTGGCTAGCATACGCAAAAGAGAGCGAGAAGAGAAGCAGCGGAACGGTCGTCATCTAGTAATGACCAAGAAGTGATCCTGAACTCCTACTTACGTCATTCATAACTCAAACCGTGTTCACTTCCCGGACTCCGCCGAGAAGAGACCATCACGGCTACACACGCGGTTGATGGATTTTAATTAAGTCAAGTGACAAGTTCTCTACAACCAGACATTAACAAATTCCCATCTGCCTCATAACCGCGGGCACGGCTTTCGAAAGATAATACCCTGCAGGGGTGTCCCAACTTAGCCCATCATAAGCTCTCACGGTCAACGAAGGATAAACCTTCTCCCGGAAAGACCCGATCAGTCTCGGAATCCCGGTTTACAAGACATTTCGACAATGGTAAAACAAGACCAGCAAAGCTGCCCGATGCGCCGACAAATCCCGATAGGAGCTGCACATATCTCGTTCTCAGGGCACACCGGATAAGTCAAGCTACGAGTAAAACCAGTCCTTGAGTTTCCCCGTGGTGGCCCCGCAGGCTGCTCGGTTCGGACCAACACTCGAAGGAGCACTGGCCCCGGGGGGGGGGTTAAAATAAAGATGACCCTCGGGCTCACGAAAACCCGGGGGAAAAGGCTTAGGTGGCAAATGGTAAAACCAAGGTTGGGCCTTGCTAGAGGAGTTTTATTCAAGGCGAACTGTCAAGGGGGTCCCATAAATCACCTAACTGCGTAAGGAACGCAAACTCAAGGAACATAATACCGGTATGGCGGAAACTAGGGCGGCAAGAGTGGAACAAAACACCAGGCATAAGGCCGAGCCTTCCACCCTTTACCAAATATATAGATGCATTAATTAAATACGAGATATTGTGATATTCCAAAATATCCATGTTCCAACATGGAACCAACTTCATCTTCACCTGCAACTAGCAACGCTATAAGAAGGGCTGAGCAAAAGCCGTAACTTAGCCAAACAACGGTTTGCTAGGAAAAGGATGGTTAGAGGCTTGACATGGCAATATGGGAGGCATGATATAGCAAGTGGTAGGTAGCGCAGCATGGCAATAGAACGAACAACTAGCAAAGCAAAGATAGAAGTGATTTCGAGGGTATGGTCATCTTGCCTGCAAGGTTCTCAGAGTTGTCGAAAGATTGATCCTCGTAAGCGTACTCAACAGGTTCCTCGTTCGTGAGCTCGTCTCCCGGCTCTACCCAACACAAGAACACAAGCAATGGAACCACAATCAATCACGAGAAATGTACAAGCAACATGATGCAAAACATGTATGATATGCGAGATGTGGTATGCGATGCATATGCGTGCTCCGGAAAGGAAAATGATGAACAAGGCAGTAACTTGGCAAACCAAGCATGCCACTGGAAAGATGAGATGATTTCGGTCGAAATCGATATTAAGATCACCGGAAACGGATGCACGGTTTGCAAATGGCAAGCAAAACAAGAATGACACGAATCTGTGATTAACAACATGATAGCACTTAGAATGCAACAAGTAACAATGCTACAACACTCCAACATAGCAACAAAGCATATGAAAGTAATCTATAGGAGATGCTTGACAAAAGATGAACACTGAGCTACGGCTAGATCACAACATAACAGGTTCAAACAAGCATGGCAAAAGTGCAAAAGATATCAGGTTCACAGACGGTGAAATTACTGGACATGACTGAAACAGCATCAGGTAGCAATGTTCAGAGCACGAAATCAACATGCTACAGGAAATTAACATGGCAAAACAGGGCATGGCATGAATCTACTAAATGCATATGACAAAAATCCTTTACTGACCATAAGCCAAAAAGGACCAGAAGATATGATGGCAACCATGTAATCATAGCAAGTTTTGTTAACAGGTTCCAGACTTGGCAGAAAACAGAGCATGGCAGAAACAATAATATGAAGGCATTTTGGCGAGCTTGATGCACTCACCACAAAGCAATGCATGACAAAAGAAGCATACCTACAGCAAGATGACAAGTTTATGAAGCTATCCATGGCAAGAGCAAATAGATAGCATGTATGAAACAACTACAACAAGCTTGGCAAAATTGAATATCATGTTAAGAATCTGCCAGAAATATTTTATAGCAAAAGTAGAGCAAGATTGAGTCATGCTATGGCACTCCATAATTGCAAACAAGGGCACGAATGGATCAATTACAACAATATCTACAAAACATCCTTACTGAACATCACCAAAATAAGCATGGATCTCTCTGTAGACACATGGATACATAGCCACAAAATAACAGCAGTCACAGACAGAGAAAACACTGTCCCTTAAATCAGAAACATTACGGAGCCTAGTTTGCATGCTTGTGCTAGTCATCACAGAGATCAAAAAAATACATGGCATAAACCTCTTTAAAGATGGCATGGGATACAACAAAACACATGTAGAACTCATGCCCATAAGATGCACAGATTAAATGCAACAAAAATAACAAATCCTCAAGTTCTGATAAGTAACAGCAGATAACAGCAACTAGCACTCTTGCACCAGATATTTGGGCATTAATATGGACTCAAATGAACATGGTGCAATAGAACACAATGAAGAGCATCTCGAGACGAACATTTCGATATATTATACGCACGAAACAGAGCTATATACAGAGAGTTATGATGCACTGAACATAGGCATGTAATGTGAAAGATAAAGGACTTGGAATATTTCGGGGGAAAGAAAAGTCAACCCTCGTTCTCAGATCCGATCGGGCTGAGCTCGGGGATGGCTCGCCGGAGCTGGTGCTGCCCGCCGGAGCGAGGGAGGACGGCGGAGGAGATGGAGAGGAAGGCCGGGGCTCGGGGACGACCGGCGACGGGAGGAGGAGAGGGCGACGACGCGGTGGAGGAGCGGCGACGGCCACGGTCGCCGGCGGGTGCGACGGCGGCGTTGGACGGCGGCGGCGCCGGCGATGTAGGGAGGCGAGGCGGCGGGGTGCGGCGGCGCCGGCGGAGGAGCTGGAGGCGCGCGCGGGGGCGCGGGATCTGGGCCGGGAGGGCCTCCCGCGGGCCTCGCGGGCTCGCGCGGCGGCGCGGCGTACGGGCGGCGGGCTCGGCCACGTGGCAGCGCGGGATTCGCGCGGGGCGGCGGCGGGATCCGTCCGGCGGCGACCGGACGTGTCCGGCGGCGACGGGAGGAGTTATCTAGGGTTTCATCTGAGATTTGGATGGGGGAGGCACATATTTATAGGTAGAGGGAGCTAGGAGACTCCAAATGGAGTGCGGTTTTCGCCCACACGATCGTGATTGAACGACCTAGAGCATGGAAAAGAGTTTGCTGGGTTTTGGGCTGTTTAGAGAGGGTTTTGCTGCAACACACAAAAGACATCTGCGGTTATCCTTTAACCGTTGGAGTACCAAACGACCTCCAAATGGAACGAAACTTGACCGGTGGTCTAATGGTGTTATACCAAGGCCACTTGACAAGCCTCGGTCCATTCCGAGAGCGTTCAACACCCGCTCACGAAAAGAAACAAGAAGGGTGCGCCGGAGGAGGTGGGAGTGCCGGATTGCAAAACGGACAACGGGGAAAAAGCTCGGATGCATGAGACGAACACGTATGCAAATGCAATGCACATGATGACATGATATGAGATGCATGACATGAACAAAATGCAAAACGACAAACAAAACCCGACCACAAAGGGAATATCATAACACATGGCTGAAAATGGCAAGAGTTGGAGTTACAAATATGGAAAGTTACATCCGGGGTGTTACATCCTCAAACTACGGTCATCACCGGGAAGTGTCCCGACTATTGTCACTCCGGGGTTGCCGGTTCATAACATGTAAAGATAGGATCAAGAACACAAATATATTCATGAAAACATAATAGGTTCAGATCTTAAATCATGGCACTCAGGCCCTAGTGACAAGCATTAGGCATAACAAAGTCATAGCAACATCAATCTTAGAACATAGTGGATACCAGGGATCAAACCCAAACAAAACTAACTCGATTACATGGTAAATCTCATCCAACCCATCACGGTCCAGCAAGACTAGGATGGAATTATTCACGCACGGCGGTGAGCATCATGAAATTGGTGATGGAGGATGGTTGATGAAAACGATGGCGACGGATCCCTCTCTCCGGAGCCCCGAACGGACTCTGGATCTGCCCTCCCGAGGAAGAACAGGGCTTGGCGGCGGCTCCCTATTGTAAAACGTGATGAATCCTTCTCTCTGATTTTTTTCTCCCCGAACGTGAATATATGGAGTTGGAGTTGAGGTGGATGGAGGTCCAGGGGTCTCACAAGGACAGAGGGCGCGCCCCCACCCTTGTGGCCAGGGTGTGGGCCCCCTTCGGTTGATTCTTTTGCCAATATTTTTTATTTATTCCAAAACTTATCTCCGTGAAGTTTCAGGTCATTCCTTGAACTTTTATTTCTGCACAAAAATAACACCATAGCAATTCTGCTGAAAACAGCGTCAGTCCGGGTTAGTTCCATTCAAATCATGCAAGTTAGAGTCCAAAACAAGGGCAAAAGTGTTTGGAAAAGTAGATACGATGGCGATGTATCACATAACCCCAAAACGATAGTGGCAGATCGGCAAAAGACATCATAGAATGCACCATATCCAATAAGGTACAATTACGATGTTCGGACACACCATTACGTTGTGGTGTTCCAGGTGGCGTTAGTTGTGAAACAATTCCACATTGTATTAGGTGATTGCCAAACTCATAACTCACATATTCTTGATACGTCTCCAACGTATCTATAATTTTTTATTGTTCCATGCTATTATATTATCTTTCTAGGATGTTTTATATGCTATTTTATATGATTTTTGGGACTAACCTATTAACCTAGAGCCCAGTGCCAGTTTCTGTTTTTTCCTTGTTTTTGAGTATCGCGGAAAAGGAAAACCAAACAGAGTCCAATTGACCTGAAATTTGACGGAGATTATTTTTGGACCAGAAGAAGCCCAAGGAGCATCAGAGATGGACCATAAGAGTCCCGGGCTGCCCACGAGGGTAGGGGGCGCGCCCACCACCTGGGCGCGCCCACCTGCCTCGTGGACTGCCCGGAGACCCCCCTAACTAGTTCCCGACGCCAATACCTCTCATATATACCCAAACTTCCAGAAAGAAACCTAGACCGGGAGTTCCTCCGCCTCAAGCCTCTATAGCCACCGAAAACCAATCTAGACCCGTTCCGGCACCCTGCCGGAGGGGGGATCCCTCACCGGTGGCCATCTTCATCATCCCGGCGCTCTCCATGACGAGGAGGGAGTAGTTCACCCTCGGGGCTGAAGGTATGTACTAGTAGCTATGTGTTTGATCTCTCTCTCTCTCTCTCTCTCTCGTGTTCTTGAGGTGGTATGATCTTGATGTATCACGAGCTTTGCTATTATAGTTGGATCTTATGATGTTTCTCCCCCTCTAATCTCTTGTAATGGATTGAGTTTTCCCTTTGAAGTGATCTTATCGGATTGAGTCTTTAAGGATTTGAGAACACTTGATGTATGTCTTGCATGTGCTTATCTGTGGTGACAATGGGATATTCACGTGATCCACTTGATGTATGTTTTGGTGATCAACTTGCGGGTTCCGTTTGTGAACTTATGCATATGGGTTGGCACACGTTTTCGTCTTGACTCTCCGGTAGAAACTTTGGGGCACTCTTTGAAGTACTTTGTGTTGGTTTGAATAGATGAATCCGAGATTGTGTGATGCATATCGTATAATCATACCCACATATACTTGAGGTGACATTGGAGTATCTAGGTGACATTAGGGTTTTGGTTGATATGTGATATGTCCATTTTGCATCATGCTTTTATATCGATATTTATTGCATTACGGGCTGTTATTACACGTTATGTCACAATACTTATGTCTATTCTCTCTTATTTACAAGGTTTACATAAAGAGGGAGAATGCGGGCAACTGGAATTCTGGGCTGGAAAAGGAGCAAATATTAGAGACCTATTCTGCTCAACTCCAAAAGTCCTGAAACTCCACGGAAGTTATTTTTGGAAATAATAAAAAATATTGAGTGAAGAAAATACCAGAGGGGGCCCACACCCTGGCCACGAGGGTGGGGGGCGCGCCCTACCCCCCTGGGCGCGCCCCCTGCCTCGTGGGCCACCTGGTGGCCCTCCGGTGCCCATCTTCTGCTATATGAAGTCTTTCGTCCGAAGAAAAATCATAAGCAAGCTTTCGGGACGAGACTCCGCCGCCACGAGGCGGAACCTTGGCAGAACCAATCTAGGGCTTTGGCGGAGCTGTTCTGCCGGGGACACTTCCCTCCGGGAGGGGGAAATCATCGCCATCGTCATCACCAACGATCCTCTCATCAGGAGGGGGTCAATCTCCATCAACATCTTCACTAGCACCATCTCCTCTCAAACCCTAGTTCATCTCTTGTATCCAATTCTTGTCTCTAAGTCTGGGATTGGTACCTGTAGGTTGCTAGTAGTGTTGATTACTCCTTGTAGTTGATGCTAGTTGGTTTATTTGGTGGAAGATCATATGTTCAGATCCATTATGCATATTAATACCCCTCTAATTATGAACATGAATATGCTTTGTGAGTAGTTACGTTTGTTCCTGAGGACATGGGAGAAGTCTTGATATTAGTAGTCATGTGAATTTGGTATTCGTTCGATATTTTGATGAGATGTATGTTGTCTCTCCTCTAGTGGTGTTATGTGAATGTCGACTACATGACACTTCACCATTATTTGGGCCTAGAGGAAGGCATTGGGAAGTGATAATTAGCTGATGGGTTGCTAGAGTGACAGAAGCTTAAACCCTAGTTTATGCGTTGCTTCGTAAGGGGCTGATTTGGATCCATATGTTCCATGCTATGGTTAGGTTTACCTTAATATTCTTTTGTAGTTGCGGATGCTTGCAATAGGAGTTAATCATAAGTGGGATTCTTGTCCAAGTAAGGACAGCACCCAAGCACCGGTACACCCACATATCAAATTATCAAATTATCGAACGTGAATCATATGAACGTGATGAAAACTAGCTTGACGATAATTCCCATGTGTCCTCGGGAGCGCTTTCCTTTATATAAGAAATTGTCCAGGCTTGTGCTTTGCTACAAAAAGGATTGAGACACCTTGCTGCACTTTATTTACTTTTGTTACTTGTTGCTCGTTACAAATTATCTTATCACAAAACTATCTGTACCTATAATTTCAGTGCTTGCAGAGAATACCTTGCTGAAAACCGCTTATCATTTCCTTCTGCTCCTCGTTGGGTTCGACACTCTTACTTATCGAAAGTACTACGATAGATCCCCTATACTTGTGGGTCATCAAGACTCTTTTCTGGCGCCGTTGCCGGGGTGTGAAGCGCCTTTGGTAGGTGGAATTTGGTAGGAAAAATTTATATAGTGCTGTAATTTACTGTCACTTGTTGCTATGGAAAGTAATCCTCTGAGGGGCTTGTTTGGGGTATCTTCACCCCGACCAGTAGAGCAAAGAGTTGCTCCTCAACCTACTGAAAATGACAATGTCTACTTTGAAATTCCTTCGAGTATGATAGAAAAACTGCTAGCTAATCCTTTTGCAGGAGATGGAACATTACATCCTGATGAGCACCTAATCTATGTGGATGAAGTTTGTGGATTATTTAAGCTTGCAGGTATGCCCGATTATGTTATCAAGAAGAAGGTCTTCCCTTTATCTTTGAAGGGAGATGCATTGACATGGTATAGGCTATGTGATGATATGGGATCATGGAACTACTAGCGATTGAAATTGGAATTTCATCAGATGTTTTATCCTATGCATCTTATTCATCGTGATTGTAATTATATATATAATTTTTGGCCTCGCGAAGGAGAAAGAATCGCTCAAGCTTGGGGGAGGCTTAATCAATGTTATATTCATGCCCCAATCATGAGCTCTCAAGAGAAATGATTATTCAAAACTTTTATGCTCGGCTTTCTAACAACAATCGCACCATGCTCAATACTTCTTGTACTGGTTCTTTTATGATGAAGACTATTGAATTCAAATGGGATTTATTGGAAATAATTAAATGCAAATCTGAATACTAGGACCTCGACGAAGGTAAGGAGTGAGGTATAACACCTAAGTTTGATTGTGTTAAATATTTTATGGATACTATGTTTTCCGTAAATTTAGCACTAAATATGGACTTGACTCTGAGATAGTAGCTTCTTTTTGTGAATCTTTTGCTACTCATGTTGATCTCCCTAAGGAGAAGTGGTTTAAATATCATCCTCCCATAGAAGTAAAAGTAGTTGAACCTATTGAAGTTGAAGAAAAGACTATCACTTATAATGATCCTATTGTTCCTACTGCTTATGTTGAGAAACCACCTTTCCCTAATGATAAAGATGAATTGATTCCGCAAAGAATTATTACAGGTTATAGGATGGTAATTGATTTCCGCAAATTAAATAAAGCTACTAAAAAAGATCATTACCCCTTGCCATTCATTGATCAAATGCTAGAAAGATTATCCAAACACACACATTTTTGCTTTCTAGATGGTTATTCTGGTTTCTCTCAAATACCTGTGTCAGCTGATGATCAAGCTAAGACCACATTTACTTGCCCTTTCGGTACTTTTGCTTATAGACGTATGCCTTTTGGTTTATGTAATGCACCTGCCACCTTACAAAGATGCATGATGGCTATATTCTCTGATTTTTGTGAAAAGATTTGTGAGGTTTTCATGGACGATTTCTCCGTCTATGGATCCTCTTTTGATGATTGCTTAAGCAACCTTGATCGAGTTTTGCAGAGATGTGAAGAAACTAACCTTGTCTTAAATTGGGAGAAGTGCCACTTTATGGTTAATGAAGGTATTGTCTTGGGGCACAAAATTTCTGAAAGAGGCATTGAAGTTGATAAAGCTAAAGTTGACGCTATTGAAAAGATGCCATGTCCCAAGGACATCAAAGGTATAAGAAGTTTCCTTGGTCACGCCGGATTTTATAGGAGGTTCATTAAGGACTTCTCAAAAATTTCTCGGCCTCTGGCTAATTTATTACAAAAAGATATACCTTTCGTTTTTTATGATGATTGTGTAGAAGCATTTGAAATACTTAAGAAAGCATTGATTTCTGCACCTATCGTTCAGCCACCTGATTGGAATTTACCCTTTGAAATTATGTGTGATGCTAGTGATTATGCTGTAGGTGCTGTTCTAGGGCAAAGAGTTGATAAGAAATTAAATGTTATTCAATATGCTAGTAAAACTCTAGACAATGCCCACAGAAATTATGCTACTACTGAAAAAGAATTTTTAGCAGTTGTATTTGCTTGTGATAAGTTCAGACCTTATATTGTTGATTCTAAAGTAACTATTCACACTAATCATGCTGCTATTAAATATCTTATGGAAAAGAAAGATGCTAAACCTAGACTTATTAGATGGGTTCTCTTGCTACAAGAATTTGATTTGCATATTATTGATAGAAAGGGAGCTGAGAACCCCGTTGCAGACAACTTGTCTAGGTTAGAAAATGTTCTTGCTGACCCACTACCTATTGATGATAGCTTTCCTGATGAACAACTAAATGTCATAATTGCTTCTTGTACTGCTCCATGGTATGCTGATTATGCTATTACATTGTTGCTAAATTTATACCACCTAGTTTCACATACCAGCAAAAGAAAAAGTTTTTCTATGATTTGAGACATTACTTTTGGGATGACCCACACCTTTATAAGGAAGGAGTAGATGGTGTCATTAGACGTTGTGTACCTGAGCATGAACAGGAACAGATCCTACGCAAGTGCCACTCCGAGGCTTATGGAGGACACCACGCTGGAGATAGAACTGCAGATAAGGTATTGCAATCCGGTTTTTATTGGCCTACTCTCTTGAAGGATGCTCGTAAGTTTGTCTTATCTTTTGATGAATGTCAAATAATTGGTAACATTAGTAGACGTCGAGAAATGCCTATGAATTATTCACTTGTCATTGAACCATGTGATGTTTGGGACTTTGATTATATGGGACCGTTTCCTGCCTCTAATGGATATAAACATATTTTAGTTGTTGTTGATTATGTTACTAAGTGGGTAGAAGCTATTCCAACTAGTACTGCCGATCATAACACTTCTATTAAGATGCTTAAAGAAGTTATTTTTCCGAGGTTTGGAGTCGCTAGATATTTAATGACTGATGGTGGTTCGCATTTCATTCATGGTGCTTTCTGTAAAATGCTTGCTAAGTTTTCAAGTGCCAGGGGATGGTGGAACATGGACTCAACGCCGACCACATGATGATCGCGGAGTTCACCAACAACCACAAGCTGGATGCAAATAACATTGGGGAAACCATCTTCAAGCTTCACGAGAAGATCGAGCATCTCCAAGCCCAAATCTATGACCTGCAAAACCAAAACTGTGAGTATGAATATAGATTCAAGAGGATGAGTTTGGCTGCAGATTTGAGGATCCCGGAGACTCGATCATCCTTCTATGATGGTGAACCTATGCCTTGGGAGATGGATGACAAGCCCACATCATCAACAACTCCACCATCTTCTTCACCAGCAAAGGAGACATAATCACATGGGTATGGGCACTCACCTTGGCAACTGCCAAGCTTGGGGAGGTGCCCCGGTATCGTATCACCATCACATCTCTATCTTTACCGTTTTTCTTAGTTCAATCTTTTTAGTATTAGCTTGATTTAGTAGAATAAAAGTTTTAGTATGATCTAGTTTTGAGTTTTGCTTTTTGATCCCTCTATGTAATCGAGTCCGTGAACTATATAATAAAGATTAGTGTTGAGTCAAGGGCTTGATTATTTTGCTATGATCTTGAGAGAATAAAAAGAAACAAAGAGATCATATTGATCTTATGGAGAGTAATGACTTCACATAGAAAGAGTATGATGATTAAAAGTTGTTGAGAGTTGACAAACATAGTTTTGGTCATCGTTGCAATTAATAGGAAGTAATAAAGAAAGAGAGGTTTCACATATAAATATACTATCTTGGACATCTTTTATGATTGTGAGCACTCATTAAAATATGACATGCTAAAGAGTTGATGTTGGACAAGGAAGACAACGTAATGGGTTATGTTTTCTTATATCTGAAATAAAGTATATTGTCATGGATCATCCAACATGTTGAGCTTGCCTTTCCCCCTCATGCTACCCAAATTCTTTGCACCAAGTAGAGATACTACTTGTGCTTCCAAATACCCTTAAACCCAGTTTTGCCATGAGAGTCCACCATATCTACCTATGGATTGAGTAAGATCCTTCAAGTAAGTTGTCATCGGTGCAAGCAATAAAAATTGCTCTCTAAATATGTATGATTGATTAGTGTGGAGGAAATAAGCTTTATACGATCTTGTGATGTGGAAGGAATAAAAGCGACGGACTGCATAATAAAGGTCCATATCACAAGTGGCAATATAAAGTGACGTTCTTTCGCATTAAGATTTTGTACATCCAACGCTGAAAGTGCATGGCAACCTCTGCTTCCCTCTGCGAAGGGCCTATCTTTTACTTTTATCTCTTAACCTTATGCAAGAGTCATGGTGATCTTCACCTTTCCTTTTTACATTTTATCCTTTGGCAAGCACGGTGTGTTGGAAAGATCCTGATATATATATCTAATTAGATGTAAGTTAGCATGAACTATTATTGTTGACATTACCCTTGAGGTACAAGGTTGGGAGGCGAAACTATAAGCCCCTATCTTTCTTTGTGTCCGATTAAAACTCCGTAACCACAAGTATTGCGTGAGTGTTAGCAATTGTGAAAGGTTAAATGATAGTTGAGTATGTGGACTTGCTGAAAAGCTCTGACATAGACTCTTTCTGATGTTATGATAAATTGCAATTGCCTCAATGACTGAGACTATAGTTTGTTAGTTCTCAATAAAGTTTCTGATTCATACTTTGCATTCTGAATAGATTATTACTTGAGCATAAGAAATCATATGACAATATCCATATATGTTGCTGTTATAAGAATGATCATGATGCCCTCATGTCCGTATTTTATTTTATCGACACCTCTACCTCTAAACATGTGGACATATTTATCGTTATCGGCTTCCGCTTGAGGACAAGCGAGGTCTAAGCTTGGGGGAGTTGATACGTCCATTTTGCATCATGCTTTTATATCGATATTTATTGCATTATGGGCTGTTATTACACATTATGTCATAATACTTATGCCTATTCTCCTTTATATAAGAAATTGTCCAGGCTTGTCCTTTGCTACAAAAAGGATTAAGCCACCTTGCTGCACTTTATTTACTTTTGTTACTTGTTGCTCGTTACAAATTATCTTATCACAAAACTATCTGTTACCTATAATTTCAGTGCTTGCAGAGAATACCTTGCTAAAAACCGCTTATCATTTCCTTCTGCTCCTCGTTGGGTTCGACACTCTTACTTATCGAAAGGACTATGTTAGATCCCCTATACTTGTGGGTCATCAATATGTGTCTTAAAGTGTTATTCTAGTACGAACTCTTGAATAGATCAATCCGAAAGAATAACTTTGAGGTGGTTTCGTACCCTACAATAATCTCTTCGTTTGTTCTCCGCTATTAGTGACTTTGGAGTGACTCTTTGTTGCATGTTGAGGGATAGTTATATGATCTAATTATGTTATTATTATTGAGAGAACTTGCACTAGTGAAAGTATGAACCTTAGGCCTTGTTTCAACGCATTGCAATACCGTTTGTGCTCACTTTTTATCATTAGTTACCTTGCTGTTTTTATATTTTCAGATTACAAAAACCAATATCTACCATCCATATTGCACTTGTATCACCATCTCTTTGCCGAACTAGTGCACCTATACAATTTACCATTGTATTGGGTGTGTTGGGGACACAAGAGACTCTTTGCTATTTGGTTGCAGGGTTGTTTGAGAGAGACCATCTTCATCCTACGCCTCCCACGGATTGATAAATCTTAGGTCATCCACTTGAGGGAAATTTGCTACAGTCCTACAAACCTCTACACTTGGAGGCCCAACAACGTCTACAAGAAGAAGGTTGCGTAGTAGACATCAAGCAGTTTCTGGCGCCGTTGCCGGGGAGGTTAGTGCTTGAAGGTATATCTTTAGATCTTGCAATCGAATCTTTTAGTTTCTTGTTTTAGCACTAGTTTAGTCTATAAAATAAAACTACACAAAAAATGGAATTAGGGGTGCCTCATATGCTTCGTCTTTTTAATGTCTTTCGTGAAAATGATGGGAAGGAAAATTGTGCTCAAGTACTAGAAGATGAATTACATAGAATGCTTGGCATAAAATTTGTGAATGATGAGTATGATTGCAATATTTTTAGCATGAATTCTTTGAATACCCATGATGCTAATTATATGCAAAGCCACAAGCTTGGGGATGCTATGTTTGATGAATATGATATTTTTAGTCCTCCAAGTTTTGATGTGCAAATTTATTATGATGAAAGCATGCCTCCTATCTATGATGATTATTGTGATGACACGTCTGCTATAAAGAATAATGATAACCATGAAACTTGCCATCATGATTTAAATTTTCAATTGGATTATGCTTCACATGATAGTTATTTTGTTGAGTTTGCTCCCACTACTACTGATGAGAATAAATTTGCTTTTGTGGAGAGTAGTAAAATTTCTATGCAAGTAGATCATGAAAAGAATGTTTTATGTGCTGGTTATATGGTTGATTTCATTCATGATGCTACTGAAAATTATTATGAGGGAGGAACATATGCTTGTAGGAATTGCAATAATATCAAGTTTCCTCTCTATGTGCTTAAAGTTTTAAAGTTATGCTTGTTTTTCCTTCCTATGCTAGTTGATTATTGTTCCCATAAGTTGTTTGCTCACAAAATCCCTATGCATAGGAAGTGGGTTAGACTTAAATGTGCTAGTCATATTCTTCCTGATGCTCTCTTTATGTTTCAATTCTTATCTTTTATGTGAGCATCATTGAAATCATCATGCCTAGCTAGGGCCGTTAAACGTTAGCGCTTGTTGGGAGGCAACCCAATTTTATTTTTGTTCTTTGCTTTTTGCTCCTGTTTAGTAATAAATAATTCATCTAGCCTCTGGTTAGATGTGGTTTTATGTTTTAATTAGTGTTTGTGCCAAGTCGAACCTTTGGGAAGACTTGGGTGAAGTCTATGTGATCTTGCTGTAAAAAACAGAAACTTTTGCGCTCACGAGATTAGCTGCCATTTTTTACTGGAGAGTGATTTTAGGTTGATTCTTTTTGCATATGATTAATAGACAAATTACTCAGGTCCACCAATTTATTTCAGAATTTTTGTATGTAGAGACCAGACCTCAAACAGTATGATCCCTGTGCATCAGTGTCATCCCTGGATCGGTAATGCTGACACGCACAATACTTGAGGATTTATAACAGAGTAGCAATCACACACTTATTACATTGAATGTCTCAAAAGAGAACTTATTACAATAAATATGGCTTAAGGCCATCTAATACAATAATAGTGGATGGCTTGGAAGATAAAGTGAGTCCATCAACTCCAACGGCATCACTGAGTGAAAGACAACGACCTATGGCTCCTTACTCGTCGTCTGAAAAGTCTGCAACATGATACGTTGCAGCCCGAAAACAGGTCAGCACATGGAATATGCTGGCAAGGCAACACAAAAGAGTAATGAACAGAATAAAGCTATCACTACATGCATATATGGCTGGTGGAGGCTGTATGGTTAATAAGTTTTGCGGAAAGCCAATTTTTTCCTACAACAAAGGAATAAATTTTATTTAACTATCATGGTAGTTGTTAAACATTGAGAAGGTTCACCCAACTCAATCCCAATTAAGTATCATCATTAAACCCAATCAAATTATATTAAGAGTGATGAGATCCACATGATAATCCAAGAACTAGATACTTAAGATGTCCATAACCGGGGACACGGCTAACCATGATTAGTTTGTACACTCTGCAGAGGTTTGTGCACTTTTCCCCACAAGACTCGATCTCCTTCGTTGGATTTCTCACACTACATAATGTTTGAGAAATGGATGACCAAGACACAGTCTTTCCGAAGAGGTCCCCTTAACCGATAGATAGGCCTGTACACCTACAATCCCCTACATCTACTAGCCCATCATAGAAAGGTTTCCCACAACTTATTCAACTATGCCAGAGCCCATAATGGCATGTGGCTGCACACGGAAGTTTCTAGTATGAATAATCTTATGATCCCTTTGAGCCTGGGTGGCAGTCCATAGGAGAATCACACGGTACCCCGGGATTTCCAAAAATACAGGCAACACTGGGTTCCCCAGGTGCCTCAATCCACCCAGATGTGTATTAAAGTTGCCACCTTAAGTTAACCATTAATTAGCAATACTCACATCTGTCATGAATACACTCAAACCCAAACCACATCTACAAGCATAGCATAGCAATATAAGCAACGTAGAAGTAACTCCCATAGGTTTGATAATAAACAGGTGAATAGGTACGACCTCAACTACTTCCCAAACCCACAAATTAATCAGATCCTAACCATGCAATTGTTTGAGGATTGATCTAATGCAATAAAACTGGGTAGTAAAGAGGTATGATCAAAGTGTTACTTGCCTTCCTGATGATCTGTGAAACCTAGAGACTCGTAGTAGCACGCTTCGCACTCCGGGTACTCTATCGCAAACAAATAAGCATACAATAAGCAATCAAGGAAAGATGCACGGGTAAAACTCAAATAAGAAGATCTAACCAGAAAGTTCAAATTAAGAACTCCGGTTTGCAAAAAGAATCAAATCAAACGAAGCAACGAAACTCAAACCGCGAAAGAAACAAGCTTCGTTTACTAATCTGGACTAAAGTCAACTTTTATAGTAGCAAAAACTTGTTTAAGTTGATTAAACAGAAAGAGGGCTTCGAGACGAAACTCTAGGCGCTTGAATCGCCTGATTCCGATAAAAAAGCGAAAAGTTAAACTAAAACGGAAAAACTGATCAGAAATCACAATCGAAAATAATCGCGAAAAATCCGAGAAAAAGAAAAACTGATGAACAGGCTAACGAACGAACGTTCGCTGTCTGCGGCTAAACGGTGAAAACCATTCGTTAAAACGAACGAACGAATGGGCATTCGCTAAATAAATAAACCAGAAAAAGTACCGATCTAAAAAAATTCCTACTGTTTCCGATCAAAAATAATAATAATAAAAAACGGGTTTTAGGGTTTCGAAAAAAATCGATCGGTTTTCTCGCGAAAACCGAGGGCGGCGGCGGCTACCTCCGGCGAGGTCCGGCGAAACGGCGGCGGCGGCGAGCGGCTCCGGCGGCGGGGTCGGGCGGTGGCGGCGTCTGGCGGCGGCGGTGGTGGCGCGGGTTTTGAGGCGGGGCTAGGGTTTCGGGTGCGGGGGCTGGCGGCTCGGACCTCCGCGTCTTTAAAGGGCCGGCCGGGCTAGTGTCCAGGTCGGACACGGCCCGGTTAGGTCGGTAACTATTTTTTTAAATTATTCCGCGCAGAAAAACAAATAAACGAAATACTAAACGGACTCCAAAAATCCTGAAATAAATTTTCTACATCCTTTAAAAATCTACCGGACAAGGTGAACATTTATTTGGGACTCTAATGCAATTTTGAAAAACGCATATTTTTCCTAATTCAAATAAAATAGCGATAAAACTCCGAATAAAAAATATTTGATTTTAATATTAAATCTCCGATATTTCTTTATTTTGAGGAATTCATTTTATCCTCTCTCTTTTATTTTTATAAAAGAAATATTCAAAGAGAAAATAATTAAAATCAAACGATCCTCTTTTCAAAATTCGAGAAAACTCAAATATGAAAATAACGAAATCCCCAACTCGCTCTGTGGGTCCTTGAGTTGCGTAGAATTTCTAGGATCAAGCCAAAATGCAATAAAATATGATATGCAATGATGATCTAATGTATAACATTCCAAATTGAAAATTTGGGATGTTACAAACCTACCCCCCTAAGATGAATCTTGCCCTCGATATTCGGGTTGGCTAGAAAATAGGTGAGGGTGATCCCTCCGTAGGTCTTCCTCTCGTTCCCAGGTGGCTTCATCTTTGGTATGGTGGCTCCACTAAACCTTGCAAAACTTGATAACCTTGCTGCGTGTGACTCGGCTGGCAAACTCAAGAATCTTTACTGGTTTCTCCTCGTAGGTCAAGTCGGTATCCAACTGAATCACTTCCAGTGGCACTGTATCTCTCAGAGGGATATCAACCATCTCTGCGTGGTACTTCTTCAACTATGAAACGTGGAACACATCATGAACTCCTGACAATCCTTCGGGCAATTCCAACTTGTAAGCAACTTCTCCGATACGTTCCAAAACTTTGTATGGTCCCACAAAACGTGGTGCTAACTTTCCCTTAACTCAAAAACGCTTCACTCCTCGGAGCGGGGATACACGAAGATACACTCTGTCTCCGACTTCGTAAACTGTCTCCTTGTGTTTAGAATCCGCATAGCTCTTCTGCCTGGACTGGGCTACCTTGAGTCTATCGCGAATCAGCTTAACCTTCTCTTCAGACTCTTTAATCAAATCTGGTCCAAACAACTGACAGTCTCCAACTTCATCCCACAATAATGGTGTCCTGCACCTCCTTCCATACAATGCTTCGAAAGCGGCCATCTTCAAACTGGCTTGATAGCTGTTGTTGTAAGAGAACTCTACGTAAGGCAAATTATCGTCCCAACTAGATCCATAGTCTAGTGCACTAGCTCTCAACATGTCCTCCAGAATCTGATTGACTCTCTCAGTCTGTCCATCTGTCTGCGGGTGAAAAGCTATATTGAACTCTAGCCTGGTTCCCAAAGTTTCATGCAACTGATTCCAAAACTTTGAGGTAAACTGGGTTCCACTATGTGATACAATGGTCCTCGGAACTCCATGCAAACATACGATCCTGGTCATGTATATCTTTGCCAGCTTAGCACTGGTGTAAGTGGTCTTCACCGGGATGAAATGAGCTACTTTCGTCAAACGATCGACTACAACCCATATCGAGTCATAGCCTGAACGAGTCCTGGGCAATCCCGTGATAAAATCCATGCCTAGCTTGGCCCACTTCCATTCGGGTATCGGCAATGGTTGTAGCAATCCTACTGGCTTCTGATGCTCTGCCTTCACTCTCTGACATACATCACAAACTGCTACATACTCCGCAATATCCTTCTTCATTCCGGTCCACCAGAAGCTATCCTTCAAATCCAGATACATCTTGGTATTTCCTGGGTGAATCGAATATGGTGAATCATGGGCCTCCTGCAAAATCAGCTTCCTGATATCCTGATCATTTGGCACATATACGCGGTCCTCAAACCATAAGGTATCGTGCTCATCCTCACGAAATCCTTTAGCCTTTCCTTTGCTCATCCTTTGCTTTATCTCAGCAATCTCCTTGTCCGTCTTCTGAGCTTCTCTGATCTTATCCATCAAAGTAGATTGAATCTCCAAAGCTGCTACATAACCTCTCGGAACTATTTCCAAACATAGCTCGCGAAGGTCCTCTGCTAACTCCTTGGGTAACTCTCCGGTCATGAGTGTATTGACATGACTCTTGCGGCTCAACGCATCGGCTACTATGTTTGCCTTTCCGGGATGATAATGCAACTTCATATCATAATCCTTAATGAGTTCCAACCATCTCCTCTGTCTGAGATTCAACTCCTTCTACGTGAAGATATACTTCAAACTCTTGTGATATGTGTATACCTCACAATGGTTTTCGATGAGAAAATGTCTCCAAGTCTTCAACGCATGCACTACAGCTGCTAACTCCAAATCATGGGTAGCGTAATTCAACTCATGGGGTTTAAGCTGTCGTGAGGCATATGAAACAACTCTTCCCTCCTGCATAAGTACGGCTCCAAGTCCTCGACGAGAAGCATCGCAATACACTTCATAATCCTTACGTTGATCTAGCAGAATCAACACTGGTGATGTAACCAAGCGTTTCTTCAACTCCTGAAAACTGGCCTCACATTCCTCGGTCCATTTGAACTTGGTGTCCTTCTTCAACAACTCCGTCATAGGCTTTGCAATCTTCGAGAAATTCTAAATGAACCTCCGGTAGTATCCTGCGAGTCCAAGAAAACTCCGGATCTCTCCAACTGACGTGGGTGCTTCCCAATTTGTCACAGTGACAACTTTGGTGGGGTCTACCGCTATTCCTTCTCCGGATATAACATGTCCAAGGAATCCAACTTCCTTCAACCAAAACTCACACTTGCTGAACTTGGCGTATAGTTGATGTTCTCTGAGCTTCCCAAGTACTAACGCAAATGCTCTTTATGCTCCTCTTCATTCTTCGAGTAGAGCGGAATATCATCAATGAACACCACAACGAACTTGTCCAAAAACTCCATAAACACCTTGTTCATCATATTCATAAAATAGGCAGGTGCGTTAGTCAGGCCAAATGACATAATGGTATACTCATATAGCCCGTACCTCGTGGTAAAAGCCGTCTTAGGTATATCCTGCTCTCGAATCTTCAGCTGGTGGTACCCTGATCGCAGATCGATCACGACAAAAAATACACTTCCGTGATGATACGTGTTTGTTACAGTAGGTCGCATTTTCTGTCATGCATGTACATCCATGACGATTTTATGACAGAATCAAGATAGTCATACTTGTGCTGTCGTAGAAGTGTTCCATGACATTACCAAAATTATCATCATGGAAGTGTCCACTTCCATGACGATAAATCCCGCGTCACAGAAGTGCTTTCGTCAAGGGTGACCGACACATGGCATCCACCGTAACAGAACACCGTTAAGCTATCGGGTCGGGTTTTGGATCCGATAACCCGTTAACAGCCCTGACCAATGGGGATTTTCCACGTGTAAAATCATCATTGGCTGGAGGAAACACGTGTCGGCTCATCGTTGGGACAGATGTCATCCACTCATTGGACAGAAGGCGCCTATGATACGTCGACACATGGCACGGCCCAACAGAGGCCCATTCCTGTGAAAAGGCCGGCCCGTTTGACTTGGTCAAAAGGTGGCGGGCGGGCCCATGTAAGGCCTGTTAACGACCTGTTCGCATATAGCCCATTTATAGCCCGCTAACCCAAGGCCCGTTACGCCCTATCCAAATTAGGCCCAGTAGCGTCATCTGGGCCACCCAATATGATTCCAGCCCATTTTCACTTCTGGCCCATGTATGGCCCATGACGTCTTTCGGCCCATATGAGGCCCTATGTAACTCTTGGCCTATTAACGGCCCGTGGTGAAACTGGCCCGTAATGAACAGTGTATCACTTTACACCCATTAACGGCCCGTGGTGAAACTGGCCCGTAATGAACAGTGTATCACTTTATACCCATTAACGGCCCGTTATTCCGTTGGGCCGTTTCCAGCCCATGTTATCTTTCGGCCTTCTCAGAGCCCATTTATTCTTGGGCTCATTTCTAGCATTCATTTACTTACGGCCCGTTACTGTCATTTTCTGCTTGTGGGCCAAATTCAGCCCATGGTTACAGTCGGCCCGTTTGTGGTCCGTTAATACGTTGGGCCGTTTTCATAGCATCATCAAATACGGCCTATTAACGATGGCCCGTTATGGTCGGCCCATGAACGGACGATTCCAACTCTAGCCCGTTTACGGCCATAATGCGGCCTGTTATTGGCCCATGTTTGGCCAATCGATCGTACTGCCCGTATAAGGCCCATTGATGATACGGCCCATAGAAGGCCCATTGTTTCTATGGCCCGCAGAAGGCCCATTGTTTCTATGGCCCGTAGAAGGCCCACTGTTTCTACGGCCCGTAGAAGGCCCACTGTTTCTACGGCCCGTAGAAGGCCCACTGTTTCTACGGCCCGTAGAAGGCCCACTGTTTCTACGGCCCGTAGGAGGCCCAGTGTCACTACAGTAAATATTAGCCCATGGTTATTGTGGCCTAGTTTTAAAAAATAGGTTATTGCAGCCACTAGCAAACCGCGGAAAAAGAACTGCAATGACTACAAGCAAACAAATAAACAAGACAACAAGGAAATAAATAAGCAAGCAACTTACGCTAGGCTATCACGGCTATCACACATATTACATCCACTGGGCATCAAAGTTCGCCACCAGTGCAAATAAACGCGCCGACAAAAGAATATACAAAACTGAGAGCACTTTAGAAGGCACTAGGCCTGGCCACGTCGGGTCCCCCAAACAGCTGAAGAAGCTGAGTAGACCTCAGTTGTGTCAACGATAGATGCATCAACACTAGATTTAAGGCATGATGGTGCGCACGGCAGTCCTCTGACATCTTCATTGCATCTTTGACTTTAAGTCGGAGCTGAGCTGAAGCAAGCCTTTCCGCTTTAAGTTGAGACTGAAGAAGTCGAACTGATTGAGGCAGCGACTGCACAGAGGTTGTCTCACACCTGCTGGTGAGTAGCTTCAACTCACTGTCTTCATCAATACAGGACCTTGGGGTTATCTCGCTGTCCTCAAGATGGTTTGGCTTACTATCTTCCCTGAAGTTCTGCCTGGCGTAAGAGATACGAGTCTGAAAGAGAAACAAGGAGACACGTAACAGGTTTCACAATTATATAAGCAAATAAATGGATCTGTTCTGCATAAGGAACATGTTTTTACAACTACAATTTGAAACTGGTAGTTGTTGCAAACATCCAATCAGATGTAAACAACAAAGCAAACAGCAGTGGAGGAAATGATGCCTATCCAAATCTATACTAGAACAAAGTTTGAAGGCTTGAGAAGGATGAACTTACATTACATGTTAACACGGGCTGGACAAAGCCCTTCTCCATGTTGATGGAAGGATAATTCAATAAATTCCCCAAAGAAAATTCTTTATAAGCGTTGCCATTATTCTACATTTTGCAAAGAGTAAATATAGATCAAATAATATTGGAAGAAACAGAGGATAATGAAGCTCAGGTGCAGACTGATGATACATAATCAAATAGCAACTAATTAAGTACAGCGTTACAAGGCAAAAGGGCGAGAGGTACTGACAAGAGCAATGCAGAGCCCAGTATTGTTTTGAGATCGTATGATCCTTTGAGCAAGGAGATTCATCTGAAATTAGGTTTCATACAAGAGAGAAGGTAAGGCATAAGCAGAAATTTAGGAGTTCAAATTTTGAATTGATATCATAGACAGTACCTGACGCTAGGCTCCCAGCAGTTCTAATAGGGGTTTGGCCACTAGAGTAGGGGTAAAGTGTGGTACAGTTGGGCCTGTGTTTTCTGTGGCTGCTGATCTATCTGATTTAACAGGTATCACTACCTTTCCAAATACCTAGTTTGTACTCCTTGAGGATCTGCACTCACCCTCTTCCTTTTGGACATCTATTACGAAAGAACAACATTTGACTGGAAAAATATAGTGTGACGACACATGGAATAGGTACAGAAAATGGATCGGTACGGCATATACTCATATATGATGCTTAAACTAAGCAGATGGTGTAACAAAGTAGAAGTAATGCAAGAGGTCAGATGCAAAATATGTGCGACCAATACAACTTTGCAAACTTAGAGCAAGCACCTTGATGGGTGAATAAGATAGGCCATCCTCCACCATGCCAAGTTTGTTAGCCAGTGGATCGTTCCGCAATATTCCTCTCGTGCGCCCATTCTCATATTCATTTTGATAATGTTCAATATCTGACATGCATGAAAACATAAAAACAAGTGAGATTTTCTTTGTAATGCAGAAGTGATTCTAATCCAATACTGCCTCCCTGTAAACCCCTTTGTGCTATCTCTGCAATTCTTTTAAAAGATGCCATGCATGCTGTAATTTGTTGTGTGCATTAATATAATGTGGCCTACTACTCAAAATATGAGAGCTCCAGAAGTGATGACACTTCGCAGATGATAGCTTCAACATATAGTAAAGAAGAACAAGTCGACCTGACCTGACAGATTCAAAATATACTAAGGGAGAACAACTCGACCTGACCAGTCGACCGCAAGAGAAGAGTATCATCTTAAAGAAGAGCAGAAGAGCAAGCAGATTGAAGATATTACAAGTCTTTCAATACAATGTCGGTTGGCCACCCATGATGAACCAGAGCGCACAGAAAAATACTATTCTTTCCGGTCTCTCCATATGTGGCTCACATGCATTTCGAAACTAAAGTAGGAACATTTAGCTAACCAATTAAACATCTCTCAGTTTTACTAATATCAGCAATAATATCAGATATGAATTTGTACAACTAAACTTGTTTAGCTCGATGGGTGGAGCAGTGCTATTACGACAGGAACCACGTAGGCTGATTGTGGTCATAAAATGGGGAAAACATAAGCATGATGAGTACAGTGTTGACCGTGGCAGTGGGATGGCAGATCTGAAGCTGCAAACCGTGCAAAGGGTAGTTAGCAACCGATGTTTGCTTTGAAATAACAACTAAGATTTGGTATGGACAAGAAAGTACGGTCAACAAGTGACAAAGAAATGCAATTATGTTGTCTCTCTATATGTCGCGACATGCATTTGGAAACTCAAGTGGGACCTTTAGCTAACCAATTAAATGTGTCGGTTAACTAATATCAGTATCATATCACAATCATATTTGAACAACTAAGCTTTCGAATTCTGAGTGTTGTGTTGTTTAGCTTGAGGGTGGAGTAATGCTAGTACGACAGAAAGCACCTACGCAGATCATAGTAGACTAGATAAAAGGGGAAAACCCTAAGCATCAAGAGAAAAATCAGGAAAGTGGAACTAGCTGGACCAGTGGGTGGCGCACATGCTTTTCGAAACGAATATAGGAACATTAGGTGACCAATTAAACGTTCTCTCTTTTAGTGATATGAGCATCATATCAGATTCGTATTTCAACACGTAAGCTTTGGGTTGAGGTCTTGAGGAGCAGTGCTAGCACGACACGAAGTACCTACGATGATGGTAGTGAATATAAAGGGGGGAACCATAAGCTTTATGAGTATAGTGCCCGTGCCTTGGCGGATCTGAAGGTGCAAACCGGACAAAGCTACTTCGCAACCAATGTTTGCTTTCAACTAGCCACTACGATTTGGTACGGACAAGAAAAGTACAGTAAACAAATTACGATCTATTTTCCGGGTGAGATCAATAACTTAAGCACATATGGAAGAGTTGTTGGAAATATGCCCTAGAGGCAATAATAAATGGTTATTATTATATTTCTTTGTTCATGGTAATTGTCTATTATTCATGCTATAATTGTATTGTCCGGAAATCGTAATACATGTGTGAATACATAGACCACAAAGTGTCCCTAGTATGCCTCTAGTTGACTAGCTCGTTGATCAACAGATAGTCATGGTTTCCTGGCTATGGACATTGGATGTCATTGATAACGGGATCACATCATTAGGAGAATGATGTGATGGACAAGACCCAATCCTAAGCATAGCATAAAAGATCGTGTAGTTTCGTTTGCTAGAGCTTTTCCAATGTCAAGTATCTTTTCCTTAGACCATGAGATCGTGCAACTCCCGGATACCGTAGGAGTGCTTTGGGTGTGCCAAACGTCACAACGTAACTGGGTGACTATAAAGGTGCACTACGGGTATCTCCGAAAGTGTCTGTTGGGTTGGCACGGATCGAGACTGGGATTTGTCACTCCGTATGACGGAGAGGTATCTCTGGGCCCACTCGGTAATGCATCATCATAATGAGCTCAATGTGACTAAGGCGTTAGTCACGGGATCATGCATTGCGGTACGAGTAAAGAGACTTGCCGGTAACGAGATTGAACAAGGTATTGGGATACCGACGATCGAATCTCGGGCAAGTAACATACCGATTGACAAAGGGAATTGTATACGGGATTGATTGAATCCTCGACACCGTGGTTCATCCGATGAGATCATCGTGGAACATGTGGGAGCCAACATGGGTATCCAGATCCCGCTATTGGTTATTGACCGGAGAGGCGTCTCGGTCATGTCTGCATGTCTCCCGAACCCGTAGGGTCTACACACTTAAGGTCCGGTGACGCTAGGGTTGTAGAGATATATGTATGCGGAAACCCGAGAGTTGTTCGGAGTCCCGGATGAGATCCCGGACGTCACGAGAGGTTCCGGAATGGTCCGGAGGTGAAGAATTATATATAGGAAGTCCAGTTTCGGCCACCGGGAAAGTTTCGGGGGTTATCGGTATTGTACCGGGACCACCGGAAGGGTCCCGGGGGTCCACCGGGTGGGGCCACCTGTCCCGGAGGGCCCCGTGGGCTGAAAGTCGAAGGGAACCAGCCCCTAGTGGGCTGGGGCTCCCCCCTTGGGCCTTCCCCCATGTGCCTGGGGTTGGGAACCCTAGGGGGGGGAGTTCCCCCTTGCCTTGGGGGGCAAGGCAACCCCTTCCCCCCCCTTGTGGCCGCCGCCCCCCTTGAGATCCCATCTCTTGGGGCTGGCGCACCCCCCAGGGGCCTATATAAAGGGGGGAGGGAGGGCAGCACTCAACAGCCTTGGGCGCCTCCCTCCTCCCCTGCAACACCTCTCTCTCTCTCGTAGAAGCTCGGCGAAGCCCTGCACGAGACCCGCTACATCCACCACCACGCCGTCGTGCTGCTGGATCTCCATCAACCTCTCCTTCCCCCTTGCTGGATCAAGAAGGAGGAGACGTCGCTGCACCGTACGTGTGTTGAATGCGGAGGTGCCGTCCGTTCGGCACTCGGTCATCGGTGATTTGGATCACGGCGAGTACGACTCCGTCATCCACGTTCATTGGAACGCTTCCGCTCGCGATCTACAAGGGTATGTAGATGCACTCCCTTCCCCTCGTTGCTAGTACACTCCATAGATGCATCTTGGTGAACGTAGGAAAATTTTAAAATTATGCTACGATTCCCAACAGTGGTATTAGAGCCAGGCCTATGCGTAGTTACTATGCACGAGTAGAACACAAAGCAGTTGTGGGCGTTGAGTTTGCCAATTCTTCTTGCCGCTACTAGTCGTTTCTTGTTTCGGCGGCATTGTAGGATGAAGCGGCCCTGACCGACCTTACACGTACGCTTACGTGAGACTGGTTCCACCGACTGACATGCACAAGTTGCATAAGGTGGCTAGCGGGTGTCTGTCTCTCCTACTTTAGTCGGAACGGATTCGATGAAAAGGGTCCTTATGAAGGGTAAATAGAAATTGGCAAATCACGTTGTGGTCATACGTAGGTAAGAAACGTTCTTGCTAGAAACCTACAAACCACGTAAAAACTTGCAACAACAATTAGAGGACGTCTAACTTGTTTTTGCAGCAAGTGCTATGTGATGTGATATGGCCAGAAGATGTGATGAATGATATATGTGATGTATGAGATTGATCATATTCTTGTAATAGGAATCACGACTTGCATGTCGATGAGTATGACAACCGGCAGGAGCCATAGGAGTTGTCTTTATTATTTTGTATGACCTGCGTGTCATTAAATAAACGCCATGTAAATTACTTTACTTTATTGCTAAACGCGTTAGCCATAGAAGTAGAAGTAATCGTTGGCGTGACGACTTCATGAAGACACAATGATGGAGATCATGATGATGGAGATCATGGTGTCATGCCGGTGACGAAGATGATCATGGTGCCCCGAAGATGGAGATCAAAGGAGCATGATGATATTGGCCATATCATGTCACTATTTGATTGCATGTGATGTTTATCATGTTTTTGCATCTTATTTGCTTAGAACGACGGTAGCAAGTAGGATGATCCCTTATAATAATTTCAAGAAAGTGTTCACCCTAACTGTGCACCGTTGCGAAGGTTCGTTGTTTCGAAGCACCACGTGATGATCGAGTGTGATAGATTCTAACATTCGAATACAACGGGTGTTGACGAGCCTAGCATGTACAGACATGGCCTCGGAACACACGCAATACACTTAGGTTCACTTGACGAGCCTAGCATGTACAGACATGGCCTCGGAACACGGAGGACCGAAAGGTCGAGCATGAGTCGTATAGAAGATACGATCAACATGGAGATGTTCACCGATCTTGACTAGTCCGTCTCACATGATGATCGGACACGGCCTAGTCGAATTCGGATCATGTTTCACTTAGATGACTAGAGGGATGTCTATCTGAGTGGGAGTTCATTAAATAATTTGATTATATGAACTTAATTATCATGAACTTAGTCTAAATCTTTACACTATGTATTGTAGATCAAATGGCCCACGTTGTCCTCAATTTCAACGCGTTCCTAGAGAAAACCAAGCTGAAAGATGATGGCAGCAACTATACGGACTGGGTCCGGAACCTGAGGATCATCCTCATAGCAGCCAAGAAAGATTATGTCTTAGAAGCACCGCTAGGTGAAGCACCAATCCCTGAGAACCAAGACGTTATGAACGCTTGGCAGCAGCGTGCTGATGATTACTCCCTCGTTCAGTGCGGCATGCTTTACAGCTTAGAACCGGGTCTCCAAAAGCGTTTTGAGAAACATGGAGCATATGAGATGTTCGAGGAGCTGAAACTAGTTTTTCAAGCTCATGCCCGGGTTGAGAGATATGAAGTCTCCGACAAGTTCTTCAGCTGTAAAATGGAGGAGAACAGTTCTGTTAGTGAGCACATACTCAGAATGTCTGGGTTGCACAACCGCTTGTCTCAGCTGGGAGTTAATCTCCCGGATGACGCGGTCATTGACAGAATCCTCCAGTCGCTTCCACCAAGCTACAAGAGCTTTGTGATGAACTACAATATGCAGGGGATGGAAAAGACCATTCCCGAGGTATATTCAATGCTGAAATCAGCTGAAGGGGAGATCAGAAAAGAACATCAAGTGTTGATGGTGAATAAAACCACTAAGTTCAAGAAGGGTAAGGGTAAGAAGAACTTCAAGAAGGACGGCAAGGGAGTTGCCGCGCCCGGTAAACCAGTTACCGGGAAGAAGTCAAAGAATGGACCCAAGCCCGAGACTGAGTGCTTTTATTGCAAGGGAAGTGGTCATTGGAAGCGGAACTGCCCCAAATATTTAGCGGACAAGAAGAAGGCCGGCAACACCCAAGGTATATGTGATATACAAGTCATTGATGTGTACCTTACCAGTACTCGTAGTAGCTCCTGGGTATTTGATGCCGGTGCAGTTGCTCATATTTGTAACTCAAAGCAGGAACTACGGAATAAACAGAGACTGGCAAAGGACGAGGTGACGATGCGCGTCGGGAATGGTTCCAAGGTCGATGTGATCGCCGTTGGCACGCTACCTCTGCATCTACCCACGGGATTAGTTTTAAACCTCAATAATTGTTATTTAGTGCCAGCTTTGAGCATGAACATTGTATCTGGATCTCGTTTAATTCGAGATGGCTACTCATTTAAATCTGAGAATAATGGTTGTTCTATTTATTTGAGAGATATGTTTTATGGTCATGCCCCGCTGGTCAATGGTTTATTTTTGATGAATCTCGAACGTGATGTTACACATGTTCATAATGTGAATACCAAAAGATGTAAAGTTGATAACGATAGTCCCACATACTTGTGGCACTGCCGCCTTGGTCACATTGGTGTCAAGCGCATGAATAAGCTCCATGCAGATGGACTTTTGGAGTCTCTTGATTATGAATCATTTGACACGTGTGAACCATGCCTCATGGGTAAGATGACCAAGACTCCGTTCTCCGGAACAATGGAGCGAGCAACCAACTTATTGGAAATCATACATACCGATGTGTGTGGTCCAATGAGTGTTGAGGCTCGCGGAGGATATCGTTATGTTCCCACTCTCACTGATGATTTAAGTAGATATGGGTATGTCTACCTAATGAAACACAAGTCTGAAACCTTTGAAAAGTTCAAGGAATTTCCGAGTGAAGTCGAGAATCAACGTGACAGGAAAATAAAATTCTTACGATCAGATCGTGGTGGAGAATATTTAAGTCACGAGTTTGGTGCACACTTAAGGAAATGTGGAATAGTTTCACAACTCACGCCGCCTGACCACCTCAGAGAAATGGTGTGTCCGAACGTCGTAATCGCACTCTATTGGATATGGTGCGATCTATGATGTCTCTTACTGATTTACCGCTCTCATTTTGGGGTTATGCTTTAGAGAGTGCCGCATTCACTTTAAATACGGCACCATCTAAATCCGTTGAGACGACACCGTATGAATTATGGTTTGGGAAGAAACCTAAGCTGTCGTTTCTAAAATTTTGGGGATGCGATGCTTATGTCAAGAAACTTCAACCTGAAAAGCTCGAACCCAAATCGGAAAAATGCGTCTTCATAGGATACCCTAAGGAAACTATTGGGTATACCTTCTACCTCAGATCCGAAGGCAAGATCTTCGTTGCCAAGAATGGGTCCTTTCTGGAGAAGGAGTTTCTCTCGAAAGAATTGAGTGGGAGGAAAGTGGAACTTGATGAGGTGATAGTCACCCCTTCCGAACCGGAAAGTAGCGCAGCGCGGGAAAATGTTCCTGTGGTGCCTACACCGACTGGGGAGGAAGTTAATGATGATGATCATGAAGCTTCAGATCAAGTTGCTGAACTTCGTAGGTCCACAAGGACATGTTCCGCACCAGAGTGGTACGGCAACCCTGTCCTGGAAATCATGTTGTTAGACAACGGTGAACCTTCGAACTATGAAGAAGCGATGGTGGGCCCGGATTCCGACAAATGGCAAGAAGCCATGAAATCCGAGATAGAATCCATGTATGAAAACAAAGTATGGACTTTGACTGACTTGCCCAATGAGCGGCGAGCCAAAGAAAACAAATGGATCTTTAAGAAGAAGACGGACGCAGATGGTAATGTGACCATCTACAAAGCTCGACTTGTCGCTAAAGGTTATCGACAAGTTCAAGGGGTTGACTACGATGAGACTTTCTCACCCGTAGCGAAGCTGAAGTCCGTCTGAATCATGTTAGCAATTGCCGCATACTATGATTATGAGATATGGCAGATGGACGTCAAAACAGCATTCCTTAGCGGCTTCCTTAAGGAAGAGTTGTATATGATGCAGCCGGAAGGTTTTGTCGATCCTAAGAATGCTAACAAAGTATGCAAGCTCCAACGCTCAATCTATGGGCTGGTGCAAGCATCTCGGAGTTGGAACATTCGCTTTGATGAGATGATCAAAGCGTTTGGGTTTACACAGACTTATGGAGAAGCCTGTGTTTACAAGAAAGTGAGTGGGAGCTCTGTAGCATTTCTCATATTATATGTGGATGACATATTATTGATGGGAAATGATATAGAATTCTTGGAAAGTATAAATGCCTATTTGAATAAGTGTTTTTCAATGAAGGACCTTGGAGAAGCTGCTTATATATTAGGCATCAAGATCTATAGAGATAGATCAAGACGCCTCATTGGTCTTTCACAGAGTACATACCTTGACAAGATATTGAAGAAGTTCAGTATGGATCAGTCCAAGAAGGGGTTCTTGCCTGTATTGCAAGGTGTGCAATTGAGCACGGCTCAATGCCCGACCACGGCAGAAGATATAGAACAGATGAGTGTCATCCCCTATGCCTCGGCCATAGGGTCTATTATGTATGCCATGCTGTGTACCAGACCTGATATAAACCTTGCCGTAAGTTTGGTAGGAAGGTACCAAAGTAATCCCGGCAAGGAACACTGGACAGCGGTCAAGAATATCCTGAAGTACCTGAAGAGGACTAAGGATATGTTTCTCGTTTATGGAGGTGACGAAGAGCTCGTCGTAAAGGGTTACGTCGACGCTAGCTTCGACACAGATCTGGATGACTCGAAGTCACAGACCGAATACGTGTATATTTTGAATAGAGGAGCAGTAAGCTGGTGCAGTTGCAAGCAAAGTGTCATGGCGAGATCTACATGTGAAGCGGAGTACATGGCAGCCTCAGAGGCAGCACAGGAAGCAGTCTGGATGAAGGAGTTCATTACCGACCTAGGGGTGATTCCCAATGCGTCGGGCCCAATGACCCTCTTCTGTGACAACACTGGAGCTATTGCCCTTGCGAAGGAGCCCAGGTTTCACAGGAAGACCAGGCATATCAAGCGTCGCTTCAACTCCATTCGTGAAAGTGTTCAAAATGGAGACATAGATATTTGTAAAGTACACACGGACCTGAATGTAGCAGATCCGTTGACTAAACCTCTCCCTAGGGCAAAACATGATCAACACTAGGACGCAATGGGTGTTCGATTCATCACAATGTAACTAGATTATTGACTCTAGTGCAAGTGGGAGACTGTTGGAAATATGCCCTAGAGGCAATAATAAATGGTTATTATTATATTTCTTTGTTCATGGTAATTGTCTATTATTCATGCTATAATTGTATTGTCCAGAAATCGTAATACATGTGTGAATACATAGACCACAAAGTGTCCCTAGTATGCCTCTAGTTGACTAGCTCGTTGATCAACAGATAGTCATGGTTTCCTGGCTATGGACATTGGATGTCATTGATAACGGGATCACATCATTAGGAGAATGATGTGATGGACAAGACCCAATCCTAAGCATAGCATAAAAGATCGTGTAGTTTCGTTTGCTAGAGCTTTTCCAATGTCAAGTATCTTTTCCTTAGACCATGAGATCGTGCAACTCCCGGATACCGTAGGAGTGCTTTGGGTGTGCCAAACGTCACAACGTAACTGGGTGACTATAAAGGTGCACTACGGGTATCTCCGAAAGTGTCTGTTGGGTTGGCACGGATCGAGACTGGGATTTGTCACTCCGTATGACGGAGAGGTATCTCTGGGCCCACTCGGTAATGCATCATCATAATGAGCTCAATGTGACTAAGGCGTTAGTCACGGGATCATGCATTGCGGTACGAGTAAAGAGACTTGCCGGTAACGAGATTGAACAAGGTATTGGGATACCGACGATCGAATCTCGGGCAAGTAACATACCGATTGACAAAGGGAATTGTATACGGGATTGATTGAATCCTCGACACCGTGGTTCATCCGATGAGATCATCGTGGAACATGTGGGAGCCAACATGGGTATCCAGATCCCGCTATTGGTTATTGACCGGAGAGGCGTCTCGGTCATGTCTGCATGTCTCCCGAACCCGTAGGGTCTACACACTTAAGGTCCGGTGACGCTAGGGTTGTAGAGATATATGTATGCGGAAACCCGAAAGTTGTTCGGAGTCCCGGATGAGATCCCGGATGTCACGAGAGGTTCCGGAATGGTCCGGAGGTGAAGAATTATATATAGGAAGTCCAGTTTCGGCCACCGGGAAAGTTTCGGGGGTTATCGGTATTGTACCGGGACCACCGGAAGGGTCCCGGGGGTCCACCGGGTGGGGCCACCTGTCCCGGAGGGCCCCGTGGGCTGAAAGTGGAAGGTAACCAGCCCCTAGTGGGCTGGGGCGCCCCCCTTGGGCCTCCCCCCATGCGCCTAGGGTTGGGAACCCTAGGGGGGAGTTCCCCCTTGCCTTGGGGGGGCAAGGCAACCCCTTCCCCCCCTCGTGGCCGCCGCCCCCCTTGAGATCCCATCTCTTGGGGCTGGCGCACCCCCCCAGGGGCCTATATAGAGGGGGGAGGGAGGGCAGCACACAACAGCCTTGGGCGCCTCCCTCCTCCCCTGCAACACCTCTCTCTCTCTCTCGTAGAAGCTCGGCGAAGCCCTGCACGAGACCCGCTACATCCACCACCACGCCGTCGTGCTGCTGGATCTCCATCAACCTCTCCTTCCCCCTTGCTGGATCAAGAAGGAGGAGACGTCGCTGCACCGTACGTGTGTTGAACGCGGAGGTGCCGTCCGTTCGGCACTCGGTCATCGGTGATTTGGATCACGGCGAGTACGACTCCGTCATCCACGTTCATTGGAACGCTTCCGCTCGCGATCTACAAGGGTATGTAGATGCACTCCCTTCCCCTCGTTGCTAGTACACTCCATAGATGCATCTTGGTGAACGTAGGAAAATTTTAAAATTATGCTACGATTCCCAACAAGAGTACCACCTCTCTTGCGACGCCGTGTAGGCCTATGCTGATACGTTGAGGGTGCTGCGGGTGCGATGGCTGTCGGCGGCGGGGAAGAAGACTTTAGATGGAAGACGGCCGGGTCGGGGGATATATCCTGTTGCCCTGGACGAGGCGGTCGTAGGAGCGGCAACGGCAAGGTGGACGACGGCGCCGATGAAGCGAGAAGAGGCGATGAAAGGATCCTGGTCCAGCGCCGTGGATGAGAGACGTCCATCTCTTGCAGTGGACGACGGGGTAGGGGTAGCGGCTCCGGCAAGGTGGAGGATGGGGTGGCGGACGGAGGAGGCTGGCCGCAGTGCGGAGGTTTGTCGTGCTGTCGACGGTGTATGAATGGGGAAATGGAGGGGAGGGGGATCTCAAACTTTGGGACGCGCTTCTCTGAAATGGGGGAAAGTTACGAACTTATCCCCCGTTTAAAATTTCGGACATCGCGTCGGTTGGGGATAGGACGGTAATCTCGCATCTCCCAAATATTTGCCGATAACTATTTCGGGCGAGGAGAGGGTGTTTTTCCGCCCACGGTTGGCGCCCACGGTGTATGAACGGGGCTGACAGGTAGGGTGGTTGTGTCACGTCTGATGGAAGTTACACATCTGCCCCTATTTAAAATATTAGCCTACATCGACTTCGGACGAGGAGAGTTTGTTTTGCCGCCCACCGTGTATGAATGGGGAAATGGAGGAAGAGGCACATTTCTTTCGGACGAGCTTGAATCAAATGTGTTTTGCCGCCCATGTTTGGCGCCCACCATGTCTGAATGGGCTCAGAGGCCGTCGTGTCATGTCTGATTGAAGTTACTAGTCTACCCCTATCGACAGCAGTGTAAATCCGGTCGATAAGGATGTCAAGTGTCAGGGGTAGACAGTAATTTCCATCTCGCAAACACTTGCTTCGGGCAGCCCACAAATTATAGTGGGTGTTTAGCCGCTTCGTTCAAAACTTGGGAGAATTAGCATTCACGTTTGCCCTGGGACCTGGCAAACTAAATTCAAATCCAATTTGTATTCGATTACGAATATCCATAGATAATTATACATTTTGTTATTTATTTCTTCAAAACCACAACAAAGATTTATTCCACCTTTATATATGATTATGATTTAGAAATGCCGTGATGTTCGAATTCAGTAGGTTGGATACACTCTGAGTCAAACAGTTATTTCATCCAATACAATATGCTCACACGAAAAACAGTTCACCTTATGTCAATCATACAAGTACTGAGGATTACCCCGCCTAAAAAATTCAGATCATTACAACACATGGACAACATAGGGGGTCTTGCAACATAATCCATTCAGAGACTTGACACAACATGCAAGTACAATAATCTAATGACAATTTCAACTGGTATCTAAAGAAGAACCAGGATTACTTTGGGCTTCAGATAGCATAAACAGTAAGACCTCCTCCATCTTCAAATGCAACATTCTTACTTCCTCCAATTCTTGGGTTGCTTGCATAATGCGTGCCGCTAATTCCGTAATTTCCAGCCTCAAGATAAAGATTGCCTCATTCATGGCAGCCACACCATCTCTTTCTGCCTCTAGTAGAGCCTCAAGCACTATAATATCTGTGCTCAGACTGCTCTCCGGCGGTGTTGCCTCTGAACTACTACCATCTGGTAACATGGATGGCGCACTGCTTCCACAAATAGATTTTGGGGTTGTACATTGTGTCCTAGTGTGAACGGCATCCGGAAAGGTTTCCGCTGGACATCAGTAAGAGATAGTTATCGTATGATCCAGGCAGTAAGCTTACATGGTAAACGACGGACGAATTATTGCCGAGCATGGCAAACTGTATTTAAATGGTTCGAAGCAGCATCAGCCGAAAAGAAATTAAAATGGTAAGATGAAACTAGGGATGTAAGTGGCAAATAAACGACATCCGCCAGTCCCATCTAGTTAGTTTTGCTACCTCCCTAGTTCATTTTCCTCAAAAAACAAAAACTCTTTTGAACTATCATACCACTAGTGGACTTTAAACGGGACCCAGTTGACATCCCTAGTTGAAAGGGAGTGTACAACCGCTATATTTAAGTTGCCAAGGCATCTAAGCAGTTGAAATAATCTGAGAAAGCACTTAACAGTGTGGCCTCATATAAACTACGAAGACAGTCTTGTGATGAAGTTGAGAGGAAAAGTTAAGGGCTCAAATGAAATAGGCATGCATTTCTTTACGATAGTACAGCAGGCACTGCTGACATATTGGCCAACTCAGGTATAGCATAACAACAAATAAGCATTCGAATCAAGCAATACAGCAAAGCAAACAACTGAACTATTTGTAATTCGGTAGGATTACACGTTGAGGGCACAAGCCAAGAAAGCAGCCCACTCGCCTTACATTTCACATGTACTAAAACACACTGGCTTACCATATGTTGCTGTGAAGCCTAGCTGCTGTTGCAATGTTCTTTGAAGATATCGTCAGCATCCCGTGGTTGCAAATCTAGTTGTTGTAGTTTATTCTGCACCATCTATTTAGGTAAAATTAATTTTAATCGCATGCACTGGTCCGAATTGATCATCAATGGTTCATCTGAACTAATGAAAGAAGGGTGTGTGCATACACGACAATATATCTGCTTCCCTCTATTTTTATGCTTGTTCGAGGTGCCAGCCCCAAAAGAACAAATATTTTGCTTGATGGGGTTGGCAGCTCCATAATTAATAGAAGCATCAAATTAGTCATGCAACTTGGGAAGATCAAGAACACACAAACAAGTAATGAACATAGGCTCGGAGCAGTGATGTAATAGCTAGCATCAGAAAATGTAGGGTAAAACGAACAAAAAGCAGCGGAACCACATGCTACTTTGCTGATGTGTAATTAAGCATAGAGAACATTAAGCAGTCTGATGGAACCAACAGGTGGCATCAGAACAAAACTAAAGCATATTAACTATATGTGCACTGGCATGTAATTTAGCACATGTAACATGTTCACTGCCAGAAGTATGGCCCTACAGGTGCAAGCAGAATAACGTGTCTCATGAAAAACTGAATGATGCCCTGAAGAAATTCAAAGGTGCGGTGCTTATGCTAGGAAAGTGAACGTAGGCGCCGGCCGTTGGATAATAGTACCTGTTTCTCGGCGGCGTATGGGTATCGTTGTCATACTTGATAGCTAAGGATCGTCGATGGTGCTCGTGTTGCGGTTGAGTTTGGGCCGAATGTCGCCGTGGCTGAAGCGGCTCCGGTGCTACGGTTGCGGCGCCTGTCTACATACAAGAAAGCTCATCTGTGGTAAGTGAACAGTTGCACGATAAAGAGAAAAACCGAAGGAGTACAAATCGAAATAACCTGATGAGGCTGCGGCGTCGGTAAAGCAGGGCCGGTGGAGTTGAATATGGCGTCCGTGGAGCGGGTCCGGTGCAGTGGACGAAGGTTTCGGCGGGCGCGTTGTACAGTGCTTTCGGTGAGGCGGATCTGTTGCGGCGGACGAGGGCTTGTATGAATGGCCAGCGAAGGGGCGGATGAGGGACTCAGTGAAGGGCCTACGCTGTGGTGGACGAGGGCGCCGGTTAAGCAGATCCGGTGCGGTGGACCATGATGGCGGTCAAGGAGATCTGGAGCGGTGGACAAGCCAGTCGCTGAAGCGGCTCCGGTGAAGTGGTGAGTTGGCAGTTGGGGGTTCCAAGGTGCGGAAGGTAGATCCGGCGGGGTGTGAGGTCCACCGTTGCGGCGGAGAACTAGATTCGGCGGCTTGCCGTGGTTGGGGGGGTCGGGGAGGGGAAGGGGAGGGGCTCTGGGGAAGAATGTTGGGGGCAAAGAGGGGAAAACAATGGAGTTACCAAAGCAGCCCTTTTCTGTTCATGTGGCAGGGGTAAAACAGGAATATCACAGGGCTAAACTTTCGGGCGCGTGATATTTCGATGTGAGCGGGAAGTTTGAAAGCTTTTGGCGCCTAAAATTATAAGTATTCTGCTCTCGTACGGCCGACTATGATATCATGGCCGACAATTTGTTTGTTTTGCACGCAAAAAAAATGTGCAAGTTTTGAAAATCAATGTCTCCAACTCAAAACTTAGATTGTCCATTCAATTCAAATATGGATCATTGAGCTAGTACAAGCAAATACCATCATACGGTCCAATTCAAATGAAATTCCAAATGTGTTTATCCTAAATATGATGACAAAAGCAAAAATGTGTATGTGTATGAATAAAGTGGATGATTATAAAGTTTGAACATGCCCGTATGTGTACATCTCTAGGTTTGATATATGAATTTGAAATCATGAAATCCCGGCTTAAAAAATGTACCTCCGTTTAAATGAATTACAAAAGCTAATGATGGAGTCGAATTCCAAAATTCCAATCTTAGGTTTGTAATTCTGGTACATCAAGGTATATCACGCATGTTCAAAAGTATCGTTATCTCATAGTACAAACTGTGAAACAAATTGATCAACCATGAGTGCACAATATCTCAATTACGCTAAAGTCCCTCAAATATAGACACCTCACTCTTTATCTGAAGTCACCCCCCCCACCACACACACACACACACATAGAGAAGTCGTTCTCTCCCCCAAACACCAACACACGAGCACATTAACACCCCTCTCTCTTGTAAAGTCCGGACCCCAACATAGGTCTCTATCACTTTGTCTCTCGAGCATGCACACATCTCTTCCCTCACTCTCTAGGTCTCCCGCTATCTCTCTTACCCAAGCACACGCACTATGTAGAGTGTATATTTCCCATACACACAAAACGTCGCCCCCAAACGTCTATCTCCCTAGTTATGTGGTTCTCGCGCACTCACCTCACACACCACCCCCACTGCAAACAAGCACACTTTGTCACCTTGTGCACCACTCTCCTCTTTCTATCTCTCCCACATGCGGACCCGCCCCAGCTCCTTCCCTGTATACATATATGGCGTGACTCTTTCCATGGCTCCCTAATATATAATTTTTCTCGATTTCGCACATTTTTCTTTACACCATCTATTCTAGATCTCTCATGAAGTCCCTATCACACACACGATGACTCGCTTCCCTTGCGTCTCCGTTCATAGGCCAATTTCGGACAACATCAACATTGTCTCCCTATCTATACGCCATTTATGGACGCAAACGACCCCTCTCGCCCCCTCTCTTCCTCTCTCTCTCTCTCTCCGTCGCTAGCTCTCTCTTTCTCTCGCTCTCACACCCCTCTCCCACACACACACTCGATGTCTCTTCCAAATAGTCTGCTCCCCCCGCCCGCACCCGTGCTATCTCGCTACTACACATGTCACACCATTCCCCCTTCCCTTATACTAGGTTTACATCATCAGTGGTCTCTCTACTCCACATACACTCTCTCCCTCTCACACACAAACGCGTGCACAAACACACATAGACACGCACAAACACCCATTTATCTGGATCCTCATCTCTCCTCATGTCCGCATGTGTATCTCACACACTCACTCTCTAATTATGTATATGTGTCTCCACGTTACACAACACAAAGCCCCATGTACATGTCTCTCTCTATCCTCCACACACATAGACACAAAGAATTTGTTATCATTGCCTCAGTTTCTAACATATCACACACGCACACTGTCTCTCTCTCTCGCAAACACGCTCAACAAGGGTTTCCCCGTGAATAACTTACTGTCTATTCATCAATAGTCGTGGTAGTACGGTGAACACGAGACGTGAAAAAGAATAAATCTACACGTGCTTAGACCACCTAGTATGACTACTAGGACTAGAGCAAGCCAAAAAGCGCGCCGCCGTCACCCCCTCCTTGTCGGCGACGGGAAATCTTTGTTTTACACAGTCGAGAAGTCATTGTGCTAAGGCCCCACATGCCGAGGCGCTGAATAGAATGTAGATGCTAGTTTACGGAAGCAAGTATCGATAATACGTTTGTATCTCCATACTTATATTTCTTCTCTTATAAAAAACCGAGTTGGTGATGATGGTACGTGTGCCATCTTGCAATATAGACCGTCCGATCTATATCTGACGGATGGAAATTAAACTAAAAGATATCCGCACCCCTCTCCGCATTTGCAGACAAGGCCTTCCCTCCTTCATCCTTATCTCCAACAAACCTCATTGTTGAGCAATTAAGAAAGGAAACCTCTGGAACAAACTGGCCTGGTGGCCGCTGCCGGCGTCGTCAATCCCCATGCCTCCGCTCAGTCCGACCACCACCACACCCCACTCATCTTCACCTTATCTCATATTTCTTGAGATATCATTAGTTTTTACACATGGGATTACTCCTACAAGGGTCAATCACAACAAGTGTTTTATAAAAAATGCATCTTGATGTTCCGTGCAATGCACGGATCTTGCTAGTACTCCTACACAAGACTAAGTTGGTGATGTTGGTGTGTCTGCCATTCGTCGTTTCTGACCATTAGATCTACATCTAACGATTGTGAGGTAAGTTGTTGCCTTTTCTCACCAACATCCCACTTGTCTACCAATTTGCAGAAAAACCCATAATTAGTATCTTAAAACCAACCACATCCCTCCCTGACCTCACCAAAACAGCCCAAGGAATATATTCTAATTGAAACATAATATATCTCTAGTGACATATGTATATCAAAATTAGAGTGTTTTGTACCAAGTTTGTGAATAAGTATTATTCTAATTATGATTCGTTGCAACGGACATGAACATTGCTAGTATTTCCAACCATGCATTTTTCCTAGTATTCCATAGTTTCGAGTTTTCCATCAAGATATTAGTCACTCATGGTTGATATTTACTTTCAATCATGTACACATATGCACTATGTAACTCGCCTTGCTTATTGGCTTCCAAAGCTTAACTTTCACTCCTACTTACAATATGTAGAGTATTTAACAAAAAACTACCACTTTCAACCAGCCCTAGGAAGAATCTATTGTACAAAAATAGCAAAAACATACCCAAAATTTATTAATCCACGCCAAAAACTACCTAGTACTCCAACCGATTAGGTTCGTTTAAACCCATTTATGACAGGGTTGGCCCACACGTCCGTGCTGACGAGGCAGCTTAAACCAACACATTTTGTTTGACCGTTGACACGAGGGACCCACATCTGACCTTCTATCCTGTTATTCCCCCTCAAATCATTATTCTTCCTGAACATTACTTCAAACAGTACTGATGCGTGTTCGTCGGTGGCGCCGGTGATGAGCGAGTTGGCCGCCGCTCCGCCGGACGGGCCGGACACCGCGCTGGCCTCCGCACGGGTTGGCAGGCTAGCCCGAGCGTGACTCACGAGCGAGCAAGCCGCCGCGCTGCCGTGCCAATCTAGCTAGCAAACCTTGCAGACAAGCAGCTGGACGGAGCTATCTTGGCTAGCTAGCGGCCGCGAGCGTCGGACGGAGCTGGCATCCGGGCTACCGCAACATGGGCTCCGCACCGCCGGCGGTTTTGACCTCGCCTTCTGTCGGCGGCGGTAGCTGCGTCCCATGGCCGAGGATGACTAGGTGGACGGGCCGGAGGTAGGAGGTCACTCGAGGATTTTTGTTGGTAAGAGCATGTACAATGGTTGATAAGGTAGTCTTATCTTAAGTCTGCCACGTATGCAAGTGGTAGTAGTTTCTTGGCATTTTAGTGGTTTCTTGCATTATTAGAGCAAGTACAATAGAGCTGAGTCAGCGGGCTATAAGAAATAAACTAGTATATTTCTGCTTAGTTGGAGGAAAGAGAAGAGGAGAGAGAAGGTAAGCGGGCTCTTCGTGAAGAGCCAGCTCTAGCACGTGCTCCTAGGCACTTTGTGAGAATGAGAAGTGGGCCACATAATAAAAAAGTAGTACACTCTTTTGATCTATTATTGTACATGTTGGCTATAAGATGGGCTGTAGATGACATGGCACTGGCTTATAGCCAGCAGCTGGCTATACTATTAACCATGCTCTTAGGGGTTTCTTGTAAGGAACAATGTACGTACTACTAGCGACAAAAGGCGATTCTAGGTTGCGTTGTACTCCAACGAGTACTACTAGTGGTCGCGGGAGTGTATACCTCGTTTTGTGCGTTCGATCCCAGCCGAACGCACGGCGGCCTTTTAAAAAAAATAGTACTACTACACTTCGCTACGAGCCAATATTTTACACGGGTAGTTTGAGTTTTGAAGTCAAACGGACGTGCGGCCCCACAATCTGGGTGCACTGGACAGCCTAGCCACGTGAACGGGTTTTCCTTCCCAGCATTCCGTGGCTCGCGTGCTCGCCCTAGCCGCACCTTGCTTGCAGCTTCCAGCTAGTAGCATATTTAAACTAGCGCCTCCCAATTAAGCCCGAGGAGCCGGAAAAGCCTGGCGGGGCATTGGGAACTGTGCAATATGGCTCTATACGTAAAGTGCTCTACTACTACTCTGTAGCTTGTGGCGTTGCACGCATGGACTTCACTCCATTATCGGCTCTACTATAAAAGAAATTCCTCTTGACGTGTTTTTTTGAAACGGAGGCAAAAGCTTTGCTTCATCTCATTCATAAAGAAGGAACTACTAACAAAGTTCGACGAGATCCATTACACCTCCACAAATGGAAGCGAAAAGCCTAGTCTCGCTGTATCAAATAACTCAAATGTTCTGCCCCCGCAGTAACCGTCGCTGATAAACAGGCTGCTAGTGTGTGCGTGAGAGGAGCGGCTGAGTAGGCCAGCTACGTGAGAGGAGCGGCTGAATAGAGCACCAAGAGTACCTACTAGGCCACTACGCAGGTGTACTTCCCCTGCATTGATACTACAGCGATGGTTCTAGAGAACAGTAGTACCCTCCACTTCCAACTGTAGCTCCTTGGCCCTGAGATTCAAGAGTTCAAAACTGGTGCACTATACTAGACTAGACTAGAAGTACAGTACATCGCACTACTAGTTGAGAAAAGTAGTACTAGTACTGCTACAGTACGAGTACGTACTCCTCCGTGACATAATGTAAGACGTTTTTTGATACTAGCTGGCGTGTACAAAAAATGGCAAAAACATACCCAAATTTTCTTAATCCATGCCAAAAACTACTACCTAGTGCCAAAAATTTCTTACTCGTGCTATTATTTACAGTATAATGCAATCCCATAACATTCCATAATGCTAGTACTAGTAGTAAATAATAGCCTCACCCCTTCGCTGAGGAACGATCTACAGTTGGAAAGGACGAGGCCCTGCGGTTACTACGCTCTTATCTCCTCCTCGCCAGTTCCCCTCCCCCCGAAGAGAAGGCAGTTCGTCGCTGCTCCCATGGATTCGCTAGGCGGTTCTCCTCCTCGTCGGGGCTGGGAGACCTTGGACGACGATCCTCTGGGAGAAATCGCACGCCGCTCCGACGTCCTCACCGCCGCAAGACTCGGTGCTTCCTGCACCAACTTTTTCAAGACGCTGCTTAAACAGGCTTGGGAAAAGGCCATGCTTGTTGGTCTTCCATGCGTCCTCGAGGATAAGGTTCTTCTATGGGACAATCCTTCAAATAGTCCACCGCTCCCTGGCCATGGTTGCACGTTGACTCCGCTAGAGTTGCCGACATTGAGAGGTAGTCGGATTTTGTCCGATGAGCAGGTCAGTAATGGAGTTTGATCATGTAGTACTTAGTTATTCCATTTCCATCCCGTAATTTCTCCGCTGCCCACCGTCTTATATATAGGTCTGGGTCGGTGCCAACGAAGATTGGCTTGCATACCCCGGCCGAATACCACCATCATTTTGCACAACATCCACAGCAGTGCAGCCGTTCCGGTAGACCCCTTCTCCACCATTGGGATCGGCCTTCCGGACTGGCTGTGCTTGAATACGTATGATGATGCCTACATGAGATTGAAGAAGATAGCAATTGCGGACCCGCCGACAAAGCGACGCGGCTACGACGATTACTATCTCATCGCGGTGTTCGACATAAGGATTGCCATCAATGCAAGAGGCAGTAACGGCAGAGGCTCGCGCATGTTGGCGGCGGCAGATTTGTACCCCTACACGTTCGAAGACGTCGTGCACCATCGAGGCCGCATCTTCGCGGTGACAAGCCAGGGGACTTGTTTCATCTGGTTGCCATCCTACGGTACGGGAGATTACAAACGGAATGCACAAACCATCATTTGCATCCCTAACGGCACTCCATTATTTTGCAGGGACCAGTCATCCCCCGATGAAAATAAGATCGCCGATCCTGGATGTGCATTTGCAACCGCGATTCGGTCTAACCTGGAATCTTGTAGCTGACTTTGGCATATTGGGATCAACTATCTTAGCAGTCGTTACCCATGGTACCACTGATGTGCAACATGATCACACAATCTACCATGATCGGACCATCACCATCTACCCAGGTATTCCATTTTTAACCCTCTCGCCTTCTCTTTCATTGTTGTACTAGTAGTATACTTTGTAGTACTAGTAGGAGTACTTTTTACCTTGGAGGACGCGTATAGCTAGCTAGGCCCTTGAAGACTTGAACCCACTAGCTGCCACCATTTTTGTTTTTCCATGTCCTACTATCTCATCCATGTAGCCAAGAGTGGCTATATATAATAAGCCGGTTATTTTACTTCCTCTATACCGGAGTAGTACTATTTGCTGCACAGTATTACTGACCGCCATATTTGAGCACAACATTATTATGCATGGACCTTGACTATGTACGTCACCATGTGTCCAGATCTGGGATGCCGCGTGTACCAGATGAACGGCGCCGAGTTCGACCCCCGTGATGCTACGTGGGTGCCGAGGAACACTCTTGGAGGGTACTCGCTTTTCATCGAGGACAGCTACCCCATTGTGAAGCGGATGCCACCTTCCGTGCACGACACGGAAGGCCTGCCGTTCATGAAGCATGGTTGTGTCTTCAGTGCGCACCGCCGGATGAACGACATGCTGGGACACGCTATCCCTGATTTATGCCGCTTCAGCTTGGATGAGTCTCCATCGTGTGGAACCGAACTAGAAAGCTGCGACAATGATTCCCGTTGCCACCGCTATGGATCGTGCCATCCATGAAGAACACCTGGGATGGGAACCTGGAGGAGGACATGTAGCCCATATATAATGTGTAAGTGGAGTTCGGTAATTGTAAACGGTAGCGAGGTGAATATATGTAGACTCGTCGTGCAGAAATTTATCACATGAATTGGAGATGAACTTGTGTGGCATACTGGCATTTGTCCTTTAGAATTTATTACTAGTAAATGTGTTATGTGCACGTGCAAGTTGTGTGGTTGTTGCACGGGCTCCAACACGCTCTTTGAGAAAAAAAGGTGGCACAACTTTGGATATACGTGACGTGGCAGCATCATACAGTAGCATCGTTCGCTATAGTTGTAGTACACTCCTACTAGGACGACAACTCCTATAAAACCTTGCGCTTGGCTCTTTGCCTCTTCGGGAGGTTCAACAGTTTGTACTCGTGTGAACCTTGCACTTGGCTCTTCGCCTCTTCGGAAGGTCCAACAATGATGATACTACAGTACAATATGCTTCTGGCAATCTGACACGGATTGAACTGATGCACGTCCACCGCAAGGGCGAGGGCGAGGGAGAAGGAGAGGGAGAGGGAGAGGGCGTTGTAGTCAAAACCCTCTCCTCGTCCTGCGAACCACCGTGCGCGTGGGCGAGGGAGAGGCGTAGTAAGCAAGCTTCTCCTCATTCGGCGAGTTGACGGGACACATCAAAGCAGTACTAGTAGTAGTAGTAGTCCATACTGCGTCCTTTCCGATTAATATGGCTTAATTTGAAATGAGAAAAATACACTGGCGGTCAACGTATGTAACAATACGCTCTTTACGATCACTATATATAGTTTTGCGGCGATTATACGATCACTAGCTCATCGTAGAGCACCGTATTGCACCCTACTGACCGGCCACATAGTCGATGTGGCACTTTGTTGACTGGTTAAATTGTCACCTGGTTTCTGGGTCCCACCTGTTAGTTGGCAGAGCAAAGAAATCAGTTAAACAAAACTTTACGCAGGCGCGACACGAGTCCAACCCTTGCACGCGAACCACCCTGGCTGTGTATGTGAGTGCATGCACGTGTCCTCCCTCGGTCTTCCAACAAAGAGTGTACATCGGCTATAAAACAAAGAGTGTAGTACATGATGTACATCTACACTTCCAATGCATTTAGCATTTAATCTAAATCGATATTGATTGACTAATGCACCAACTTGTGCTGTAGGTATAGGCTACATGTCTATCCTTAATTACAGCATGCAACGACCTTCATTTAATCTTCTTATCTCAATGGTCGCATGCACACATAAGTCTGCTACTTTTGGGCGTTAATTATGCCCTGGTCAATGTGTAAATCTCTAAATGTACAGTCTTTCACGGACGTAGGGAGTAGGTTGAGCACTTGAGCGTGAGCGTGTGTGTTGCGTCGTGTGCTGTGTGCCGCATGGGTGCGTGAGTGTTGCATGCGTCCATGTGTACGTGTGAGTGTTGCATGTTGCATGCATGCTTGCATGCATGGGGCTTACTCCCTCCCATTGACATGTTCATATTTCAAGCTTCCTCTGTTCCCTCCATATGGTGATACTCCCTCTGTTCCCAAATAGTACGGAGTAAAAGCCTCCCTCTGTTCCCAAATACAGAGTATTTGTCTTTCTATAGATTTCAACAAGTGACTAGGTACGGAGCAAAATGAGTGAAGTGAGCATAGAGGCATAGGGATACTGTAGAAAGGAAGTCCTCGCGATCCATTATTCCCCATCTCGGTCAGAGAAAACTATTCAACTGGTCTTCGCAGTGAAGTGACAATACACGCTGCAGCAGATGGGACACATAATTAATAAGCTGAACCAGCGTGTTGGTGTTACTAAATCAGCCTTACCCAGTACTGCCATCATGTTTGCCAGTAGAGCACGCTTCCGCAAATACACCTACGCACCTCTGTCCTCCATTAACTGACATATGGGCCCTGTTGTGGTAGACCCACATGTCATCGGTGTAACTATTTACACTCCGAAGGACGGTATATCCTGGTAGTAGTACTAGTAGAATTGAGATTGAATGCACTTTCTTCCCCGTCTTCCAGTCTTCTTCCTCCTCTCTTCTTCTTCCTCCTTTCTTCCCCATCGTCGGTCGCACACCATTTACCCCCGCTCACTGCTCGCCCGCCCGCGCCATCTTCCTTGGTAGCTCGCGTGTACCATATCCCCCCGCTCACACGAGGAGAAGCTTCTTCGCTGGCCCGCCCGAATCCACTTCCCCGCTGGCTCGCAGGCACCGAAAACCCCAATGGCAGAACCGACTGACGCGCAGAGCCGTGATTGGAATTCCCTCCCCGATGTTCTCTTGGAGCAGATCTGTAGTCGTATGGACCTACTCAGCACCGTCCGTCTGGCCGCATGCTCGGTGTCTTTATACCGTCTACTCATCTGCAACCGGCCGGCTCTTTTCAAGACACCCTGCTTGCTAATGCCCGATCCTCGCAGGTGGCCCAGACACCGACTTGACGATCCTACGGAGGTTGCCGTGGTGCCTCTCGACATGCTACCACTACCCGTCCACCTGTCCTTCATGCGCGGCAACTACTGGGCGGGCATGAAGGCCAACTGGATCGTCCTCATCCACCACACCGGTAGTCCGTGGCGTCTCATGGATATCTACACCCAGCGAGAGATCACCCTTCCATCGTTGGATACCGCCGCCATCGAGCCTCGCGTCCCGCCAGACACTCCTGCCTACTACGCACGAGACACGTCAAGCTTTTGGCTCGACCTCTGTTTGCAGAAAGTTGTAATCTGCGAAGTGCCCACACCATTAGAAGACTACATGGATTACAAGCTCATTGCCTTGTTCAACATGGGTTTAGTCTATCTGGAATCCGGTCGCCATACATGGTTATGGCTCATCATCAATCCTGTTGAGGCAACATTTCTGTCTGATGCTATAGTGCACGATGGCATCGTTTACGCGGTCGACGCACAGATTGGCTACCTATACTGGTGGAATCTATCGTCGTGTAATTGTTCTATCTCATCTCATCTTTACCTTATGAATACGACTGCCTGTTCATTTGTTACAAATTTAGAATGCATAGCATGTCTATAACCACATCATTGCTATATATTCCTCTCATTTCCTAGATTTTTATGACCACACATGTTATTGTTAGAGTTGATATGAGAACAATTGGCATCTAATGATTGTTAGAATACATATTATGAGCATAACATCATGATTGCTATATGTTACTCTCGTTTACAAGATTTTTATAACAACGCATGTTATTGCTTAGAGTTGATATGAGAACAGTAGTAGTAAGTGCTATGGTAGAATATGAGTAGGCGCTGTCATAGCTGTTTTCCTCTCATTGTTACATGATGTTTGAACCATGACATATTGCTAGAATATGAAAGCCATTGGCTTATTTTTTAACTTGGGGTATGATTATGACCACGGCATTGCAATTCTCCGTCTATGATATGTGTCACTGTTATAATAATCTTAATTCCACACATACTCTGAACAGGATTGTTTATTTTTGTCCTTTTGGTCTCCAATTTGAATTGTTGCAGCAGACACAAATGCACTGGCCTTCATGATTCCAGGACCTGGAATCATACCAGCCGATGGGTGGTGGTTTATCGCTCGTTCGGCTGACGGCGGTCATTTGATGCTCATTCGCACGTACCAAATTGACCAAACCATTACATCAAACCACATGCAGTACAATGCGTGGGGCGTTCGTAACATTGATGGCTATGGCTGCTTCGTGTTCGAGAAAGATCCCAGCTCCGTTGGGCCAGGCGTATTCAACTGGAGGCGGGTTTACAGCCTCGGCAACCACTCCTTGTTCCTCGGGCTCAATTATCCGATCATCCAACCAATCATCGATCATATCACCGGCGATGATTACTGTGCTATGCAACTTCCATTCGTGAGGGGGGGCTGTGTTTACACATCATACCATGGGTTTCATGAATCACCATATCCAGAGATTCGTCGACACAGCTTGTTGCCAGATAATCTTCAGTGTGTGAAAGGCATCAAGCTTCCATGCGATGGATGGCTTTTGCAAACCCGACATGCGGCGATGTGGTTCATGCCAATAACAAATATGCACAACTTGATTCGTGCTAATATCTAGACTGAGCCATATATTCTGCTGCTGTAGCACGACCCTCTTTTGTTGGATATTATGTAATGTTGTTAGTTTGAAGCACTCCTCTAGTTTGAAGGTTAGATACCTTCCTGGGATCAAGTGCATCCTAACTCACCTGCGTAGGATGTACTGATAATGATGATGGAGATGCTGTGCAGAAGCCATAATATATATATATATATATATATATATATATATATATATATATATATATATATATATCAGTTAGGCTTCAAGTGCGTACTTGTTAGTTAAACCTATGTATAAATTGTGACACTAAATACGACTAGTAAGTAGTACATTAGCAGTACTAATATACGTCGGTCAAATTATTTATCATGTCCACACATTGAATTGACGTGACAACACGCTGCGCGTGAGGTGACACAAGAATCCCGGCGGCGTGTTCAGGTATTCTGGACTTCAAATTTGGAGTACCACTTACTGTCGAAATCTTTCATCATTCACTTAAAACATTCGATTGACCATACATTGAGTACCATATAACTGGAATTACCGATGCAAGTCGAAGAAGGATTGGCCGGTGCTGCCGGCTGGCATCAAGTTCGATCCCACGGATCAGGAGCTGATCGAGCACCTTGAGGCCAAAGTGAGTGCTGACAGCGTGAGATTTCAGTCTCTCATCGATTTGTTCATACCAACCATCGACAGCGAGCACGGCATATGCTACACCCAACCTGAGAAACTTCCAGGTAAGACACCGATCGGCCGTCTACTTGCACAAACATATTCCTTTGTTTATAGCTCTATTTTTCTTTTTAGACGCAGACCTGGTGAAGCAATTACAATTTGACAGTTAATAAAAAGTGAAACAAGTGACTGCAACATGCCAAAGATGTTATGAAAATGCCAACTAGGTACACTAAAACCTGTATTCCACAATACTGCAGGTATCACACTGAGTGGCCTAAGGAAGCATTTCTTCCAGCGCAATTCCAGGGCGTTCAAAAGGGGCACGTGGACGCGTCGCAAGATACAGTCGGAGTGCAGCATGCACATGATGTGGCACAAGACCGGCAATACCTTGCCGGTGATGGTCAATGGCCGGCAGACGGGCAGCAAAAAAGGTTCTGGTGCTGCACACCAACAAGAACTTCGACCAGCAGAGGACCAACTGGGTGATGCACCAGTACCACCTCGGGGACCTGGAGCAAGAGAAGGAGCGGGAGCTGGTCCTTTGCAAGATTTTCTACCAGACGAACACTAGGGCCAGGAGTAAAAAGATTATAAGTTAGTTTGGTATTGGTAGTTGTACTACCTTGTCGTCCGCAAGTTGGTATTGTTGTTACCGATCTTTTGGTATGAACTTGCATTTGCTTCCAACCATCATGCCGAGGGTCGACGTGGATATAAAGCTGAATCATTTGTTTCGAAACGAATTTTCAGGCACCTGATTTTTATTTTATGGGTAGCATAAGCACCCGCCGTTCGAATTCCCAGTTCTCCAATTTTTTCGAAACAAGTGCATGCACTTATTATCACGGTAAAAAAACAATATCTGTGCTGCATCCCAGTTATCAGTCTGTACTTGCAGAATTCTCTCATTTATTGAGCATGTATATTGTTTTTTCAGGTCGAGCAAGTTTCAACTAGGCTGTAGACTGCCCAGGGTTGCTTTTGTTTTTAACAGGCCCAGCCCATGACGACAACGGGGCACAAAGATCCAGCAGGTATCTACTGGCCTCTAGCCCGCCAGCGTTAGTTATATTTTGTCTTACAACATCCGCAGGCAGTTTTTTTACTGAATCAAACACACAGCCCAGTTCTATTTTCCTCTTGAAACGCATGTCCTACATCCGTTTTCTAATCTCTACCTATAGTTTTACTAGTTCATATACACGTATCATTATATTGAAAACACATAAAATTCCCTTTTCATATTTACATCCTTATTTTTGTTGTTTTTTCCCACCCAGCGCTGATTTTTTTACCACTGGTTTTCCCTTAAACCAACTCAATTGTCCCACGTCTTATTTGCTTACAAAAACAAAACGATTTTTTTGGCAAATCAATAAGTTCTTAAAAAATGTTTATCATTTCGGGATTACAACAGTTCGGACTCCATCGAAATATGCAAAATAAGGTTGAACTTTTTGACCGTGGTCCTGGGCAGAAAATGGGCTGTAATAAATTACTTAAGAATTAGCAAATGGGCTGCAAATTATAAAAAATAGCAAATGGGCTTTATGTTGTCTGCCACAGATTTGGAGGCTGACTTGTGGGCCTACTAAGTTCATGCGTACACAAGGTTTCTCAAAAAAGAAACTTAGTCAACAATCGACTCTACCAGCGTCAGACCGTTAGATGTCAATCTAACGCCAATCGTGCTTCTTCAGCCTCTGATCTTCCTGCCCCAGCCGCCCAAACCAGCGCCGTCGGAACCGCCTGCTCCCGCCTCCCGTGGCCGGCAGTGCTGCCGGGCAGGCCTCACGGCCCCATCATACTCGCATCCCTGGCCTGTCTATCCCTCTACTCACCCACACCTTCTGTTATTTTCTGGCGACGACAGCCAAACCAGTCAACCCTCGTACTCTCCACCGCGTGGGCAGCCGCTGCCGTGTCTTCCCCGGCTCCGTGCCGTTCCCTTCGTAGGCCTCGCCGTCGTCCACCGCCCTAGTGCTCTCGGCGCGGCGTGGTCAATGATGTCCATCCAACGGCCGTAGTGCTTCTTCAACCTCTGGTCTTCTTGCCCCAGCCGCCAAAAGCAGCGCCAGTCGTGCCGCATGCTCCTGCCTGTCGTGGCCGGCTGTGCTGCCGCGGAGGCCTCACCGTCCCCATACTACTCCCACCGCTGGCCAGGCCATCCCTCCACTCACCCACTCCCCCTGTTATTCTGCGGCGATGGCAGCCTCACACCGCAGCCGAACCAGTGAACCCTCGTACTCCTCTCCGCGTAGGCATCCACTGCCGCGTCTTCCCCGGCTCCGCGTCGTCCCCTTCCTAGGCCTCGCCGTCGTGCACCGCCGTGGTGCTCTCGGCGCGGCGTGGTCAATGTGGTCAATGACCGACTTCCATCGGAAGAGTACTGTACGTGGAGAGGCTGACAGCTGGGTCCACGGCAGCCGCAAGGAAGTGCCTCCTTATTACGCGCAAAATAATTATTCCTCCACCTGACAGGAGGGATCCACCGGATGGGCCACCAGTATTTCATGGAAAAAACGTTTCCCCCCTGACTGCTGGGACCCACCGGACGGGCCACCGTATTTCGTGAAAAAACGTTTGCCCCTGACTGCTGGGACCCACCGGAAGGACCACCGTATTTCACGAAAAAAACGTTCCCCCCGCTGTCAGCTCGGACCCACCGGAAGTGCCTCCTTATTACGCACAGAAAAATGAATACTCCCCCTGTTAGCTAGGACCCACCATGGTGGGAGGCTGACTTGTGGGCCTACTAAGTTGACGGGGACGGAGGGCTTTGTCAACTTAGTTAATATGAACAATTCTAGCTCCAGTGACCGTACGATGTCCATCCAACAGCCGTCGTGCTTCTTCAATCTCTGCTCTTCCTGCTCCAGCCGCTCAAACAAGCGCCGGCGGGACTGCCTGCTCCCTCCTCCCCGCAGCCGGCTCTGCTGCCGCGCAGGCCTCACCGCCCCACCGTACTCCCATCGCTGGCCTAGCCATCCCTCTACTCACCCACACCTGCTGTTATTCTCCGACGACGGCAGACGAAGCAGTAAACCCTCGTACAGTCGTACTCCCCTCCGCGTGGGAAACAACTGCCGAGTCTTCCCTGCCTCCTTGTCGTTCCCTTCCTAGGCCTCGCCGTCGTCCACTGCACTGGTGCTCTCGACGCGGCCTGGTCAACGTGGTCAACGACCGACATGCATCTGAAGTGGACTGTACGTGGAGAGGCCGACAGTTGGGTCCACGGCCGCACGCAAGGAAATGCATCCTTATTACGCGCAAAATAATGATTCCTCCACCTGACATCAGGGACCCACCAAAAGGGCCTCTGTATTTCGCGAAAAAAATGTTACCGCCGCTGACAGCTCAGACCCACCAGCTATATCTTCGCACGCAAGGAAGTGCCTCCTTATTACGCACAAAAAAAAGAACACTCCCCCTGTTAGCTGGGACCCAGTATAGTGGCAGGCTAACTTGTGGGCCTACCAAGTTGACGGGGACGGAGGGTTTTGTCAACTTAGTCAATATGCACGATTCTAGCTCCAGTGACCGTACGATGTCCATCCAGCGGCCGTAGTGCTTCTTCAACCTCTGGTCTTCTTGCTCCAGCCGCCCAAACCAGCGCTGGTCGTGCCTCGTGCTCCTGCCTCCCGTGGCCGGCTGCGATGCGGCGGAGGCGTCACCGCCCCTACTACTCCCACCGCTGGCTAGGCCATCCCTTTACTCACCCACACCCCCTGCTATTCTGCGGCGACGGCAGCCTCACACCGCAGCGAACCAGTGAACCCTCGTACTCCTCTACGCGTGGGCATCCACTGCCGCGTCTTCCCCGGCTCCACGTCGTCCCCTTCCTAGGCCTCGTCGTCGTCCACCGCCCTGGTGCTCAGCGCGGCGTGGTCAACGTGGTCAAGGAACGACTTCCATCGGACGTGGACTGTACGTGGAGAGGCTGACAGCTGGGTCCACGGCCGCAGCAAGGAAGTGCCTCCTTATTACATGCAAAATAATTATTCCTCCACCTGACAGCGGGGACCCACCGGACGAGCCACCGTATTTTGCGAAAAAAACGTTTCCCCCCTAACTGCTGGGACCCAGCAACTACACCTTCGCACGCAAGGAAGTGCGTCCGGGCAAAAAACAAAACGATTCGCCCCCCTGACTGCTGGGACCGACCAGCTACATCTTCGCACGCAAGGAAGTGCCTGACAGTCGGGACCCACCTGGTCGAAGCGTACGTAGCGTTATCATTCTGGTCGTGAACGTGTACGTACATATATACTGGTGGATGTAGAGGCGCGCACGTGTCGTAGTAGAGGCGTGTACGTGTCGTACTAGAGACGCTCACGTAGCATGTACACGTACGTACAGCGGCCAGTGTGCAAGAAAGAAAATACGGCCACGTATGTGTACATACGGGCGGGGTCTCGAACGCCTACTCGCGCAAACGTACGGCCAGGGCTCGTGTACATGGCTGGTCGGAACGGAGAAACAGCGTCGTCGTCGTGTTCATGGGGAGGCAACGGAATGCGTCGTGTTCATGGGGGGGCAACGGAATGCATCGTGTTCATCGGGAGGCAACGGAACGCGGGGGAGCCAACCGGCTGGGTTGGAACGGAATGCGTGGTCATGTTCATCGGGAGGGCTTGGACGGAACATGCGATGGAAACGAGGCCTGGCGTACAGCAGAACGGAGGAAACGGACCTCCTACGGTCGAAACGGGGGTCCTGTTGATCGGGAGGGGTGTGGCGTACCGCAAAACGGAGGAAACGGACATCCTACGGTCGAAACGGGGGTCCTGTTGATCGGGAGGGGTGTGGCGTACCGCAAAATGGGCGTACCGCAAAACGGACGAAACAGACCTCCTACGGTCGAAACGGGGGTCCTGTTGATCGGGAGGGGTGTGGCGTACCGCAAAACGGGACTCCAAGAGATACTGTTCATCTCCACCGTCGACCTCCTCCAGCCTCCATGGGCTATCGTCGACCTCCTCTAGCCTCCACGGGCTCCTGTTCATCCAGCCTCCACCGCGCGCTACTCCACCGGCTAGTGTTCAACCACCCCTCCACCGTCTACTGTTCATCCAGCCCTCCACACCACGGGGTCCTATTCAACCACCCCTCCACGGGCACCCCTCCACCGTATACTGTTCATCTAGCCCTCCACACCACGGGGTCCTGTTCATCCAGAGGCAACGCCACCGCCCACTGTTCATCCAACCCCCCCCCCCCCCGCAACACTCACTGTTCATCCCAGAGGCAGCATCGATCGGCTTCAGTTAGCAGCAGTAGCGAAGGAATCGCTCGATCGGGTTCAGTTAACAGCCATCGATCAATTGCTCGAGTTCAGTAACGCGTAGCCTGCGGTGCAATCGCTCGGGTTCAGTTAGAGCCCAACGCCTCGCTCGGGTTCAGTTAGAGCCAACGCCTCGCACACACGCGCGTACGTGTACGAGAGAAACGGGCATCGCTCGGCCCCCGACCTCCCACCGTAACCGGGAACTCCCCGAAATTTTCCTCGCCCTCGCTTCTACCACAGTTTTTTCCGTCATGGACGGCCCAAAGAATGTCATGCAGCTGCGTCTCTGGCCCGCCCAGGATGAAAAGCCCATTTTCTGTCATGATTTTTTGTCATAGAATTAGGAGCCCACCACAGCTATGATGATACCGGGTTTTGTCACAATTATCGTCATAGAAGTGTCATATGTATGACAGAAAAAAAATTCATTCAGCCCAAAATGTCACGGATGTGTCTTTTTTGTAGTGGATCTTGGAAACACTTTAGCTCCTTGCAGCTGATCAAACAAATCATTGATCATCGCCAGTGGGTACTTGTTCTTGATCGTCACCTCATTCAATCCTCGATAATCAACAACCATCCTTAACGATCCATCCTTTTTCTCCACTAGAAGCACTGGTGATCCCCAAGGTGACGAACTTGGGCGAATATAACCTTTATCCAGTAACTCCTTAATCTGCTTCTTAATTTCCTCAAAATCCTTTGCGGGCATTCTGTACGGTCTCTCAGATATTGGCTCTGTGCCTGGCAAAAGCTCAATCAAAAACTCAATGTCTCTATCCGGTGGCATGCCTGACAACTCTTCTGGAAATACATCCAGGAAATCCTTCACCACTGGTACTTCCTCCTGTACAACTCCTGATAAGGAATTTACTTGCATCCTATTCGGCACATGCCGGGATACATACTTGATCCTTCTTCCTTCTGGGGTGGTGAGCAAAATCGTCTTACTGGCGCAGTCGATGTTTCCTCCATACATCGATAGCCAATCCATACCCAGAATCACATCCAAACCTTGCGACTCCAAAATTATCAGATCTGAGGGGAAAACATGCCTACCTATGGTCAATGGCATCTGAAAACATCCTTGGCTTGCCATATACTCTGCTCCTGGCAAGCTCACTAACATAGGTGTACTAAGAACTTTGGTGGGCAGTTTATACTTATCCACGAATCCCCTTGATATGTATGAATGCGATGCACCAGTATCAAAAAGAACAACTGCAGTAAATGACTTAAATAAAAACTTACCTATTACTGCATCTGGCTGGGCTTCAACCTCCTCCATGTTAACGTGGTTCACTTGTCCCCTGGTGAAAGGGTTGGGCTTCTTCCCAGAGCTTCCATTGCCGTTTCCATTCTTAGCTTCAGGACATTCATTGGTGTAATGTTCAGTCTTTTGGCACTTGTAGCAAGTAACGTGGCTTAGATCTTTCTTGGCGGGCATTGCCGGGTTGGAACGGTTCTGTCCGTTGCTTCCTCCATTACCATTCCCGTTCTTGGAGCCACTATGGTTGTGCGAACTTCCTCCAGTGTGATTGTGACCTCCATGGTTATGCTGAAGGGGTCCTCCCGAGTTCGGGGTAAAACGGGGTCTCTGCTGAGCTCCAGAATTATACTTCCCTTGTCCATACTTCCTTTTGTGGTTGTCAATCTGCTGCTGCTTCCCTTCAATCATGAGAGCTCTATCTACCAACTCCTAGTAGTTATTAAAATTTGCCACCATCAACTGCATGCTCAGCTCATCATCCAGTCCTTCCAGAAACTTCTCCTGCTTAGCTGCATCCCTAGCGACGTCATCTGGGGCATAATGTGCTAGCTTACTAAAGTCATCCACATACTGGCCAACGGTGCGCCCTCCTTGGCGTAAGTTGCGAAACTCACGCTTATTCATGGCCATAGCTCCTGTTGATACATGGGCAGTGCAAAAAGCCTGCTGAAACTGGTCCCATGTAACAGTGTCGATGGGGTAAGTGGCTGTGAAATTCTCCCACCATGATGCTGCGGGTCCATCAAGCTGATGTGCGGCAAAACGCACTCTATCTGCATCTGTGTATCCTGCAGTGGTCAACTCCCTTTCAATCTTGCGGAGCCAATCATCTGCAACTATCGGCTCGGTGCTACTGGAGAACACCGGTGGATTCAGCCTTAGAAAACGGGCTAAGTGATCAACAGGTGGTGGTGGTGGTGGGTTGTTGTTGTTGTTGTTCCCCTGATTCTGGTTCTGGACTAGTATCTGCATCAATGCATTTTGCTGTTGGATCAACTAAGTGAGCTCCGGTGGGAAAGCAAATCCATGGTCGTGTCTCGGAGGCATCTGCTGGGTTTAGAAAAGATGAGAAAACAGAGTAGAATGAGGTCTAGGGGGGAAACACTACCCATATGCACATGAGACAAACACAAACATATCACTCAATCAATCAAGCAAGGGCAATACAATCGGTCTAGAATTATCATTACAAAAGTGCTCGGACTATACTATATACATGGTGGAATACTACTACTGATATGGTGGTCGACTAGAAAAATTGATCGGCCGAAGACTCCATGATATCCGCTCTAGCTTCATCAACATAGTCATCATTGCTATCGTTGGGGTCCGAGTCGGTGTCGTCGATGATGATGTAGTTCTCCGGGAAAGTGGAACCGTCATCTTCTCCTCCTGGCGCGGGGTCTCCCATGAATACTCCCAGCTTCCTTATCAGGTCGTCATTCTTCTCCACTAGTACGACGATTTCCTCCTCATAATCTTCGCGAGTAGCGTTGAGTTCTTCCTCCAGCTCAGTGATCCTTGTCATTGCCTTCTTCAAATCTGTCATGCCTGCGCACATCTGGTTCTCCTGGCGTCGAATGTGCTGGTTTAACTCCTGGATGAAAGCTGCAATCGGTCTATCCTTCCTGGTGCTGATCATCTCCCATTGCTCATCTCGGCGCCCACAAATCTGGTAGATGGTATCCTTGAGATCCTTGTGGTAAACTTCTCCAATGCGTCCCATGGTGATGTGGGCTGCCATACTCTTTCCTAGACTCCAAGTTGGTGCATCAAAGGAAAACTCTATGGGCTCAGTGACTGGTGTGAATGTCCTTCCTAGAACTTGAACTTGAATCATCCAGCACTCCTCTTCTGGTAAAGTGGCGTTGTAAGTCCCGGTGAAACTTGGTATTCCGATGTTCAGGTACCTAGTGAATTCCATCAAGTGGCGTCCAAAAGGTGTGTCTTCATCCGGTTGCGTGAACTTGTTCCTTGCATCCGCCATCCTAAAGAGTAGAAAATGGAGAGGAGTCAGAAATGAGAAGAGAGTAGTGATCTAGGGCTTTAGCTTAGTGGTCGTGTCCTACAGTCAGCGTGTGCTCTGATACCATCTTGTAGCGACCAGACCTCAAACAGTCTGATCTCTGTGCATCAGTGTCATCCCTGGATCGGTAATGCTGACACGCACAGTACTTGAGGATTTATAACAGAGTAGCAATCACACACTTATTACATCGAATGTCTCAAAAGAGAACTGATTACAATAAATATGACTTAAGGCCATCTAATACAATAACAACGGAAGGCTTGGAAGATAAAGTGAGTCCATCAACTCCAACAACATCACTGAGTGAAAGACAACGACCTATGGCTCCTTACTCATCATCTGAAAAGTCTGCAACATGATACGTCGCAGCCGGAAAACGGGTCAGCACATGGAATATGCTGGCAAGGCAACACAAAAGAGTAATGAACAGAATAAAGCTATCACTACATGCATATATGGCTGGTGGAGGCTGTATGGTTAATAAGTTTTGCGGAAAGCCAATTTTTCCCTACAACAAAGGAATAAATTTTATTTAACTATCATGGTAGTTGTTAAACATTGAGAAGGTTCACCCAACTCAATCCCAATTAAGTATCATTATTAAAACCAATCAAATTATATTAAGAGTGATGAGATACACATGATAATACAAGAACTAGATACTCAAGATGTCCATAACTGGGGACACGGCTAACCATGATTAGTTTGTACACTCTGCAGAGGTTTGGGCACTTTTCCCCACAAGACTCGATCTCCTCCATTGGATTTCTCGCACTACATAATGTTTGAGAAACGGATGACTGAGACACAGTCTTTCCGAAGAGGTCCCCTTAACCGATAGATAGGCCTGTCAACCTACAATCCCCTACATCTACTAGCCCATCATAGAAAGGTTTCCCACAACTTACTCCTCTATGCCAGAGCCCATAATGGCATGTGGCTGCACACGGAAGTTTCTAGTATGAATAATCTTATGATCCCTTTGAGCCTGGGTGGCAGTCCATAGGAGAATCACACGGTACCCCGGGATTTCCAAAAATACAGGCAACACTGGGTTCCCCAGGTGCCTCAATCCACCCAGATGTGTATTAAAGTTGCCACCTTAAGTTAACCATTAATTAGCAATACTCACATCTGTCATGAATACACTCAAACCCAAACCACGTCTACGAGCATAGCATAGCAATATAAGCAACGTAGAAGTAACTCCCATAGGTTTGATAATAAATAGGTGAATAGGTACTACCTCAACTACTTCAAACCCACAAATTAATCAGATCCTAACCATGCAATTGTTTGAGGATTGATCTAATGCAATAAAACTAGGTAGTAAAGAGGTATGATCAAAGTGTTACTTGCCTTGCTGATGATCCGTGAAACCTAGAGACTCGTAGTAGCACGCTTCGCACTCCGGGTACTCTATCACAAACAAACAAGCATACAATAAGCAATCAAGCAAAGATGCATGGGTAAAACTCAAATAAGAAGATCTAACCAAAAAGTTCAAATTAAGAACTCCGGTTTGCAAAAAGAATCAAATCAAACGAAGCAACGATACTAAAACTGCGAAAGAAACAAGCTTCATTTACTAATCTGGACTAAAGTCAAATTTTATAGTAGCAAAAACTTGTTTAAGTTGATTAAACAGAAAGAGGGCTCCGAGAGGAAACTCTAGGTGCTTGAATCGCCTAATTCTGATAAACGAGTGAAAAGTTAAACTAAAACGAAAAACGGATCAGAAATCGCGATCGAAAATAATCGCGAAAAATCCGAGAAAAAGAAAAACTGACGAGCTAACGAACGAACGTTCGCTGTCTGCGGCTAAACGGTGAAAACCATTCGTTAAAACGAACGAACGAACGGGCGTTCGCTAAATAAATAAACCGGAAAAAAATCGATCTAAAAAAATAATAATAAACGGATCTAGGGTTTCGAAAAAAAATCAATCGGTTTTCTCGAGAAAACCAAGGGCGGCGGCGGCGGCTACCTCTGGCGAGGTCCGGCGAAACGGCGATGGCGGCGAGCGGCTCCGGCGGCGGGGTCGGGCGGTGGCGGCAAGGCGGCGGGCGGCAGCGGCGGCGCGGGTTTCGAGGTGGGGCTAGGGTTTCAGGTGCGGGGGCTGGCGGCTCGGGCCTCCGCGGCTTTAAAGGGGCGGCCGGGCTAGTGTCTAGGTCGGACACGGCCCGGTTAGGTCGGTAACTTTTTTTAAAATTATTCCGCGCAGAAAAACAAATAAAAGAAATACTAAATGAACTCCAAAAATCCTAAAATAAATTTTCCCCGTCCTCGAAAAATCGACCGGACAAGGTGAACATTTATTTGGGACTCTAATGCAATTTTGAAAAATGCATATTTTTCCTAATTCAAATAAAATAGCGATAAAACTCCGAATAAAAATCTTATTTGATTTTAATATTAAATCTCCAATATTTCTTTATTTTGAGGAAGTCATTTTATCCTCTCTCTTTTTTTTATAAAAGAAAATATTCGAAGAGAAAATAATTAAAATCAAACGATCCTCTTTTCAAAATTCAAGAAAACTCAAATATGAAAATAACGAAATCCCCAACTCTCTCCGTGGGTCCTTGAGTTGTGTAGAATTTCTAGGATCAAGCCAAAATGCAATAAAATATGATATGCAATGATGATCTAATGTATAACATTCCAAATTGAAAATTTGGGATGTTACATTGTTGTTCCAGAAGTATAGGTTTGATACAGATTACTACAGACTGTTCTGTTTTTGACAGATTTTGTTTTCTATGTGTTGTTTTCTTATTTTGATGAATCTATGAGTAGTATCGGAGGGTATGAACCATAGAGAAGTTAGAATACAGTAGATATTACACCAATATAAATAAAGAATGAGTTCACAACACTACCTAAGTGGTCGTTTTATTTTCTTATACTAACGGAGCTTACAAGTTTTCTGTTAAGTTTTGTGTTGTGAAGTTTTCAAGTTTTGGGTAAAGATTCGATGGACTATGGAATAAGGAGTGGCAAGAGCCTAAGGTTGGGGATGCCCAAGGCACCAAAGGTAATATTCAAGGACAACCAAGAGCCTAAGCTTGGGGATGCCCGGATGGCATCCCCTCTTTCGTCTTCGTTCATCGGTAACTTTACTTGGAGCTATATTTTTATTCACCACATGATATGTGTTTTGCTTGGAGCGTCATTTTCTTTTGTTAGTATTTGCTTGCTGTTATTTATAATAATGTTTTGCATCTCTAGTTTCAATAAAAATTGTCAAGGATAGCTTTTACCATGCTTATTTTGCAAGTATACATGTTGCTGTTTCAAAACAGAAAGTTTATCGTTGGTGCAAAAATTCCCTAGAAAAGCCTGAATATGATAAAATGTTGAAATTTTTTGCATAATAAGCTCTGATAAATTTTCTACGGTGTGGTAGAATTTCATAATGTTTGGAGTTAGGGAAGTATGATGAATCTTGCATTCTTTACAGACTGTACTGTTTTTGCAGATTGCTGTTATGTTTGCATTGTTTGCATATGTTTGCTTGTTTAATGATTCTGTTTGAGGATAGGAGTATTAAATATGCAGAGGCATTTAGTATGCAATGTTGAATAATAATTTTAGTGATTTGTTGCAGTAGAAAATGATAAGGTTTTTGCATTGGTTTATACTAACTTATCTCATGAGTTCTTGTTGAGTTTGGTGTGGATGAAGCTTTCGAGATTTAGGAAACCGTGACATGAGAGGAATTAAGGAGACACAAAAGCTCAATCTTGGGGATGCCCAAGGCACCCCAAGATAATATGTCAAGAAGTCTCAAGCATCTAAGCTTGGGGATGCCCCGGTAGGCATCCCACCTTTCTTCTTCAACAATTATCGGTTAGTATTGGTTGAGCCTAAGCTTTTGCTTCTTCACATGATGAGTGCTATCCTTGAAATGTCGTTTTATTTTATTTTGCTTGCTGTTTGAATAAAATACCAAGATCTAAAATTCATTAATATTAGAGAGTCTTCACATAGTTGCATAATTATTCGACTACTCATTGATCTTCACTTATATCTTTGAGAGTAGTTTGTCATTTGCTCTAGTGCTTCACTTATATCTTTTTAGAGCACGGCGGTGGTTTTATTTCGAAGTAATAGATGAACTCTCATGCTTCACTTATATTATTTTGAGAGTCTTTAGAACAGCATGGTAATTTGCTTTGGTTATGAATTTAGTCCTAATATGATAGGCATCCAAGAGGGATATAATAAAAACTTTCATATAAAGTGCATTGAATACTATGATAAGTTTGATTCTTTATGATTGTTTTGAGATATGAGGTGAAGGAAATATGCCCTAGAGGCAATAATAAAGTATTATATATTTCCTTATATCATGATAAATGTTTATTATTCATGCTAAAATTGTATTAACCGGAAACATAATACATGTGTGAATACATAGACAAACAGAGTGTCACTAGTATGCCTCTACTTGACTAGCTCGTTAATAAAAGATGGTTATGTTTCCTAGCCATAGACATGAGTTGTCATGTGATTAACGAGATCACCTCATTAGGAGAATGACGTGATTGACTTGACCCATTCCGTTAGCTTAGCACTCGATCGTTTAGTATGTTGCTATTGCTTTCTTCATGACTTATACATGTTCCTATGACTATGAGATTATGCAACTCCCGTTTACCGGAGGAACACTTTGTGTGCTACCAAACGTCACAACGTAAATGGGTGATTATAAAGGTGCTCTACAGGTGTCTCCAAAGGTACTTGTTGGGTTGGCATATTTCGAGATTAGGATTTGTCACTCCGATTGTCGGAGAGGTATCTCTGGGCCCACTCGGTAATGCACATCACTATAAGCCTTGCAAGCATTGTGACTAATGAGTTAGTTGCGGGATGATGTATTACGGAACGAGTAAAGAGACTTGCCGGTAACGAGATTGAAACAGGTATCGAGATACCGACGATCGAATCTCGGGCAAGTAACATACCGATGACAAAGGGAACAACATATGTTGTTAGGCGGTTTGACCGATAAAGATCTTCGTAGAATATGTGGGAACCAATATGAGCATCGAGGTTCCGCTATTGGTTATTGACCGGAGAGGTGTCTCGGTCATGTCTACATAGTTCTCGAACCCGAAGGGTCCGCACGCTTAACGTTACGACGACAGTTATATTATGAGTTTATATGTTTTGATGTACCGAAGGTTGTTCGGAGTCCCGGATATGATCACGGACATGACGAGGAGTCTCGAAATGGTCGAGACATAAAGATTGATATATTGGACGACTATATTCGGACACCGGAAGTGTTCCGGAGAAGTTTCGGAATAAACCGGAGTGCCGGAGGGTTACCGGAACCCACCGGGGAAGTATTGGGCCTTAGTGGGCCTTGAGGGGAGAGAGAGGGCAGCAGCCAGGAGGTGGTGCGCCCCCTCCCAGGAGGAATCCTAGTTGGACTAGGAGAGGGGGCGCAGCCCCCTTTCCCTCTCCCTCTCCCTCTTCCTTTCTTTCCTTCCCCCCTTCTTTTCCTAGTTGGACTAGGAAAGGGGAGTCCTACTCCTACTAGCAGGAGGACTCCCCCCCTCTCCTTGGCGCGCCTAGGGCAGCCAGCCTCCCCCTTGCTCCTTTATATACGGGGGCAGGGGGCACCTCTATACACACTTGATATACGATATTTTAGCCGTGTGCGGTGCCCCCCCTCAACCATATTACACCTCGATAATACCGTTGCGGAGCTTAGGCGAATCCCTGCATCGGTGGAACATCATCATCGTCACCACGCCGTCGTGCTGACGAAACTCTCCCTCAACACTCGGCTGGATCGGAATTCAAGGGACGTCATCGAGCTGAACGTGTGTAGAACTCGGAGGTGCCGTGCATTCGGTACTTGATCGGTTGGATCGTGAAGACGTACGACTACATCAACCGCGTTGTGATAACGCTTCCGCTGTCGGTCTACGAGGGTACGTGGACAACACTCTCCCCTCTCGTTGCTATGCATCACCATGATCTTGCGTGTGCGTAGGAATTTTTTTGAAATTACTACGTTACCCAACAGTGGCATCCGAGCCTGGTTTTATGCGTTGATGCTATGCACGAGTAGAACACAAGTGAGTTGTGGGCGATATAAGTCATACTGCTTACCAGCATGTCATACTTTGGTTCAGCGGTATTGTGAGATGAAGCGGCCCGGACCGACATTACGCGTACGCTTACGCGAGACTGGTTTCACCGTTGCGAGCACTCGTTGCTTAAAGGTGACCGGCGGGTGTCTGTCTCTCTCACTTTAGTTGAACCGAGTGTGGCTACGCCCGGTCCTTGCGAAGGTTAAAACAGCACCAACTTGACAAACTATCATTGTGGTTTTGATGCGTAGGTAAGAACGGTTCTTGCTAAGCCCGTAGCAGCCACGTAAAACTTGCAACAACAAAGTAGAGGACGTCTAACTTGTTTTTGCAGGGCATGTTGTGATGTGATATGGTCAAGACATGATGTGATATAATTTGTCGTATGAGATGATCATGTTTTGTAACCGAGTTATCGGCAACTGGCAGGAGCCATATGGTTGTCGCTTTATTGTATGAGATGCAATCACCATGTAATAGTTTTACTTTATCACTAAGCGGTAGCGATAGTCGTAAAAGCAATTAGTTGGCGAGACGACAACAATACTACGATGGAGATCAAGGTGTCGTGCCGGTGACGATGGTGATCATGACGGTGCTTCGGAGATGGAGATCACAAGCACAAGATGATGATGGCCATATCATATCACTTATATTGATTGCATGTGATGTTAATCCTTTATGCATCTTATCTTGCTTTGATTGACGGTAGCATTATAAGATGATCTCTCACTAAAATTTCAAGATAAAAGTGTTCTCCCTGAGTATGCACCGTTGCGAAAGTTCTTCGTGCTGAGACACCACGTGATGATCGGGTGTGATAGGCTCTACGTTCAAATACAACGGGTGCAAAACAGTTGCAGACGCGGAATACTCAGGTTAAACTTGACGAGCCTAGCATATGCAGATATGGCCTCGGAACACGGAGACCGAAAGGTCGAGCTTGAATCATATAGTAGATATGATCAACATAGTGATGTTCACCATTGAAACTACTCCATCTCACGTGATGATCGGACATGGTTTAGTTGATATGGATCACGTGATCACTTAGAGGATTAGAGGGATGTCTATCTAAGTGGGAGTTCTTAAGTAATATGATTAATTGAACTTAAATTTATCATGAACTTAGTCCTGATAGTGTTTTGAAAATTATGTTATAGATCAATAGCTCGCGTTGTTGCTTCCCTGTGTTTATTTTTGATATGTTCCTAGAGAAAAATTATGTTGAAATATGTTAGTAGCAAAGATGCGGATTGGATCCGTGATCTGAGGATTATCCTCATTGCTGCATAGAAAAATTATGTCCTTGATGCACCGCTAGTTGACAGACCTATTGCAGGAGCAGATGCAGATGTTATGAACGTTTGGCTAGCTCAATATGATGACTACTTGATAGTTTAGTGCACCATGCTTAACGGCTTAGAATCGGGACTTCAAAGACGTTTTGAACGTCATGGACCATATGAGATGTTCCAGGAGTTGAAGTTAATATTTCAAGCAAATACCCGAGTTGAGAGATGTGAAGTCTCCAACAAGTTCTATAGCTAAAAGATGGAGGAGAATCGCTCAACTAGTGAGCATGTGCTCAGATTGTCTGGGTACTACAATCGCTTGAATCAAGTGGGAGTTAATCTTCCAGATAAAATAGTGATTGACAGAATTCTCTAGTCACCATCACCAAGTTAGTAGAACTTCGTGATGAACTATAGTATGCAAGGGATGACAAAAGTAATTCCCAAGCTCTTCGTGATGCTGAAATCAACGAAGGTAGAAATCAAGAAAAACATCAAGTGTTGATGGTTGACGAGACCACTAGTTTCAAGAAAAGGGCAAAGGGAAGAAGGGGAACTTCAAGAAGAACGGCAAGCAAGTTGCTGCTCAAGTGAAGAAGCCCAAGTCTGTACCTAAGCCTGAGACTAAGTGTTTCTACTGCAAAGGGACTGGTCACTGGAAGCGGAACTACCCCAAGTATTTGGTGGATAAGAAGGATGGCAAAGTGAACAAAGGTATATTGGATATACATGGTATTGATGTATACTTTACTAGTGTTTATAGCAACCCCTCGGTATTTGATACTGGTTCAGTTGCTAAAGCAGTAACTCGAAACGGGAGTTGCAGAATAAACAGAGACTAGTAAAAGGCGAGGTGACGATGTGTGTTGGAAGTAGTTCCAAGATTGATATGATCATCATCGCACACTCCCTATACTTTCGGGATTAGTGTTGAAACTAAATAAGTGTTATTTGGTGTTTACGTTGAGCATGAATATGATTTGATCATGTTTCTTGCAATACGGTTATTCATTTAAATTAGAGAATAATTGTTGTTCTGTTTACATGAATAAAACCTTCTATGGTCATACACACCAACGAAAATGGTTTGTTGGATTTCGATCGTAGTGATACACATATTCATAATATTGAAGCCAAAAGATGCAAAGTTAATAATGATAGTGCAACTTATTTGTGGCACTGCCGTTTAGGTCATATTGGTGTAAAGCGCATGAAGAAACTCCATACTGATGGGATTTTGGAATCACTTGATTATGAATCACTTGATGCTTGCGAACCGTGCCTCATGGGCAAGATGACTAAAACGCCGTTCTCCGGAACTATGGAGAGAGCAACAGATTTGTTGGAAATCATACATACAGATGTATGTGGTCCGATGAATATTGAGGCTCGTGCCGGATATCGTTATTTTCTGACCTTCACAGATGATTTGAGCAGATATGGGTATATCTACTTGATGAAACACAAGTATGAAACATTTGAAAAGTTCAAAGAATTTTAGGGTGAAGTGGAGAATCATCGTAACAAGAAAATAAAAGTTTCTACGATATGATCGCAGAGGTAAAATATTTGAGTTACGAGTTTGGCCTTCAATTAAAACAATGTGGAATAGTTTCACAAATTCGTGCCACCTGGAACACCACATCATAATGGTGTGTCCGAACGTCATAAGCGTACTTTATTGGATATAGTGCAAGCTATGATGTTTCTTACCGATTTACCACTATCGTTTTGGGGTTATGCATTAGAGACAGCTGCATTCACGTTAAATAGGGTACCTTCTAAATCCGTTGAGACGACATCTTATGAACTGTGGTTTAGCAAGAAACCAAAGTTGTCGTTTCTTAAAGTTTGGGGTTGCGATGCTTATGTGAAAAGGTTTCATCCTGATAAGCTCAAACCCAAATCGGAGAAATGTGTCTTCATAGGATACCCAAAGGAGACAGTTGGGTACACCTTCTATCACAGATCCGAAGGCAAGACATTCGTTGCTAAGAATGGATCCTTTCTAGAGAAGGGTTTTCTCTCGAAAGAAGTGAGCGGGAGGAAAGTAGAACTTGATAAGGTAACTGTACATGCTCCCTTATTGGAAAGTAGTTCATCACAGAAATCTGTTCCTGTGACTCCTACACCAATTAGTGAGGAAGTTAATGATGATGATCATGTAACTTCAGATCAAGTTACTACAAAACCTCGTAGGTAAACCAGAGTGAGATCCGCACCAGAGTGGTACGGTAATCCTGTTCTGGAGGTTATGTTACTAGACCATGACGAACCTACGAACTATGAAGAAGCGATGGTGAGCCCAGATTCCGCAAAATGGCTTGAGGCCATGAAATCTGAGATGAGATCCATGTATGAGAACAAAGTATGAAATTTGATTGACTTGCCCAATGATAGGCGAGCCATTGAGATTAAATGGATCTTCAAGAGGAAGACGGACGCTGATAGTAGTGTTACTATCTACAAAGCTAGACTTGTCGGAAAAAGGTTTTTGACAAAGTTCAAGGTGTTGACTACGATGAGATTTTTTCTCACTCGCAGCGATGCTTAAGTCTGTCCGAATCATGTTAGCAATTGCCGCATTTTATGAAATATGGCAAATGGATAAACAAAACTGCATTCCTTAATGGATTTATTAAAGAAGAGTTGTATATGATGCAACAAGGAGGTTTTGTCAATCCTAAAAGTGCTAACAAAATATGCAAGCTCCAGCGATCCATCTATGGACTGGTGCAAGCATCTCGGAGTTGGAATATACGCTTTGATAAGTTGATCAAAGGATATAGTTTTATACAGACTTGCGGTGAAGCCTGTATTTACAAGAAAGTGAGTGGGAGCACTACAGCATTTCTGATAAGTATATGTGAATGACATATTGTTGATCGGAAATAATGTAGAATTATTCTGCAAAGCATAAAGGAGTGTTTGAAAGGAGTTTTTTCAAAGAAAGACCTCGGTGAAGCTGCTTACATATTGAGCATCAAGATCTATAGAGATAGATCAAGACGCTTGATAAGTTTTTTCAATGAGTACATACCTTAACAAGATTTTGAAGTAGTTCAAAATGGAACAGTCAAAGAAAGAGTTTCTTGCCTGTGTTACAAGGTATGAAATTGAGTAAGACTCAAAGCCCGACCACGGCAGAAGATAGAAAGAGAATGAAAGTCATTCCCTATGCCTTGGCCATAGGTTCTATAAAGTATGCCATGCTGTGTACCAGATCTATTGTATACCCTACACTGATCTTGGCAAGGGAGTACAATAGTGATCTAGGAATAGATCACTGGACAGCGGTCAAAATTATCCTTAGTGGAATAAAGGATATGTTTCTCGATTATGGAAGTGACAAAAGGTTCGTCATAAAGGGTTACGTCAATGCAAGTTTTGACACTAAATCTAGATGACTCTAGGTCTCGGTCTAGATACATATTGAAAGTGGGAGCAATTAGCTAGAGTAGCTCCGTGCAGAGCATTGTAGACATAGAAATTTGCAAAATACTTATGGATCTGAATGTGACAGACCCGTTGACTAAAATTATCTCACAATCAAAACATGATCACACCTTAGTACTCTTTGGGTGTTAATCACATAGCGATGTGAACTAGATTATTGACTCTAGGAAACCCTTTGAGTGTTGGTCACATAGAGATGTGAACTATGGGTGTTAATCACATGGTGATGTGAATTTTTGATGTTAAATCACATGGCGATGTGAACTAGATTATTGACTCTAGTGCAAGTGGGAGACTGAAGGAAATATGCCCTAGAGGCAATAATAAAGTATTATATATTTCCTTATATCATGATAAATGTTTATTATTCATGCTAGAATTGTATTAACCGGAAACATAATACATGTGTGAATACATAGACAAACAGAGTGTCACTAGTATGCCTCTACTTGACTAGCTCGTTAATCAAAGATGGTTATGTTTCCTAGCCATAGACATGAGTTGTCATTTGATTAATGGGATCACCTCATTAGGAGAATGACGTGATTGACTTGACCCATTCCGTTAGCTTAGCACTCGATCGTTTAGTATGTTGCTATTGCTTTCTTCATGACTTATACATGTTCCTATGACTATGAGATTATGCAACTCCCGTTTACCGGAGGAACACTTTGTGTGCTACCAAACGTCACAACGTAAATGGGTGATTATAAAGGTGCTCTACAGGTGTCTCCAAAGGTACTTGTTGGGTTGGCGTATTTTGAAAATTAGGATTTGTCACTCCGATTGTCGGAGAGGTATCTCTGGGCCCGCTCGGTAATGCACATCACTATAAGCCTTGCAAGCATTGTGACTAATGAGTTAGTTGCGGGATGATGTATTACAGAACGAGTAAAGAGACTTGCCGGTAACGAGATTGAACCAGGTATCGAGATACCGACGATCGAATCTCGGGCAAGTAACATACCGATGACAAAGGGAACTACGTATGTTGTTATGCGGTTTGACCGATAAAGATCTTTGTAGAATATGTGGGAACCAATATGAGCATCGAGGTTCCGCTATTGGTTATTGACCGGAGAGGTGTCTCGGTCATGTCTACATAGTTCTCGAACCCGAAGGGTCCGCACGCTTAACGTTACGATGACAGTTATATTATGAGTTTATATGTTTTGATGTACCGAAGGTTGTTCAGAGACCCGGATATGATCACGGACATGACGAGGAGTCTCGAAATGGTCAAGACATAAAGATTGATATATTGGACGACTATATTCGGACACCGGAAGTGTTCCAGAGAAGTTTCAGATTAAACCGGAGTGCCGGAGGGTTACCGGAACTCACCGGGGAAGTATTGGGCCTTAGTGGGCCTTGAGGGGAGAGAGAGGGCAGCAGCCAGGAGGTGGTGCGCCCCCTCCCAGGAGGAATCCTAGTTGGACTAGGAGAGGGGGCGCAGCCCCCTTTCCCTCTCCCTCTCCCTCTCTTTCCTTCCCCCTTCTTTTCCTAGTTGGACTAGGAAAGGGGAGTCCTACTCCTACTAGGAGGAGGACTCCCCCCCTCTCCTTGGCACGCCTAGGGCAGCCGGCCTCCCCCTTGCTCCTTTATATACGGGGGCAGGGGGCACCTCTATACACACTTGATATACGATATTTTAGCCGTGTGGGGTGCCCCCCTCCACCATATTACACCTCGATAATACCGTTGCGGAGCTTAGGCGAAGCCCTGCGTCGGTGGAACATCATCATCGTCACCACGCCGTCGTGCTGACGAAACTCTCCCTCAACACTCGGCTGGATCGGAGTTCAAGGGACGTCATCAAGCTGAACGTGTGTAGAACTCGGAGGTGCCGTGCGTTCGGTACTTGATCGGTCGGATCGTGAAGACGTACGACTACATCAACCGCGTTGTGATAACGCTTCCGCTGTCGGTCTACGAGGGTACGTGGACAACACTCTCCCCTCTCGTTGCTATGCATCACCATGATCTTGCGTGTGCGTAGGAATTTTTTTGAAATTACTACGTTACCCAACATGAGGATGGTGATATTAGAGTCATGCTAGTAGAGTAGTTGTGAATTTGAGAAATACTTGTGTTAAAGTTTGTGATGCCCGTAGCATGCACGTATGGTGAACCGTTATGTGATGAAGTCGGAGCATGATTTATTTATTGATTGTCTTCCTTATGAGTGGAGGTCAGGGACGAGCGATGGTCTTTTCCTACCAATCTATCCCCCTAGGAGCATGCGCATAGTACTTCGTTTTGATAACTAATAGATTTTTGCAATAAGTATATGAGTTCTTTATGACTAATGTTGAGTCCATAGATTATACGCACTCTCACCCTTCCACCATTGCTAGCCTCTCTTGTACCGCGCACCTTTCGCCGGTATCATACACCCACCATATACCTTCCTCAAAATAGCCACCATACCTACCTATTATGGCATTTCCATAGCCATTCCGAGATATATTGCCATGCAACTTTCCAACGTTCTGTTTATTATGACACACTCCATCATTGTCATATTGCTTTGCATGATCATGTAGTTGACATCGTATTCGTGGCAAAGCCACCATTCATAATTCTTTCATACATGTCACTCTTGATTCATTGCACATCCCGGTACGCCGTCGGAGGCATTCACATAGAGTTATATTTTGTTGTAAGTATCGAGTTGTAATTCTTGAGTTGTAAGTAAATAAAAGTGTGATGATCATCATTATTAGAGCATTGTCCCAGCGAGGAAAGGATGATGGAGACTGTGATTCCCCCACAAGTCGGGATGAGACTCCGGACGAAAAATAAAAAAGAAAAAGAAAAAAAGAGGCCATAAAAAAGAGAAGGCCCAAAAAATGAGAGAAAAAGAGAGAAGGGACAATGTTACTATCCTTTTACCACACTTGTGCTTCAAAGTAGCACCGTGATCTTCATAATAGAGAGTCTCCTATGTTGTCACTTTCATATACTAGTGGGAATTTTTCATTATAGAACTTGGCTTGTATATTCCAATGATGGGCTTCCTCAAAATGCCCTAGGTCTTCGTGAGCAAGCAATTTGGATGCACACCCACTTAGTTTCTTTTGTTGAGCTTTCATACACTTATAGCTCTAGTGCATCCGTTGCATGGCAATCCCTACTCACTCACATTGATATCTATTGATGGGCATCTCCATGGCCCGTTGATACGCCTAGTTGATGTGAGACTATCTTCTCCTTTTTGTCTTCTCCACAACCACCATTCTATTCCACCTATAGTGCTATGTCCATGGCTCACGCTCATGTATTCCGTGAAGATTGAAAAAGTTTGAGAACATCAAAAGTATGAAACAATTGCTTGGCTTGTCATCGGGGTTGTGCATGATTTATATATTTTGTGTGATGAAGATAGAGCATAGCCAGACTATATGATTTTGTAGGGATAGCTTGCTTTGGCCATGCTATTTTGAGAAGACATGATTGCTTTGTTAGTATGCTTGAAGTATTATTGTTTTCATGTCAATATTAAACTTTTGTTTTGAATCATATGGATCTGAATATTCTTGCCACAATAAAGAAGATTACATTGATAAATATGTTAGGTAGCATTCCACATCAAAAATTCTGTTTTTATCATTTACCTACTCGAGGACGAGCAGGAATTAAGCTTGGGGATGGTGATACGTCTCCAACGTATCTATAATTTTTTATTGTTCCATGCTATTATATTATCTTTCTAGGATGTTTTATATGCATTTATATGCTATTTTATATGATTTTTGGGACTAACCTATTAACCTAGAGCCCAGTGCCAGTTTCTGTTTTTTCCTTGTTTTTGAGTATCGCAGAAAAGGAAAACCAAACGGATTCCAATTGACCTGAATTTGACGGAGATTATTTTTGTACCAGAAGAAGCCCACGGAGCATCGGAGATGGACCAGAAGAGTCCCGGGCTGCCCACGAGGGTAGGGGGCGCGCCCACCCCCCGTGGCGCCCCCCCCCCCTGCCTCATGGAGAGCCCGGAGACCCCGCTGACTTGTTCCCGACGCCAATACCTCTCATATATACCCAAACTTCCAGAAAGAAACCTAGACCGGGAGTTCCACCGCCGCAAGCCTCTGTAGCCACTGAAAACCAATCTAGACCCGTTCCGGCACCCTGCCGGAGGGGGGATCCCTCACCGGTGGCCATCTTCATCATCCCGGCGCTCTCCATGACGAGGAGGGAGTAGTTCACCCTCGGGGCTGAGGGTATGTACCAGTAGCTATGTGTTTGATCTCTCTCTCTCGTGTTCTTGAGGTGGTTCGATCTTGATGTATCACGAGCTTTGCTATTATAGTTGGATCTTATGATGTTTATCCCCCTCTACTCTCTTGTAATGGATTGATTTTTCCCTTTGAAGTGATCTTATCATATTGAGTCTTTAAGGATTTGAGAACACTTGATGTATGTCTTGCATGTGCTTATCTGTGGTGACAATGGGATATTCACGTGATCCACTTGATGTATGTTTTGGTGATCAACTTACGGGTTCTGTTTGTGAACTTATGCATAGGGTTTGGCACACGTTTTCGTCTTAACTCTCTGGTAGAAACTTTGGGGCACTCTTTGAAGTACTTTGTGTTGGTTTGAATAGATGAATCTGAGATTGTGTGATGCATATCGTATAATCATACCCATGGATACTTGAGGTGACATTGGAGTATCTAGGTGACATTAGGGTTTTGGTTGATATGTGTCTTAAGGTGTTATTCTAGTACGAACTCTTGAGTAGATCGATTCGAAAGAATAACTTTGAGGTGGTTTCGTACCCTACATTAATCTCTTCGTTTGTTCTCCGCTATTAGTGACTTTGGAGTGACTCTTTGTTGCATGTTGAGGGATAATTATATGATCCAATTATGTTATTATTGTTGAGAGAACTTGCACTAGTGAAAGTATGAACCTTAGGCCTTGTTTCAACGCATTGCAATACCGTTTGTGCTCACTTTTATCATTATTTACCTTGCTGTTTTTATATTTTCAGATTACAAAAACCTATATCTACCATCCATATTGCACTCGTATCACCATCTCTTCGCCGAAGTAGTGCACCTATACAATTTACCATTGTATTGGGTGTGTTGGGGACACAAGAGACTCTTTGCTATTTGGTTGCAGGGTTGTTTGAGAGAGACCATCTTCATCCTACGCCTCCCACGGATTGATAAACCTTAGGTCATCCACTTGAGGGAAATTTGCTACTATCCTACAAACCTCTGCACTTGGAGGCCCAACAACGTCTACAAGAAGAAGGTTGCGTAGTAGACATCAATTCTCCCTCTCGACCGGGTCGTAGGAACTTAATTTTCTTGTTACGATGATTCTCAACTTCAGTCTGAAATTACTTTAAATTTTCAAACGTTTCAGACTTATACTTCATTAAGTAAATGTACCCATATCTACTCAAATCATCGGTTATGGTGAGAAAGTAACGATATCCACCGCGCGCGTCAACACTCATCGGACCGCACACATCAGTATGTATGATTTCCGACAAGTCACTTGCCCGTTCCATTGTTCCGGAAAATGGAGTTTTAGCCATCTTGCCCATGAGGCATGGTTCGCATGTGTAAGTGATTCAAAATCAAGTGACTCCAAAAGTCCATCAGCATGGAGTTTCTTCATGCGCTTTACACCAATATGACCTAAGCGGCAGTACCACAAGAAAGTGGTACTATTAGTATCAACTCTACATCTTTGGGCATCAATGTTATGAACATGTGTATCATCACTATCGATATATTACCCGTATAAATAGAACAACCATTATTCTTTGATTTAAATGCGTAACCGTCTCGCATTAAACAAGATACAGATATAATGTTCATGCTCAATGAAGGCACTAAATAACAATTATTCAAGTTTATCACTAATCCCGATGGTAATCAAAGAGCGAGCGTGTCGATGGTGATCACATTAACCTTGGAACCATTTCCCACATGCATCATCACTTCGTCCTTAGCCAGTCTTCGTTTATTCCTGTGACACCCGGATAACTAAGCTACAGTAACCCTCCACTAACGATGCCACGTCACCACGATTACTATTATTAGTTTCCCGGTGATTCAAATCTCGCTCGAATTCAAAATCAAAATCAAGGCAAACGATAGAAGTTTTCAAATGTCAAAACTAAAATGTTCGGGCCGTGCCAGATATTGCATAGGTAATTATGGTGAAGAAACCACATTTTTAGAAAATGCTTAAATACTCTAAAATGAATAAAACAGCAATAGGCAAAATAAATAAAAAAGGAAAAGACAAAACAAAAATAAAGAAAAGGAGAAGGAACCCCCCCCCCTCACTGGGCTTCGGCCCAGTAGGCCACCAGGCCGCCTGGCCGGCCCAACCGGCCTAACCCCCCTCCATATCCCCACCAGGGGGAAACCCTAACACCCCACGACCGCACACTCCCCCCCACTCCCCACGTCACTCCTCTCCCCCTCCCGACCTGATCTGGATCGGGGACGAAACCGCCCCCTCTCTCTCGCGACGCCTTGCCCACACCTCGTCGCCAGACTCCCCCATCACCGCGCGCCCGCGCCGTCCCGCACGCGACGCGCCCATGACCGCGCCTCGGCGCTCGACGCCGCCGCCGCCCAGATCGCCACCTCGCCGGATGTCATCGCCGCCTCCTCCCCTGCGTCGAACCATCCCCATCGTCCTCCCCACGCCCCGCTGCCCAGCCCCCTACACCGCTGGTGAGGCCACGGCCTCCTTCTCCTCTTCTTCTCCCTCCCTGTTGCACGCCGCCGACCCGCGTCCGAGCTCCGCGTTGCCGTCGCCCGCCTTGCAGCAGCACGCACCGTGCCCCTCGTCCGCTCCCGTAGCTCGCCCGCTTCGGCGCCCGTCGCACGCCCTCCCCGCTCACTGCGCCACGCACCCGCGAACTCCCCTCCCCTTATGCGCCTTGCCTCTTCCCCCGCTCGCCTTTTGGCCGCATGCTCGCCCGGGGCACGCCTCGCTCCGCTGCCGTGCCCGCCTGCATCTGCCGGCCGCGCCTTGGCCGTGCTGGCCGTGAGCCCCGCCACCGCACCTGCTCGTGCTCGCGCACCCAGTAGCGCTTGTCGCCGCCCTCCGCTCCGCCTTCCCTCCCGCGGCGCTGCCCGGGTCTGCCCCCTGCCACCGCCGCCTGCGGCCGGCTTCACCAGCCGCGCCGCTCGGCCCCGCTCCTGCCGCGGCTCGCTCCTGGGTGGGCTGCGGCTTCGCCCTGGCCACGCCCGCAGTGGCCTATGGGCCACTGACCAGTGGGTCCTGCCCCCTGTGACAATGACAGATGGGGCCCACGCCCTTAGAACGTTTAAAAAAATAAAACGAACATAATAAAATAATTAATTAATTAATTAGTGAATTAATTAAGTTAATTAACTCTGTTTAGTGGTCTAATTAATTAGTTAGTTTAATTAAACAGTAGTTAGATTAGTTAAACCCTAATTACAGTCAACAGAGTATGACAGCTGGGGCCCACATGTCAGTTTGATCCAGTCAACGCCCTGTTGACTGCCGACGTCATGCTGACATCATGATGACGTCAGCATACACTATTCTGGATAATGTTGATTTAAAATAATTAAATAAATTCTAAAAATAATTAAAACTTTAGAAAATCATATAAAATAATCGGTAACTCGGATGAAAATACTTTGTACATGAAAGTTGCTCAGAACAACGAGACGAATCCGAATACGTAGCCCATTCGTCCGCCACACATCCCTAGCATAGCGAACACGCAACTTTCCCCTCCGGTTCATCTGTTCGAAAACGCGAAACACTGGGGATACTTTCCCGGATGTTCCCCCCTTCGCCGGTATCACCTCCTACTGCGTTAGGGCACACCTGGCACAGTTACTTGTCATGTCATGCGTCGATATGCATCTGTTTGCATTGTATTCATGGTTTCTTCCCTCTCTTCTCTCCGGTAGACTACCAGACTGACGCCGCTGCTGGTGCCCCAATCGACTACGTTGTTTTTTTTAGGGTGAATGACAGTGGGAGAGGCTCCCACTGACTTTGTATTACTCACAAAGGAACAATTACATATGTGTTACAAAGGGTTTTTGTGGCCCCCCGGCCATGCAAGCTATCCACAGCCCTAGTAACCCAAATTTACAATGTAATTAGACAGGAAGGGGCGAAGTTCCTCTCTGCAGTTATGTGTTAGCAGCTCCAAGAGATGCTTGAATCTAGCCAGCCATGCTCCGAAAGAATGTTGAATCCCTCTAAAGTGTTGGTTGTTTCTCTCCATCCATAGACTCCAAGCAGCCAGAAGAAATATATCCATGAAAAGAGGTTGCCTCCAGTTATCCCTACCCCCACGCAGTAGAGCCAATATGTTGTCATCTGTCGGCCATGCCAATCCAACTTTATCCCAGCAGCGTTGGCTAAAGGGGCAATTGAAGAACAGATGTTCCACAGTTTCCTCTGGAGGGTTTTGACAGAACATGCATGCATAGTTGCCCCCCGCGACAGCAAAATGTCCGCGTTTGAGCATATTCCTGGTATTCAGACGATCAACTAGGAGTAGCCACCCAAACATCTTGAATTTGATCGGGCTTTTGGCTTTCCAGAGCCATCCGAACGCCTCATCTGCCACAACCTTTTTGTAGTAATGGTTATAGAATTTTTTGGACGAGAAATGCCCGAGCGTGCATACCCAGATGTCACAGCGGTCATTGGCCACCCGATTTTGTGTCAACCCCTCCTGGATCTCTTTGATTTCCTCCCTCGCCTGGATCGAGAGAGGTAGACTAAAGATCATGGCTGGGTCAGTTGTAGTAAGAACCTTAGCAATGGAGTCGTCTTCATTCAAGCAAAATGAAAAAGCCCGTGGGTATATGTCCATGAGTGGGGAATCCTGAGTATTATCAGACCAAACATCTTTCCAGAATAAAGCGCTAGAGCCATCCCCCGGGGTGACTTTGGTGATCCCTAGGAAGATCCCACTGAGATGCATCACGTCCTTCCACCAGAAAGAGCCCACTGCCTCAGTTGCATGTGGTATTCTGTTTCTGTAATAAGCATCCCAAACAAGCTCCACCCAGGGTACATCTTCATGATTATAGAATTTGAATAGATGTTTTAGGAGAAGGGCAACATTCTGTGTTTTGATATCAATAACACCAAGACCTCCGCAGCTTTTTGGGCGGCAAACAAGTTCCCAGGCCGCAAGAGAGTTATTCTTGACCCCATCATCAGAGTTTTTTGCCCAGAGGCAATATCTACGCAATTTGTCCAGATGCTCGATCACCTTTGGCTGCAATTTGATTGTACACATTGCATATATCAGCATCGAAGTCACAACAGAATTGACCAAGGTCAGCTTGGCCCCGGATGACATCAGTGACAACGCAGTGGACGTCTTCCTCTCAACTGCATTTACTAGCGGCATAAGATCGAGAACACTTGGCCTCGTCGTGCCCATTGGCAGGCCAAGGTAGGTGAAGGGCATGGAAGCAACAGAACAACCAAAAACCCCAGCCAGTTCACAAGCACGTCGGTGATCAATGTTAATGGGTATAAGAGTTGATTTCTGAAAATTGATCTTCAGCCCAATCGAAATAGCATAATCCTCCAAGATAGTTTTCATATGGGCAGCCTGCTCGGGACATGCCTGCATAACCAAAATCGTGTCGTCAGCGTATTGGACAACTGGGAAGTCACCCGCCCTGTCACGAGGGAGAGGAAGCTCAACTAGTCCTCGAGCAAAAGCATCGTTAACTGCTGCTTGGAGAAGGTCTGCCGCAAGGACGAAGATCAACGGTGAGAGAGGGTCCCCCTGTCGCACACCACATTTACAGTTGAATTTCCGACCAGGAACTCCATTAAGGAGTACAGAAGAAACCCCCGAGCCAAAGATCGTTTTCATCCATCCAAGCCATTTGTCATCAAAACCCATGTGCTTCATGATCTCCATCATGGGGGTGTGCTCAATAGTGTCAAAGGCCTTGGCAAAGTCTAACTTGAGGAGGATGATTTCCCTCGCTGAGGTATGGCATTGATGGATATATTCAAACGACCACGCCAGGCAATCTTGGATTGTCCTCCCTTTGATGAAACCGTACTGGTTTTTTTGGATGATTTTGAGGATGACTTTCTGTAGCCTGTTAGCCAAGATCTTTGTGATGATTTTCAGACAACAGTTCAGTAAGGTAATCGGTCTATAATCATTTGCAGTTTCTGGAGAAGAGTTCTTAGGGATCAAGGTGATATACCCCTCACTAATGCTAGTGATATCTAGTCCTCCAGCATGAAAGGCATGGCACAGCTCATAGAAGTCCGACTTGATGATCTGCCAGCAGCTCTTAAGGAAACAACCGTTAAAACCATCAGGACCTGGAGCCCGGTCACTCGGCATTTCCTTAATAGCAGTATCAATCTCTTCATTGGAAAAAGGTGCCGACAATTGATCCAGTCCCTCGATCCGACGGATGATTCTAGAAAGATCAAAACGCATGTTAGTGGGTTTAGAAGAACCCAAACGATCCTTATAGGTTTTGAACAACACCCCTTCCTTGCCAACGTGATCATGGATTTCCACAGCACCATCACGAAGCGTGGCGATAGAGTTATGTCTATATCTCTCAGTGGCCAGAGATTGAAAGAGCTTGGTGTTTTCATCCGCAAATCTGAAGTACCTGATCGTGCATCTTTTCCTCCAGTACTCGTTCTGAAACTGTAGCAATGTCTGCAAGTGAGATTTCAAAATCTTCGAAAGTTTGACTCCTGAATAAATAGAGTTCTTTTGTCCTCGAGATTATCCATCTTAGCTAAAGATTCATTACTGTTCTGGATCAAGATTTTCAGTTTTGAGATATCTCTACTCCATCTCTTGAGATCATATCTCAGAGTTTTCAGTTTTTTACAAATGCGGGCAGCAGCGTTCGGGGCATGGCATGCCTTGGACCAAGAGGCGGCAACCCTATCCATAAACCCAGAATGGTTAACCCAAAAATTCTCAAAGCGGAAGAGTTTGGACTTGGGGATAGTTGATTCAATTGTAACCACACACGGAATATGATCAGACACCGGTTTCCCCAATGGCAAGACCATCGTGTTTGGGAAAGAGGTAGTCCAACAAGAGGACGAAAAGAACCAATCGAGCTGTTCAAGCAGAGGGTCGTCTTGCATATTACTCCAGGTATATGTTCTGCCCTTCGCAGGTAGCTCCATCAGAGACTGCGCTCGAATGATTTCGTTAAATAACAACATGTCCGCAGCGTCACCCCCAGGTTTGTTTCTATTATTTGTGGATCGAATAAAGTTGAAATCTCCAAGGATCAACCAATTTTCATCATCAGGTATATTTAGGTCAAATAACCAGTTAGTAAAATCCACCCGACGCTGACCAGAGCATGGACCATAAACATTGATCAATTTCCAAGAATCACTAGACTGAGTAGCAGCAAAAGAGACACCCACAACAAATGAGTCAACATACCAAGGCGTGCCCACAAACACAGAGCTATTCCATATGATAATAAGACCACCAGAAGCACCCACTGATGGGGCAAACACAAATTTATCAAAATGCTTAGGGCAGAAAGTTTTAATAAACGCCAGATCAAAAGAGTCACGTTTTGTTTACTGGATACATAGCACAGAACATCCACTAGTATCAATAGCGTTCCTAAGAGACAAGGTTTTAGCATCAGAGTTGATGCCCCTGATGTTCCACGACAGAACATTCCACAACTTATTCATGAACAAGCGAAAATTCAGTCTCCAGCTCCAGTGGACGAACGCTGATCATCCAGCAGCTTCTCGGGAGAGAGAACATCCTGCGCAATCCCGCAGCGTCTGCCCATCTGTTGAAGATCTTCAATCTTCATAGGAGGGGGACAAGCATCAGACCGAACCTGCACGGGGGCAGCAGCCAAAGAAATAGCTGTGATAAAAGAAGTCTCACGTGGTTTCACCCGTGACTTAGAGCGCTTGGTGTTAGAGACGTGATTGATCTTGAAACCATCATACTTATTAGATCGAGTGCTTCTTCTGACAGTGGTTGTGTCAAGAGGCACTAGCACATTGCGGGACTGGGGAGCATTATAGAGAGAAGTAGAAGCAATCACCTGAAGAGCAGTCTCTTGATCAGACAGGGGCACTAACTGTAACCCTGTATCTTGAGAAGCAAGTCGTGAGATCGCCTTGAGACCAGGAGAGCGAGCCTCCCTCTCCCAATCAGTATCAATTGCTTCAGACCTGCACTCAACAGACTCCTGCAGCAGAGACGATGGTATGATGGCAGCCCCCAAATGAAAGATTGAACTGAACACCTCTAACATAACATCACGCTCAGGGACTATGCCTTCAAGCCAGGCAATCACAGCAACATTCAATTGGTTCTGTAGAAACTTGAATGGATTAAGGGGTAACATAACAGCCTCAGATGGCTGAAAGGTGAGGGCCGGCGTATATATGCGTTTGAGCATCCCTCCCATCCAAAGTAACAACTCATGATCAACTGCCACAAAGAAGTTAACTAAATCTCCTCCTGCTCTGACAAACGCAAGTCGTGCCGTAGGATTCCCAAGCACAAAGCCATCAGCCAACGCTTCCACTGCCTGAAACTCTGAGTCAGAAGACCAAATATCCGACAGGTTGTCCTGGACATTGTTTTCTGGGTCCACACCATCCATCAAGGACGGCCCGTCGTACTGGAAGAAAGTTCTAAAACTGAACCCTGTGTATGGCGGAGGAACCACGGGCCACATAGGCCAACCATTCTCCTGAAGGTGCACCTGGGCAGGATCCGGGGCGTTCCATGCCGCTTCATTCAGAGCCTCTTGAGCAGCCATCTCATCAATTCTTGCCTACTGCATGAGAGTGTAATAGGGAAGCTCATATGGGTGGGGTGACGCATTCAGAAGAGGAGGAACATCTTCGTTACCAACTAAGTCGGGAATAGTATTTCTACCATTCAGAACATACACAGGTACAGACCAAGATCGAGCAAGCCCTGGCAACAAACCAACCCTGGTAACCAACAGACTGTGCGGCACTTCAGCAACATCTTTGATATGACACTTAACCAGAACCCTAGCCTTGTTGTGACCCGGGCGTGGCCAGACAAGGAGCTTTCCAAAATTAGAAACGGCCTTATGAATATAGTGCTCAGTCTGGTAGTCCATTGGGAAAGCTAGAAACATAACCCAAACCTCATATTCAAAAGCAGGCATGCGCATATTGAGACATTCATCATGAGGTACTAAAGAGAAAGTAGAATCCTCAGTCAGAGCGTGAGGTCCCTCCCCAATGGCAGCATCCCGACTCTCCATATCCGCAAAAACCACACAACCAATTCCCAGCGGGTAAATAAAATCATCCACCAAATCATACTCTAGATCCCCAGTGATAATGTGACAGACCTCGGCCAGCCAGAGCTCCTTTTGATGATCAGGGACTGAAGGATGGACTGAAACAATAGCATACCTGTCATGGTTGAGGGGCGGATCATCTACCACCATGACATGGCGCTGGACGCGATGAGCAGGGCCACGGTCAAAGGTCGATCCAACCGGAGCGAAGGCGAACGGGCGCACTGGGAAGTTCGCCATAGCTAGAGTTGCCGGAGGTTTGGAATCCGCCGAAAGGGGAATCGCCGATGATGGACAGAGAGAAGGCGATGGGAGCGGGGGCAATGAAGGTGGGGGTGGTGAGCTCGAGGACGCCGGCTCACTCGATTGGGGTTTTTGGCAGGCTGAAGTGACTACACCCTGACCGGGGAGGCTTATCGTCAAGCAAGGGGCGGTGGCCACTTCCGAGGAGCGTGGGATTTTCTGTTTCTGTTTCCAAACCCAATGGGCACGCGTATCCCTCACAACACGGGCCATACCAACAACCATAGAATTTCCAAACACAGACACACCCAACTCACCCCGAGGCAAGATCCTCTCAGATTTTGTTACTGGTAAGGATTTTTGTGCCCAAACCAAATGAGGTAAAAATCTGCAAGATTTGGGCTTACGGGCCGCATGACCCAGACAGTGGCAAAACGTGCAACGACGAAGCCCAGGGCAAAGCCGAGTCATGTGATCAATTGCAGAGCAGGCATTGCATGGATGGCCTAAAGGGTCCGGACCCACCTTGCATGGCACATGTTGATTGGAGTTTCTACGTGAAGAAAAACAGGAGCCATGCCCAGAAACATCCCCACAACTCTGATAAAAGTACCCAGTGCAATTGTCAGCGACATGACCAAGCCGATCACATGTAGAACAATGCTTAAGCCGTTTGTATATATAATCTTTGGTTGGAACTGATGAGATTTGTACCATTTGCTTAACACTGTCATTATCATAACCAGCCTGCCATCCATCCAAGATGGAGTAAAGGAAATCATCCGGGATGGACTCCCATGATCCCAAATCAAACAACCCACCTCGAAAAGAAGGCAACTTGGCCGGAATATCGGAGGAAAAAGGTAGGGATAAGGACCCAATTCAAAAAATATCCGGAGAAACCGGAGCCCGAAAACTACCAAAAGAGATCACAGCCGAAGGCTCGCCGGAGGCTCACCGGAGGCTCGCCGGAGGCTCGCCGGAGGCTCGCCGGAATGCAAGTCCGTCGGCGGCGAGATCAAACCCAAATTCTGAAACACTGGGATAGATGCAGGATCCATAGGCACATTATGTTGAGAAGATAACCATTTAGATTTGATCGCCGGACCAGGTGAAGAAGCCAAACCAGTCAGCTCAGAGTCCGCATGCCATGATTGAATCTGGGGGCGATTGTCCATACCGCGATGCAGATGAAAATGACAAATAAAGTCCGGCCAAATACGGTCCCGTAGACCAAAGATAAAATGTCCCACTCGATTTGATGCCACCGAGAACCGGAAATGACGATCCCCCAAACGAACAACGTTGAAACCATCACTAAGCCCTCCAATACATGACTGAAGAGCCAAACCAACCGAATCCACCGAGAGGGGAAAAGAGGCTGAGGAGAAGGAAACTTCAAGGAAGAATTCCTTGGAGCCGGAGTTGGGGACGAAGTGGACCGTAGATCCAAACCGTGCACGCACCTGTGCCTCGACCTTAAGGCCGGGGGAAAAGTCCCAATGGAGGAGGCCATCCATTGGGTTCGCCAGGTGGAGATCATAGGGTTAAACCCTAGAATCTCCATCAGAGTCGCCAGAGGTGGAGAGGAGAGGGGTCGGAGTCGCCATCGGAGTTGAGTATTGTTCCCGTAAAAGTATTTGGGATCGACTACGTTGTTGACGTCTCCTTGCCAGAGCAACCAGGCAAGCCCCCCTTGATCACCAGATATCGCCTATTCCGTCTCTCTACTACTTGCATTAGAGTAGTGTATCATGTTACTGCTTTCGGTTAATCCTATTCTGCTGCATAGCCTGACATTGTTGCTACAGTTGTTACCCTTACCTGCAATCCTAAATGCTTAGTATAGGATGCTAGTATTCCATCAGTGGCCCTACATTCTTGTCCGTCTGCCATGCTATACTATCGGGTCATGATCACTCAGGAGTTGATCACGGGTATATACTTATATACATAATATATGATACCTGTGGTGACTAAAGTCGGGTCGGCTCGTAGAGTACCCGCAAGTGATTCACGGATTGGGGGCTGAAAGGACCTTTGTCCCGATGGCCCTCTGGGTGGATCTTTGTGGCGGAGCGACAGGGCAGGTTGAGACTACCTAGGTGAGAGGTGGGCCTGGCCTTGGTCGGCGTCCGTGGTTACTTCAAAATTAACACGCGTAACGAGATCTTGGTATTTGATTTGATTCTGGCCACTGGCCTATACGCACTAACCAACTACGCGGGAACAGTTATGGGCACTCGGCGTCGTGGTATCAGCCGAAGCCTTCGCGACGTCAGCGACTGAGCGGCGCGCGCTAGGTTGGACCGTGTAACGCAACTTCCTTTGAAATGGAGGTTGCTAGGTCTGCTGTCCGGTCGCCCACGCAACGTGCAGGTGTGCAATGGGCGATGGGCCCAGACCCCTGCACGCATAGGATTTAGACCGGCGTGCTGACCTCTCTGTTGTGCCTAGGTGGGGCTGCGACGTGTTGATCTTCCGAGGCCGGGCATGACCCAGGAAAGTGTGTCCGGCCAGAGGGATCAAGCGTGTTGGGTAATGTGGTGCACCCCTGCAGGGAAGTTTGTCTATTCGAATAGTCGTGATCCTTGGTAACAAGACGACCCGGAGTTGTACCTTGACCTTATGACAACTAGAACTGGATACTTAATAAAACACACCCTTCCAAGTGCCAGATATAACCCGGTGATCGCTCTCACACAGGGCGACGAGGGGAGGATCGCCGGGTAGGTTCATGCTATGCGATGATACTTGGTGAACTTACCATCTACTCTCTTCTACATGCTGCAAGATGGAGGCTGCCAGAAGCGTAGTCTTCGATAGGACTAGCTATCCCCCTCTTGTTCTGGCATTCTGCAGTTCATTCCATCGATATTGCCCCTCTACACAGATACCCATGCATATGTAGTGTAGATACTTGCTTGTGAGTACTTTGGATGAGTACTCACGGTTGCTTTTCTCCGTCTTTTCCCCCCTTTCCTTTCCTCTCGGTTGTCGCAACCAGAAGCTGGAGCCCAAGAGCCAGACGCCACCGTCGACGATGACTCCTACTACACCGGAGGTGCCTACTACTACGTGCATGCCGCTGACGACGACCAGGAGTAGTTTAGGAGGATCCCAGGTAGGAGGCCTGCGCCTCTTTCGATCTGTATCCCAGTTTGTGCTAGCCATCTTATGGCAACTTGTTTAACTTATGTCTGTACTCAGATATTGTTGTTTGCGCTGACTTGTCTATGATCGAGCACTTGTATTCGAGCCCTCGAGGCCCCTGGCTTGTATTATGATGCTTGTATGACTTATTTATGTTTTTAGAGTTGTGTTCCGATATCTTCCCGTGAGTCCCTCATCTTGATCGTACACGTTTGCATGCATGATTAGTGTACGATTGAATCGGGGGCGTCACAATTCCGTAGTTCCTGTTTAGACTTGCAAATGTGAGCAACCGCACCAATATCAAATACCCAGGCACTACAACGAGAGCCGGTAAGGTACACAAAAATAACATGTATATCATATATACCTTTATTGACGTTGGCCCCCTTCTTGTTGGCCAGATACTTGGGGCAATTCCGCTTCCAGTCGCCAGTTCCCTTGCAATAGAAGAACCCAGTTTCCGGCTTGGGTCCAGCCTTGCGTTTCTTCACGGGAGGAGCAACTGCTTTGCCACTCTCTTGAAGTTTCCCTTCTTTCCCTTGCTCTTCTTGAAACTAGTGGTTTTATTGACCATCAACCCTTGATGCTCCTTCTGGACGTCTGACTCCGCGATTTTCAGCATCGTGCACAGCTCGGAGACTGACTTGTTCGTCCCTTCCATGTTATAGTTCAACACAAAGCTCTTGTAGCTAGGTGGAAGTGATTGAAGAACTCTGTCAGTGATCGCCTCAGGCAGGAACTTAACTCCCAACTCAGCCAGACGGTTCTAATACCCAGACATTCTGAGTATGTGCTCACTGACAGAGTTGTTCTCCTCTATTTTGCAGGCATAAAACTTATCGAAGATCTCATACCTCTCGATCCGGGCATTTTTCTCAAAAATAAACTTCAACTCCTGGAACATCTCATATGCTCCATGACGTTCAAAACGCCTTTGAAGTCCCAGTTCTAAGCCATACAACATGGCGTAGTGAACTATTGAGTAGTCATCAACACACGACTGTGAGGCATTCACAACGTCCACAGTCGCTGGAGGGGGTGGCGCACCAAGCCGTCCATCAAGGACATAAGACTTTTGAGCAGCCGTGAGGATAATCCTCAGGTTACGGGCCTAGTCCAAAAAGTTGATTCCATCATCTTTCAGCTTAGATTTCTCTAGGAACGCATTGAAATTCAGGGGAGCTACTGCGCGAGCCATTGATCTACAAGATAATTTGCAAAGATAACTTAGACTATTGTTCAAGATAATGAGTTCAACTAATCATATTACCTAAGAAATCCCACTCAAACCAACATCCCTTTGGTTGTCCGAATGTAACATGATCCAAATTCACCAACCCAAGTCCGATCATCACGTGAGATGAGGTGGTTTCAATGGTGAACATCTCCATGTTGATCAAATCTACTATATGACTCATGTTCTACCTTTCGGTCTCTTGTGTTCTGAGGCCATGTATGTACATGCTAGACTCGTCAAGTTTAACCCAAGTGTTCCGCCTGTGCAAAACTGGCTTGCACCCATTGAATGCGAATGTAGAGTATATCACACCCGATCATCACGTGGTGCTTCGAAACGACAAACTTTCGCAAAGGTGCACACTTGGGGAGAACACAATTTTATCTTGAAATTTTAGTGATGGATCACCTTATAATGCTACCGTCGTCCTAATTAGAATGAGATCCATAAAAGGATTAACATCACATGCAAATCATAAGTGACATGATATGGCCATCATCTTGTGCTTTTGATCTCCATCTTGAAAGCACCGGCATGATCTCCATCGTCATCGGCATGACACCATGATCTCCATCATCGTGTCGCCATCGGGGTGATAACCCACAAGCATAGGGGACCGCAACAGTTTTCGAGGGTAGAGTATTCAACCCCAATTTATAGATTCGACACAAGGGGAGCCAAAGAATATTTGCAAGTATTAGCAGCTGAGTTGTCAATTCAACCACACCTGGAGATTAATTATCTGCAGCAAGTGATTAGTAGCAAAGTAATATGATAGTTTTGATAATAGTAGCAACAACAATAGTAACGGTAACAGTGATAGCAGTGCTTTTGTAGCAAGTGCAACAGTAACAATAGCAGTAGTAACTTAGCAAGAACAATATAAGATAAATTCAAAGGCATTGGATCGGTAATTTGTTGGATGATATTCATCATGTGATAGTCATAACCTAGGGCGCTACGGCACTATCTCCAGTTCATAAATATAATGTAGGCATGTATTCCATAAATAGTCATACGTGCCTATGGAAAGAACTTGCATGACATCTTTTGTCCTACCCTCCCGTGGCAGCAGGGTCCAATTGGAAACTAAAGAATATTAAGGCCTCCTTTTAATAGAGAACCGGAACAAAGCATTAACACACGGTGAATACATGAACTCCTCAAACTACGGTCATCACCGGGATTGGTCCCGACTATTGTCACTCCGGGGTTGCCGAATCATAACACGTAGTAGGTGACCATAACTTGCAAGATCGGATCTAGAACATGGATACAATGGTGATAACATAAATGGTTCAGATTTGAAATCATGGCACCCGGGCCCAAAGTGACAAGCATTAAGCATGGCAAAGTCATAGAAACATCAATCTCAGAACATAGTGGATACTAGGGATCAAGCCCTAACAAAACTAAATCCTCACCACCAGCGAGCCTACGAAGGAATTACTCACTCCCGGTGGGGAGCATCATGGAATTGGCGATGGAGAGGGGTTGGTGATGACGAAGAATGAAGACCCCCCTCTCCGGAGCCCCAAATGGACTCCAGATCTGGCTTCCCGATGAAGAACAGGAGGTGACGGTGGCTCCGTCTCATGGATCATGATAATTCTTTCTCCCTTATTTTTTCTTGAAAATAGGATTTTATAGCGTCAGTTTTAGGGTCTGCGGGGCCACCAGGTGGGGAAAACCCACCTGGGCACGCCTGCCCCCAAGTGCGCCCTGGTGGGTTGTGCCCACCCAGATGTCCCCCTCAGGTGGCTCTTGGCTCTAGAAATTCTCTTTATTGATATAAAAAATCCTCGCAAAGTTTCGTTCCATTCCGAGAACTTTTATTTCTGCAGAAAAACAACACCATGGAAGTTCTGCTGAAAACAGCGTCAGTCTGGGGTTAGTTTCATTCAAATCATGCAAATTAGAGTACAAAACAAGAGGAAAAGCATTAGGAAAATTAGATATGTTGGAGACATATCAACTCCCCCAAGCTTAAACCTTTGCTTGTCCTCAAGCAATTCAGTTGATAAACTAAAAGTGAAAAAGAAAAACTTTTACGAACTCTTTCGCTCTTGTTTGCATAAATAAGCTTAAACAACACCCAGGTTTTCAGCCAACATTATAACTAACCATGCCGACAATAACTCTTAAAGATTATATTTAACTCATATCAATGGCATAATCAGCTAGCGAGCAATAATAAGATATCTCAAACGGCAACACGTTATCAAAACAACCATGATATAATATGACAATAGTGGTATCTCGCTAGCCCTTTCTGAGACCGCAAAACATAAATGCAGAGCACCTCCAAAGTTCAAGCAGCGACTAAACATTGTAATTCGTGGTCGAAAAGATCCAGTCATAATGCACCCAACATTACCTACACACAATGCATCAGCATGACAGCAGTACTCTCAGGTTCTCGCGCTTATTTTAGAGGGTGGTGACACAACATAAAAGTAAATAGATAGTCCCTTCGCATAGGGAAGCAGTCATTTGCAGAGGTGCCAGAGCTCAAGTTTTTAAACAGAGGTAAATGATATTTTGAGACATGCACCCTTCTTGTTTACTTCATGACCATCAGTTATCAATATCTTCCATGCTAAGCACGCTAGTGGCGGTTCCCAAGCGATAAAAGTAAAGGTTTTGACTCCATTGGGAGTTTTTTTTTTGATTATTTGAGAGATCAATTCTTTTTGCAGTTTGGGACTGGGCATCCCTATTACCGCCCTTTTCTCGTGCGATGGTGACTGAATAAACACTCGTCCTGAGAATAACCCGCGTAGCATGGAAGATACCGACCACCTCCTGTCGTTCCATGAACAATCCAGGCACACAAAAAGGATATTTATTAGAAGTTTTTAGAGGTTGCACGTGCAAATTTACTTAGGACGGCAGTAATACCGCATATAGGTAGGTATGGTGGACTCAACTGGAATAACTTGGGTTCAGGGTTTTTGATGTACAAGCAGAATTCCCACTTAGTATAGGCGAAGGCTGGCAAATAGATTGAGAAGCGGCCAGATAGAGAGCAACAACGGTCATGAACATGCATTATGCATAAGTAACATTGGACACTAGCTTGAGTAGGATATGAACACCATGAACATAAATATCATAGAGGCTATGTTGGTTTTGATTAAACTACATGCATGAACATGTGCCAAGTCAAGCCACTCGAACATTCAGAGGAGGATACCATATCATCATACTACATCACAATCATTTTAATGCAATGTTGATATCCAAGATAAATCATTATCCACTCACTAGTACAGCGAGCTCCTAAACAAACGGTTTAAAACCCCTTTCCGCGACGGCATCTGGAACCCTCGCCAAGTGAGTGTGGGTGATAGGGGGGTCCTTCCCACACGACCCAGTAACCGTCGGGGATATGCCCTCCTGGCACACACGTTCGGCAAAATGAGGTCGTGTGCGACCGGCGAGCACTCAAATACAGAAATACGTACAGTAGAGCTAAAAAATACAATTATACGGAGAAATTGTTTCTGGTCGCTAGTACATCCCACACAGTCAGTCCCCGCTAAACGTTTCCGTTCGTATGTACATCCCACACAGTCGCTCGAAGGAAAACGTTTCCGTTCACAGGTACATCACACACAATTTTTCCCGTTAAATCGCTTGCGTTATTGAATATATCACACACGGTCCGTGGAAGAAACTGTGTGGCAAAGGCTGTCCATCACACACAGTTTTCATGTGGTAAACGTTTGCGCAAGGTGGCCTAACGCAAAAAGTTTTCAAGAGAAAGTCATGTGTGATTGTTCATTGATCCAACACGGTTTATTCCTAGAAATTGTGTGCGTTGCCTGAGGTCATCGCCCACGGTATTTTTTAACAACCGTTTGCAATAGCAAAACCCAATTAGCAGGCTAATTCGCCACTAGCAGGCTAATTATCTGATTATTCATAATCCATTTATTAATCTAATTGACAGTTCATATTAAGCACATAATATATTTCATTTTCATAATTGAAATACATTAGAGTACAACATCATATAGCTTCAACACTCGGCTACCCCATTACACAACTACACCAGGACCAAGTTTCACATGCAACATTTATAACCTTTCGAAAGTAGCATCATAGATGGTACATAGACAAATGTATCTCATCTGGAAAACTGCTGAAGCAGAAGGCGAATATTGAGCCTTCATTGATATTGAAGGTCTTTGTAACTTTAGGCCAGTGCCTGTGGATGATTGTCCGTCCATCCTTCGTCCTCTTCAGGAACACTTCAATATTGAACCATGGGTGTTGTATGAATACCTTCCTCGCCTCCTGACCATACAGGTGGTTTGAGAGGTAATCATCAGTGAACTGCATTGGAAAGGCCTGAAAACAAGGATGTGCATAAATATCTTCTCTATATTGGAAATGGGGCAAAGGAATAAAAAAAGGCAAGGTATAATAGTTAGTACCATCCTGTAGTGAACTGATGTCTTCTTCATTGTGCAGACAAAGATCTTGTTGTTTTTTGTCGCTAATTTCTTTATCCTAACAATCTTTCGGAGTTTCTTGACTTGACTGATATTCATGGACAACTCATTTCCCCATATGCAAAAAGGGTCGAACAGTGGGTCAAAACCTCTGACAGCAGGACCTACATGTGCAAGACCAAATTGTTAAAAACCTAAATATTAGAATGGTTCCTGCAATTGCACAATAATGTGCTATTAGACAACGGACCATGCACGTGCTAACCTCGATTGTAAACCTCAGTGCTTCCCATTGTTTCCCTGCAACACATATAAGGTAGTTAGTCATCAGGTTAAGTAAGGGTTCGCATATGCTATCAGTAAAATATGTTGATGAAAAATAATCACATTGCAGATTCATTAGATTAATTCAAGCCACACGGAAAACCCATTTATCCAAACCAAGCATGATTAAGAACTAGGAAATATAGCACTTGTATATGTTTCTTATGTATTAAGTGCATCCAAATTCGATTTATTCCTCACATGCACAACAATACAAAATTCTACCCACGACAATTGGACATCGCATTGCAGAATTGAACCAAGCAGTTAACTAAACACCACAACAAATGAACCAAACATTAACTAAGCACCACATTGCACAATATAACATACTCCTAATAGAAGATCAGACAGTTAACCAAACAGTTAACTACAACCAATTGTAGCAATTGTATTTGTGTCTCATGTATTTACTACAGCCAAATTCAATTTATTCCTCACATGGTATACAATAACAGAATGCACCCACAATTTTGTAAAGATAAATTCAATTTATTTCTCACATGGAAAACAATACAAAATTGCAGCCTGAAGAATTGAACATCACATTTGCAGAATTGAACCAAACAGTTAACTGAAGACGACAACTAATTAACAAAACAGTTAATAAGTGAGTACCACACTGCACGACATATAGAACATATACACTAGAGCAACAGATTGCATGGTAAAATTAGATATCACAATTCACTAGAATTTGTGAAGAAAAGGCAGGAGCAGCACATGCAACGGGTAAACCGAGCATGCTTAACCGGTGTAGCTAGCAAATGGCAAGGTGCTCCTTCAAGATCTGGGGGTCGGCACGAATGGCAGCCATCGCGACCTCATCCGCGCGTGCGGCCGCGATTTGCTTCTCCGCTGCCAAATGCTCCTTCAGGTCCTCGCTATAATATGTGCTCCATGGCTTAGGCCGGCGCTTATTTGGTGGAGGGGTCGGTGATTTGGGTGGAAGGTGTCGCGCTCGCGCCGGCGGTAGGGGCATGTGGGATGTGGAAGGAGGAGGAGGATGGGGGTCGGGTGTGGATTTACCTGCCTAGATAGGCGAGGCCGAGGAGCGTGAAGGAGGGTCGGCGGCGAGGAGGCAGCGGCACTGCAAGCAAGGAGTGAAGGTTTCAACTTGGAAAGGAAGGCGGAAAGAGGGGAAATGTGGCTTTTGGTAAGGGGGAGGGGGCAGGGAGGTAGATATTTCCGCAGAAGCCGAAAATTTGGAATCGCTTCAGCCAAAAAACTGGCGCGCAAAGTGTCATCGGACACGGTCCCTTATTCAGAACTGTGTACGATATGTGAACATCACAAACGATTCAGATAGCTAAACCCGTGTGTGTTGAGTTTGAACGTCAAAAATTTTGGTTCGAATTTCCCTGGTTACAGTGGTCATCCACGTCATTGCATAATTTGGGTACACAAAGGAGACTAACTTCTTAATCGAGAAAGTTCAGCAATTAAACAGAGCTAGCTGACCTAAACATTAGTCTAACAAATTAAAGCCCGGAGCACTTGATTAAACAAAACAAAGAGTACTACTATGGCTGGTGCTCGTCGATCTCCGCCACCGCCTCCATGTCCAGCTCGCGCCCGACGGTATCCTAGGGAAGGGGCTCCAAGGCATCCATCACACCATACTCGGCAAGCATCTCGCCATCCGCGTCCGCCATCTCTTTGGAAAAGGCCGCCACGAGCTGGGCGTGGGCGGACGCCATCTGGGCTCTGGCGGGCTCCGTCATGGCAAGGTATGCCGCGCAGGAACGGACGGCTGCTCGAACTCTCTCGGCGATTGCCAGCTCTTCGGCCGTGGGTTGCCAACCGTTGTCGGAGAAGCTTCGTTCGATTTGTGCGGTGACCGCCACAAGCTGGGCATGGACGGCCTCGACATGGTAGTGGGCGGCCTCCAGCAGGGCTAAGCCTGCCAGTGCAGAACGGACAGCTGTTGTGCCGCTCTCGCCAGTTGCTATCCCTGAGGCAGATGCTGCTGCTGCAGCCGCCTGAGAAGCAACAGCGGCCGTTTGGGCTGCCTTGGCCGCCCGGACGGAGACTGCGGTCGCCCTCACGAAGCTTGTTAGCACGCGCCTGGCGGCTGCGGTCACGCTCTCGCCGGAGTGGGCTTCCGAAGTTGCTCTCACGACGTGGGTCCATGTCCCCATCTTTCACCGGCGACGAATGAATAGTGAAATGATATTTGGGGAGTGAGCTAGTGTGCTTGACATGCCGGCTATGGACTGTAGCCGACGCACCTTCTCTCGTAAGCCATGGGCGTACTATACAGCGACGGTGCTCCAAGATATTTTGTGCTGCATCTCACACGGTTGGTGATAATAAACTGTGTGCGATCTACTTGATTTATCGTCTTGATCATTTGAATTACGTAATGGGGTCACAGCTACAAAGGATGGTGTTTGAATTGTTAGAACTTATATCTGCAGTGAACATGCAACTATAGGTGTGTCGTCAAAAAAATTGGAATGATTCAGGGTTCGTTTGTAGATTTTTATACATTAACTGGGTTTTCCAGGCATTGTATGCGCATAATTCAAATTTGAACTACATGCACATGCTCCAGTGCATATAAACTTATTGAAAAATCAAATATGTGTCCTTGGTTGCATGCTTAGGTCCCATGCAAGAAATGGGAATGAATTTCAAACACGCTGCCACCGTCACTCGGCCGCAAACATTGAGATGCCTGGTTTTTAAATTCTAGTAAATCCAAAACTCGTCTAAAATTCATGAAACTTGGCATGCTATCATGTAGCGGCATCAACATGCCGTGGTACAAATTTTGTCCCATTTGGGGCAGGTTTGGGTATAAGCTTCTCACAAACCAGAGCTTCTCACAACAAGCGTGATGGTTTCGGTAGGGAACGTGCCACCTTTGGGGACGAAACGATATCCATTGCCTCTTATTGCTTTCAAAAAAAATCGAGTGTCAACATAAAACAACAGGAGTCTTGTGTGAATTTTTGTGATTTTTCGGGGTTCGTTTGGACATTTTTATGCATTAACTGAGTTTACAATACATTTGTGTGCATGATTCAAATTTGAACTACATGCACATGCTCAAGTGCATATAAACTGGTTGAAAAATCAAATATGTGTCCTTGTGTGCATGCTTAGGTCCCTTGCAAGAAATGAGAATGAATTTGAAACACCAGGGCACCGTTGATTACCGGCAAAACATTGAGATGCCTCGTTTTTAAATTCTAGTAAATCAAAAACTCGTCTGAAATTCATGAAACTTGGCATGCTATCATGGAGCGTACTACCTCTTGAGCACTGCGTTGGTTTTTCCCTTGAAGAGGAAAGGGTGATGCAGCAAAGTAGCGTAAGTATTTCCCTCGGTTTTTGAGAACCAAAGTATCAATTCAGTAGGAGACCACACACAAGTCACCTCGTACCTACACAAACAAATAAGAACCTTGCAACCAACGCGATAAAGGGGTTGTCAGTCCCTTCACGGCCACTTGCAAAAGTGAGATCTGATAGAGATAATAAGATAAATATTTTTGGTATTTTTATGATATAGATTGAAAGTAAAGATTGCAAAGTAAAAATAGATTGGAAACTTATATGATGGAAAATAGACCCGGGGGCCATAGGTTTCACTAGTGGCTTCTCTCAAGATAGCATAAGTATTACGGTGGGTGAACAAATTACTGTCGAGCAATTGATAGAAATGTGCATAATTATGAGAATATCTAGGCATGATCATGTATATAGGCATCACATCCGCGACAAGTAGACCGAAATGATTCTGCATCTACTACTATTACTCCACACATCGACCGCTGTCCAGCATGCATCTAGAGTATTAAGTTCATAAGAATGGAGTAACGCATTAAGCAAGATGACATGATGTAGAGGGATAAACTCAAGCAATATGATATAAACCCCATCTTTTTATACTCGATGGCAACAATACAATACGTGCCTTGTTGCCCCTGCTGTCACTAGGAAAGGACACCGCAAGATTGAACCTAAAGCTAAGCACTTCTCCCATTGCAAGAAAGATCAATCTTGTATGCCAAACCAAACTGATAATTCGAAGAGACTTGCAAAGATAACAAATCATACATAAAAGAATTCAGAGAAGATTCAAATATTGTTCATAGATAATCTTGATCATAAACCCACAATTCATCGGATCTCGACAAACACACCGCAAAAAGAATTACATCAAATAGATCTCCAAGAAGATCGAGGAGAACTTTGTATTGAGATCCAAAGAGAGAGAATAAGCCATCTAGCTAATAACTATGGACCCGAAGGTCTGTGGTAAACTACTCACACATCATCGGAGAGGCTATGGTGTTGATGTAGAAGCCCTCCGTGATCGATTCCCCCTCCGGCGGAGCGCCGGAAAAGGCCCCAAGATGGGATCTCACGGGTACAGAAGGTTGCGGCGGTGGAAATAGGGTTTCATAGTGCTCCTAGATGTTTTCGAGGTATATGGGTATATATAGGAGGAAGAAGTAGGTCGGTGGAGCTGCGAGGGGCCCATGAGGGTGGGGGCGTGCCCAGGGGGGCAGACGCGCCTCCCTGCCTCGTGGCCTCCTCGCTTCTTTCTTGTCGTCCACTCCAAGTCCTCTGGATCACGTTTGTTCCAAAAATCACTCTCCCGAAGGTTTCATTCCGTTTGGATTCCGTTTGATATTCCTTTTCTACGAAACAATGAGATAGGCAAAAAAACATAGCAATTTGCACTGGGCCTTCACTTAATAGGTTAGTCCCAAAAATAATATAAAAGTGTATAATAAATCCCATTAAACATCCAAAACAGATAATATAATAGCATGGGACAATCAAAAATTATAGATACGTTGGAGACGTATCAAGCATCCCCAAGCTTAATTCCTGCTCGTCCTCGAGTAGGTAAATGATAAAAACTGAATTTTTTATGTGGAAGGCTACCTAGCATAATTTCTAAGTAAATCTCTTTATTGTGGCTTGAATGTTCAGATCCGAAAGATTCAAGAAAAAAGTTTAATATTGACATAAAAATAATAATACTTCAAGCATACTAACTAAGCAATTATCTCTTCTCAAAATAACATGGCCAAAGCAAGTTCATCCCTACAAAATCATATAGTTTGGTCATGCTCCATTTTCGTCACACAAGAATGCTCTCATCATGCACAACCCCGATGACAAGCCAAGCAATTGTTTTATACTTTAGTAATCTCAAACTTTTTTCAACTTTCACGCAATACATGAGCGTGAGCCATGGATATAGCACTATAGGTGGAATAGAGTATGATGATGGGGGTTGTGTGGAGAAGACAAAAAAGGAGAAAGTCTCACATTGGCGCAGCTAATCAATGGACTAGGGAGATGCCCATCAATTGATGTCAATGCCAGGAGTAGGGATTGCCATGCAACGGATGCACTAGAGCTATAAATGTATGAAAGCTCAACAAAAGAAACTAAGTGGGTGTGCATCCAACTTGCTTGCTCATGAAGACCTACGGCATTTGAGGAAGCCCATGGTTCGAATATATAAGCCAAGTTCTATAATGAAAAATTCTCACTAGTATATGAAAGTGACGAAGCAAGAGACTCTCTATCATAAAGATCATGGTGCTACTTTCAAGCACAAGTGTGGAAAAAAGGATAGTAGCATTGTCACCCTTTTTTGGGCCTTTCTCTTTTTTGGGCCTTTCTCTTTTTTTCGGGACAATGCTCTATTAATGATGATCATCACATAACTGAATGATTACAACTCGATACTAGAACAAAATATGACTCTATCTAAATACCTCCGGCAGTGTACCGGGATGGGCAATGAATCAAGAGTGACATGTATGAAAAATTATGCATGGTGGCTTTGCCACAAATACGATGTCAACTACATGATCATGCAAGGCAATATGACAATGATGAAGCGTGTCATAATAAACGGAACGGTGGAAAGTTGCATGGCAATATATCTCGGAATGGCTATGGAAATTCCATAGTAGGTAGGTATGGTGGCTGTTTTGAGGAAGTTATAAGGAGGTTTATGTGTGATAGAGCGTATCGTATCACGGGGTTTGGATGCATCGGCGAAGTTTGCACCAACTCTCAAGGTGAGAAAGGGCAATGCACGGTACCGAAGAGGCTAGCAATGATGGAAAGGTGAGAGTGTGTATAATCCATGGACTCAACATTAGTCATAAAGAACTCACATACTTATTGCAAAAATCTACAAGTCATCAAAAACCAAGCATTACGTGCATGCTCCTAGGGGGATAGATTGGTAGGAAAAGACCATCGCTCGTCCCCGACCGCCACTCATAAGGAAGACAATCTAAGAACACCTCATGTTTTAAATTTGTTCCACAACGTTTACCATACGTGCATGCTACGGGACTTGCAAACTTCAACACAAGTATTTCTCAAATTCACAATTACTCAACTAGCACGACTTTAATATTACCATCTTCATATCTCAAAACAATCATCAAGTATCAAACTTCTCATAGTATTCAATGCACTTTTTATGAAAGTTTTTATTATACCTATCTTGGATGCCTATCATATTAGGACTAATTTTATAGCCGAAGCGAACTACCATGCTGTTCTAAAAGACTCTTAAAATAATATAAGTGAAGCATGAGAGATCAATAATTTCTATAAAATAAAACCACCACCGTGCTCTAAAAGATATAAGTGAAGCACTAGAGCAAAATTATCTAGCTCAAAAGATATAAGTGAAGCACATAGAGTACTATAATAAATTCTAATTCATGTGTGTCTCTCCCAAAAGGTGTGTACAACAAGGATGATTTTGGTAAAATAAAAGCAAAGACTCAAATCATACAAGACGCTCCAAGCAAAACACATATCATGTGGTGAATAAAAATATAGCCTCAAGTAAAGTTACCGATGGACGAAGACGAAAGAGGGGATGCCTTCCGGGTCATCCCCAGGCTTAGGCTTTTGGTTGTACTTGAATTTTACCTTGGGGTGCCTTGGGCATCCCCAAGCTTAGGCTCTTTCCACTCCTTATTCCATAATCCATCAAATCTTTACCCAAAACTTGAAAACTTCACAACACAAAACTCAACAGAAAAATCTCATGAGCTCCGTTAGTATAAGAAAACAAATCACCGCCATAAGGTACTGTAATGAACTCATTATTTATTTATATTGGTTTTAAACCTACTGTATTCCAACTTCTTTCTTGTTCATACTCTTCGATACTAGTCATAGATTCATCAAAATAAGCAAACAACACACGAAAAACAGAATCTGTCAAAAACAGAACAGTCTGTAGTAATCTGTATCAAACGTATACTTCTGGAACTCCAAAAACTCTGAAATAAATTTCTGGACGTGAGGAATTTGTCTATTAATCATCTTCAAAAATAATCAACTAAATATAACTCTCCAGTAAAAAATGGCAGCTAATCTCGTGAGCACTAAAGTTTCTGTTTTTTACAGCAAGATCAAAAAGACTTCACCCAAGTCTTCCCAAATGTTCTACTTGGCACAAACACTAATTAAAACATGAAAACATATCTAAACACAGGCTAGATGAATTATTTATTACTAAACAGAACCAAAAAAGCAAGAAAGAAAAATAAAATTGGGATGCCTCCCAACAAGCGCTATCGTTTAACGCCCCTAGCTAGGCATAAAGGCAAGAATAGATCTAGGTATTGTCATCTTTGGTATGCAATCCATAAGTGGCTCTCATAATAGATTCATAAGGTAATTTTATTTTCTTTCTAGGAAAGTGTTACATGCCTTTCCTTAACGGAAATTGGAATCTAATATTTCCTTCTTTCATATCAATAATTGCACCGATCGTTCTAAGGAAAGGTCTCCCAAGAATAATAGGACATGTAGGATTGCAATCGATATCAAGAACAATGAACTCTTCGGGCACATAATTCCTATTTGCAACAATAATAACATCATTAATTCTTCCCATAGGTTTCCTAATGGTGGAATCTGCAAGGTGCAAGTTTAAAGAACAATCATTAAATTCACGGAAACCTAACACATCACACAAAGTTTTTGGAATCGTGGAAACACTAGCACCCAAATCACATAAAGCATAGCATTCATGATCTTTAATCTTAATTTTAATAGTAGGTTCCCACTCATCATAAAGTTTTCTAGAGATAGAAACTTCTAATTCAAGTTTTTCTTCATAAGATTGCATTAAAGCATCAACGATATGTTTGGTAAAAGCTTTATTTTGACTATAACCATGAGGAGAATTTAACACGGATTGCAACAAGGAAAGACAATCTATTAAAGAACAATTATCATAATTAAATTCCTTGAAATCCGAAATAGTGGGTTCATTGCTATGTAAAGTTTTGACCTCTTCAATCCCACTTTTACCAATTTTTGCATCAAGATCTAAAAACTCCGAATCATTGGGACGCCCTTTAACTAAAGTTAACTCATCTCGAGTCCCATCATTATCAAGATTCATATTGCAAAACAAATATTTACTGGGGGACACATCAATAACTTTTAGATCTTCATCCCTATTATCATGGGAACTAGAAGAACACGCTTTTACAAAGCAATCTTTCTTAGCACGCATCCTAGCGGTTCTTTCTTTGCACTCATCAATGGAAATTCTCATAGCTTTGAGAGAATCATTGATATCATGCTTAGGAGGAATAGATCTAAGTTTCAAAGAATCAACATCAAGGGAAATTCTATCCACGTTCCTAGCCAACTCATCAATCTTAGGCAATTTTTCTTCAAGCAAAGCATTGAAATTCTTTTGAGAAATCATAAATTCTTTAACACTAGTCTCAAAATCAAAGGGAATCTTATTAGAATTTCCATAAGAGTTGTTGTAGGAATTACCATAATTATTTGAGGAATTACTAGGATACGGCCTAGGATTAAAGTTTCCTCTATAAGCGTTGTTACCAAAATTGTTCCTACCAACAAAATTCACATCCATAGATTCATTATTATTCTCAATCAAAGTAGACAAAGGCATATCATTAGGATCAGCAGAAACACCCTTATTAGCAAACAACTTCATAAGTTCATCCATCTTTCCACTCAAAACATTAATCTCTTCTATTGCATGAACCTTTTTACTAGTGGATCTTTCGGTGTGCCATTGAGAATAATTAACCATAATATTATCTAAGAGTTTAGTAGCTTCTCCTAAAAGTGCCTAACGCGGCCGAATTTAAAAGATTTCTAGAAGGAAAATTCAATCCGGCATAAATTTTTTGTATAATCATCCATAAATTCAATCCATGTGTAGGGCAATTACGTATCATCCTCTCCCAAGATTGTGCAACATGCTCATGATCAAGTTGCTTAAAATTCATAATATCGTTTCTAAGAGAGATGATTTTAGCGGGAGGAAAATACTTAGAGATAAAAGCATCTTTGCACTTATTACAAGAATCAATACTATTTTTAGGCAAAGACGAAAACCAAGTTTTAGCACGATCTCTAAGCGAAAATGGAAATAGCTTCAATTTAACAATATCATTATCCACATCTTTCTTCTTTTGCATATCACACAAATCAACAAAGTTGTTTAGATGGGTAGCGGCATCTTCGCTAGGAAGGCCAGCGAATTGATCTTTGATGACAAGATTCAACAAGGCAGCATTAATTTCACAAGATTCAGCATCGGTAATAGGAGCAATCAGAGTGCTAAGAAAATCATTCTTGTTGGTACTGGAAAAGTCAAACAATTTAGTATTATCTTGAGCCATCATGACAAACAATCCAACGCACAAGCACACAAGTAGCAAGCGAAAAGAGGCGAACGGAAAAAGAGGGCGAATAACAAGGTAAAGGTGAAGTGGGGGAGAGGAAAACGAGAGGCAAATGGAAAATAATGTAATGCGAGGGATAAGAGTTGTGATGGGTACGTGGTATGTCTTGGCTTGACTTGACTTGGTGTAGATCTCCCCGGCAACGGCGCCAGAAATCACACGTTGGCGGGAGATCAAATCTCGACTTGACTTGGTGTAAGCCTCCCCGGCAACGGCGCCAGAAATCCTTCTTGCTACCTCTTGAGCACTGTGTTGGTTTTTCCCTTAAAGAGGAAAGGGTGATGCAGCAAAGTAGCATAACTTTTTCCCTCAGTTTTTGAGAACCAAGGTATCAATCCAGTAGGAGACCACACACAAGTCGCCTCGTACCTACACAAACAAATAAGAACCTTGCAACCAACGTGATAAAGGGGTTGTCAATCCCTTCACGGCCACTTGCAAAAGTGAGATCTGATAGAGATAATAAGATAAATATTTTTGGTATTTTTATGATATAGATTGAAAGTAAAGATTGCAAAGTAAAAATAGACTGGAAACTTATATGATGGAAAATAGACCCGGGGGCCATAGGTTTCACTAGTGGCTTCTCTCAAGATAGCATAAGTATTACGGTGGGTGAACAAATTACTGTCGAGCAATTGATAGAAAAGTGCATAATTATGAGAATATCTAGGCATGATCATGTATATAGGCATCACGTCCGCGACAAGTAGACCGAAACGATTCTGCATCTACTGCTATTACTCCATGCATCGACCGCTATCTAGCATGCATCTAGAGTATTAAGTTCATAAGAATGGAGTAACGCATTAACCAAGATGACATGATGTAGAGGGATAAACTCAAGCAATATGATATAAACCCCATCTTTTTATCCTCGATGGCAACAATACAATATGTGCCTTGCTGTCACTGGGAAAGGACACCGCAAGATTGAACCCAAAGCTAAGCACTTCTCCCATTGCAAGAAAGATCAATCTAGTAGGCCAAACCAAACTGATAATTCGAAGAGACTTGCAAAGATAACAAATCATACATAAAAGAATTCAGAGAAGATTCAAATATTGTTCATAGATAATCTTGATAATAAACCCACAATTCATCGGATCTCGACAAACACACCGCAAAAAGAATTACATTGAATAGATCTCCAAGAAGATCGAGGATAACTTTGTATTGAGATCCAAAGAGAGAGAAGAAGCCATCTAGATAATAACTATGGACCCGAAGGTCTGTGGTAAACTACTCACACATCATCGGAGAGGCTATGGTGTTGATGTCGAAGCCCTCCGTGATCGATTCCCCCTCCGGCGGAGCGCCGGAAAAGGCCCTAAGATGGGATCTCACGGGTACATAAGGTTGCGGCGGTGGAAATAGGGCTTCGTGGTGCTCCTAGATGTTTTCGGGGTATATGGGTATATATAGGAGGAAGAAGTAGGTCGGTGGAGCTGCGAGGGGCCCACGAGGGTGGGGGCACCCCCAAGGGGGGCAGGAGCGCCTCCCTGCCTCGTGGCCTCCTCGCTTCTTTCTTGATGTCCACTCCAAGTCCTCTGGATCACGTTTGTTCCAAAAATCACTCTCCCGAAGGTTTCATTCTGTTTGGATTCCGTTTGATATTCCTTTTCTGCGAAACACTGAAATAGGCAAAAAAACAGCAATTTGCACTGGGCCTTCGGTTAATAGGTTAGTCCCAAAAATAATATAAAAGTGTATAATAAAGCCCATTAAACATCCAAAACAGATAATATAATAGCATGGAACAATCAAAAATTATAGATACATCGGAGACGTATCAGAGCGGCATCAACATGCCATGGTACAAATTTTGTCCCATTTGGGGCAGGTTTGGGTATATTCTTCTCACAAATCGGAGCTTCTGACAACAAGCATGATAGTTTTCGGTAGGGAACGTCCCACCTTTGGGGACGAAATGATATTCGTTGCCTCTTATTGCTTTCAATTTTTTTCTCGTGTCAACATAGAACAACAAGAGCGTTGTGTGAATTTTTGTGATTTTTCGGGGTTCGTTTGGACATTTTATGCATTAAGTAAGTTTTCAATGCATTTTATGTGCATAATTCAAATTTGAACTACATGCACATGCTCCAGTGCATATAAATTGGTTGAAAAATAAAATATGTGTCCTTGGGTGCATGCTTAGGTCCAATGCAAGAAATGGGAATGAATTTGAAACACCGGGGCACCGTTGATTGCCGGCAAAACATTGAGATGCCTAGTTTTCAAATTCTAGTAAATCCAAAACTCGTCTGAAATTCATGAAACTTGGCATGCTATCATGGAGCGGCATCAACATGCCGTGGTACAAATTTTGTCCCATTTGGGGCAGGTTTGGGTAAATGCTTCTCACAAACCGGAGCTTCTCACAACAAGCATGATGGTTTTCGGTAGGGAACGTCCCACCTTTGGGGAGGAAACGATATCCATTGCCTCTTATTGCTTTCAATTTTTTTCTCGTGTCAAATTAGAACAATAGGAGTGTTGTGTGAATTTTTGTGATTTTTCGGGGTTCGTTTGGACATTTTTATGCATTAACTCAGTTTTCAATGCATTTTATGTGCATAATTCAAATTTGAACTACATGCACATGCTCCAGTGCATATAAATTGGTTGAAAAATCAAATATGTGTCCTTGGGTGCATGCTTAGGTCCCATGCAAGAAATGGGAATGAATTTCAAACACCGGGGCACCGTTGATTGCCGGCAAAACACTGAGATGCCTGGTTTTTAAATTCTAGTAAATCCAAAACTCGTCTGAAATTCATGAAACTTGGAATGCTATCATGGAGCGGCATCAACATGTCGTGGTACAAATTTTGTCCCATTTGGGGCAGGTTTGGGTATGTGCTTCTCACAAACCGGAGCTTCTCACAACAAGCATGATGGTTTTCGGTAGGGAACGTCCCACCTTTGGGGACGAAACGATATACATTGCCTCTTATTGCTTTCAAATTTTTTTCTGGTGTCAACATAGAACACCAGGAGTGTTGTGTGAATTTTTGTGATTTTTCGGGGTTCATTTGGACATTTTTATGCATTAACTTAGTTTTCAATGCATTTTATGTGCATAATTCAAATTTGAACTACATGCACATGCTCCAGTGCATATAAATTGGTTGAAAAATCAAATTTGTGCCCTTGGGTGCATGCTTAGGTCCCATGCAAGAAATGGGAATGAATTTTGAACACCGGGGCACCGTTGATTGCCGACAAAACATTGAGATGCCTGGTTTTTAAATTTTAGTAAATCCAAAATTCTGTTAACCATTCATGTGATGCCACGTGTCTTGGTTTTAATGGTTGTAGAAGGTGCCGTGCGGACAACTGCTTGACCTTGACTGAACGGGAGGTGTGCGAGCGCCGTCCGGTGCGCAGGCTGACTGAGAGGCGTGTAAGCTGTCCTCGAGTGCACAGGCTCACCGGGAAGCGTGCGAGCTGTACGATGCGCAGGCTCACTGGGAAGCGAGCCCTTTGATTTCCATGGCCGCCCGCCTTGCTCGCGTCCTCTCCATTAATGGCGCCCAAGCCGCAGTTTATTTCAATTTTTAAATATAAAACACTCATCGCAAATGTTTTAGTTAGAACACCCGTATGCAAACCGACAGCTTCCCCAGAAAGCCAAGAGAAAATGTGCCGAGCAGGGTTTCTGCAGCTCTTGATCGCAAACGATTTAGATAGAACACCCGTATGCAAAGTGAGAGCAGCGCAGGATTTGTGCATCCCTTCAACGCAAACGGTTGTTCTGGATGACCCGTGTGCAACCACGTACAAACAATTTGGTAAGATTTGCATCTGTCATATTGGGTATGTTGCCATTTGTCAAACTGGAAAGATTTCATTTGTTGATCTAGTAACGTTGCCATTTGTCAATCCTTGTAACACTGCGATTTGTCAAAATATGCAGCTAGAAATCATTAGCACTATGTAATTTTTGCAACTAAAATTCAATAACTAAGCATAGATTTCATTCATACATTAAGCAGTCATTCTTAATTTATACAAACAGTTCAACTCGACAGCTTCAACTTCTCCCCAATTGTTGCCAACCATGTACTGCAATAGCTAGTTCAACTATATATACTAGCTAATTTTAAGTACGTTGTACAGTTCGACCACACATCTATAGTCAGATGAACTGAACAAAATAGCCCCTAAATACTACTACTACCACGGAGGGGCTTTGTGCTACTTCCGGCAGCCTCTCCTCTGCCGAGCGCGCTCAGTAAGAGGCAGAGGAGGAGGAGGAGCCTACCGACGAGTTGGACAAATGCATTACGGTGCCTGCCGCTGCTACACGTTCAACGACGCTCGCCAGCACGAACACCCACTGCCGCTCCAGACGATCCCTCTCGAAGCGGCCGGACTGCTCGTAGATCTCCTGATTCCTCGCCTCTGCGTCGGCGTGTGCTGCAGCCACGGCTGCGGTAAGGCTCTTTGCGTGCTCGACGAGGCGCTCCTCCTCTTCCCGCAGGAACTCGATGTAGCGCGCAAGGTCGCTGACGCATGTGCGGGCCTCCACCTCCGCCCCCCTCCTTCGGGTGGCGGTGGCGGAGCGGGTGATGATCCCGGCGGTCGACGGTGGGCTGGCGGCCACGGCGGCCAACGATGGGGTGGCGGCCACAACCACCACCTCCCACCTTCGGGCCATGGTGGCAGAGCGGGTGATGGCCACGGTGGCCGGCTGTGGGGTGGTGGCCACGATGGCCACCTCCCACCTTCGGGCCGCAGCAGTGGAGCGGGAGATGGCCCTGGCTTTCGACGGTGGTGTGGCGGCAACAGCTGTCGACGGGTAACAGCGGTGGAGCGTGTGGTGGGTGTTCCGCGCACACCCAATAGGGACGCCACGCGCACTACGCTACGCCGGGGACTGCGCCGCCGCCGCGGTGTAGCCTCCCAGCTGGAGCTGTCCTCTGATGACGGCGGAGTGGCTGAGCGACAACGACGGACCGGTGCCATTGGCGATTGTGGAAGAAGCACACGAGATAAGCTACAGGGAGGGAGGGGAAAATGCAACGCAGGACTCGTCGGCCGTGAGGGTTTTTATAGCAGGCCGGAAAGCACTGGGATTTTGGGGGATTTCACCGAGTCGGGCGGGAAGCTTGCGCGGGAACCTGCGAGGTTGCGTGGGAACGGGCTCACCGACGATTCATTGGTGCCACCGTTTGACCAAAAGAACGCCCCCGCGCGCTGCGCAAGCTTGCGTTGTAAGCCGTCTGCGGCAGCGGGGTGACAAGACGTGCGAGAGGAGGACAAGAGGACACGTACACATACAGTTAATAAAAAAATGTTTGCGATTTAATTACCTACTATACCCCCATCCTGGTTTATAAGTAGGATTTATTAACTAATAAAATATGAATGCATGTCGCCACAGATTATATCGTTGGAGTCGTATTTTAACATAGTTTCCAGCTATACAATTTTTGTAACATGCATTAACACTTTTTTGGTTTAATTTAAGGTTATACACCAGCAAGCGTTTGCCCGCAATACACATGCCTTATTCCATCACAAATAGCTTTGATGGATCAACTATCTGCCACGTATCGCACACGCAACTCTAATCTGATTCGTGCTTGATGTCTCCGACATCGCTCGCACAGTTCGTCTTATTTGCCACGTATCACTGTGTCGTCCTCTGCTTGCGTCCCTCGGCAAGCTCTACTCGCCGTTAGGCGCCGCAGCGCGTTGTGCTTGCCGTTAGGCGCCATGGCGCGCTCGGTCGCGTCCGTTGGCGCGCTCTGCTTGCATCCGTCAGCGCGCTCGGCTTGTGGACAGCTTTTCCTTGAGGCGACCGCAGAGTGCTCTGCTCGCGTCCCTCCGCGAGCGCTCTGCCAGCGGTTGGGTGTGCGCACGATCACGTCGGGGGGGGGGGGGGGGGGCCATATGCATGCGGTTGCGCATGCGCGTTGCCATGCGATGCAGTTACGTGCGGCACCATGGAGTTACGCGCTGCAAATTAGAACTGCCATCAGGGCCTGCCGATATTCCTGGCCGTCCGGCTTCCCCTTAATTCCCGCGGCCATTATAACCTTAGTCTCTTCAACCTTTCGATCGCGCCCACAACACAACAAGCACACCCACGACGACACATAGAGAGGGGATGTCCCGTGGCGCTCCAATGGAGTTCAGCGAGCATAGAGGGGAGACCCACGCGAGGGAGACGGATCTCTCGGTGGTGTACACCATCGACCCGGCCGTGCTGGACGACTACATCAACAGCGTTGAGCAGTTGCTTGCTGGAGACAAGTACAAGGTGGTCGGCATCGACCTCCAGTACACCGCCGGTCGTCCCGGCATAGATCAGAAGGTTGTCGTCGCCCAGTTGTGCGTGCGCCATCATGTCCTCATCTACCACTACTGCATGGCCACAGAGCCTTGCGACCGTTTCAACAGGTTTGTCAACAGCACCGACTACAAGTTCGCCATGGTGGATACCAAAGACGATGTAAAAGCGATCAGTGTTACGGGCTTGGCCTGCAAGAACCTTGTCAAAATCCGTGACCACTACCGGGTCTGGGGCAGCACGAAGCAGGACTCCCTGGTCGAACTCGCCTCGGCCATCATCGACCCCTACTACGAAAAGATGAAGCAGGATGCCCAGAGAACAAGTCCCGTATCCTGGCACAAGGCCTGGATGAACCTCACCTCAGGTTCGCGGCCAAGAGCGTGTACACATGCTATGAGATGCACAGGCAGATCGTTGACATGAGGAAGTGCCTCGTTACCCAAATCGACGATCCCGGATCGAGCCACAAGAAGAGCAAGCGTCACAATAAGTAGATGATGATCAAATGATCATTTATGCTGGTTAATCATGCATGTAATATATAGTTTACTTTATTGGTGTGTGTGGAAATGTCATGTGTGTAGTAGCCACCTATGTAATTATGCATGTAATAGTTTACTTTGGTGTGTGCAAATGCCATGGTTGTAGTAGCCACCTATGTAAGTGGGTGTTTAATTTGGTTATGCAAGCATGTCCTTATAAGTGTGTGTGTGTGTGTGTTGTTGTTCTGTATGCAATCCCATCACACAACACACACGTCTTATTAGCAGCAACCGTCTGTGTTCTTATCGGTCTTCAGACACATTTCTGATTACAGACCTGTTTGCTGCGTATCACACACATCTTGTTAAGTTGAACCGTTTCTGTTCTCATGTCTCAACGCAAACAGTTCATCTGAGTGAACCGCATGCCGTATATCGCACACACCTTTGATCTGGCTGACCATTTCTTTTGTGTTGCCTAATCACAAACAGTTCCTCCGAGTGAACCGTATGCTGTGTATCACACACGCCTCCATCTGGCTACCCGTTTCTTTTGTTCCCCCTCATCGCAAACAGTTCATTGAACTGAACCGTATGCCCTTCATCGCACACGCAACTAAAACCTAAACCGTGTTTGATGCATCCGTCATCACAAACGTTTTACACATTTCTGACGGTTTTCATAGAACACCGTTTGCGATTATGGCATAGCACAGTTTCTCGAAGGGCCTCTGATCGTAGTGTAGCGTTAGCAGCATCCTGCAGTAGTGACTCCCAGCTACTTATGCATGGCATGAGAAACTATAATCTCTAATTGTCATTGCAAACATGTTTAATCATAATGGGCTGAATCATGGATAGTAGATTAAACATATTTACAAAAACAGAACAAGTTGAGTTTATACCCGTTTCTCTCTGCCACGGCCAGTTCATCGAATATCTTCATTATTGTCTTTCACTTGCATGACCGAACGATAAGAAAATAATAATAGTGCAAGAGTGCCGTGGACTAAGCTGGAATCTGCAAACATTTTATTCAACAGGAGAAGACAAGGTAAAATGGGCTCTTTATTAGATCAACAATTATTCATATGAGAGCCACTGAACATTTTCATTGTGGTCTTCTCCTTGGTATGGCTCGAATAAAAAGAAAAGAAATTTCAGAGAAACACGCTGAAATATTTTTGGAGTTTTTGGTTTTCTTGAACAAGCAAATAAAAGGAAAAGCAAAAACAAGAAAAACTATTCACACGGGAAAGCTCCCAACAAGCAAAACAAGGAAATATTTTTGGGTTTTCTTTTTAGTGCTACAGCTAAACATGCATAGAAAGTAAATTAATACAACTATTTTTTTTTATTTTTCAAATGTTTTTCAAACACACAAGAAGAAAGCGAGAAAACAAATTTAACATGGATAATACAATGAAAAAATGTGAACACCGACAAGTGGAATGAGATGTGTAAACATGAATGTAATGTTGGTGCGAAACACGTACTCCCCCAAGCTTAGTCTTTTGGCCTAAGTCGGTAATCGATCAGTAGCATGGATAGTAGTCGGCGTGGTAGCTTACGGAGGCTCTCGGTGCGGATGCCTCGGCCTGCCGTGCTTCCTCAACTGCGGCGTTGTGGGCTCGGGCCTCGCTCTCAAGAGCGAAATATCTTCCCTTACTATGATAATCAAAGAGAGCAGGCACAGGCAAATATGTGTGCACAACAGATGCTTGGTTAAACAACAAATTATGGGTGAAATTATGAATATCTCCTTTAAGGATCTTATGACATTTCATGGCATCAAAGTCTAAATACTGTGTGGGTAGAATAGGATCAAAGGGCAAAGGTGAAACACCCAGCTCTCTCGTTAAATGTGTGGCATAAATTCGACCATAGAAATAGCCACTGTTAGCGTTGTGTTGTAACCCGCGTGCAACAATCGCCCCAAGATTATAACTTCTATCACCGGTGAGAGCGGTGCGTATGAGGCTCAAGTCTGGAGCACAAAGTGTACTACAATCTTGTTTGCCTACAATACATTTCCCATTTAATAAAGCAAAGTACTAAATTGCGGGAAAATGAATGCTCTTTATTCTACCTTGCGTAACTCCCCTCGTTTCACCGTAGCAAAGACTAGTTAAGAATGATTGGTACTCAACCCTTGGCGGTTCGTCAAGCGAACCCCAGAATGGGAGTTTGCAGTGGTGTCGTGGAATCGTCACGGCAGATGTCCTTAGCGTGAGGACTTAGTCGTGAGGCCAACGCATCTATGTGGTAGCTTGAGAGGGGTTGATCGGAACCGAGAGACGCAACATAAGACAAGGTTTAGATAGCTCCGGGAAACATCATCCGGTAATAACCCTACATGTTTTTTGTGGCTAGGTCTCATTATCATCAAGAGGGAGTCGCCGTATGTCCGGCTCTCCTAGTTGTGTATAGCCTTAAGATTATTTCCTCTCCCTCTTGGGGTGCCCTGCCCCTACTTATATATGTTGAAGGGCGGGTTACATGACTAGTCCTAGTCAATTAGGATTACTCTATTACAAGTGGAGTCCTAGTCTTGCTTCCTTTGTAGGAGAATATTCCTTATGCCTTTCCTCTTAAGCCGGCCCACCATAACATGACCCGGCCTTCAGGGCCTTGGGCCTTGTCATCCATCTGAAACACCCGCCGGGTCACCAATGAGTCTTCAGGCTCGTGATTCGTCAGACCAGTGAGCCACCAGACTCATGAGTCGCCAATCCTCCGGTGGGTTACCAATGAAACGCCAAGTCCCAGCCGGGTCATATATCTGGCCGGGTCATACCGCGGGGTATATCCCTGACATTAGCCCCCAGTTTAATTTGGATTTATCCATGTTAAACTGATCCTGCAAAATAACTCAAGAACAAATTTGACAGGTTGTGCTCTGGGTTAAATATTCTTGTAAGCCAGCACCTGATCATTCTTAAGTCCTTGTCATTTCCTTCTTATAGAAAATCTGGGTCAATAGGCCAGCTTCATAATCAATTTGCTGACATTGGCTTCTCACAGAAAAATATCGTGAAGAATAATTCATTTGATTTAACTCCCAGTGCTTATTAAAAAATATTGGTCTTGAAATATTCATCTGATTTTCAGCCGGCTTGAAGATGTCGAATTTGCCGGTTTAACATTGCTAAAATTGCTGGTTTGTAAATATTGATGGCACCGGGTCATAATTGTTGCTAACATCAAGCTTGAAAATGTACCTCTTATATGCATATCACTTGTAGCCCCCAAGTCTTAAGAAGGGAGCGTAGTAACATCTTAAGACTTGCTTCAATAAAGAAATTCAGGTTGTTCATCTTAATCACTAGTCAAAACTGAATATTCCACATATGTAGCCCCCAAGTACCAGGTTGTGCTACCTCTTGAGCACTGCGTTGGTTTTCCCTTGAAGAGGAAAGGGTGATGCAGTAAAAGTAGCGTAAGTATTTCCCTCCGTTTTTTAGAACCAAGGTATCAATCCAGTAGGAGACCACGCTCAAGTCCCACGCACCTACACAAACAAATACGAACCTTGCAACCAACACGATAAAGGGGTTGTCAATCCCTTCACGGCCACTTGCAAAAGTGAGATCTGATAGAGATGATAAGATAAAATTTTTGGTATTTTTATGATAAAGACTAAAAGTAAAGAAAGTAAAATAAACGGTAATAGAAATAACTTGTTGACGGGAGATTAATATGATGAAAATAGACCCGGGGGCCATAGGTTTCACTAGTGGCTTCTCTCAAGATAGCATAAGTATTACGGTGGGTAAACAAATTACTGTCGAGCAATTGATAGAATTGAGCATAGTTATGAGAATATCTAGGTATGATCATGTATATAGGCATCACGTCCGTGACAAGTAGACCGACTCCTGCCTGCACCTACTACTATTACTCCACACATCGACTGCTATCCAGCATGCGTCTAGAGTATTAATTTCATAAGAACGGAGTAACGCTTTAAGCAAGATGACATGATGTAGAGGGATAAACTCATGCAATATGATATAAACCCCACCTTTTTATCCTCGATGGCAACAATACAATACGTGTCGTTTCCCCTTCTGCCACTGGAATCGAGCACCGCAAGATTGAACCCAAAGCTAAGCACTTCTCTCATTGCAAGAAAGATCAATCTAGTAGGCCAAACCAAATTGATAATTCGATGAGACTTGCAAAGATAACCAATCATACAAAAAAGAATTCAGAGGAGGTTCAAATATTGTTCATAGATAATCTTGATCATAAACCCACAATTCATCGGATCTCTACAAACACACCGCAAAAGAAGATTACAGCGAATAGATCTCCAAGAGAATCGAGGAGAACTTTGTATTGAGATCCAAAGAGAGAGAAGAAGCCATCTAGCTAATAACTATGGACCCGAAGGTCTGTGGTAAACTACTCACACATCATCGGAGAGGCTATGGTGTTGATGTAGAAGCCCTCCATGATCGATGCCCCTCCGGCGGAGCGCCAGAAAAGGCCCCAAGATGGGATCTCACGGGTACATGTAAGTGCATCTAGTGCCACCCCTAGTTGGTTTTGGAGTATTGACGACAAACCTGGTTGAGGGACTAATGTGTTTGTGAGAATTGCAGGATAACACAGGTAGTAGTCCCTCATTGATTTGGTTTACCTACTGGAGTTGACCCCTAAAAATGTGTGAAGACATTGAAGACAATGGTGGTATGTGAAGATATTCACAACGAAGATTATGACTCGAGAAGACATTCACGTGAAGACTATGGAGTGCGAAGACATAGCTGTTTCGTAGTTTCCTTTTCTTCTTTGTTGAGTCATAGGAACCACCATACTGTTAAGTGTGGTCCAAGTGAACAAAGTCAGAGTGACTGAAGTGATGCTCAACCAAATCCTATGTCTTCGAGTGAAGACAATGAGAGCAAATCTTATCCAGAGTCGGATAAGTCAGCTTTACTTGTAGCCCAAGTCAAGCTGTCGCGTGAGTTTGAAATCTGACCGTTGGAACACGTGTCAGTTCCTTAGTGACCCGGGGTCATTTTGGACAAATCAGGTCAGGTTGCCTAGTGGCTATAAATAGCCCACCCCCTACACCATAAATTGGTGGCTGCTCAGAGTTAGAGCACGGCTTTTGTCGTTTGAGAGCAACCCACCTCGAAGCCTTTGAGAGAGAGTGTGTTAGGCATCACTAAAGTCTTTCTGTCCGCGTGACCTGAAGACTTGCTACACTTGAGGACTGTGAATCCTCCAGCCGGTTAGGCGTCGTGTTCTGAGCATCCAAGAGTCATTGTGGATTGCCGGTGAATGAAGTTTGTGAAGGTTTGGAAGTCTACCTTGAAGACTTACCAGAGTGATTGGGCGGGGACTGGGTGTCCTTAGCTCAAGGGGAATAAGGTGAAGACACGGTCTTCTGAGTTGAATCTCAGCCTCCCTAACCAGACGTATGGTTGTCACAGCAACTGGAACTGGTCCAACAAATCACTGTCCTCATCAAGCAACTGGTTCTATCTTCTCCCTCTCTTTACTTACAGTTTGTCTTCATGAAGTCATTTGCATGCTTGCCTGATCTGTTTGACTTCACTGTGTGACAACTATTGTGTTTGGCTTCATACTCTCTTCCATCTTGATCCATTCTACCTAGCTGCTAATAGTCTTCGTGCTTTAGCTTCATTACTTGCTTGTCTAGTGTAGTCTACCTTCCGCTGCATGTCAATAGGTTCATTTCCATCGTTTGTCTTCAAAACTCGCATGTTTTGAAGACTTCCATAAAAATCGCCTATTCACCCCCTAGTCGATAACTAGCACTTTCAATTGGTATCAGAGCAAGGTACTCCCTTGTTCTGTGTGATTCGGTTTAACCACCTCGAGTTTTAGCTATGTCGACTGCAGGGATAATCAAAGTCTCCGTTGCGTGCCCTGTCTTCGATGGCACTGATTACCCCTACTAGAAGAATAAGATGCGCATGCATCTTGAAGCCATTGATGTCGATCTATGGTATGTCGTCAAGAACGGTGTTCCCAAGACTGGTGAAGGTGTCACCCCTACTGATGTCAAGAAGTCCGTTCAACTGGATTCTACTGCCAAGAACATCATCTGTGGTCATCTGACCAAAGAACAGTATGGCCGTGTGAGTGCTCTGGAAACGTCGAAGCTAGTCTGGGACTGGCTCTCCAAGGTCAACAAAGGCGTCTCAACCCAGAGAGATCAAAGTATTAGTGTCCTTCGCAACCTCTTCAACTGCTTCAAGAGAAACAACAATGAGAATGTCCAGCTCACGTTTGATTGCCTCACTAACATCACAAATGAGCTTCATGCTCTTGGCGCCACAGAGATCACCAAGCATGAAATCGTCAAGACACTCCTGAGATCACTTGACAGCTCGTTTGACACCCTAGCCTTAATGATCCAAGAATGCCCTGACTTCAAGACACTCGATCCGTCTGACATACTTGAGAGGCTCAACACACATGAGTTTCAACTATCTGAGAAAAGAGATATCTATGATCCCAACTATGGCCTAACTCGCGCTTTGAAGGCAAAGGTTGTTTCCTCATCTGAAGAAGAATCTGACTGCAGTTCTGGGGATCCTGAAGACATTGGAAAGGAGCTTGCTATGCTCGTGAAGAAGTTCCAGAAATTCACTAAGAAGAAAGGCTTCAGAAATTCTTCAAGATCCAGCTCGAGGAATGATGAAGCTTCTACTCATGACCACAAGAAGAGAACATGCCACAAGTGCAAGAAACCTGGTCACTACATCTCTGAGTGTCCACAATGGGACAATGAGAACAAGAAGAAGATCAAGGAATATGATTCTGATGACAAGAAGAAGAAATCCTCAAAGTCTTCTTCCAAGTCTTCCTCCAAGTCTTCATCACATAAGAAGAGCTCATATGGCAAGGCTCGTGCTTTTGTTGGCAAGGAGATGGATTCAGAGGAGGAGTCTGCTTCTGAGGAGGCATAGGTGGAGTCTGAGGAGGAGTCCGACTCTGGCGTTGCAAGTCTGGCTCTAGCCACAGCCTACGTTGCCAAGTCCATCTTCAACACTGAAGACAATGGCTCCGTCACCAACGCAGATGCTAATGACAAGGACGACTCTGCTCCCACCTATTGCTTCATGGCACGTGGTGCCAAGGTAAATTCACGCGATGCTTACTTTCAAACATCAAGTGAAGATGACTCTGATTGTGAATCCAAACCCAGCTACAAAACACTTGCTAAAATTGCAACTGGACAACAGAAGGCTATGGAACATATTCAAAAACTGTTAGACAAAAGCGATGACCTGTTGGACGTGGAAATGACCTGATCTCAGTCCTTAATTGAAGACATAAAAAAATCTTCATGTTAAGTATGAGGAACTTGAAAGTCGTCATGAAATGCTCTCAACAAATCATGAAAAGCTTTCCTATGATTATCTTCAAAGGAAGCAAGAACTTGAGAAATTGAGAGCAGTTCATGAAGATCTTCAAAAAGAAAATGAGTCACTTCGCGCTCAACAGATCAGTCCAGCTCAGGAAGGATTTGAACCACCATGTCTAAAATGCCTTGAGCGTGATAACGCTACTTCTGTTGTTGAATGTTCTACTGCTGCTACTGTAGCAATATCTTCAACTGCTGATGTGGTAACTAACCCCTCTGCTGAGGATGCCACTACTATTGTTGACGAAAATGCTAGGTTGAAGACATTGCTTGAGACTGGGATGTACAAAAGTCTCAAAGGGCATCAGACACTATGTGATGTCCTCAAAAAGCAGATTCTGAACCGAAACCCTAGGAAAGAGGGCGTTGGGTTCGAGAGGAAAATGAATGTTGATGGCTCTTACTGGAAGCCTGAGCAGTACCCCAAAACCACATGGGTTGCTACAAAGGAACCTTCAGTGGATCCATCCACCTTATCTGGCTTCACTTGTGCAAACCCGATTGTCATTGATGAATCCTTTGATGCAAACTATAAACTGTTTAAGAATCAGAATGGTGAAGTGTTTGCCAGGTATATTGGTACTAACTGCAGGAATGGACCGCCTATGAAGAAAATCTGGGTGCCCAAAAGGTGTCTTGAGAATCTTCCTGTGAATGTCATCATGACACCACAAGGGAAGAAGACAAACCCCAGACCAAAGGCTTCATATGGTCCAAAGGCTTCATATAGACAGAGGACTCACCTGAATCACCCTAATGCAATGTTTTGCAGGGAAATCATACTCAGACCTATGAATATGAGCGTGTTTCTTTAAACCACTATATTCATAAAACTAAGAACTTTTCTGCCTATTCATATGAGTATCATTCATCTCCTGCAAGGCTATTTGCTAGGGCTTCAACGCCAAAGTTTTCAGATGCTGCACTTAGACTCATTGCTTCTAAGCCACCCCTGAAAATGTGGGTGGTTAAGAAAAATTAACCTTCTTTTGCAGGGAAAGGTCTCCAGCCTGAAATCAAAGGCGTCCGATGCTTATGCTGGGGACCTAAAACATCTTGTGGAGCGCAAAATAAAATGCCCAAATGGTCTCACTATGTATTTTGTTCCTCAATCACTTGCCAATCATCCTATCAGTCCTAACCTTGATCTGAGCTTTGATAATCCTCTTGTCCGGCAAATGTTTATGCTTCAAAATACTCTTGGTGAAGCCTATCCCCCTAAATGTACTGTAGGGTATGACACCACATGCTTCAGAATGGATTATGGACAATGGATGCGCTAATCACATGACTGGTGATCGAAGTCTTCTCATGGACTCAACCTTACGTCCATCTAACAAGAGCCACATCACATTTGCTGACACTGGTAAAAGCAAGGTATTGGGTCTAGGTAGAGTTGCAATCTCAAAGGATCAGCACATGGATAAAGTGATGCTTGTTGAATCCCTTGGTTTCAACTTAATGTCTGTCTCAATGCTTTGTGACTTGAACATGCTTGTGATATTTGCAAAGTATCGTTGCCTTGTTTTAATGGAATCTGACAAGTCTCTAGTCTTTGAAGGGTATCGGAAAGATGATTTGTACATGGTAGATTTCTCAGCAGGACCACAGCTAGCCATATGTCTTCTAGCAAAAGCTTCAGAGTGCTGGCTCTGGCATCGGAGACTAGGGCATGCTGGCATGAGGAACCTATACACTCTCGCAAAGAAGAAACACGTCGTAGGCATCGGGGGCATCAAGTTCAAGAAAGATCATCTGTGTGGTGCCTGCGAAGCTGGAAAGATGACGAGGGCCAAGCATCCCTCGAAGACAATCATGACGACAACTCATCCCTTCGAGCTGCTACACATGGACTTATTTGGCCCTACTCACTACTCTACTCTTACTACCACTACTTGCCTCTATGGCTTTGTCATAGTTGATGATTATTCAAGATATACATGGGTGCATATAATCCTCTACAAGACTGAAGTGCAGGATGTCTTCAGATGCTTCGCCAACCGTGCCATGAATAACTATGGCGTCAAGATCAAGCATATCAGAAGTGACAACGGCACAGAGTTCAAGAACACCGGCCTCGACCTTTACCTGGATACATTGGGCATCACTCATGAGTTCTCAGCTCCGTACACACCTCAGCAGAATGGCATCGTGGAGTGCAAGAACAGAACACTCATTGAGATGGCTCGGACGATGCTTGATGAATACAAGACTCCAAGAAAGTTCTGGCCCGAAGCCATTGATACTGCATGCCATGTCATCAACCGTGTTTATCTTCACAAGCTTCTGAAGAAGACATCCTATGAACTCCTAACTGATGAAGTTCCACCTAGTGAATCCATCAAGCTCATGGGAACTGGAGAAATCATACCGTCTGAAGCTCAGGCTGAAGAAGAACTTATCATTTCTGCACCTAATCAACCTGAAGACAATGCTCAGCCTGAAGATAATGCTCAAAATGAAGACAATGTTCAACAAGAGCAAAATCTTCGTCCAGTTCATCCTTGTGTTGCTAATGAAGTGCAAATTGAGAAGATAATTGACAGTATCAATGCACCTGGTCCACTCACTCATTCAAGAGCAACGCAACTGGCAAATTTCTGTGGGCACTTTGCATTTGTCTCAATATCTGAACCCAAGAAAGTTGTTGAAGCCTTCATGGAACCTGAATGGATTCAAGCTATGCAAGAAGAGCTTCAACAATTCAAGCTAAACAATGTATGGGAATTGGTCAAGCGTCCTGATCCTCGTAAGCACAATATCATTGGCACCAAATGGTATCGCAACAAGCAAGATGAGCATGGTCAAGTTGTCAGAAACAAGGCTCGTCTCATTGCTCAAGGATACACTCAAGTTGAAGGAATTGACTTCGATGAAACATTTGCTCATGTGGCTAGGCTTGAAGCCATTCGCATAATGCTAGCCTATGCAAATCATCACAGCATCCTTCTGTATCAAATGGATGTGAAGAGTGCCTTTCTCAATGGCAAGATTGAAGAAGAAGTGTATGTTGCACAACCACCTGGCTTTGAAGATCCAAAACATCCTGATATGGTATACAAGCTTAACAAGGCACTGTATGGCCTCAAACAAGCCCCTCGCGCTTGGTATGACACACTCAAAGACTTCCTGAAGAGCAAAGGCTTCAAACCTGGTTCCCTGGATCCCACACTCTTCACGAAGACATATGATGGTGAACTGTTTGTGTGCCAAATATATGTGGATGACATTATCTTCGGCTGCACTAACCAGAAATACAGTGATGAGTTTGGACACATGATGCAAGAGCAATATCAGATGTCCATGATGGGTGAGCTGAAGTTCTTCCTAGGTCTTCAAATTCATCAGCAAAGCAACGGCATCTTTATATCTCAAGAGAAATACCTCAAAGACTGCCTGAAGAAGTTTGGAATGCAAGACTGCAAAGGTTACACGACGCCAATGCCAACCAAAAGTCATCTGGGTCCTGACGCCAATGGTAAAGAGTTCGATCAAAAGGTATACCGCTCCATGATTGGTTCTTTGCTTTATTTATGTGCATCTAGGCCAGATATCATGCTTAGTGTTTGCATGTGTGCCCGATTCCAAGCGGCACCAAAGGAATCGCATCACTTAGCTGTGAAGCGAATTCTTCGATATTCGGCTTACACCCCAACACTAGGATTATGGTATCCAAAGGGCTCAGAGTTTGATCTAGTTGGATTCTCGGATGCTGATTATGCTGGTGACAAGGTGGATCGCAAGTCTACATTAGGCACATGTCACTTTCTGGGACGATCACTTGTCTGTTGGTCTTCAAAGAAGCAGAACTGTGTGTCTCTCTCCACTGCTGAATCTGAATACATTGCTGCTGCATCTTGCCGCACTCACCCTCTATGGATGAAGCAAACTCTCAAGGACTATGGCATCCATCTGAAACAAGTACCACTCTACTGCGACAATGAAAGCACCATCAAGATTGCCAACAACCCAGTTCAGCAGTCAAGGACAAAGCACATTGAAATTCGTCATCACTTTCTCAGAGATCATGTCATGAAGGAAGATATTGATATCATTCACGTCAACACTGAAGAGCAATTGGCTGATATCTTCACAAAGCCCTTGGATGAGAAAAGGTTTTGCAAGTTGCGGTGTGAGCTAAATATCTTGGAATCCTGAAATGTCCTGTGATTAGGCACACATCCTAACACTTATGCATGTTTATGACTTAGATGTGCAACACACGAAGTAATGTATATCTTCAATCAATGAAGACATACACTCTAAGTGTGAATACATTAATGCGTAATTTGACTTCGGAGCGCCACGATAATTGTGCACCGTGTCTAGGTCTAATACTTCCTATACGGTGGGTAACGCCACCACCAACCTCTTGTTTGGAGTGTTTCAATTGGTGTTACATTTGCTAAGTCTTCGCATTTGATTTATCTTCAACATTGATTTGTCTTCATGATGATCTTCACTTTGTTGATTTGGTCTTACTCAGATATATACATATATTTGTGTTCTGTCCTCTACAACATTCACTTATAGCTATGTCTTCTCGTTTGAATCTTTTGAACTAAGTGAATGTGATCGGACCCTAACCTCTTCTATGCTCTACCTCAAATTCTATCTATCCAAATCAAATGCATTCTATTGAAACCGTCGAATGTCTTCTCTGCGTTCTTGTCAGCAGAAGATACAGAGACAAACATTGAATCTGTTTTGAATGCTCAATCCTTACTGCCTGAAACCCGGAGAAGACAGAACGACCACCCGACAATCCAGGCGTGCGTAGGAACATGGAACAACTTCCAATGTGTTGCATGTTCGCCACGTGTCCCTCAGATGTGAACCGCCAGGGGCACCTGCGTAATTGCGTTGTGTTGTCCCTCTCCTTATAAATACACATCACATCGCGGTCAAAATCTTTCTCCCACCTTGCCACCTAGCACAAACCCTAGCACCACCACTAGCTCTCGACGACGAAGTGCTTAGCTGTCGCGACCTCACCGACGCCGTCCTCACGCCGTCCGCGGACCTCGTCTTCTCCGCCGCCGCCGTAGGTGTCTTCTGTCGCCAAGTTAGGGCACGGAAGATCGAACTGCTCGGCCTCCTACTTCTCTCCGTCTAGCAGTTCATCGTGTGGTAATTAAATCTCACTTTTCACTGCCTTTTTGATCCGATAGATTCATCCTTCTCCACCAAAAGTGGTTTCTATGCCTACAAAATTGAATCTATCCTGTTCTGCATCTCATGTCATGCCTAGTATATTCACTTATGCTTCACAACAAGTTAGATTCCTCACTTGTACCCATTCTTGGATTCGTACAAATCTGGAACCAACTCTCAACAAATAAGTGAATGTCTTCGCACTATGAGGTCAATGTCTTCAAACTGATTTATCTTCAAAATCTTCTGAGAATGCATATGACCTCTTCCCCTTCCCTCGCATCTCTAATGCTGTCACAGGTACATGTCCGTGGGAGAGTCCTTTGGTTCTCATAGTCTGCATTCATTTGCAGAATTCTTACAGCGTCACATCAATTCTCCCGAAGCCAGTTCTTGTATGACCAGTAGACGAAAGCCTTTGCAAGCGTTGAAGCCATTCAGTTTGAACTACATGGCCACTGAAAAGTCAGCAAGAAAGGGGGGCAGGTAGCGCCATGGGGGCACTTCAATGGATTTGCCTGAAGATCTCTATGAGTTATACAAAACTGATCCTGAAGAGAGCTATGGCCAACGCAAAACTCGAATCCAATGGATTCGAAGATATTGGGCCGAGCAATGGTTCAAGTACAGATTCGTCACCAAGGAATATGCTGAAAAGAATGCCATCAAGCGTCCTTGGGGGGATATCCTCTATAGAAATCTTCAACCCAAAACCAAATCTGAAGCTATTGCTCAGGGTTTCTACCCTAGCATGGTCCGTCGACCACAGCCTGCTAATGCCGACCCATCATCTCTGTTATGGTGTTGTGAAGATAGTTTGTTCAAGCGCAACTACAAGTTTGCCAAGGATTCTGCAGTTAAGAACAAGAACTGTCTCGGCTGCAACTTCAATCCAGGTCCTTCTGCTCCTAGGGCTGATGGCACACGTGATGCCAATCCCAATGTCATCGGCCCCTTCGACAACTTTGATTGTCTCCTCTCCTACATCGTCACTCAGAGGGCCATAGTGGATCAGTCTGGAGATGATGCTGATTCTGATGAAGCTCCTGCTCCGCCGAAGCCACAAAAGCAAAAGAAACCAAAGGTTTCGAAACCTGTTGCTGCACCAAGCGCTTCTCGTGCGAAGCCACTAGCTACTGCTCCTCCTGCACCAAGAGCTTCGCGTGCGAAGCCTCTGGCCACTGCACCTCCTGAAGCCAGTGTGCAGTCAGAAGATCTTTCTCGCATCTCCAAGACCGAGAAGAAGAAGAAGCCCATCCAGATTTCTTGTCAAGCACTAACCCCAGCTGCTGTTCTGAGGAACGAGAATGAAGCCATTGATCTATCAAGTGATGAAGATCTTGGCGATGACGCTCTTGAGCTGCTGATAAAGAGGAAGCAAGAGGCGGAGATCTTCAACGATCTGCCCCTCTTCGATGTGGACATCTTGAATAACTTCATAGATGAGTGGTTTGAAAATCCGAACCTCAGCATCGATGATCTTCAGCTTCCAATTGGCACCAGTGTCTCCTTCCACGGAGCCATTGCAAATGAGCTGGCTCTGGCTCAGAAGATTGTTGAACTTAAGAACAAAATTGACTATGAGAAGGCTCAGTTCAAGAAGCACATGGCCAAGCTCAGCGTGGCTGATGTTCAAAATTTCAAGCAGATGTTGCATGACCTCAAAGAGTAGTTTCAGCAGAAACGTGAAGCAGCAAAAGGATCAAGAGAACGTATGAAGCTCTCCGCTGCAAAATGTGTTCAAGCTCACAATGAAGCAGAAAAGCGCAAGGCACTTGGGCATCCTGGCATTGACCCCAAGATGGCTGCCAAGAAGAAGAAGCCAGTTGTGGCACAAGCTGAAGCATCAGGGCAGGAAGCACCTCGCATTGTCTTCCCTGCCAGCATGACAGGCACGAAGCCTAAGGTCCCCACAGTTGCTTCGGAACTTAAGAAAACAAGGACAGCCGAAGCCGAAGCCCGAAAGCGCAAGAACAAGAACACCACTGATGACGCTCCACCGACAAAGAAGAGAAAGACAAAGAAGAAAGATCGGGCTACTCCCACAGAGCCCCTTGTCGTCGAGCCAATCTTAGTTGCTCGTCCTGTGTCCGAACACCGAGAGCGTCAGTTAATTGTTCACGAGCCTGCTACCACAGAGGCTTCTGAAGCTGAATACATTCCAGCTGTTGACACCACCGCAGCTGAAGACATTGGTCCCCAAGACAATGTAAATGATGATGAAGTCCTTCCTCAGATTGAGCACCAAATGGTATCATCGCCTGTTCTCACGAACAGCGAACTCATCAGCATTGGTCGTCCTCTGATACCAATTGCTCATGATGATTCATGGGATGATCACCCTCAAGACTCCCCCCGTCAAGAAGAATCACCAAGTACTCCCCCAACTCAAGTCACCACTCCGGTGCTTGATGATGATGACTATGTGGTCCAGCCAACTCCCTCTCCACAAGCATCGCCCGCATTCCGCAGGCTTCGCAAAGGACCAAGGCCACAAGTCACTCTTTCGAGTGTTCCAGAAGGAGAAAAGCACCACAACTCAGTATCATGACAAGTGTTTCCTGAAGCCACTCCAACTGCGAACGTCTCAGAATCTGAAGCCAAAGCTGCTGAAGATACACCGGCTGCATCAGCCGTAGAACAACAAGAAACCCGTGAAGCAGAAGAGCGTGTTGCCACACCCCCTATCACCCAAGATGTTCTCGAGGAGAACGAGTCTGTGCCCGACCGTCCAGCTACTCAATTGGAGGTTGAAAACATTGTGGCGGCCACCAACAACACGACTGAAGCCAATGACGTTGTCATGGCTGAAGCTCATGTGGCGCCTGACGTGGATATGGTGCGTGAAGCTTCTAATGCACCTGAAGCCAATATTGCGCCTGATGTCATTGTACCACTTGCAGCCATGTCAATGTCGATGCTCCTGTACCACCTCCAAGGCCTCACACTATTGAGCTGGCATTTGATCGTGGCCAACCTGTCATGGTTCGCTGGCCTATTCTGGTTCCTCCTCCTGCTCCCGGACCTTAATTTGATTATCATGTGGAGCATAGGCCTCAGGTCCAGAAGCCAAAACCAAGGCTGCCAAGGTTTCCAGGTATAGCAACTTCACCAGGATCGTTTAATGTGAATGGCTTCATTGCACACAACACCTTCTTTGATAGCGACAAGAACCCATACTCGAAGCCAAGAATTTCATCTAATCGGTTCTGGAGCTATCAGCAGCGCAGTTACTACTCTTGTGTTCTTTACGATCAAGGGCGCATCTTTCCCCATATGCGTCTAGACTGCGAAGCTATTGCTGGCCTGCCCTGCTTGGAAGAAGCACTTGACTGCTTCAGAGATGCTGGCCTTCTCCAATTTGTGACTGATAAAGAGCACTGGAACGAAGAGCTTCTGCTACAATTCTATGCCACCCTCCACATTTGCGGCTACAACAGGGATCCGAAGACATGGATCCTTGAGTGGATGACAGGCAATGTACACCATGAAGCCTATTGAGCTCACTGCCTTGCCCACTCCAGGTGAACTCTGTGAAACTGGTTGTCAGCTTCACCACAATGCTTTGGAGAGCATCTTTTAGAAGCCTGAGCCAAACATGAGCCAAATGCTGAGCATGATGAAGCCACTGCCACGCGACGCTGAATATCCATGGGAATTTTTTGTTGAAGACCTAGAGTATCTGCCCCGCACTATTTATCATATTATCAGGCGAACTCTATGGCCTGTCAAAGGACATTCTCCTGCAGCGAAGCTTGAAGGAGCAATGAAGACATTGGTTTTCTATATCTTCAATGGCATCAGCTTCAATGCTCAAGACTTCTTCATCAGGCAATTGGCTGCATCTGGCTCTGATTTATTTGGTCTGAAGTTTTATGCTCCATGGGTAATGCGCCTCATCAAGCTTCACTCTACTGTCAATTATCAGCCCTCTGCGCGCAACCACATTATCTTCTTACCAGAGGGTGATATGTCTGTCGAAGCCATATACCTAGAACCTGCCAAGGAGCCAATTTATCTTCACAATGTCGATCGTCAAAGTTTCACTCAACCCATTGAAGGAGTTCTTGCTGCAACTCGTGTTTATCCTTTGGCTGGACATACACATGCACCTCATCGTGCCCATACTGAAGCCACTGAAAGCACAATTGCTCAAAGGCCTCGGAAGCGTTCTCATGTTCTCAATAACCGAGAGCTTCTCGTCACCCTGCATCAAAAACGGGATAAGCATCATTACTGGCTGAAGCGTCAGATGCAAAGCCTCTTGGTGGATGTTAATCGCATTCGCAACCTTGCCACCAAGAATGCATTTGTCACTCATGAAACCTGTCGGCGGTCGTGGAAGAGTCTGACATTGCTGAGCTCTGAAGATGATCTTCAACAACATGGCTTCACACAGAGATTCAAATTTGACTCCACTCCTCCCAGAAATGTTGTCTTGCATCGGACTCCCTCACTCGAAGACTCTGAGTACTCCTCCTCTGCGGCAACTGTTAATGCCAGAGTCATCGATGATGAAGATGATGCTACTTCGCCAACTACACGGTCGCCGCGTATCGACACTGCACCAAGTTCTTCTGCACCACCGAACCTCAACGACGACCCTGCTGCTTCACCTACTCCTCATGGGAACGAGTAGAAACTCTATGTCTTCAAACCTTTTTGGTCCTTACTGACAAAAGGGGGAGAAGCATATGAGTTGATAGTCTTCAAGCGGGTCCATATGGGTGGTTGCTATACTTTTGCCAACTGCTTACAACTCTCGCTTTTGATACATTTGGTTCTTTGAGTTGTAACACTTAAACTTGATGGTCGTCTGCTACTTTTTTGCTATTCTGTGATGCGACGATAAATTCCGCATGTGCGATGATAAATCCCGCATGAATTCATTTCGCAGACATCCATTTTTCATTGTGCATGTCATTACCTTCGTTATATCCTTTCATGCATGATGAATTGTCTTCATTAGTTGAAGAGGATCTCCACAAGTACAACCTGCCATGTGCATTTGCATTCAAAAGCAAAATACTTATATGCACATCTTCAGGGGGAGCCTTTTTCTACTTATGAATACAATATCTTAATCCTTTACAATTTCACATACTTTTATCCCCGTTGAAAACCTCAACCAGTTTGTCATCAATCATCAAAAAGGGGGAGATTGTAAGTGCATCTAGTGCCACCCCTAGTTGGTTTTGGAGTATTGACGACAAACCTGGTTGAGGGACTAATGTGTTTGTGAGAATTGCAGGATAACACAAGTAGTAGTCCCTCATTGATTCAGTTTACCTACCGGAGATGACCCCTAAAAATGTGTGAAGACATTGAAGACAATGGTGGTGTGTGAAGATATTCACAACGAAGATTATGACTCGAGAAGACATTCACGTGAAGACTATGGAGTGCGAAGACATAGCTGTTTCGTAGTTTCCTTTTCTTCTTTGTTGAGTCATAGGAACCACCGTACTGTTAAGTGGGGTCCAAGTGAACAAAGTCAGAGTGACTGAAGTGATGCTCAACCAAATCCTATGTCTTTGAGTGAAGACAATGAGAGCAAATCTTATCCAGAGTCGGATAAGTCAGCTTTACTTGGAGCCCAATGATACGTCCATTTTGCATCATGCTTTTATATCGATATTTATTGCATTATGGGCTGTTATTACACGTTATGTCACAATACTTATGTCTATTCTCTCTTATTTTACAAGGTTTACATAAAGAGGGAGAATGCCGGCAGCTGGAATTCTGGGCTAGAAAAGGAGCAAATATTGGAGACCTATTCTGCACAACTCCAAAAGTCCTGAAACTCCACGGAAGTTATTTTTGAAAATAATAAAAAATACTGAGCGAAGAAAATACCAGAGGGGGCTCACACCCTGGCCACGAGGGTGGGGGCGCGCCCTAACCCCCTGGGCGCGCCCTCCTGCCTCGTGGGCCCCCAGGTGGCCCTCCGGTGCCCATCTTCTGCTATATGAAGTCTTTCGTCCGAGAAAAAGTCATAAGCAAGCTTTCGGGACGAGACTCCGCTGCCACGAGGCGGAACCTTGGCGGAACCAATCTAGGGCTCTGGCGGAGCTGTTCTGCCGGGGACACTTCCCTCCGGGAGGGGGAAATCATCGCCATCGTCATCACCAATGCTCCTCTCATCAGGAGGGGGCCAATCTCCATCAACATCTTCACCAGCACCATCTCCTCTCAAACCCTAGTTTATCTCTTGTATCCAATCTTTGTCTCATAGCCTGGGATTGGTACCTGTAGGTTGCTAGTAGTGTTGATTACTCCTTGTAGTTGATGCTAGTTGGTTTATTTGGTGGAAGATCATATGTTCAGATCCATTATGCATATTAATACCCCTTTGATTATGAACATGAATATGCTTTGTGAGTAGTTACGTTTGTTCCTGAGGACATGGGAGAAGTCTTGCTATTAGTAGTCATGTGAATTTTGTATTCGTTCGATATTTTGATGAGATGTATGTTGTCTCTCCTCTAGTGGTGTCATGTGAACGTCGACTACATGACACTTCACCATTGTTTGGGCCTAGAGGAAGGCATTGGGAAGTAATAAGTAGATGATGGGTTGCTAGAGTGACAGAAGCTTAAACCCTAGTTTATGCGTTGCTTCGTAAGGGGCTTATTTGGATCCATATGTTTCATGCTATGGTTAGGTTTACCTTAATACTTCTTTTGTAGTTGCGGATGCTTGCAATAGGAGTTAATCATAAGTGGGATGTTTGTCCAAGTAAGGACAGCACCCAAGCATCGGTCCACCCACATATCAAATTATCAAAGTACCGAACGCGAATCATATGAATGTGATGAAAACTAGCTTGACGATAATTCCCATGTGTCCTCGGGAGCGCTTTTCTCTATATAAGAGTTTGTCCAGGCTTGTCCTTTGCTACAAAAAGGATTGGGCCACCTTGCTGCACCTTATTTACTTTCATTACTTGTTACCCATTACAAATTATCTTATCACAAAACTATCTGTTACCTATAATTTCAGTGCTTGCAGAGAATACCTTGCTGAAAACCGCTTGTCATTTCCTTCTGCTCCTCGTTGGGTTCGACACTCTTACTTATCGCAAGGACGATGATAGATCCCCTACACTTGTGGGTCATCACCCAAGTCAAGCTGTCGCGTGAGTTTGAAATCTGACCGTTGGAACACGTGTCAGTTCCTTAGTGACCCAGGGTCATTTCAGACAAATCAGGTCGGGTTGTCTAGTGGCTATAAATAGCCCACCCCCTACACCATAAATTGGTGGCTGCTCAGAGTTAGTGGGCGGCTTTTGTCGTTTGAGAGCAACCCACCTCGAAGCCTTTGAGAGAGAGAAATCCTTGCTATGACAAAGCCCAAAACACCCAGAGCCAAAGAGTGTTAGGCATCACTGAAGTCTTTCTGTCCGCGTGACCTGAAGACTTGTTACACTTGAGGACTGTGAATCCTCCAGCCGGTTAGGCGTCGCGTTCTGAGCATCCAAGAGTCATTGTGGATTGCCGGTGAACAAAGTCTGTGAAGGTTTGGAAGTCTACCTTGAAGACTTACCAGAGTGATTGGGCGGGGACTGGGTGTCCTTAGCTCAAGGGGAATAAGGTGAAGACACGGTCTTCTGAGTTGAATCTCAGCCTCTCTAACCAGACGTACAGTTGTCACAGCAACTGGAACTGGTCCAACAAATCACTGTCCTCACCAAGCAACTGGTTCTATCTTCTCCCTCTCTTTACTTACAGTTTGTCTTCTGAAGTCATTTGCATGCTTGCCTGATCTGTTTGACTTCACTGTGTGACGACTATTGTGTTTGGCTTCATACTCTCTTCCATCTTGATCCATTCTACCTAGCTGCTAATAGTCTTTGTGCTTTAGCTTCATTACTTGCTTGATTATGGCTTGTCTAGTGTAGTCTACCTTCCGCTGCATGTCAATACGTTCATTTCTATCGTTTGTTTTCAAAACTCGCATGTTTTGAAGACTTCCATAAAAATCGCCTATTCAGCTCCCCGCCTCTAGTCGATTGTTGGGGAACGTAGCAGAAATTCAAAATTTTCTACGCATCACCAAGATCAATCTATGGAGTTTACTAGCAACGAGAGGGAAGGGGTGCATCTACATACCCTTGTAGATCGCGAGCGGAAGCGTTCAAGAGAACGGAGTTGATGGAGTCGTACTCGTCGTGATCCAAATCACCGATGATCCTAGCGCCAAACGGACGGCACCTCCGCGTTCAACACACGTACGGAGCAGCGACGTCTCCTCCTCCTTGATCCAGCAAGGGGGGAGGAGAGGTTGATGGAGATCCAGCAGCACGACGGCGTGGTGGTGGAAGTAGCGGGGATCCCGGTAGGGCTTCGCCAAGCACTAACGGGAGGGAGAGGTGTCACGGGAGGGAGAGGGAGGCGCCAGGGGCTTAGATTTTGCTGCCCTCCCTCCCCACCACTATATATAGGGCCAAGGGAGAGGGGGGCGCAGCCTTGGCCCTTCCTCCAAGGAAGGGTGCGGCCAGGGAGGAGTCCTTCCTCCCCAAGGCACCTCGGAGGTGCCTTCCCCCTTTAGGACTCTCCCTTTTTCTTATCTCTTGGCGCATGGGCCTCTTGGGGCTGGTGCCCTTGGCCCATATAGGCCAAGGCGCATCCCCTACAGCCCATGTGGCCCCCCGGGGCTGGTGGACCCCCGGACCCCTTTCGGCACTCCCGGTACAATACCGATAAAGTGCGAAACTTTTCCGGCGACCAAAATAAGACTTCCCATATATAAATCTTTACCTCCGGACCATTCCGGAACTCCTCATGACGTCCGGGATCTCATCCGGGACTCCGAACAACTTTTGGGTTACCGCATACTAATATCTCTATAACCCTAGCGTCACCGAACCTTAAGTGTGTAGACCCTACGGGTTCGGGAGACAGGCAGACATGACCGAGACGACTCTCCGGTCAATAACCAACAGCGGGATCTGGATACCCATGTTGGCTCCCTCATGCTCCTCGATGATCTCATCGGATGAACCACGATGTCGAGGATTCAATCAATCCCGTATACAATTCCCTTTGTCAATTGGTATGTTACTTGCCCGAGATTCGATCGTCGGTATCCCGATACCTTGTTCAATCTCGTTACCGGCAAGTCTCTTTACTCATTTCGTAACACATCATCCCGTGATCAACTCCTTGGTCACATTATGCACATTATGATGATGTCCTACCGAGTGGGCCCAGAGATACCTCTCCGTTTACACGGAGTGACAAATCCCAGTCTCGATTCGTGCCAACCCAACAGACACTTTCGGAGATACCTGTAGTGCACCTTTATAGCCACCCAGTTACGTTGTGACGTTTGGTACACCCAAAGTATTCCTACGGTATCTGGGAGTTGCACAATCTCATGGTCTAAGGAAATGATACATGACATTAGAAAAGCTCTTAGCAAACGAACTACACGATCTTGTGCTAGGCTTGGGATTGGGTCTTGTCCATCACATCATTCTCCTAATGATGTGATCCCGTTATCAACGACATCCAATGTCCATGGTTAGGAAACCGTAACCATCTATTGATCAACGAGCTAGTCAACTAGAGGCTTACTAGGGACATGGTGTTGTCTATGTATCCACACATGTATCTGAGTTTCCTATCAATACAATTTTAGCATGGATAATAAACGATTATCGTGAACAAGGAAATATATTAATAACCTATTTATTATTGCCTCTAGGGCATATTTCCAACAGTCTCCCACTTGCACTAGAGTCAATAATCTAGTTCACATCACCATGTGATTAACACTCACAGGTCACATCACCATGCGACCAACACCCAAGAGTTTACTAGAGTCAACAATCTTGTTCACATCTCTATGTGATTAACACTCAATGAGTTCTGGTTTGATCATGTTATGCTAGTGAGAGAGGTTATTAGTCAACGGGTCTGAACCTTTCAGATCCGTGCGTGCTTTACGAATATTTATGTCATCTTGTGGATCCTACCACGCGCTACTTGGAGCCATTTCAAATAACTGCTCTACTATACGAATCTGGTTTACTACTCAGAGTCATCCGGATTAGTGTCAAAGTTCGCATCGATGTAACCCTTTACGACGAACTCCTTTTCACCTACATAATCGAGAAAATTCCTTAGTTCACTAGATACTAAGGATAAGTTCGACCGCTGTCATGTGATCCATTCCCGGATCACTATTGTACCCCTTGACCAACTCATGGCAAGGCACACTTCATGTGTGGTACACAGCATAGCATACTATAGAGCCTACGTCTAAAGCATAGGGGACGACCTTCGTCCTTTCTCTCTCTTCTGCTGTGGTCAGGTCTTGAGTCTTACTCAATACTCACACCTTGTAACACAGCCAAGAACTCCTTCTTTGCTGATCTATTTTGAACTCTTTCAAAATCATGTCAAGGTGTGCGTTCTTTGAAAGTATCATCGGGCGTCTTGATCTATCTCTATGGATCTTGATGCCCAATATGTAAGCAGCTTTATCCAGGTCTTCCTTTGAAAAACTCCTTTCAAACAACCCTTTATGCTTTCCAGAAATATTACATCATTTCGGATCAACAATATGTCATTCACATATACTTATCAGAAATGTTGTAGCGCTCCCACTCACTTTATTGTAAATACAAGTTTCTAACAAACTTTGTATAAACCCAAAAACTTCGATCACTCCATCAAAGCGTATATTCTGACTCCGAGATGCTTTGCTCTAGTCCATGGAAGGATCGCTGGAGCTAGCATACCTTTTAGCATCCTTAGGATCGACAAAACCTTTCTGATTGTATCACATACAACCTTTCCTTATGAAAACTGGTAAGGAAACTTGTTTCGACATCCATCTGCCAGATTTCATAAATGTAGCTAATGCTAACATGATTCCGACGGACTTTAAGCATCGCTACGGATGAGAAAATCTCATTGTAGTCAACTCCTTGAACTTGTGGAAATACTCTTTGCCACAAGTCGAGCTTCATAGACGGTAACATTACCGTCCACGTCCGTCTTCTTCTCAAAGATCCATTTATCTCGGATTTCATGGCTTCTAACCATTTGTCGGAATATGGGCCCACCATCGCTTCTCCATAGCTCGTAGGTTCAGTATTGTCCAACAACATGATATCTTAGACAGGAATACGTACCACTCTGAAGTAGCACGCATCCTCGTCGTCCTACGAGGTTTGGTGGTGACTTGATCCGAAGTTTCATGATCACTATCATAAGCTTCCACTTCAATTGGTATAGGTGCCACAGGAACAACTTCCTGTGCACTGCTACACACTATTTGAAGTGACGGTTCAATAACCTTATCAAGTCTCCACCATCCTCCCACTCAATTCTTTTGAGAGAAACTTTTCCTCGAGAAAGGACCTGTCTCTAGAAGCAATTACTTTTGCTTCCAGATCTGAAGTAGGAGGTATACCCAACTGTTTTTGGGTATTCTATGAAGACGCATTTATCCGCTTTGGGTTCGAGCTTATCAGCCTGAAACTTTTTCACATAAGCATCGCAGCCCCAAACTTTTAAGAAACGACAACTTAGGTTTCTCTAAACGGTGTCGTCTCAACGGAATTGCGTGGTGCCCCTTTTAAAGTGAATGTGGTTGTCTCTAATGCCTAACCCATAAACGATAGTGGTAATTTGATAAGAGACATCATGGTATGCACCATATCCAATAGGGTGCAGCTATGATGTCCGGACGCACCATCACACTATGGTGTTCCAGGCGGTATTAATTGTGAAACACTTTCCACAATGTCTTAATTGTGTGCCAAACTCGTAACTCAGATACTCATCTCTATGATCATATCACAGACATTTTATCCTCTTGTCACGACGATCTTTAACTTTACTCTGAAATTACTTGAACCTTTCAATAATTCAGACTTGTGTTTCATCAAGTAAATACACTCAGCATCTACTCAAATCATCTGTGAAGTAAGAACATAACGATATCCACTGCATGCCTCGGCACTCATTGGACCGCATACATCAAAATGTATTACTTCCAATAAGTTGCTCTCTTGTTCCATCTTACTGAAAACGAGGACTTTCAGTCATCTTGCCCATGTGGTATGATTTGCATGTCTCAAGTGATTCAAAATCAAGTGAGTCCAAACGATCCATCTGCATGGAGTTTCTTCATGCATATATACCAATAGACATGGTTCGCATGTCTCAATCTTTTCAAAAACGAGTGAGTCCAAAGATCCATTTACATGGAGCTTCTTCATGCGTTCTATACCAACATGACTCAAATGGCAGTGCCACAAGTATGTGGAACTATCATTACTATTTTATATCTTTTGGCACGAACATGTGTATCACTACGATCGAGATTCATTTTAGGTGCAAGACCATTGAAGGTATTATTCAACTAAACAGAGTAACCATTATTCTCCTTAAATGAATAACCGTATTGCGATAAACATAATCCAATCATGCTCAACGCAAACACCAAATCTCGATGGTAGAGGGAGCATGCGATGCTTGATCACATCAACCTTGGAAACACTTCCAACACATATCGTCATCTCACCTTTAGCTAGTCTCCGTTTATTCCGCAGCTTTTATTTCGAGTTACTAACACTTAGCAACCGAACCGGTATCTAATACCCTAGTGCTGCTAGGAGTACTAGTAAAGTACACATTCATAATACGTATATCCAATATACTTCTGTCGACCTTGCCCGCCTTCTCATCTACCAAGTATCTAGGGTAGTACTGCTTCAGTGACCGTTCCCCTCATTACAGAAGCACTTAGTCTCGGGTTTGGGTTCAACCTTGGGATTCTTCACTAGAGCAGCAAACGATTTGCTGTTTCATGAAGTATCCTTTTTGCCCTTGCCCTTCTAGAAACTAGTGGTTTTACTAACCATCAACAATTGATGCTCCTTCTTGATTTCTACTTTCGCGGTGTCAAACATCGCGAATAGCTCAAGGATCATCATAACTATCCCTGATATGTTATAGTTCATCACGAAGCTCTACTAGCTTGGTGGCAGTGACTATGGAGAACTATCACTATCTCATCTGGGAGATTAACTCCCACTCGATTCAAGCGATTGTGGTACTCAGACAATCTGAGCACATGCTCAACGATTGAGCTTTTCTCCCTTAGTCTGTAGGCTTAAGAAACTTGTCAGAGGTCTCATACCTCATGACGTGGGCACTAGTCTGAAATCCCGATTTCAGTCTTCGGAACATCTCATATGTTCTGCGACGTTTCAAAAACGTCTTTGGTGCCACAATTCTAAACCATTAGCATTACGCACTGAACTATCACGTAGTTATCAAAACGTGTATGTCAGATGTTCCGCAACATCTACAGACGACGCTGAGGTTCAGCACACCAAGCGGTGCATTAAGGACATAAGCCTTCTGTGCAGCAATGAGGACAATCCTCAGTTTACGGACCCAGTCCGCATAATTGCTACTACCAACTTTCAACTAAATTTTTCTCTAGGAACATATCTTAAACAATAGAACTAAAGCGTATGACATAATTTGCAAAGACCTTTTGACTATGTTCATGATAATGAAGTTCATCTGATTATTGAACTCCCACTCAGATAGACATCCCTCTAGTCATCTAAGTGATACATGATCCGAGTCAAACTAGGCTGTGTCCGATCATCACGTGAGACGGACTAGTCATCATCGGTGAACATCTCCATGTTGATCGTATCTACTATACGACTCATGTTCGACCTTTCGGTCTCTTGTGTTTCGAGGCCATGTCTGTACATGCTAGGCTCGTCAAGTCAACCTAAGTGTTTCGCATGTGTTCCGAGGCCATGTCTGTACATGCTAGGCTCGTCAACACCCGTTGTATTCGAACGTTAGAATCTATCACACCCGATCATCACGTGGTGCTTCGAAACAACGAACCTTCGCAACGGTGCACAGTTAGGGGGAACACGTCTCTTGAAATTTTTAGTGAGGGATCATCTTATTTATGCTACCGTCGTTCTAAGCAAATAAGATGCATAACATGATAAACATCACATGCAATCAAATAGTGACATGATATGGCCAATATCATTTTGCTCCTTTGATCTCCATCTTCGGGGCACCATGATCATCTTTGTCACCGGCATGACACCATGATCTCCATCATCATGATCTCCATCATTGTGTCTTCATGAAGTTGTCACGCCAACGATTACTTCTACTTCTATGGCTAACACGCTTAGCAATAAAGTAAAGTAATTTACATCGCGTTATTCAATGACACGCAGGTCATACAAAAAATAAAGACAACTCCTATGGCTCCTGCCGGTTGTCATACTCATCGACATGCAAGTCGTGATTCCTATTACAAGAATATGATCAATCTCATACATCACATATATCATTCATCACATCTTCTGGCCATATCACGTCACATAGCACATGCTGCAAAAACAAGTTAGACGTCCTCTAATTGTTGTTGCAAGTTTTTATGTGGCTTGTATAGGTTTCTAGCAAGAACGTTTCTTACCTACGTAAAACCACAACGTGATATGCCAATTTCTATTTACCCTTCATAAGGACCCTTTTCATCGAATCCGTTCCGACTAAAGTGGGAGAGACAGACACCCGCTAGCCACCTTATGCAACTAGTGCGTGTCAGTCGGTGGAACCTGTCTCACGTAAGAGTACGTGTAAGGTCGGTCCGGGCCGCTTCATCCCACAATGCCGCCGAATCAAGATAATACTAGTAACGGTAAGCAAATTGAACAAATCATCGCCCACAACTACTTTGTGTTCTACTCGTGCATAGAATCTACGCATAGACCTCGCTCATGATGCCACTATTGGGGAACGTAGCAGAAATTCAAAATTTTCTACGCATCACCAAGATCAATCTATGGAGTTTACTAGCAACGAGAGGGAAGGAGTGCATCTACATACCCTTGTAGATCGCGAGCGAAAGCGTTCAAGAGAACGGGGTTGATGGAGTCGTACTCGTCGTGATCCAAATCACCGATGATCCTAGCGCCGAACGGACGGCACCTCCGCGTTCAACACACGTACGGAGCAGCGACGTCTCCTCCTCCTTGATCCAGCAAGGGGGGAGGAGAGGTTGATGGAGATCCAGCAGCACGACGGCGTGGTGGTGGAAGTAGCGGGGATCCCGGTAGGGCTTCGCCAAGCACTAACGGGAGGGAGAGGTGTCACGGGAGGGAGAGGGAGGCGCCAGGGGCTTAGATTTTGCTGCCCTCCCTCCCCCCCACTATATATAGGGCCAAGGGAGAGGGGGGCGCAGCCTTGGCCCTTCCTCCAAGGAAGGGTGCGGCCAGGGAGGAGTCCTTCCTCCCCAAGGCACCTCGGAGGTGCCTTCCCCCTTTAGGACTCTCCCTTTTTCTTATCTCTTGGCGCATGGGCCTCTTGGGGCTGGTGCCCTTGGCCCATATAGGCCAAGGCGCACCCCCTACAGCCCATGTGGCCCCCCGGGGCTGGTGGAACCCCTTGGTGGACCCCCGGACCCCTTTCGGCACTCCCGGTACAATACCGATAAAGTGCGAAACTTTTCCGGCGACCAAAATAAGACTTCCCATATATAAATCTTTACCTCCGGACCATTCCGGAACTCCTCGTGACGTCCGGGATCTCATCCGGGACTCCGAACAACTTTCGGGTTACCGCATACTAATATCTCTATAACCCTAGCGTCACCGAACCTTAAGTGTGTAGACCCTACGGGTTCGGGAGACAGGCAGACATGACCGAGACGACTCTCCGGTCAATAACAAACAGCGGGATCTGGATACCCATGTTGGCTCCCACATGCTCCTCGATGATCTCATCGGATGAACCACGATGTCGAGGATTCAATCAATCCCGTATACAATTCCCTTTGTCAATCGGTATGTTACTTGCCCGAGATTCGATCGTCGGTATCCCGATACCTTGTTCAATCTCGTTACCGGCAAGTCTCTTTACTCGTTCCGTAACACATCATCCCATGATCAACTCCTTGGTCACATTGTGCACATTATGATGATGTCCTACCGAGTGGGCCCAGAGATACCTCTCCGTTTACACGGAGTGACAAATCCCAGTCTCGATTCGTGCCAACCCAACAGACACTTTCGGAGATACCTGTAGTGCACCTTTATAGCCACCCAGTTACGTTGTGACGTTTGGTACACCCAAAGTATTCCTACGGTATCCGGGAGTTGCACAGTCTCATGGTCTAAGGAAATGATACTTGACATTAGAAAAGCTCTTAGCAAACGAACTACACGATCTTGTGCTAGGCTTAGGATTGGGTCTTGTCCATCACATCATTCTCCTAATGATGTGATCCCGTTATCAACGACATCCAATGTCCATGGTTAGGAAACCGTAACCATCTATTGATCAACGAGCTAGTCAACTAGAGGCTTACTAGGGACATGGTGTTGTCTATGTATCCACACATGTATCTGAGTTTCCTATCAATACAATTTTAGCATGGATAATAAATGATTATCGTGAACAAGGAAATATATTAATAACCTATTTATTATTGCCTCTAGGGCATATTTCCAACATCGATAACTAGCACTTTCAGTACAGAAAGTTGCGGCGGTGGAAATAGGGTTTTTGCTCCGTATCTGATGTTTTCGGGGTACGTAGGTATATATAGGAGGAAAAAGTAGGTCGGTGGAGCTACGAGGGGCCCAGGAGGGTGGAGGGCGCGCCCAGGGGGGTAGGCGCGCCCCCTGCCTCGTTGCCTCCTCGTTGATTGCTTGACGTCCACTCCAAGTCCTCTGGATCACGTTTGTTCCGAAAATCACGTTCCCGAAGGTTTCATTCCGTTTGGACTCCGTTTGATATTCCTTTCCTTCGAAACACTGAAATAGGCAAAAAAAACAGCAATTTGGGCTGGGCCTCCAGTTAATAGGTTAGTCCCAAAAATAATATAAAAGTGTATAATAAAGCTCATTAAACGTCCAAAACAGAATATATAATAGCATGGAACAATAAAAAATTATAGATACGTTGGAGACGTATCAACCATCCCCTTGCTTAATTCCTGCTCATCCTCGAGTAGGTAAATGATAAAAACAGAATTTTTGATGTGGAATGCTACTTAGCATAATTTTCAATGTAATTCTCTTAATTGTGGCATGAATATTCAAATCCGAATGATTCAAGATAAAAGTTTAATATTGACATAAAAATAATAATACTTCAAGCATACTAACAAAGCAATCATGTCTTCTCAAAATAACATGGCCAATGAAAGTTATCCCTACAAAATCATATAGTCTGGCTATGCTCTATCTTCATCACACAAAGTATTTAATCATGCACAACCCCGATGACAAGCCAAGCAATTGTTTCATACTTTTGATGTTCTCAAACTTTTTCAATCTTCACGCAATACATGAGCGTGAGCCATGGACATAGCACTATATGTGGAATAGAATGGTGGTTGCGGAGAAGACAAAAAAGAAGAAGATAGTGTCACATCAACTAGGCATATCAATGGGCTATGGAGATGCCCATCAATAGATATCAATGTGAGTGAGTAGGGATTGCCATGCAACGGATGCACTAGAGCTATAAGTGTATGAAAGCTCAACAAAAGAAACTAAGTGGGTGTGCATCCAACTCGCTTGCTCACGAAGACCTAGGGCATTTTGAGGAAGCCCATCATTGGAATATACAAGCCAAGTTCTATAATGTAAAATTCCCACTAGTATATGAAAGCGTCGGCATTCTGGGAACGGGGGTCCCCAGACTTGCCTGCCTGCGGCCCACGGCGTGGCTCAGCGTGGGCCCGTACGGCCCATCTTCATCAACAAGGCGTTCAAGACCCTCGCGTGGGGCCAAGCCTCGCGAGGCGGCCATTATTGACATATTACTGATGGCGCGCCTGATGTGTGGTGCGCCATTACTAGTTTTGAAAAAAAAATTGTTAGCAGTGGTGCACCAGGGGATAGTGCGCCATTACTAGGTGACATAGTAATGGCGCACCTGTACAAAGTGCGCCATTACTATGTGTATGACTGGGTCAAACCTTGGTCAAACTTAGTAATGGCGCACTTTGCATAGGTGCGCCATTACTATGTCAAACTTAGTAATGGCGCACCTACACAAAGTGCGCCATTACTAACTTTGACCAAGTCAAACACATAGTAATGGCGCACTTTGTGAAGGTGTGCCATTACTAACTTTCTTTGCACCCTCCCCCCTGACCGCCTTTTCAGTTTTTTTAAAAATAAAAGAAAGTGATGGAAATGTCAAAAAAATAAAAGAAAATAAGTTTCCCATGTGATATGTGGTCTAGTTGTTGGGAAAATTTACAAATATGAATTTCGACATTATTTGCAAAATCTCTCTGGAATTTAGTAAAATGGGCATAACTTTGCATATGAACTCGGATTAAAAAGTTTTTTATATGAAAAATCATCTACTCGAAAAGTTACATTCGAATTCAACGGGGGGAACCCCGTTGAAGATTTTCAGAATCCCCAAAAACCTAACCGAATAAAAGATACGGGGCTTTTAAGATCTAGAGGGGGGAAAATGGAAAAAAATTCAAACTTAGTAGTGGCGCACCATTTGCTAGGTGCGCCACTAGTAACAGAAAAAAAAATTGGGTTCGAATTTTTTTTTGGAAAAAATGTTCAAAATATGATACGTAATATGACCGGGAAGTTTGAAATATTTTTTCAAAATTTCATCACACTCATGAACATGAACAAAGTCATAGACATCAACAAGGTTTAATAGGATTGATATGATAGATATATCAACAAGTGCCTGTTAAGTGAGCTGGTGCTGGGGTTGGATAGAACTACGAAGTTAAGCGTGCTCGAGCTGGATTAGTGTGAGGATGGGTGACCTTCCGGGAAGTTTGACCACGGAGTGCGATTTGACCTGAGATTATGATATAGTCACCCGAGATTAAGAAAAAAAATCTGATTTTTTTTTTGAAAAAAGATTGTTAGTAATGGCGCACTTCTATGTGGTGCGCCATTACTAAGTTAGATAGAAATGGCGCACCTGATAGGCATAGTAATGGCGCACTATAGGTGCGCCATTACTACTATAGTGCGCCATTACTATTTGTTACTAATGGCGTGATAATAGTGGCGCACCTATAGTGCGCCATTAATGGCAAAAATAGGTGCGCCACTAACAAGCATTTTTTAGTAGTGCCATATCGGTGCAACGAGACCAAGACCAGCAGGACGGCAAGATGGAGGTCACCATGGAGCCTGAGGCGGCGTCACCACCATAGCCTTTTGCACGCGAAGACCGCTTTTGTCAAGATAAGCTGTACTAGTTGTCCCCTTTCAAATTGGCCATTGTTGGCTCCCTTCCCGCTCAATATTTGGGGAGAGGAACAGGGCCTCTATAAATAGGACCAGCCACCATGGTAGGAAGGAGGAGGGGGAATCCTCACCCACACACAGAGCGCAAGTACACCTCAACCTCAGGAGGCTGTTCTTCCCCTTGTAACTGTTCATCCATAGCCCAAGAGGCAATCCACCACCACCACACTGGAGTAGGGTATTACACCACAATGGTGGCCCGAACCAGTATAAATCTTGCGTCCCTCGTGTTGTGAGTTCGTTGAGTTTGCCCTTGAGATCTTAGCAAGCTAGGACGTGGATCGGTAGGGGGAGAACTTCGCGCGCACCCCAGAGTTCGAACCTTAAGGGTTTTGCCGGAACCCGTGATCTGACAGAAAGTGACAACATAGGAGACTCTCTATCATGAAGATCATGGTGCTACTTTGAAGCACAAGTGTGGTAAAAGGATAGTAACATTGTCCCTTCTCTCTTTTCTCTCATTTTTTTTATTTGGGCCTTTTCTCTTTTTTTATGGCCCTTTTTTTTATTCCGGAGTCTCATCCCGACTTGTGGCGGAGCCGGACACCAAGTGCGGCAGAGACCAGCCCGAGTCATCCAAGAGCAGCCGACCGTTCTGTGCCTTCCATAACCTGCATACCCACAACACCAACGACTGTCAAGAGCTCAGAGCCAGTCAGGAAGGATGCTTCGGTTGACGCCCCGAGCGCAACGACCGGGGCTACGGCCGAGGAGGAGGACGTAGTGGCGGACGCTGGGACGACCGTGGCCCGCGCCAGGAGTGGCGCGACCGGCCTCGTGAGGACCGCTGGCAGGATCAGCCTCGCGAGGGCGCCTGAAGGGACCAGCCTCGTGAGGATCGTCCTCCGGGCAACGCGGTCTTCCCCCACTACCGCCGCCGCCAAGAAGGAATGACGACCACCAGCAAGACGAGGGGCTGGGGGCTTCCAGGAGCCGCGTGCTATCGCCTGCATCTTGGGCGGAGCTTAGGCCCCAGCCTCGCAGCGTATCTTCAAACAGTTTGCTCGTGAAGTGAATGCAGTCCTCCCCGAGCTTGAGGCCACACGCCCGCTCAAGTGGTCCAAGTGCGCCATCGCCTTCAGTTCGGCAAATCAACTCAAGTGCGCGGCTACCGCAGGCGCCCTCCCGATGCTTTGCTCCCCAGTCATCAACAATGTGCAAGTCACCAAGACCCTCATCGACGGCGGCGCAGGGCTCAACGTCCTGTCCGTCGACACGTTCGACAACCTCCAAGTGCCGTATGACCAGCTTCAGCCCACCAAGCCTTTCTCAGGAGTGACCGACGGCTCCACTACCCCGACCGGGCAGGTCCACCTTCCCGTCACCTTCGTAGAACACAAAAACTACTGCACCGAACTCATCGACTTCGACGTCGCGCACATCCGTTTGCCGTACAATGCCATCCTCGGGTATCCAGCCCTGGCCAAGTTCATGGCGGTGACCCATCACGGCTACAATGTCCTCAAGATGCCGGGAAGCGGCGGACTCATCACAGTCCCATGGGAAGAAAGAGATGCGGTGTGCTCCCTTGAGCGTGCCTTCCAAGCTGCAGCAATCGACGACCCCGACAGCAAGGGCGAGTGCCCTCCTGAGGCCACCCCCAAGAAGAAGAAGCAGATGCGCCGTGTAGGACCTCAGGAGGGTGGCGTCGCGACTGGAACCTCGTCAGGATCAGTGCCTGCGCCAGGGGCGCCTCCCTCCATTGCATAGGAAGGCGCGCCCGGCGCCCTTCTCGGGCAGGGCTCGGGGGCTCTCTTCTGGAGAGCCTTAGACCTTTCCAACATCACGAGGGAGGCGCTCGGGCACCACCTGGAGGCGTGCTTCACGGCACGTCTCCCTCAGGAAAACACAGGGTGAGGAGCGCCCACCGCTCAGGAGTTCATCACCAGGACCACTCAGGAACTGCGGGACGCAAGGGCCATGCGCGGCGACCGCCGCTCGCGAGGCGCAGCTCCCCATCCAGGCGAGGATGCTGGGCTGCGCATCTGCATCGACGTCCCAAGGCTCAGCAGGGCCGCATCTCAGGAGCCCTTCTGGCCTTCGCGTGTGGGCCGCTGCGAGGGTCCACCGCACAACTACGTTCGCATGCCTTTTGGCCTGCCGAGCGTGTCGTCCGCCTATCAGTGCAACTTGCGGCGCGTCCTGGCGACTCAGGAGGCCAGGCATCACGCCGTCCTGACGGAGATGGAGAAGGTCCTCAAGGAACCGCGTGGACCCCCAGAGCCTCCCGAGGCTCAGAGCCCCGGTGGCTCGTGAGGAGCGACCCCTTCACCGCGTACCTCCAGCTACACCGACATCCCTTCATCGACAGAACTAGGTGACATTTTCCAAGTTTATTTAGCTGGGAGCGCCCCTCGGGCTGCATCATTCCCAGGCCCCGTGGGTCCGTCCCTGTGGCATGTACCCCTTTTTTCTTATGTCTTTAGCTTACCTTGATGGGGGCACCCCTCGGGCTGCATCATCCCCAAGCAGCTCGGGCTGGACCCGGTGGCATGTATCTTCCCTGCCTTTACCTAAGCCAGTTTGCCTTCCATGCCTAATCTACATATGACTATTACCTGCTTGATCGTCACCCATCGTGGGAGCCGCGCGCCGGCCGTCTTTCTTCAGGATCCTTCGCGTGAGTAGGTTAAGCACGGCGTCTGCGCTCGGGCCCGTCCCTGCAGCGTCGATAAATCCAACGGCTAAGCTCTGTCTGGCGGACCGTCCCCGTTCACGTCACCTCCTGGGGCCGTTGGTGCTTGGCCCTCTCACGCGATAACCTCAGGAGATTCGTTCGGCGCAGGTTGTCTGACCACCTCGCAGGACCAGCACAGCGAACAAGAACCAAGCGCAACCCGCCTTGAGGTAGGGCCTCGTGAGTCCCGCGTTGGCTCACGAGTGCCCAGATACACCTTGTCTAGCCCTGTCGTGCAAGCCACGTGTCAGGGCGGGGTTGTACACGCCCCCGGGGCTCTCCGCAGTAGGGAGTCGCCCTCCCACGTACCAGTGGAAGCACCATGCTCCGCGCTGGCCGTCGACACTGCCGAGGAGCGGCTATGCCCGTGCACAAGCGGAAGCACTATGCTCCGCGCTGGTGATAAACAACTGAGGGCGGCCTCACGGCCGTACCAACCTCAGGGAGCCCCAGAGCTCAGTGTTCGGCCTCACCGCAACGCCTCCCCTCGGGAGAGTCACGCGAGGGGGCTGGGCACGGGGGCTGCTGTAACGCCCGGATAATTAAGCTACAGTAACCACACACTAATGGGACCATGTCATCACAATTAATTTTCTAAACCTCACTTTGATCAAAGCCGAATTCAAATTCTAATTTAAAATAAAGTCAAATTATTATTTCTTTGAATACTAAAACAAAAATGTTCGCTGGGTTGTAAGAATTCACTAACAAATTGTCATGAACAAACCAACATAATTTGAATTATTAAAACACCCTTAACCTATCTAAAATTGGACCAACAACTTTTAATTGATCCAATTTCAATTAAATAAATATTTTCACTTTTCAAAATAAATTGAAACTTCCTGTGCTAGCTCATAGCAATGCCTTGTATTTATGTGCCAAGTTTCATCTGTAACAAAATTCGTTTGCTCGCTCAAATAAAATAAAAAACAGTAGGAAAATACATAGCATAAAAGTAAAAAAGAAAATAAAATAGAAAAGGTCCAAGGTAACTACTTTTCAACCCGGCCTTTGGTGGCCACTGTGAATCTGGCCCAGCCCAACCTCCCAAGCGTCCCCTACCTCTCGCTACAGGAACTAGAGGCTGCGTGGAGGCCATCCCCATGACACCCTCCACGTGTCGGCCATCCCTGGAACCCCCTGATGGTTAAAAGCAACCCCGTGACCCCTCCCCCCGAACCCTAGACTATGCTACCTCGCGCCGCCATCTCTCGCCCTTCCTGCCGTGCCCGAGCACCTCGAAACATGGTCGCCGCTGTCCACACGCCCACCGTCGTCCCCATCGCCTAGGCCAGCACTAGGAGCACCGCCGGAGGCCGCCGCTTCTTCTTCGCCCATCAAGCCAAGCCGGAGAGCCCCACGGTGCCGGATCCATCGCCTTCCACTCTGCCACGGCCACCGCACATTGCCGGTCGATCCGCTCGACCTCGCCCACCTCCGGCCTCACCGAGACGCCCGCGACACTCTCTGTGAGCCCCCCGTCCCTCGCGACCTCTCCCCTCTCTTCCTCGTGTCCGTAGCCACGTACCTGATCTAGTCCGATCCCCTCCGCCGCTAGGGCTCGTCACCGGCGCCCCTGCCAACCGCCACAACATCTGTTGCCCCGTTGTGGCCGCCCATAGCGGCCTGCCGTGCTGCCCGACTCCGCCTCGCGCCCCCTCCTGACCGAGCCCACCTCCGCCTCGCGCCCATGGCCGCGACCGGCGGCGCCCAGCCACACTCGCCGCATGCCGTGCCTACTGCTTTGCTGCTGCTACTGTTGCCTGCTTCCTACTGCTGCTTCTTGCTACTGTTGTCATTGTTGGGTGCTCCTCATGCGGCTACCACTGCTATCTGTTGCTTTTGCTAGCTGCTGAGCTCGTTTCCCTGCCTGTTGCTGCTGCCTTGCGGCTCGACTGCTGTTCTAACTGATGCTGCTGTCGCGCCCGGCCGCACTCGCTGCTGCTTGCCGGCCCACGGCCTTCTACGCGCGCTCGCCGTGCTGCACTTCGGCCATAGCCCGCCAGTATGCGTGCACATAGAGCATCTGGTGTTCCTAGGCATGCCTTGCATGCTCATGTGCGTGCCTGCAGCCAGCCAACATCCTTGGATTAGTGCTAGGATTTGTTTAGTCTTAGGTAAACTTGGTTGGCCCAATGACATGTGGACCCCGTTTTAATTCTACACTAGTTTAATGTTTGTGCCAATGACAAGTGGGCCACCACCTCCACTTTTGACCAGTCATTTTGACTGTATTGACCAGCCCCCTGGGTCCCACTGTCATACACATGGGCTAGGTAGCACTAGGTAACAAAAGTATTTTACTGTTTTATTTTCAAATTAAAATAAATTCGGAAAATGATTAAAACTTTGGAAAATCATATAAAATAATCCGTAACTCAGATGAAAACACTTTGTACATGAAAGTTGCTCAGATCGACGAGACGAATCCGGATACGTAGCCCGTTCACCCGACACAAATCCCTAGCATAGCGAACATGCAACTTTCCCCCTCCATTCCGTCTGTTCGAAAACGCGAAACACCGGGGATACTTTCCCGGATGTTTCCCCCTTCGCCAGTATCACCTCCTACTGCGTTAGGTCAGCTCTAGCACCGTGTATCGCCATGTTACGCTTTGTGATGCTTTGATTGCTCTGTTATTTATTGTGTTCCCCCTCCGTTACTTCTTTCCGGTAGACCCCGAGGCTGCCGGCGACCCCCAGTTCGACTACTATGTTGACGACCCGTCCTTCTTGCCAGAGCAACCAAGCAAGCACCCCCCCTTGATCACCAGATATCACCTATTCCTTCTCTCTACTGCTTGCATTAGAGTAGTGTAGCATGTTACTGCTTTCGGTTAATCCTATTCTGCTGCATAGCCTGTCTTTGCTACTACTGTTGTTACCCTTACCGGCAATCCTAAATGCTTAGTATAGGATGCTAGTTTTCCATCAGTGGCCCTACATTCTTGTCCGTCTGCTATGCTATACTATTGGGCCGTGCTCACTCGGGAGGTGATCACGGGTATATACTTATATACATAATATATGATACATGTGGTGACTAAAGTCGGGTAGGCTCGTAGAGTACCCGCGAGTGATTCACGGATTGGGGGCTGAAAGGACCTTTGTCCCGACGGCCCTCTGTGTGGATCTTTGTGGCAGAGCGACAGGGCAGGTTGAGACTACCTAGGTGAGAGGTGGGCCTGGCCCTGGTCGGCGTTCGCGGTTACTTCATAATAACACGCTTAACGAGATCTTGGTATTTGATCTGAGTTGGGTCGTTGACCTTATACGCACTAACCGCCGCGTGGGACAACATATGGGCAACCAGCGTCGTGGTATCAGCCGAAGCTCTTTTTGACGTCAGCGACTGAGCGGCGCGCGCCGGATTGGACCGTAAGCCCGCGCTTGTATTAAGGGGGCTAGGTCTGCTTCCGGCCGCGTACGCAACATGCAGGTGTGCAATGGGCGATGGGCCCAGACCCCTGCGTGGATAGGATTTAGACCAGCATGCTGACCTCTCTGTTGAGCCTAGGTAGGGCTGTGACGTGTTGATCTCCCGAGGCCGGACATGACCCAAGAAAGTGTGCCCGGCCAGAGGGATCGAGCGTGTCGGGCAATGTGGTGCACCCCTGCAGGGAAGTTGATCTATTCGAATAGCCGTGTCCACGGTAACAGGCGACCCGGAGTTGTACCTTGACCATATGACAACTAGAGCCGGATACTTAATAAAACACACCCTTCCAAGTGCCAGATACAACCCGGTGATCGCTCTCTAACAGGGCATCGAGGAGAGGATCGCCGGGTAGGATTATGCTATACGATGCTACTTGATGAACTTATCATCTATTCTCTTCTACATGCTGCAAGATGGAGGCTGCCAGAAGTGTAGTCTTCGATAGGATTAGCTATCCCCCTCTTATTCTGGCATTCTGCAGTTCAGTCCACCGATATGGCCCCTTTACACATATACCCATGCATATGTAGTGTAGATCCTTTCTTGCGAGTACTTTGGATGAGTACTCACGGTTGCTTTGCTCCCCCTTTCCCCCCTTTTCACTTCTTCCTGGTTGTCGCAACCAGATGCTGGAGCCCAGGAGCCAGACGCCACCGTCGACGACGACTCCTACTACACCGGAGGTGCCTACTACTACGTACAGGCTGCTGATGACGACCAGGAGTAGTTTAGGAGGATCCCAGGCAGGAGGCTTGCGCCTCTTTCGATCTGTATCCCAGTTTGTGCTAGCCTTCTTAAGGCAAACTTGTTTACTTATGTTTGTACTCAGATATTGTTGCTTCCGCTGACTCGTCTACGATCGAGCACTTGTATTCGAGCCCTCGAGGCCCCTGGCTTGTATTATGATGCTTGTATGACTTATTTATGTTTTAGAGTTGTGTTGTGATATCTTCTCGTGAGTCCCTGATTTTGATCGTACATGTTTGCGTGCATGATTAGTGTACGATCAAATCGGGGGCGTCACAAGTTGGTATCAGAGCCGACTGCCTGTAGGAATCCCCCTTCCACACTGCTTGGCCGAAGTTGAGTCTAGTCAATGAAAACTGTTTACTAACATGGATGTGCGGCCCATGGGCCCACATCGCCATTGGGTGGTATTAGGATCTTTTACTCCTCGTCTATACTCTGGGACTCTGATCTCTCTTATATTTGGGTTAAATGATTTTGCTAACCCTAACTCTAGGTTCTCGTAAATACTTTTTCCCGGAGATCCCCTCATTCTGGACGGTCGCTTGCTTCACCAGAAGAGTCAGAAGATACTCTCCGAGGTTTTCCCGAGACCCTTGTGCCCACCGACTTTATGAATTCCCTACCACCAATTTACCGTTATGGATAACTACCTACAATTGTCGTTCATACATTCATCCTCAGTTGCTCTTGTTATTACAAGATGCCCTGAACTACTCTCCGCTGTTCCGAAAATCCTTTGAGCTTACTGCCTTGCAGTTCTTTACCACATGAATACCCCTATGGATAATTCCTCGCACTTATCGAGTATCCGTTCATCCCCAGTTGTTCGTATGCTTCATAAGATACTCTGGATTAGTATCCGACCTTCTGAGGATCCTCTTCAAACTATTGCTCTGCAAATACTTGTATGCTTACATTATGGATGCTCCCATATGACTAGCAATATTCACTGCTATCTTTTGACACTGACATTTTGATCCTATTGATTCGACATGTGTGCGAATGCACACAATCATCAATTGACCCTTCTAAATTATCTTTCTGGCTCAGACGTCATTCTGAACATGAGCTGGTTCTTGACCAATCAATGCCTTGATTGGTTGTGCTTCTAAGTCTATTGAACTTATTCATTTTCGATCAGAATGATTGCTTCTGATCCCTTGATTTTGGAATCATAATTCCTTTGCATCTGAGCTTTGAATTAGTCAGTTGTTTCTATAATACAATGTCTTTGCATTGTTTTCTTCCTCTGGTTGTTTGTTGATGCTCACATCAGCTCTATTATGGACCGTCAGATCCTTTATTGAATTATCATCCGAGAGTGTCCTTCGTATACAAAAGAACTTGAGAAGTTCTTTCCCTGATACATAATGCCATTGGTAAATCCTATTATCTGATTTGGCCAACCATGCTCCGCTTTTGAGCTGGTGATATTTACTCTTGAAGCTTGTGGTATATGTTTCTAAGATGCCCCGATGGGTTGAACCTATACCTTCTCTAAAACTATGTGAACCCGAATGTTTTCACGAGTCATACTCTTCTGGTGCTTCGCCAGATAAAATTTCAACACTGCAACTTCTTCGTAGACGAGAAGTGAATGAAAGGTTATGCATTAAAGAAGTGGGAGTCGACCTTGAACTTTGTGTTCATGCCCATAGACCCGATGTGGAACTTATCATGGAAGCTTCTTGCAATATATTTAATCGTTTGGGTAATTCTTTCGGTGTCATTAAATTGGATCCCTTGTAGCTATGGTTCCGACCATATTATTCTTCTTTGATCCCAATTCTCTGGCAAGTTTAAATATTTGTCTTCTACGGATCAATACCTCAGTCCAACCTTTACTTTGATCTATCGTTGAGTATTACACTCTGGCATCTTGAGAATATCATGGAACTGCATCACTTCTTATGGGTTCTTCATCAACTGTTATTTCTCACCGATTCCAATTTCCTGGGTTCTGGGTTGTCGTCAACCGAGAACACCGAATAGTGAATCGAGTCCGCACTCCGATTCAATAACTCTAAGTAATTTTCGTTGCGTACGAGTTTAATAACCCTTCAAGTCATCCCAAGCCTGATCGGCTATATCATTATCATGCTAAATTTTAACTGTGCCACCTCGTCCTTCTTCCCGGAGCACAATTTTTGACGATGAGCTAAGCTTACGTCGATCTTCCTCATCGTATCATTTCGCTTTGAAAAACAATCTTGGTTTGGAGTTTGTGTCGTACACCCTTGGTTCCATTAACCTTTCGCTTCATCATTCCTTTGACTTGATGTCATCACCGATCGATTACATCTTCATGGAGCCTCTCGACAAAATTTGCCGTGATCATCATCAACATTTTGACTCCTTCTAGGATATCAATCTAATTCATGATGGTAAGTGCCATCCTCGTCCCTTGGTAATTTGAGTTACCATCGACAACATCTTTACCTTCCTTTTATCACAAAACTTGTTCATGTTATGGATGTAACTTGCTATCCAGTTTGTGTTATGTTCTACCTTGGAGTATTACCATCTTTTATGTCAAGGATGTTGTGGGAATTTCACCACCTCTTGAGAATTCTTGATATAAGTGATACTTATCACCGTCACCATTCTTTTCTTGGCCCCGTGTTGAGTGAACTCTGTTGTGAGAATTTAACATCTCTAGCAACCCTATTGCTTCAGAGTTAATGGACAATAATTCCAATTTGGTGTGCTGGTTGCTAAATCACCATTTGGACGTTGGTCTTGCAACCCAACCCATATTTCGAGTGCACCTTTCAACCAATGTTTAACTGTGGATATTTTCCTCGAACGTACATCATTATATTATACCATTTGAATTGACAAATATTATCTCCTTGTTCACATAATTGTCGAAATCCATCTTGTTGGAATTCTCGATAAATTGTCGCTGAGTCCATCAGCCACATCCTCGTCTTCTCCTTGGTCTCTTATTTCGGAACTTGCTTCCATAGTTCATTTCCCGAGAATCTTGGAATGTCATCTCATCAAATTGTGTTGCACCTTTCTTCTCGTGCATCCTGAGTCTGAGTTATCCTGACACCAATCAGATCTGAATCTCGGTTAGATATGATGGTTGGAATATATTCCAAGAGTTATAACAATGGTCTTTATGTGACCCGGTAAGGTGATGTCGTGTCTAGTACACCTGGCCGGAGGCCCTATTGTTATGGATTCCTTTTCAGCAAGGTTATCCATTCTTCCATTAGGAAATTTTAAGACTTATTCTACAAGTTATTCCTGATGAATCCATTGAGTATCCAAAGTCCGACCTTTGCTTCAAGACCATGTCAATGCTATCTCGAAGCATGTCTGTGGTACTCCGATTTTCGACAAGAACATTTGAAGCCCAATGCTAAATGTTTTATTGCTCAATTATCCAAACACCGTTGTTTGGGTAATGTCATGAAATTCCTCTCCCCTTACCTAAAAGGTTTTCTACTTTCTATCCTGTCATGGATATCATGCTCTACTTGTCCTTGGGAATGGTATACCCCTGAAACATGTGTTTAAACACAATTTCCTTTCCATTGTTCTGTTTAATATGATAATCATATTTTACTTTCCATTGTTTGTTTGAACCTTTCTTGTGATCTATATGATCTAAGCAGCAATATTCTCCTGCTTATGTAAACACCTCGGTGTACAATTCGGTCAGCAAGAACCTGTTACTATTGTTGATGACATTCCGGTAGCCACCGATGGACGAGAACTTTGCCTATTGGCCCGCCTCGTTCAACGAGCAGGAAAATGGTTCTCTTCGTCCCTCGCCCTTGGTACCGACATTGTTGCCGACATAACTGATAGGCTATCCTCTGACATGGCTTGCTATCGTAACCGTGCAAGATGCCAGCGCCTTTTCTACTTTTAACCCACAAGGTGGGCCCATAACCCACAGTTCCACATGATCGAAACCTGATTCTTTTGTACACCCCTATTCCCAAAGTCAATCCTCATGTTTGGCTTCGTATGTAATTCATGGGTCACCTTCCTAGTGATCTATTCTGGGATCAGACACAATACTTATTCCCGTTATTTTGAACCGCTTTCACGCCCTGTTTCAGGCATCGAACGATTGCCTGCCTGCTCGAAACTTGCCATGATATCTCCTTACTTTGCTCTCGATATTTTCTTATGTTTCAACTCGAGAGATACTTATGCTTCTTCCCCTAAGTTAACCGTAGGATGCTCGATCTTGTTAGAATCCGTCCTTATAGAGTTTTCCCTTCTTACCCTTTCGTAAGTACGATGAAGATCCCGAAGAAAGGATGCCTACTTCATCATGATGACCTGAAGCAGAGAAATGAAGACATCAAAGTAATGGATCGACCGCTTCGAAAAGAGCAACCAAGATCCAGAAGACTCGTTAGAATTTCGTAACCAATTCCTTCCTTTTAACTCTACCTCTTAAATCTCGGGACGAGAATTCTTGTAGTGGAGGAGATTTGTAACGCCCGAATAATTAAGCTACAATAACCACACACTAATGGGACCATGTCATCGCAATTAATTTTCTAAACCTCACTTTGATCCAAGCCGAATTCAAATTCTAATTTAAAATAAAGTCAAATTATTATTTCTTTGAATAGTAAAACAAAAATGTTCGCTGGGTTGTAAGAATTCACTAACAAATTGTCATAAACAAACCAATATAATTTGAATTATTAAAACACCCTTAACCTATCTAAAATTGGACCAACAACTTTTAATTGATCCAATTTCAATTAAATAAATATTTTCACTTTTCAAAATAAATTGAAACTTGCTGTGCTAGCTCATAGCAATGCCTTGTATTTATGTGCCAAGTTTCATATGTAAAAAAATTCGTTTGCTCGCTCAAATAAAATACAAAACAGTAGGAAAATACATAGCATAAAAGTAAAAATAAAATAAAATAAAATAAAAAAGGGCATAGGTAACTACTTTTCAACCAGGCCTTTGGTGGCCACTGTGAATCTGGCCCAGCCCAACCTCCCAAGCATCCCCTACCTCTCGCTACAGGAACTAGAGGCTGCGTGGAGGCCATCCCCATGGCACCCTCCACGTGCCGGCCATCCCTGGCACCACCCTGATGGTTAAAAGCAACCCCGTGACCCCTCTGCCCGAACCCTAGACTCTGCTACCTCGCGCCGCAATCTCTCTCCCCTCGCCCTTCCTGCCGTGCCCGAGCCCCTCGAAGAATGGCCGCCGCTGTCCACACGCCCACCGTCGTCCCCATGGCCTAGGCCAGCACTAGGAGCACCGCCGGAGGCCGCCGCTTCTTCTTCGCCCATCAAGCCAAGCCGGAGAGCCCCACGGTGCCGGATCCATTGCCTTCCACTCCGCCACGGCCACCGCACTTCGCTGGTCGATCCGCTCGACCTCGCCCACCTCCGGCCTCACCGAGACGCCCGCGACACTCTCTGTGAGCCCCCCGTCCCTCGCGACCTCTCCCCTCTCTTCCTCGTGTCACGTAGCCACGCGCCCGATCTAGTCCGATCCCCGCCGCCGCCAGGGCTCGTCACCGGCGCCCCTGCCGGCCGCCACAACATCTGTTGCCCCGCTGCGGCCGCCCACTGCGGCCTGCCGTGCTGCCCGACTCCGCCTCGCGCCCCCTCCTGACCGAGCCCACCTCCGCCTCGCGCCCACGGCCGCGACCGGCGGCGCCCGGCCACACGCGCCGCACGCCGTGCCTAATGCTTTGCTGCTGCTGCTGTTGCCTGCTTCCTACTACTGCTTCTTGCTACTGTTGTCATTGTTGAGTGCTCCTCATGCGGCTACCACTGCTATCTGTTGCTTTTGCTAGCTGCTGAGCTCCTTTCCCTGCCTGTTGTTGCTGCCTTGTGGCTCGGCTGCTGTTCTCACTAATGTTGCTGTCGCGCTCGGCCGCACTCGCTGCTGCTTGCCGGCCCACGGCCTTCTACGCGCGCTCGCCGTGCTGCACTTCGGCCATAGCCGGCCAACATGCGTGCACACAGAACATCCGGTGTTCCTAGGCATGCCTTGCATGCTCATGTGCGTGCCTGCAGCCAGCCAACATCCTTGGATTAGTGCTAGGATTTGTTTAGTCTTAGGTAAACTTGGTTGGCCCAATGACATGTGGACCCCGTTTTAATTCTACACTAGTTTAATGTTTGTGCCAATGACAAGTGGGCCACCACCTCCACTTTTGACCAGTCATTTTGACTGTGTTGACCAGCCCCCTGGGTCCCACTGTCATACACATGGGCTAGGTAGCACTAGGTAACAAAAGTATTTTACTGTTTTATTTATGAATTAAAATAAATTCGGAAAATGATTAAAACTTTGGAAAATCATATAAAATAATCCGTAACTCGGATGAAAACACTTTGTACATGAAAGTTGCTCAGATCGACGAGACGAATCCGGATACATAGCCCATTCGTCCGCCACACATCCCTAGCATAGCGAACATGCAACTTTCCCCCTCCATTCCGTCTGTTCGAAAACGTGAAACACCGGGGATACTTTCCCGGATGTTTCCCCCTTCGCCGGTATCACCTCCTACTGCATTAGGTCACCTCTAGCACCGCGTATCGCCATGTTACGCTTTGTGATGCTTTGATTGCTCTGTTATTTATTGTGTTGCCCCTCCGTTACTTCTTTCCGGTAGACCCCGAGGCTGCCGGCGACCCCCAGTTCGACTACGGTGTTGACGACCCGTCCTTCTTGCCAGAGCAACCAAGCAAGCCCCCCCCCCGTGATCACCAGATATCGCCTATTCCTTCTCTCTACTACTTGCATTAGAGTAGTGTAGCATGTTACTGCTTTCGGTTAATCCTATTCTGCTGCATAGCCTGTCTTTGCTACTACTGTTGTTACCCTTACCTGCAATCCTAAATGCTTAGTATAGGATGCTAGTTTTCCATCAGTGGCCCTACATTATTGTCCGTCTGCTATGCTATACTATCGGGCCGTGATCACTCGGGAGGTGATCACGGGTATATACTTATATACATAATATATGATACATGTGGTGACTAAAGTCGGGTAGGCTCATAGAGTACCCGCGAGTGATTCACGGATTGGGGGGCTGAAAGGACCTTTGTCCCGACGGCCCTCTGTGTGGATCTTTGTGGCGGAGCGACAGGGCAGGTTGAGACTACCTAGGTGAGAGGTGGGCCTGGCCCTGGTCGGCGTTCGCGGTTACTTCATAATAACACGCTTAACGAGATCTTGGTATTTGATCTGAGTTGGGTCGTTGACCTTATACGCACTAACCGCCATGTGGGACAAGATATGGGCAACCGGCGTCGTGGTATCAGCCGAAGCTCTTTTTGACGTCAGCGACTGAGCGGCGCGCGTCGGATTGGACCGTAAGCCCGCGCTTGTATTAAGGGGGCTAGGTCTGCTTCCGGCCGTGTACGCAACGTGCAGGTGTGCAATGGGCGATGGGCCCAGACCCCTGCGCGCATAGGATTTAGACCGGCGTGCTGACCTCTCTGTTGAGCCTAGGTAGGGCTGCGACGTGTTGATCTCCCGAGGCCGAACATGACCCAAGAAAGTGTGCCCGGCCAGAGGGATCGAGCGTGTCGGGTAATGTGGTGCACCCCTGCAGGGAAGTTGATCTATTCGAATAGCCGTGTCCACGGTAACAGGCGACCCGGAGTTGTACCTTGACCTTATGACAACTAGAGCCGGATACTTAATAAAATACATGCTTCCAAGTGCCAGATACAACCCAGTGATCGCTCTCTAACAGGGCGACGAGGAGAGGATCGCCGGGTAGGATTATGCTATCCGATGCTACTTGATGAACTTATCATCTATTCTCTTCTACATGCTGCAAGATGGAGGCTGCCAGAAGCGTAGTCTTCAATAGGATTAGCTATCCCCCCTCTTATTCTGGCATTCTGCAGTTCAGTCCACCGATATGGCCCCTTTACACATATACCCATGCATATGTAGTGTAGATCCTTTCTTGTGAGTACTTTGGATGAGTACTCACGGTTGCTTTGCTCCCCCTTTCCCCCTTTTCCTTTCTTCCCGGTTGTCGCAACCAGATGCTGGAGCCCAGGAGCCAGACGCCACCGTCGACGATGACTCCTACTACACCGGAGGTGCCTACTACTATGTACAGGCTGCTGACGACGACCAGGAGTAGTTTAGGAGGATCCCAGGCAGGAGGCATGCGCCTCTTTCGATCTGTATCCCAGTTTGTGCTAGCCTTCTTAAGGCAAACTTGTTTACTTATGTTTGTACTCAGATATTGTTGCTTCCGTTGACTCGTCTATGATCGAGCACTTGTATTCGAGCCCTCGAGGCCCCTGGCTTATTATGATGCTTGTATGACTTATTTATGTTTTAGAGTTGTGTTGTGATATCTTCCCGTGAGTCCCTGATTTTGATGTACATGTTTGCGTGCATGATTAGTGTACGATCGAATCGGGGGCGTCCCAGCTGCGCTCGAGTCACGCCCAGGCGTAGGCCACCCAACCAGGTCTCCCGGACCTGGTCGTCGCGCGCCCCTCCTCGGCGAGGGCAAAGGTATGGAAATTGTTTGCGCGTCAAGGGGGACTCCTGAGCATCGCGACTCAGGAGCCTAACTGGTCATGTAGCCCCTCACTCCTTGGTCCATCCTGGTCTCCAGTCGGCCCAATGGCGGTTGAGGTATGCGCGGGGCCAAGCCCTGCCGACGTAGAACATTAACCTATCCTCGCATCTCCTTCCTATTAGCTGTTTGCGCGTCAAGGGGGACTCCTGAGCATCGCGACTCAGGAGCCTAATTGGTCACGTAGCCCCTCACTCCTTGGTCCGTCCTGGTCTCCGGTCGGCCCAATGGCGGTTGAGGTATGCGCGGGGCCGGGCTCTGCCGACGCGGAACACAGAGCAAATAGGATGGAAAATCGCAAAATCTCAATGCAAATATTACAAGACATATTGTTCTCACAATATCAAACGCAAGTTTAATGCTTCCACGAGGCACGATGCATGCTGCAGGAATAAAACAGGAAAGGAGCCGCAGGTCACCCCTGAACACCATCGACGCCCGCGAGAGGCACTCCTCCCCTGATGATGTCGCCTTCGTCCTGGTAACCGGCCGGAGCTGCAGGAGTGGCGGCGCCTCTGGCCGAAGGCGCGGAAGCGAAGCCGCGGAACTTCTTCAGCAGGGCCTCCACCTGACCCCTCACGGCTGCGGCGGCAGCTGTGCAGTGTTCATCAGCCACGGGCTCCAGCAGCTCGTCAAGACGAGCGCTGGGGTCATGAAGGTGCAGATGGCTGAAGACACGTGTTAGTGCAGCTGAAGAAAGGACACGAGCCTCTACCTATGCCATGGGACCGATGCCCTCCACGACTTCCTCGAGCACCCTCACCAAGTAGGGAAGCAGCTGAGCGGGGCCGTCCTCATCGGTGGTGAGCGGCCTCTCCAAGCCCTTTTCATAAAGTGACTTTAGAGCCACGCGAGACCTCTTCTCAAGAAGCGCGAAGGCCGCGCGGTCCTTAGCGAGGACCTTCGCCTTCACGACAAGATCGACCTTCTCCGCCTCCACCTTCCGCTCTGGCTCCTCCAGCCGGCCGCGTTCAGCGGCTTGCGTCTTCGCCAGCTCCCCCAGCTCGGCGTCGCGGTTCTTGATGGTGTCCTCCCGAGCCCTCATCTCCTCCTCCTTCGCCCGGCAGCCACGAGCTTCTTCTGCGTGATCATCGTGTAGGCCCTTCAGCTCGTTCTCCAACACCCGGCAGCGGTCGTGGGCGTCCTTGGCGTCCTTCAGCGCTGCCTCGCGATCGGCCGCAGCCTGTGCGGTGGCCCGCTTCTCCTCGTCGGAGGCCGTTGCGGCCTGGTTCAGCGTCACTCGGACCGCCGCGTCAGACTGAAGCCAGCCAGATGCCAGCTCCAGGCGCCCGGCCACCAGGCGCGGATCCTTGACCCGGAGATCATCCCGCAGCTAGGTCATCTCTGAAAGGGCACGCTCCAAGACAGCAGAGGAGGCAGAAGAACCTGGGAACAATGGCGCGGCAGGAGAAGGAGGCGACGCCGTCACCAGGGCCTGGGAGACCAAGGGCTCTTGAGCCGTACATCGGCACTTCCGGAGCCAGCGGGGCCTCGGGGGCTGACTCCTCGTGACGACGCTCCCCCTGGTCTCGTGAGGGCGACCGGGCCGAGGAGGTGCGAGTGCTATCGCCTCCTTTCCTTGCAAAAGGGGGCACGGCCGCTGCATCCTCCTTCCTCTTCTTCGCCGAAGGCAGCGGCCTGGTCAACCAAGGACGAATGTCAGGAGGCAGCAGTATAAGCAAGAACAAGATGGAGCTCGAGCACTTACTGGTCCACCGCGGCGTAGTCCACCTTCCGCTTGGGGAGCTTGAAGCCCGAGAGCCTCGAGGCCTGAGGTATGGGCACACAGGCTCCGGGAGCAGAAAGCGGCGCAGCAGAGGGACCGGAAGCAGCTTCAGACGGTGCCAAGGCGGGGGCGCCATCTCGAGAAACCAGTGATGATCTGCCCCTTATCGGGATGACGGGCAGCTCCCCCTTCTCCTGGCGGGCGTCGGTCTCGGTGTCGTCTGGCAGGGCGCGGAGGATGTCAGCTTTGCTCAAGGGGGAAGTTTCCCCCATCCCTTCGGGGGTCACCTCCGAGTCCTCCCCCTCTTCTTCCTTCCCACGGGACTCGTCAGAAGACAGCTCCACCGGCTTCGGCACCGCAGAGGCTCCAGAGGGCGCAGGCGGCACTAGCCCGCGCCCGTCGAAGCTTCGGCGCCGTAGAGGCTTCGGAGGGCGCAGACGGCACCAACCCGCGCCCGTCGAAGGTAGGCCTGTCAGCCACGATCTGCTCCCAGTCCTTGCGGCGAAACAAGGGAACGAAGGCACTCGGCGGGTACTCTTGGTTGTCCCCGACCAAGAGGCGCAAAACTGCAGACAGCTCATCGTCAGGCAAGGCCTCCGGGCTCAGGCAAATCTTGTCCTCTTCATCCCCGAGCCTCCACAAGGGGCGCGCTCACGCCTGAAGAGGAGCGACACGCAGCATCAGGAATTCCCTCAGTAGCATGGCCCCTGTCACCTTCGCCGCCTTCGCGTTGCCCGGCTTCAGGTTGGTCTGCATCTGCTCCAACACCGACGACGCCCGCTCATCAGTAAGCTTCGCGCAAGACCACCCCTTGTCGGACTAGGGCATCTCCGTCGGCAGCGCCAAGCGCGGGTGGACACACTTGGCGCCCATCATGACCCATTTGGCCCTGAGGTTGTCGGCCTTCTTCCCCGTGTTCGAGATCGAGTTGGCCTTGCCGGCCGCAATGAAATTGGCGCACCCGGAGATATGGCCCTCGCTGACGCGGAGGAAGAAGAAGTGGCGCAGCAGAGCCACTGACGGCATCACGCCCAGATACGCCTCGCAATAGTAGGTGAAGATGGACAAGAGAAGGATGGAGTTGGGATGAAGATGCAGCGTCTGCAGCCCGTAGTGGCCGAGGACCTCATAGAAGAAGTCAGAGAAGGGGGGAACCAACCCTGCAGTGATACTGCTCGTGAAGAAGGGGAATAAGGTGCTTCCCTTGGGCTCCGGCACGTCGGAGGCGACCCGGAGCTCCATCTTCCCCCTCTCGTTGCTCTCCCCCACCGTCAGCAAGCACGTGGCGGCGAGGTTCTTCTCCGAGACATTGGGCGCGTCGAGAGCTGGTTCGTACCAAGCCGGCGACGAGGAGGGCTTGACCTTGCGCGGTGCCATTGGTCGCTGGTGCGAAGGAGGATGGAAGCAGATCTGGGGATTTCGGAGGCAGGGCGCAAGAAAGGGGATCTGAGCAAGGTGAAGGGAAGCAGGGAAGACAAACGCTGTCCATGCCAGCCTTTTTGTCAAGTCGGTCAGTTGCCGAGGCAGCGTAGGGAAGCGGAGACGCCCACGTCCAATCAACCGCCACACATCGACCAAGGCCGCAGGCTATTGGGGCCCGCGGCGCTCCGCCCTTGACCTTTGGCTTCACCTCGAAGCCAAGCCTGAGCGCGCCTTGGGCCCGGGGGCTACTATCGGCATTCTGGAAACGGGGGTCCCCAGACTTGCCTGCCTGCGGCCCACGGCGTGGCTCAGCGCGTGGGCCCGTACGGTCCATCTTCATCAACAAGGCGTTCAAGACCCTCGCGAGGCGGACGACACAAGACCTCCTCAGGAGCGGCCTCGCCAGGTTGGCTCGCAAGGGGCGGAGAGACCAAGGCAAGGCAAACCTCGCGAGGTTCTCGTGACGTGAGCCATGACGATCAAGATCAGGCGGGCGCCAGCGCGCGCAGTGTCCTTGTTTCCCCTTTGCTGCTAAGGAAGCGAGCGCAGGCGCGGAGTACCGAGGCGTCAAGCAAAGGTTTCCATATCGGTGCAACGAGACCAAGACCAGCAGGACGGCAAGACGGAGGTCACCATGGAGCCCGAGGCGGTGTCACCACCAGAGCCTTTTGCATGCGAAGACCGCTTTTTTCAGGATAAGCTGTACTAGTTGCCGTTGTTGGCTCCCTTCCCGCTCAATATTTGGGGAGAGGACCAGGGCCTCTATAAATAGGACCAGCCACCACGGTAGGAAGGATGAGGGGGAATCCTCACCCACACACAGAGCGCAAGAACACCTCAACCTCATGAGGTTGTTCTTCCCCTTGTAACTGTTCATCCATAGCCCAAGAGGCAATCCACCACCACCACACTAGAGTAGGGTATTACACCACAACGGTGGCCCGAACCAGTATAAATCTTGCGTCCCTCGTGTTGTGAGTTCGTTGAGTTTGCCCTTGAGATCTTAGCAAGCTAGGACGTGGATCGGTAGGGGGAGAACTTCGCGCGCTCCCCAGAGTTCGAACCTTAAGGGTTTTGCCGGAACCCGTGATCCGACAGAAACTGACAACATAGGAGACTCTCTATCATGAAGATCATGGTGCTACTTTGAAGCACAAGTGTGGTAAAAGGATAGTAACATTGTCCCTTCTCTCTTTTTCTCTCATTTTTTCATTTGGGCCTTTTCTCTCTTTTTTATGGCCCTTTTTTTATTCCGGAGTCTCATCCAGACTTGTGGGGAAATCATAGTCTCCATCATCCTTTCCTCACTGGGACAATGCTCTAATAATGATGATCATCACACTTTTATTTACTTACAACTCAATACTAAGAACAAAAATATGACTCTATGTGAATGCCTCCGGCGGAGTACCGGGATATGCAATGAATCAAGAGTGACATGTATGAAAATTATGAACGGTGGCTTTGCCACAAATACGATGTCAACTACATGATCATGCAAAGCAATATGACAATGATGGAACGTGTCATAGTAAACGGAACGGTGGTAAGTTGCATGGCAATATATCTCGGAATGGCTATGGAAATGCCATAATAGGTAGGTATGGTGGCTATTTTGAGGAAGGTGATGGTGGGTGTATGGTATCAGCGAAAGTTGCGCGATACTAGAGAGGCTAGCAATGGTGGAAGGGTGAGAGTGCATATAATCCATGGACTCAACATTAGTCATAAAGAACTCACATACTTATTGCAAAAATCTATTAGTTATCGAAACAAAGTACTACGCGCATGCTCCTAGGGGGATATATTGGTAGGAAAAGACCATCGCTCGTCCCCGACTTCCACTCATAAGGAAGACAAACAATAAATAAATCATGCTCCGACTTCATCACATAACGGTTCACCATACGTGCATGCTATGGGAATCACAAACTTTAACACAAATATTTCTCAAATTCACAACTACTCTACTAGCATGACTCTAATATCACCATCTTCATATCTCAAAACAATTATCAAGTATCAAACTTCTCCTAGTATTCAACGCACTTATAAGAAAGTTTTTACTAATCTTGGATGCCTATCATATTAGGACTAATTTCACAATTTAAGAAAATTACCATGCTGTTTTGTAGGACTCTCAAAATAATATAAGTGAAGCATGAGAGAACAATAATTTCAATAAAATAAAACCACCACCGTGCTCTAAAAGATATAAGTGAAGCACTAGAGCAAAAACTATATAGCTCAAAAGATATAAGTGAAGCACATAGAGTATTCTAACAATTTTCGAATCATGTGTGTCTCTTTCAAAAGGTGTGTATAGCGAGGATGATTGTGGTAAACTAAAAAAACAAAGACTCAAATCATAAAAGACGCTCCAAGCAAAACACATATCATGTGGTGAATAAAAATATAGCTCCAAGTAAAGTTACTGATGGACGAAGCCGAAAGAGGGGATGCCTTCCGGAGCATCCCCAAGCTTAGGATTTTGGTTGTCCTTGAATTTTACCTTGGGGTGCCTTGGGCATCCCCAAGCTTAGGCCCTTGCCAATCCTTGTTCCATAATCCATCAAATCTTTACCCAAAACTTGAAAACTTCAGAACACAAAACTTAACAGAAAATCTCGTGAGCTCCGTTAGCGAAAGAAAACAAAACACCACTTCAAGGTACTGTAATGAACTCATTCTTTATTTATATTGGTGTTAAACCTACTGTATTCCAACTTCTCTATGGTTTATAAACTCTTTTACTAGCCATAGATTCATCAAAATAAGCAAACAACATGCGAAAAACAGAACAGTTTGTAGTAATCTGTATCTAATGCAAACTTGTGGAACTCAGAAAAATATACCAAAATAGGAAGATCCAGATAATTTGTTTATTAATCTACTGCAATTGGAATCAGTATTTTATCACGTTCTGGTGATTTTAAACAATTGTTTTCGTGAACAGAAAGTTTCTGGAATTTTTAGCAAGATCAAATAACTATCATCCAAGAAGATCCTATAGGTTTCACTTGGCACAAACACTAATTAAAACATAAAAACACATCTAACCAGAGGCTAGATCAAAGATTTATTACTAAACAGAAGCAAAAAACTAAAATAAAATTGGGTTGCCTCCCAACAAGCGCTATCGTTTAACGCCCCTAGCTAGGCATAAAAGCAAGGATAGATCTAAGTATTGCCATCTTTGGTAGGCAATCCATAAGTGGCTCTCATAATAGATTCATAAGGTAATTTAATCTTCTTTCTAGGGAAGTGTTCCATGCCTTTCCTTAACGGAAATTGGAATCTAATATTCCCTTCCTTCATATGAATAATTGCACCAATCGTTCTAAGGAAAGGTCTACCAAGAATAATAGGACATGAAGGATTGCAATCTATATCAAGAACAATAAAAATCTATGGGCACATAATTCCTATTTGCAACAATAAGAAAATCGTTAATTATTCCCATAGGTTTCTTGATAGTAGAATTCGCAAGGTGCAAGTTTAAAGAGCAATCATCAATTTCACGGAAACCTAGCAAATCACATAAAGTTTTTGGAATCGTGGAAACACTAGCACCCAAATCACACAAAGAATAGCATTCATGATCTTTAATTTTAATTTTAATTGTAGGTTCCCACTCATCATAAAGTTTTCTATGGATAGAAACTTCCAACTCGAGTTTTTCTTCATAAGATTGCATCAAAGCATCAACGATATGTTTAGTAAAGGCTTTATTTTGGCTATAAGCATGAGGAGAATTTAGCACGGATTGCAACAAGGAAATACAATCTATCAAAGAGAAATTATCATAATTAAATTCCTTGAAATCCAAAATAGTGGGTTCATTGCTATCTAAAGTTTTAACCTCTTCAATCCAACTTTTACCAATTTTTGCATCAAGATCTAAAAACTCCGAATTTTTGGGACGCCTTTTAACTAAAGTTGACTCATCTCCAGTCCCATCATAATCAAGTTTCATATTGCAAAACAAATATTTAATAGGAGACACATCAATAACTTTCAGATCTTCATCTTTATTCTCATAAAAACTAGAAGAACACGCCTTCACAAAGCAATCTTTCTTAGCACGCATCCTAGCGGTTCTTTCTTTGCACTCATCAATGGAAATTATCATGGCTTTGAGAGACTCATTGATATCATGCTTAGGTGGAATAGATCTAAGTTTCAAAGAATCAACATCAAGAGAAATTCTATCCATGTTCCTAGCCAATTCGTCAACCTTAAGCAATTATTCTTCAAGCAAAGTATTGAAATTATTTTGTGAATTCATAAACTCTTTAACACTAGTCTCAAATTCAGAGGGCATCTTATTAAAATTTCCATAAGAATTGTTGTAGGAATTACCATAATTACTAGGGAACGGCCTAGGATTAAAGTTTCCTCTATACGCGTTGTTGCCAAAATTATTCCTACCAACAAAATTCACATCCATAGATTCATTATTATTCTCAATCAAAGTAGACAAAGGCATATCATTAGGATCAGAAGAAACACCCTCATTAGCAAACAACTTCATAAGTTCATCCATCTTTCCACTCAAAACATTAATCTCTTCTATTGCATGAACCTTTTTACTAGTGGATCTTTCGGTGTGCCATTGAGAATAATTAACCATAATATTATCTAAGATTTTAGTAGCTTCTCCTAAAGTGATTTCCATAAAAGTGCCTCCCGCGGCCGAATTTAAAAGATTTCTAGAAGCAAAATTCAATCCGGCATAATTTTTTTGTATAATCATCCATAAATTCAATCCATGTGTAGGGCAATTACGTATCATTAATTTCATCCTCTCCCAAGATTGTGCAACATGCTCATGATCAAGTTGCTTAAAATTCATAATATCGTTTCTAAGAGAGATGATTTTAGCGGGAGGAAAATACTTAGAGATAAAAGCATCTTTTCATTTATTCCATGAATCAATACTATTTTTAGGCAAAGACGAAAACCAAGTTTTAGCACAATCTCTAAGCGAAAACGGGAATAGTTTCAACTTAACAATATCATTGTCCACATCTTTCTTCTTTTGCATATCACACAAATCAACAAAACTATTTAGATGAGTAGCGGCATCTTCACTAGGAAGGCCGGCGAATTGATCTTTCATGACAAGATTCAACAAAGCAGCATTAATTTTACAAGATTCAGCTTCAGTAAGAGGAGCAATCGGAGTGCTAAGAAAATCATTGTTGTTGGTATTGGAAAAGTCACACAATTTAGTATTGTCTTCAGCCATCGTGAAAAGCAAGCAATCCAACACACAAGCAAACAAGAAGCAAGCGAAAAAAAGACAAACAAAAAAGAGGGCGAATAAAACGGCAAGGGTGAAGTGAGGGAGAGGAAAACGAGAGGCAAATGGCAAATAATGTAATGCGAGGGATAAGAGTTTGTGATGGGTACTTGGTATGTCTTGACTTGTGTGTAGACTCCCCGGCAACGGCGCCAGAAATCCTTCCTGCTACCTCTTGAGCACTATGTTGGTTTTCCCTTGAAGAGGAAAGGGTGATGCAGTAAAAGTAGCGTAAGTATTTCCCTTAGTTTTTGAGAACCAAGGTATCAATCCAGTAGGAGACCACGCTCAAGTCCCACGCACCTACACAAACAAATAAGAACCTTGCAACCAACGCGATAAAGGGGTTGTCAATGCCTTCACGGCCACTTGCAAAAGTGAGATCTGATAGAGATGATAAGATAATATTTTTGGTATTTTTATGATAAAGACTAAAAGTAAAGAAAGCAAAATAAACGGTAATAGAAATAACTTGCTGACGGGAGATTAATATGATAGAAAATAGACCCGGGGGCCATAGGTTTCACTAGTGGCTTCTCTCAAGATAGCATAAGTATTACGGTGGGTAAACAAATTACTGTCGAGCAATTGATATAATTTAGCATAGTTATGAGAATATCTAGGTATGATCATGTATATAGGCATCACGTCCGTGACAAGTAGACCGACTCCTGCCTGCACCTACTACTATTACTCCACACATCGACCGCTATCCAGCATGCATCTAGAGTATTAAGTTTATAAGAACGGAGTAACGCTTTAAGCAAGATGACATGATGTAGAGGGATAAACTCATGCAATATGATATAAACCCCATCTTTTTATCCTCGATGGCAACAATACAATACGTGTCGTTTACCCTTCTGTCACTTGGATCGAGCAGCGCAAGATTGAACCCAAAGCTAAGCACTTCTCCCATTGCAAGAAAGATCAATCTAGTAGGCACCAAACTGATAATTCGAAGAGACTTGCAAAGATAACCAATCATACATAAAATAATTCAGAGGAGATTCAAATATTGTTCATTGATAATCTTGATCGTAAACCCACAATTCATCGGATATCGACAAACACACCATAAAAGAAGATTACATCGAATGGATCTCCAAGAGAATCAAGGAGAACTTTGTATTGAGATCGAAAGAGAGAGAAGAAGCCATCTAGCTAATAACTATGGACCCGAAGGTTTGAGGTAAACTACTCACACATCATCGGAGAGGCTATGGTGTTGATGTAGAAGCCCTCCGTGATCGATGCCCCCTCCGGCGGAGCGCCGGAAAAGGCCCCAAGATGGGATCTCATGGGTACAAAAGGTTGCGGCGGTGGAAATAGGGTTTTTGCTCCGTATCTGGTGTTTTCGGGGTATGTAGGTATATATAGGAGGAAGAAGTAGGTCGGTGGAGCTACGAGGGGCCCACGAGGGTGGAGGGACCGCCAGGGGGTAGGCGCGCCCCTGCCTCATGGCCTCCTCATTGATTACTTGACGTCCACTCCAAGTCCTCTGGATCACGTTTGTTCCAAAAATCACGTTCCCTAAGGTTTCATTCCGTTTGTACTCCGTTTGATATTCCTTTCCTTCGAAACACTGAAATAGGCAAAAAACAGCAATTTGGGCTGGGCCTCCGGTTAATAGGTTAGTCCCAAAAATAATATAAAAGTGTATAATAAAGCCCATTAAACGTCCAAAACAGAATATATAATAGCATGGAACAATAAAAAATTATAGATAAATTGGAGACGTATCAGGTTGTCATGCTTGCAGCAGCCTAGGACTTGTAATTGCCTTATGCTCATAAAAATTTCAATGAGTGTAGCCCCCAAGTGCCGGGTCATTATGCAATAATAGGCAGGGACTTTATAGATATGATCATGTAGACTTGAACAACAACTTGTAGCCCCCAAGGGCCGGCTCAGCAAGACAATACTGAGCTGGGACTTTATATATACTTTATTAAAAATAACATCATATGATGTAACCCCACCATGGGGCTTGAACCCACGTCCACAAGGTTAAAAGTCTTGTCCTCTACCAACTAAGCAATGAACCCTTCAATATAATGGATTAAGACTTGTGTACCTTGAAATTTTTGATAGGAGCAATTGGTAGCCCCCAAGGGCCGGCTCATTACGATGTAATGAGTCGGGTATTCAATAAAGTGAGCAAAAAATGACTTTGCATTAGCCCCCAAGTGCCATGGTGCATGCTGGCAGTGACATGGGACTTGCATTTTTGATGTAATCTCAACTTGAATAATGCAGCCCCTCGGGTTGTAAGCCTGCAGCGACTCGGGACTATTCCTTTCATTGTAGAGTAAATCATATCCATTGATAAATACCAGCCATTGCGCTGAAGCGAATTTGAAAACCTTAATCATAATACTGGTTATTGATAACCATAATAAAAAATCCAGCCATGTTGGCTATTAAAGATTTGAGTAGTATAACCTGGTTTGAAAACCGGTTCCTGTGATATTTGATCATATTGTTGGTTTACCAAGCCAGTGTAGTAAGGGTGATAACCCAAAACTTGAGCACTGGTAATTATCATATATTGCCGGCTTGAGAACAAAGCCAGGCCGGGTTAATAAACATAGGTAAATTATATTCATAAAGCATTATAAACCTAAAAAATCAAGAAGGATTTAAATAGTCATAATTGTGGTGTTGTACCGATCAAGAGGGTTTTAAGCTATGGTTCGAATACGACCAAGCCCCCAAGTGATTTCCCAGGTGGCCTTACGCCAATCAAGAGGGTTTAAGCTATGGTTCGAATACGACCAAGCCCCCAAGTGATTTCCCAGGTGGCCTTAGCCAATCAAGAGGTGTTAGCTATGGTTCGAATACGACCAAGCCCCCAAGTGATTTCCCTGGTGGCCTTACGCCAATCAAGAGGTGTTAGCTATGGTTCGAATACGACCAAGCCCCCAAGTGATTTCCCTGGTGGCCTTACGCCAATCAAGAGGTGTTAGCTATGGTTCGAATACGACCAAGCCCCCAAGTGATTTCCCTGGTGGCCTTACGCCAATCAAGAGGTGTTAGCTAGGTTCGAATACAACCAAGCCCCCAAGTGATATTGTGAGTTGTGCTCAAGGGGCACCTATGTTTGAGCTGTGCTTTTGCAACAGACTCTCTTTGGTCCCTTTAATTTTTCCTAAGAACTCGAACTTGCGAGAGATTATTCCTTTGAACCGGAAATTCTTAAACCGGATATTGAGAGCTTCAAAGCTTTGTGGGAGACAGCTTTCCCTTGAGCCGAATTAACCGGAATCCTTTTTTAAGCCGGAAATTTTCTGACGGCCTTTAAATTTGCACCAATATGGCGGTTTAGGGTCCTGCATTAGATAACTTTGCAAGCCGGAGTAATTTCTCTTTTTAAAGAAAGCAATATATAATATAAAAATATACTGGATGGATTTCACCTGATACGCCAGGCCAGTAGTTATCCACCGCGGAGTTGATGATCACCATGGTGAAGCGGAAATCAATCATGGGCGAGTCCGCCGTAGGAGCAGACAGATGAGTCGGCCGCGATATTATAGGCTGGTTCGGACGGGCAAGTTGTCCTCCACGTTGTAAACCTGTGGGGACGCGTGAACTGGCCATCCGTTCATCAGGTAATGTGACACGGAGGAAAATGCCGTTGTAGAATGTTGCTAGTGCGTGCTTTATACCCGCAGTATAACAATAATTTTACCTGTATATAAAACACCAATAGGGCAGTGTAATGGTGCTCAGAGGAATAAAAATGTACTGATAAAATATAGAGAAAGGATAGTACCTGGTATTTTTGTCGGATGAACGCGGACGGTTGCCTTCCTCCCTTCTTTTTTATCCTTACGTAGGTCAGAGAGGCGCCGTCCACGGGCGGCTCAGGAGGCCGTGGTTGATCCATCTTCCAAAGCTTGACGGTAATATCAGTAGCCACAGCGGCTTGGAAAAAGAAGCAGCGCCCCTCAAAGGGCGGCGGCGGCCGGGTTCAGGGACAGCAGCGGTGGCTCATCAAGCGCGTGAACTGGGTGCATAGTTTAAAAATACACAGGCAAAGCGGCAAGATCGCGTCAATGGAGGAGGCCCGGCTGGGCGAACCACAGCAACCTGCTGGTCCGTGGGTGCAACAGTGGCGGGTCGACCCGGAGGCAGCTGGCGTTCTGAGGCCGCACCCACAACCACAGTAGCAGGGGCTCATAGGCGCGTCCCTGATGATGAGGGCCGACGGTTTGGCAGGGACCGCAGCGGTTTGTGGAGGCCCGCGCTCGGCGGTTTGGACGCAGAGGCAACAGCGACTTGAGATGAAGCCTTCTGCCATTAGCAACAATCGGACACACTTGTAAGGACGGTCATGGTGGCTCGGGAACAGCGGCTCAAGGCGACGGTAGCAGCGGAGGAGAAGCGGCCATGGAGGGGCAAACGGCGATGACGACTCCAGCAGGTCTCGGTGGTGGCGGTTCAGGCGCGGCCGGTTTGACGAGGCGACGGTGGATTGTGGACGCGCTCGTGACCACAGCAGCAGAGGCGAGAGACCGCGACGGAGGTGTGGCCGGCTCACGGCTGCGGTGATGAAAAACGGCGGTCTGAACACCGAGGGGGCGGCTCGTGGCCGAGGCATCAAACCGGCAGGGCGGTTTAGCAAGCCTGCAAGTGCAGCAACCCACGATAGTGGTTTGGAGAGAGGCCATGGCAGAGGCATCAAGCCGGCGGGGTGGCTCAAGGTCGAAACATGGTATAGCAGCGGGCGAAGTGACGCGCCGGAGGCGGCGGTTCGTGAGCAGTAGCGGCAACTTGGCCACTGTTAGTTCGTCGGGTGGATAGGCAACCTGCACATCAGCGTGATGGCGCATGTTCGGTTCCAGGTCACAGCGATGTTTTGCTCTGCAGTCAGCAGCAGGCTTTAGCAAGGATAGTAGCAGCTCCAGGAGCGGCTGGTGACGTTGAAGGCACACAAGGCGAGGGCCGGATGGAGTGGCGGGTCAACCGGTGCGCGGTGGAGATGGAGGATAGCGGTGACTTAACAGTGGGTGGCGACTCGGCTTGGTCTGAAGGCAGCTGGCGGAGGCGAAGCCGTTCGGTGGCGGCTCAGGCACGGCGGCAACCAGCGTGGAGATGGCGGCGACTCAGCCGAGGTAGAGCAAGGCCGCAGTGGCGATTCAGAGACGGAGGTTTTGAATTAATCCGGAGTGCGGCGATTCAGAGACAGCGGCGATTCACTGATTCCCTCTTCTTTTCATCGTAGCACAGCGATTCGCTCGCGGAAGAAAACGGTTTAGAGACTCCTCGGCGGCAGGTGGCTCTCAGTCAGACAATGGACAGAGGCGGCAGCAGTAGCTCGACATGGGAGATGGCAAGGTGAATCCAGGGCGGTTTAGCGCGGCTTGAGATTCTCTAGTAGCAAGCGGAGCGAAGCGGCCTGCTGTGACTCAAAACAGAAACCAAAGCTGAGACTTGAGGCCACTTGGCCCAAAGTAAAGCGGCAGAGCGCGGCCGTGTACATCTGGTTTACAAAGTTGACCGCAGCAAAGGCGGTTCACAGCAGCGCGAGGCGCGACGACTCAGAGGCCAGGGTGCAGGTCAACCGTGGCAAAGGACCGGCTCCAACCGCAGACCAAAGGAACTGTCAAGCCATCATTGAGTCCTCCGAGTCATAGCACTGCCGCTCTTTAATTTATTCCTCCAAGTACATCAAAACTGACAGGGACAACCATGGCGGCGAGTTGGTGGTGAAGATGACTCAGCGGTGGTGGCTCGGGGCCGCGAGATCGGCTGATGTAGGGCAGAACCAGCGTTGAAAAACGGGACGACCCGGCGCGGCGGGTTGGTGAGTTGCGTCCGGGTTAAGGGTCAGTTTGGTTCCCTTCCTCACCTCCATGCTTGGATAAAACACTAGCCTGGCCTCGGCCTGAGAAACTCAGAAAAGCTGCCTGACGAGGCTAGACGTGTTTGGATCATGTCCTCTGCCTGGCCAGCTGTAACTACCTGTACCAATCTATAAACAATTGTTGGCCCACATCTGTACATAGCTACCCCCACAAAAAGGTGTCATTAGCACCCCAGGCCAGCACCCAGGCTAGCACCAGGCGTCCAATTCTCGGCGCCTGGGCCAGGCTAATGACTATGCCTGGTGACCCGCCAGGCTAATCAAGATGGCAGATGCTCCAGGCCAGGCTATCATCCATTACCCAGGACATCATCCCAACAACGTCCAGGCCAGAATCAGGCAAGCTCCAGGCCAGGCATAAAAACATGAGGAAGCGAACCAAACTGACCCTAACAGCTTGAGGATTCATGACCCGCTCAAAGAAATAGAGGGATCCGCAGGCAATACGAAGCGCGCGTGACCCGGAGAGTCCGAGGCGGAGACGGTACAGGGAGGCCAAAGCGCCAGGGTCACCACGGGCGGAAGACTGCACAAGCGAGCTGAAGCGACCGTGGACCGACGAGGGCGGCTCAGCCGCGGGGTCGCGGGCAATGTCGTTGGCCGATGGCTGGTTTTTGGAGTTGGCGACTCGGAAGAGGCCGACGGTTTTTTCCATCCTGGTCCGTGTATGTTGATGTATGACACCTTGTACTATTTATTGGCTTGATGGATGTAGTACCAGCATGATCCTGACGTGGCTTCGGGACTTGATCCATCGTATTAAACAACTGATGTTTTGGCTGCAGTGAAAATACTCTGTTGATCTCGGCGATTTGTGCCTCGTTTCGACTGATTTCGGCGAGACTCCGACCTGCATCGACAATGCAAATTAACCCGGCCTCGACGGATCATCTGATCGTGTGCGCTGGCGATCAACGCAACCCTAATTTTCCCTTGATCTTAAATCTTGTACATGTCACTTTGATTGCTCGTCGATGAAGTTATCTTCTGCGCCGGCACTTTTTCATCCGGTACCTCACGAACTTCTTGATCCCTGAAGAAGTCCCTCCAAGAACTCAACACCACCGTGCGCAGGCCCCACGGTGGGCGCCAACTGTCGTGGAATCGTCACGACAGATGTCCTTAGCGTGAGGACTTAGTCGTGAGGCCAATGCATCTATGTGGTAGCTTGAGAGGGGTTGATCGGAACCGAGAGACACAACATAAGACAAGGGTTTAGACAGCTTCGGTCCCCGGGAAACATCATCCGGTAACAACCCTACATGATGTTTGTGGCTAGGTCTCATTATCATCACGAGGGAGTCGCCGTATGTCCGGCTCTCCTAGTTGTGTCTAGCCTTAAGATTATTTCCTCTCCCTCTTGGGGTGCCCTGCCCCTCCTTATATATGTTGAAGGGCGGGTTACATGACTAGTCCTAGTCGACTAGGATTACTTTATTACAAGTGGAGTCCTAGTCTTGCTTCCTTTGTGGGAGAATATTCCTTATGCCTTTCCTCTTAAGCCGGCCCACCATAACATGACCCGGCCTTCTGGGCCTTGGGCCTTGTCATCCATCTGAAACACCCGCCGGGTCACCAATGAGTTTTCAGGCTCGTGAGTCGTCAGACCATGAGCCGCTAGACTCATGAGTCGCCAATCCTCTGGCGGGTTACCAATGAAACGCCAAGTCCCAGCCGGGTCATATATCCGGCCGGGTCATACCCCGGGATATATCCCTGACAAGTGGTGAGAAAAATTCTCTAGTGATATGGTAAATGGATTTTCATAAAGTTTAAATGACACCCTAGACTCACGGGGATGAAATTTAAATCCTTTGACAAATGATTCAGTGAGAGAGTGGTGTTGATCGCACTTATCTGAAATGTAGGGACCGAGACCGGCATTGTGAACATCTTGCTCAAATTCCCCCTTAATGCCCACACGCACCATATAATCATCGCATGGCCATAGGCATGTTTTGGTGGCGGCATCTCGAATGGAACTTTCACTTGGGTCAACATAAGACCGACGAGCGGAGTTGTCACAAGAAGATGCCCCCGAGGATCTCCTCCTTGAAGAAGCCCTTCCAAATAGGTTCATCATGTTCACGTACAATTTTCTGAAATTTTTTGGGTGACAAAAATTTATCAACAAAACTTTGTACAATTGATAGCGACTACTCATAGGGATACATAGAGGCCATAGCAAACATTTAAACTACTTAGAACTCTGAGAATTCAACATGCAAGCTCATCTACAGCAACACCAAGAGTAGCTAATTATTCAAAATATAAACCACTAAACAAAAACTAATTAGACAAACGGTGGAGTCACATACCAAGCAGCAATCCCCCAAAACAGTTTCAGAAACGGAGCTTCGAGCAAAGAGATCAAAATCTGCGGGTTTGAGAGCAAGAACACGAGAGAGAGAGCAATGGAGATTTTTTCTGGAGGTAAGTGAGGATGTGGTGTGAAGGGATAAGTGAGGGGGACACGTGGGGACCACAACCCACTAGGGCGCGCCCAGGTGGGTTGTGCCCACCTGGTGCACCTCCCTCTGATATTATTTGCACCAGAAATTCTTAAATATTCAGAAAAAAAATCATATCAAATTTTCAGGGCATTCTGAGAACTTTTATTTTTGGGTCATTTTTTATTGCACGGGAAATTCAGAAAACAGACAAAATATGGCATTTTATTTTATTTAACTAATAAAAACAGAAAATAAAAGGTATGGACAGAAGGTAGTGCTTACTAAATTCATCAACTTCATACCTCCCAAAAATGATCCATTAATAAGGTTGATCATGTCTTATTAACAACCACTTTCGATTAGCATGAAACCGAAGAACTTTCGTAAATCACTAAGTTACCTCAACGGGGATGTGAATATCCCCAACAATAAGCATTTCATATTTCTTTTTAACAGTAGGTAGGGGTAGTTGAAAACTTCCAATACTGATTGTCAGAGATTTTTCAATAACATTAATACCATTCACTTGGAATTGTTTCTTCAGAAAGTGCACAGTATGCTCATTACCATTGATATGAAAAGTGATCTTGCTTTTATTGCAATCAATAACAGCCCCTGCAGTATTCAAGAAGGGTCTACCAAGGATAATCGACATGTTCTCGCCCTCGGGCATCTCAAGTATAACAAAGTCAGTCAAAATAGTAACATTAGCAACAACAACGGGCACATCCTCACAGATACCGATAGGTACGGCAGTTGATTTATCAGCCATTTGCAAAGATATTTCAGTAGGTGTGAGTTTATTCAAATCAAGTCTTTTATATAAAGAGAAAGGCATAACAATAACACCAGCTCCTAAATCACACAAAGCAGTTTTCACATAATTTCTTTTGATGGAGCAAGGTATAGTTGGTATTCCCGGATCTCCAAGTTTTTTAGGTACTCCATCTTTAAAAGTATAAGTAGCAAGCATGGCGGAGATTTCAGCTTCCAGTATTTTTCTCTTATTGGTGATGATGTCTTTCATGTACTTTGCATAAGGAGGCATTTTAAGGATATCAGTCAAACGAGTACGCAAAAAGACTGGCCTCGGCATTTCAGCAAAGCATTCAAATTCTTCATCATCTTTCTTTTTAGTTGACTTAGGTGGAAAGGGCATAGGTTTTTGAACCCACGGTTCTCTTTCTTTACCGTGTTTTCTAGCAATGAAGTCTCTTTTATCATAACGTGTATTCTTGGGTTGTGGGTTATCAAGATCAACAGCTGGTTCTATTTCAACATCATTATCTGGTTCTTTTTCATTTGCTTGAGTATTTTCATGAACCTCATCATTATCTTTTTCATTATCAGAAGGTGAGTGTTCACTACCAGGTTGAGTTTCAGCATCAGAGATAGAAATTTATTATTATTATCAGGAGGTTTTTCTACTACAGGTTCACTAGAAGCATGCAAAGTCCTATCATTTTTCTTTTTCTTCTTTTTTTAGAAGGACTAGGTGCAGTGGTGTTGTTCCTTTGTGAATTTTGTTCAATTCTTTTTGGGTGTCCCTCAGGATAAAGTGGTTCCTGAGTCTTTTACCTCCTCTAGTTGCAACCCTAACAGGAAAGTCATGTATGTTGTTATTCATTTCATCAAGCAATTCTCTTTGTGATTTAGCAACTTGTTCTAACTGAGTTTGAACCATATAAGCATGCATCCCCACACCTCTAACATCATTTGAGATTCTAAATAACAAGTCACTCAAGCAAGCAATCATATCAGAATTGTATTTCGGTTGTTTCATATCATCTGCATTGAAGTGATCTTGCTTTCTAATATAATTCTCAAACTCATAAAGGCATTGGCTAGGGTGCATATTGTGAGGGTTGTCATTATCATTGAATTTCATTAGAGAAATTACCTCTACCACCTTAGGCAGTGGTGGTGTATTAAGCCCATGTATTTCTTCAATGGGAGGTAAATTTTTAACATCCTCGGCTTTAATACCTTTTTCTTTCATAGATTTCTTTGCTTCTTGCATATCTTCATATACCCCTCTTCTTCGGAGTGGGTTTAGGCGGTGGTTCGGGAAGAGTCCAATCATCATAATTTTTCAATATGTTATTCAATAATTCTTCAGCTTGTCCAACAGTTCGTTCCCTGAAAACACAACCAGCACAACTATCTAGGAAGTCCCTAGAAGCATCGGTTAGTCCATTATAGAACATATCAAGTATTTCATTTTTCTTAAGAGGATGATCAGGCAAAGCATTAAGTAACTGGCAAAGCCTCCCCCAAGCTTGTGGGAGACTCTCTCTTCTTTAGTTTGCACAAAGTTAAATATTTCCTGTAAAGCAGCTTGTTTCTTATGAGCAGGAAAATATTTTTCAGAGAAGTAATAGATCATATCCTGGGGACTACGCACACAACCAGGAGCAAGAGTATTGTACCAAGCTTTAGCATCACCTTTTAATGAGAACGGAAATAATTTGAGAATAAAATAATAACGAGTCTTCTCATCATGAGTAAAAAGGGCGGCTATATCATTCAACTTAGTAAGATGTGCCACAATAGTTTCAGTTTCATAACCATGGAAAGGATCAGATTCAACCAAAGTAATTAACTCTGGGTCGACAAAGAACTCATAATCCTTATCATCAATAAACATAGGTGAAGTAGCAAACTTAGGATCATATTGCATTCTAGCATTCAGAGATTTTTCTTTATACTTGCATAATAATTTCTCTAGATCATCTCTATCCTTACAAGCAAGAATATCTCTAGTTGTCTCCTCATTCATAACATAACCTTGTGGTACCTTAGGCAATTCATATCTAGGAAGGCTAGTTCTAGCAGGTGTTTCAGGAGTGTCAGATTCAAGCTCATCATCAGATTCAACAACATCATGTTGTATTACTCTAGCAATTTGTTCATCAAGAAAATCACCAAGTGGCACATCATCATCATCAAGCAACTAGCATCATTCATAGTAGAAGTAGCATCATCAATAACCTGCGACATATCAGGATTAATAGCATGTGGTGGTGTTGCAAGTTACTTATAACAGAAGGTGAATCTAAAGCAGAACTGGATGGCAGTTCCTTACCTACCCTCGTCTTAGAGGGATAAATGTTAGTCTTAGCATCCTTCAGATTCTTCATAGTGATAGATTGATAATAATCCCAAGTGACTCAACAAATATAGCTATGGTCCCCGGCAACGGCGCCAGAAAAAGGTCTTGATAACCCACAAGTATAGGGGATCGCAACAGTTTTCGAGGGTAGAGTATTCAACCCAAATTTATAGATTCGACACCAGGGGAGCCAAAGAATATTTGCAAGTATTAGTGGCTGAGTTGTCAATTCAACCACGCCTGGAGATTAATTATCTGCAGCAAGTGATCATAGCAAAGTAATATGATAGTTTTGATAATAGTAGCAACAACAATAGTAATGGTAACAGTGATAGCAGTGATTTTGTAGCAAGTGCAACAGTAACGGTAGCAGTAGTAACTTAGCAAGAACAATATAAGATAAATTCATAGGCATTGGATCGGTAATTTGTTGGATAATATTCATCATGTGACAGTCATAACCTAGGGCGCTACGGCACTAGCTCTAGTTCATAAATATAATGTAGGCATGTATTCCGTAAATAGTCATACGTGCTTATAGAAAGAACTTGCATGACATCTTTTGTCCTACCCTCCCGTGGAAGCGAGGTCCAATTGGAAACTAAGGGATATTAAGGCCTCCTTTCAATAAAGAATCGGAACAAAGCATTAACACACGGTGAATACATGAACTCCTCAAACTACGGTCATCATCGGGAGTGGTCCCGACTATTGTCACTCCGGGGTTGCCGGATCATAACACGTAGTAGGTGACTATAACTTGCAAGATCGGATCTATAACATGGATATAATGGTGATAACATAAACGCTTCAGATCTGAAATCATGGCACCCGGGCCTAAAGTGAAAAGCATTAAGCATGGCAAAGTCATAGCAACATCAATCTCAGAACATAATGGATACTAGGGATCAAGCCCTAACAAAACTACCTCGATTACATGATGAATCTCATCCAACTCCTCATCGACCAGCGAGCCTACAAAGGAATTACTCACTCCCGATGGGGAGCGTCATGGAATTGGCGACGGAGAAGTGTTGATGATGACGAAGAACGAAGACCCCCCTCTCCAGAGCCCCAAACGGACTCCAGATCTGGCCTCCCGATGAAGAACAGGAGATGACGGCGGCTCTGTCTCGTGGATCACGATAATTCTTTCCCCTTATTTTTTTATGGAAAAATAGGATTTTATAGCGTTGGTTTTAGGGTTTGCAGGGCCACCTGGTGGGGACAACCCACCTGGGCGCGCCTGGGGGGCAGGCGCGCCCTGGTGGGTTGTGCCCACCCAGGTGCCCCCCTCAGGTGGCTCTTGGCTGCAGAAAGTCTCTTTATTGATAAAAAAATCCACGCAAAGTTTCATTCCATTCCGAGAACTTTTATTTCTGCACAAAAACAACACCATGGTAGTTCTGCTGAAAACAGCGTCAGTCCGGGGTTAATTTCATTCAAATCATACAAATTAGAGTCCAAAACAAGAGGAAAAGCGTTAGGAAAAGTAGATACGTTGGAGACGTATCACGGGGTTGTCACGCCAACCATGCTTCTACAACTATTGCTACCGTTTAGCGATAACGTAAAGCATTACATAGCACTTAATGATTGACACATATGTCATTTTAACATATAATGAGGCTAGCCAACTTGCCTCCAGATAGCTCCCTCGCGCGCAGCCCTTTATAGCCGTCTGATCTGGCCTTCGGCGTGTCTAAACCGTTGGATATTTGCCTTACGGTCAAATCTTTTTCACCTCACGGTTGTTTTTCGTGTCCAATGACGGGTGGGCTCGCCTCGAGCTTGCATTGGCTGGGTCAACCCCGCGCTTATGCGAGAGGTTTTTGCCCAATCCACGCCTCACGCGCCGCATTGACCTGCTTGCCCAATCCCCTCGTCCCACACCAGCTGAACCCTAGCCCCCTTTCCCCGATACCCACAGCAGCCGCCTCCTCTCCATTCCCCCAGGCCGCCGGCCTTGCCTCTTCGCTCGTCTCCTCCTCTCCTCTTCCATGCCACCATGGTTCCAGATTGGGCGCAGGTCGCCGTCGTGCAAGAGCAGGGCATCGGGGTCTTCGCGGAGGAGTGGAGGGGGAGGATGCGGAGGACAGGGCGAAGGAGGTGGCTGGCGAGGAGGACAAGCAGCAGGGAGAAGGAGAAGGGTGATAGCTCGCACACCGTCCTCCTCCCCGCGGCGGTTGGCTGGTTGACTCGTCGCGCCAACGCGTCCTCACCTCCTTAGCGCCATGAGAGGCGCGGCCTCTGCCTCTGGAAGAAGCAGCAGGGATTGGTGGAGCATCGAATGCGGTCGGGGTCAACGGTTGAGGGAGGGTCGCCCACCGGAGCAGCAGGAGAAAGACTTTGAGGTGGTTCAGATTTGCCTCTACATCCTTTCTCTCTTTTCCTAGGTTTTGATCTCCTGTACATATTTTGGCCACCTAAGTTCTATCCGCTCTCTGTCAATTTCAGTGAAGCTGCATCATCCAACATAGCGAGATGAAGTACTCAGAAAAAATCGCAGCAAGTGCGATTGATACTCAGGGAATTGATCTGATTCTGAATCTTCCCTTCTTCCGGTACTTATTTCACACTCTCTCTGATTGGTCAATGTGCTATGCAAATCTGTTTGATATATGGATTAAATTTGCTTTTGTACATGTCTGCATCGTACTTAATGTTATTCCCTTCTGAATTAGCAAGATTTAGACGATAATTCACAACAATGTCAATGTTAGGTTTGATTCACCACCAGTGCTCTTTAGTTTACAAAGGGTTTTTAATTCAGCATTCAACTCCGCCTTCGTCAGTATAAAAAATTCATAAAGAGATTTGGTCTCTTCTTTATTATCTCGGTGCATTATGTACTATGCATGGCACTAACCGTGAGTATTTTTGCCAGTCAGTATGCATTGGTCTACTTTGGATCTTTTTTGTCTTACTTTATACTTGTTTTGCTATTTGTCGTGTATGCACATGATTTGGATTGATCTACTTAGAAGCATGAGTTTATGAAAATTAATATCTACTAGGATTGCTCTGCTCCTGTTGACATGCGATGGCAATTGTGACATGACAGAGTTGTCTGAAGTGGAATGGATTGTCGTCACCTTTGACTAAGCTGTCGAGCCCAAGAACTGTGGCAGACTGGTGGCCCAGTTGTTCAACTTCTCAACACCGTTTAATTTTGTCTTTGGCTGTCCTTGCATCCACTCAGCAGAGAACTATCTATACTGAATTTCTGCTCTAGATAACTTATACTCATATAATTTATCTCTAATACCCAGTCCAAAACATTAGTTTCAAAATGTAACTCTTTGCAGCCCTAATTTGACAGTACTTTGAGTGTTCTATAGGAACAGGAGTGAGCAAAGACGAAGTCACCTGAGACGGGAAAAAACAGAAGTATATGTTAATAACCAGATTTTCAACTTTTGTTGACCTTTTATTTTAACTGAATGATATGTTCTAGCATTTGAGCTACTAATCATAAATATTCAGTCGGCTATCCGTAAGACGCCACATGTTCTTAGCTGCTATATTTTATACCTGAAATTATTTTCTAAGTCCACATAACGAAGGCAGAAGTCATGAAAATTATGAAAGCCTTTTTGAAAAAATGAAATTACAGAAAGGATCTTGGAAAAAAGAATTACTTGTGAACAATCATTTTGACTGATGAGCTGATCTCTGCCTAATGAATCCACTGAGAGATTGGAGAGCTTTTCTGCTGCATGAGAAAGAGCCACAGATGGCCGACTAATACCCATTATAGCAGGATTCTGCATATGATGTGCATACACAAGGTGCCGCTGGGTGATACGGCAGTTCTCTGAACATAGAATACTAGATTAAAGCACTCACAGTATTTCTTCAGGCACTCAGATCTCTTGCAGTGGCACCCCTTTGTATGCTTACCCACAGGAGGGCCTTCTGCCAGTTTGCATGATAAAAATACAAGTGATTGTTTGAAAATATACATTGTGCTCTACCTCGCCGTTCTGGGCTGCATGTGGAGGGATATTCCCAATTTTGGGCATAAAGGCCACAGGGTTTCTTTCAAGGCACTAGGCAATCACGAATAGCTCATATATTCAGGGTATGCGCCCCTTGTGCTATATTTATAGCAGGTTGTACTCGGCATATATTGTGAGATTTAATCTGGTAGAGAAGAAGGACCGAGATAGTCTGGTCTTACCTACATATATGAGTCGTTATTGAGGACTGAGCATCAAGCGTGATTCCGTTTCCAGTCCATGTAGATTAGGCATTGGACGACTTAGCTAGAAACTTTATAGGTTTTTAGTATATATATCTTCAGTTATGTTGTCATGATTTGCTTCTTCTGAACCTTGATAATACTATCCTGGATTTGTGACAACAGTCTACAAATTTTTCCCTTTATTTTTTATCATTGTGAAGAACAAATCTACAAAATTCAACTGGTTGTGAACTCATCAAGTACGAGACCTCTGTCTAATATCATTTCTGCAGGTCAAACTTGAAAGGATGTCAGCCGATTGCTTTTCCAAAACTGATGTTTCATGTCTTGAAACTTTCCCCATTTTTCTTTTCAGAGGACAAAGGACATCCGGATTAGTTAGCTTCTTTTTACAGTTCCTATCCATTGAACTATATGCAGTTTTCAGCTAGACCTCGTTTTACAGTGCCTATCCATTGAACTATATGCAGTGTCAACAAACATTGTGAGATGCGATGGCTGCAATGGTGGGGCCAAACAATCCTACGGCAGCAGCAATAGTCATCCCATGATAAATCTCTGTTAAGTGCTCCTTTCTCTTTACCTCTTTACTCCCGTGTCTCTGATTTTGATGTCATAGTCTATGTTTTTAGCTAGACACCGTGTTTGCGGATTTCATAAAGAAGGGTAGATGAAGAAGCTATCAGAAGATTTTGTTGAACGAAACTTGCATTCTGATGTTACGAGTGTAGAAATATATTCTGCATTTTTAGGAAATTAGATAATAGGACCTGCTAAAGGAGAACTTTGGTTAAGCTATTTCTTTATTTGTTTGTGCAACCAACCTTATTTGGTTCTGATTGGAAGATAATACGACCGGCTAAAGGAGATCTTTGGTAAAATATGTCTTTATTGCAACCATGCTTATTTGGTTGTGACGAGCTAAAGTATTGAAGTATATGCAGTGTCAACAAACAGCGTGAGATGATATAGCTGCAATGGTGTGGGGCCAAACAATCCTACGGCAGCAACAATAGTCAGCCCACAATAAATCTCTGTTAAGTGCTCCTTTCTCTTTACTTCTTTACTCCTGTGTCTCTGATTTTGATTTCATAATCTATGTTTTTAGCTAGACACCATGTTTGCGGATTTCATAAAGAAGGGTAGATGAAGAAGCTATCAGAAGATTTTGTTGAACAAAACTTGCATTTTGATGTTACGAGTGTAGAAATATATTCTGCATTTTTAGGAAATTAGATAATAGGACCTGCTAAAGGAGAACTTTGGTCAAGCTATTTCTTTATTTGTTTGTGCAACCAACCTTATTTGGTTCTGATTGGAAGATAATACGACCGGCTGTACAAACTTCTATTGAGTAAAGCTCATTGTTAAGTTCAGATATAATTATGTGTCTCGAATTCTTGTTATTTTTCATTTCTTATGTGAAATAAATCATCAGTGGCATACTTGGTTTCCCATATTGTTTTTGGTTATTGATTTAAAGTGACCTTTTCTGATTTTGCAAACCAGAGGGGTTGTTCCAGTTATAAATCTATATTGCTACTTCTTTTGGCTGCTATAAAATGCTAAGCACAAATTGTTGCAATATTAGTTCTTAACTTCATGAGCAATGAATGTAATATTTTACCGGAGATCATACTCACCGACGACACCGTACACAATACAATGTTGATTACAATGCCCTTTGTAGCGCCATCATTGGACAGTTTCTCCCGACCTTTAACCTATGTGTAGAATGTGGAAACAATTGAGGATAGGGTGGCTATCCCTATATCACAGGTCTGACGGTGCATCAGGAATTGCCATGTAGTTGCATGTCTGTCAAGAGTCTAAGCATGTGAAAGTTGGGTTACCTCTATATTTGTAAGAGTTGGAACTTGGTACGGTTTTGCTAAATAAGATGATAGCTCGCGTTTTCTGGATGACCCAATGCTTCTTTGGTGAAATTTGATCAGTCTTACATATACATTTGAAATATTATGTTGTATACAGTTCATCAGGCACTGGAATTTGCCGGACATCAGAAGCTATCGGCACTTTCGTCTGAGCTGCTGTCCGAACGTTCGTCAGAGCTACTATCAGCACTTCCATCGGAACTAATATCCACAGGAGATCTCCTCATGCTCAGCCGTGGCAGAAACCTATGGAATCATGGATTTTCAATCAAAACAGCCTAATAAAGGCACATTAATATGCCAGCGTAAAAATCCGGCACATCATATACCCATGGAAATGCGGTTGAAAAAGCAAGATCGAATCGCAACCTAATCAACCTATACACCAATAACCATTGGAATAACTACAAGGATTTATTTGCATCCGTATACATACCTAAATAGAAAGAATTATAGCACAGGATCTATCATGCCTAAAAAAAGACACAGGAGGAGTAAAAATCGGCATAGAAAGAGGGGAAATGCAAGATCCAGATAAATGAGAACTAAATCCATGCATGCAGAGAAATCCGAAATCAAAGGAAAAAAGAAATCTCACTTGAAATGCTTCTCTCCAACTGAGGAACCGAGGAAGAAAATGGGATAAACAGGTTCGGTGGATGCAGTCCCTACCACTTCAATATTCTACTCCTGACGGGCCACACACATTGTTGTTCGTGCGTTAGGCCATGTAACATATGGTCCATTCGAATATCTATGCCTCCATACACACAACACAAAGAGGTTCTTTTTTCTTCGTGCACATGGAAAATAAGAGTTTGGTGCAAACATTGCTAAAAATACATCCATAGCTGGTCTATACATCTTATACAAATGTCTTTTTTAGCTTAGGTTTCTCATCATGATGACCATATTTTAAAACTAAAACAATGCTTGCTTAGCTGGTCTGTACATGTTATACAAATATTTTCTTTTTCCAAACTCAGATTCCACAACATGATAAACATATTTTCAATATAGCATGGTTTAACACATGATCCTTGCAAAATGAAACTATTTTCATCGACAACATGGCTTTAGCGGGTCTCTGCGCCATTTGGCGCAACGGGTCAACTAGTACAATAATTAAAGACAACCCTATGGCTCCTACCGGTTGCCGTATTCATCGACATGCAAGTCGTGATAATCTATACAAAACATGATTATCTCATACATCAAATATATCTCATCATGTCTTTGACCATATCATATCAGAACATACCCTGCAAAAACAAGTTAGACGTCCTCTACTTTGTTGTTGCATGTTTTACGTTGTTGTTATGGGTGACTAGTAAGAACCGTTCTTACCTACGCAAAGCTGATACGTCTCCAACGTATCTATAATTTTTTATTGTTCCATGCTATTGTATTATCATTCTTGGATGTTTTACAATCATTTTATAGCAACTTTATATCATTTTTTGGGACTAACCTATTGACATAGTGCCCAGTGCCAGTTGCTGTTTTTTGCTTGTTTTTTTACTTTGCAGAATATCAGTACCAAAGAAGTCCAAATGCCACGAAACTTTTTGGAGTTGTTTTGGACCAGAAGACAACTTGGGAGCCAAGGAAGCACCTGGGGGAGGCCTGTGGGGCCCACAAGACACCTGGGCGCGCCAGGAGGCCCAGGCGCGCCCTAATGGGTTGTGGGGCCCATAGGGGTCTCCTCCTCCACCTCTCAGCTCAATAAATCCTCAGAAATTCCAGAAACCCTAGGGGAGCAGACGAAACACAATTCCAGCCGCCGCAAGTTCCAAAACCACGAGATCCAATCTACACCATCACGGAGTGGTTCATCATCTTCTTTGGTGCCTCTCCGATGATGCGTGAGTAGTCCACCATAGACCTACGGGTCCGTAGGCAGTATCTAGATCGCTTTCTCTCTCTTTTTTGATTCTCAATACAATGGTCTCTTGGAGATCTATTTGATGTAATGACTTTTTGCGGTGTGTTTGTTGGGATCCGATGAAGATCGAGATTATGATCAGTTTCTATCCATGAATATTATTTGAGTATTCTTTTGATCTCTTATATGCACGATTACTTATAGCCTCCTATTTCTTATTCAAATCTTTGGTTTAGTTAGGCCAACTAAATCGATTTTTCTTGCCATGGGAAGAGGTTCTTTGTGATGGGTTCGATCTTACGGTGTCCTCACCCAGTGACAGAAGGGGTAGCGAGGCACGTATGTATCATTGCTATTAAGGATAACAAGATGGGGTCTATTCATACATGAATAGATCTAGTCTACATCATGTCACCGTTCTTATTGCATTACTCCATTTCCCCATGAACTTAATACACTAGATGCATGCTGGATAGCGATTGATGTGTGGAGTAATAGAAGTAGATGCAGAACCGTTTCAGTTACTAATCTTGGACGTCATGCCTATATAATGATCATTGCCTTGGATATAATCATGATTATCTAATCTTCCATCAATTTCCCAACAGTAATTTGTTTACCCACCGTATGCTATTTTCTCGAGAGAATCCACTAGTGAAATCTATGGCCCCCGGGTCTATCTTTTATCATATTGCTTTCCGATCTACTTTTTATTCGTTTTTGTTTTCAAATCTATTATTCCAAAAACCCAAAAATACCTTGTTGCACTTTTTATTTGCATCTTTTATTTCGTGTTTTATTCAGATCTATTTATCCAAACTCATACTATTTAATCTATCTTTTACCGTAGAGGGATTGACAACCCCTCTTAGGCGTTGGGTTGCCAGGATTTGTTCATTCTGTGTAGGTACCGTTTACATAGTGTTGCCTGGTTCTCCTACTGGTTCGATAACCTTGGTTTCATAACTGAGGGAAATACCTACCGTAGTTGTGCTGCATCATCACTTCCTCTTTGGGGAAATGCCGACGCGGATACAAGCAATCAAAAGCCACAACAGTGATATTCAAGTTGCTATTTATCCTTCTACAAGGACCGCCTTTGTCGAATCCGATTCAACTAAGGTGGGAGAGATAGACACTCGACAGCCATCTTTATGGAATAAGTTGCATGTTAGTCGATGGAACCGGTCTCATGTACGTGGACATGTAAAGTTGGTCCGGGCAGCTTCATCCCACAATACAGCTGAATCAAGATAAGACTAAGGAAGGAAGCAATCTGAATATCAATGCCCACAAACTCCTTTGTGTTCTACTCATGATGTCATCTACGCATATACCTAGCTCTGATACCACTTTTGAGGAACGTTGCATGAGAAACAAAAAATTTCTACGCTCACCAAGATCAATCTAGGAGATGCACATCTATGAGAGAAGGGATTGGATCTACATACCTTTGTACATCGCTAAGAGAAAGCGTTAAGAAACGCGGTTGATATAGTCGAACGTCTTCGCGATCCAATCACAATCCGTCCATGAACTCCCAATCAAGTGTCGAACGTACGGCACCTCCGCGTTCAACACACGTACGGCTTGATGACGCCTTCACCTCCTCGATCCAGCGAGCGATGGTGAAGTAGTAGCTCAAGTTCTCCGGCAGCACGACGGCGTGGTGGCGGTGGTGGTGGAGCAATTTCAGCAGGGCTTCGCCAAGCCTAGCGGAGAATGAGAGGAACTACGAGGGAGATGAAGGGCAGCACCGTGGCAATGATGGGTGTGGCTGCCCTCCCTCTCCACCTCGATATATAGGGGGAAGGGAGGAGGGGTGGCGCCCTAGGGTTTCCCCCTAGGTGGGGGCGGCAGCCACCAAGGGGAGGCGCCCCCTAGGTGCCTTGCCTCCCAAGCAAGGGGGGCGGCTGCCCTAGGGGGCGCCCCACCCACTTGGTCGAGTGGGCTAGGGTTTGGGGTGGCCCCCAGCCCCTTGTGGGTTGGTGTGCTCCCTTCCCTTGGCCCATGAGGCTCCCAACACTTGTCGCCCCCCCCCCCCCCGAAACCCTTTTCGGTGTTCCGGAGATAACCCGGTACCTCCCGGAACACTTCCGGAATCCGATTCCCTTCGTCCTATATATCATTCTTCACCTACGGACCATTCCCGAGTTCCTCGTCATGTTTAGGGTCTCATCCGGGACTCCGAACAACCTTCGGTCACCAACATAATAACTCACCTATACTTAGATCGCCACCAAACATTAAGTGTGTAGACCCTGCGGGTTCGAGAACTATACAGACATGACCGAGACACCTCTACGGTCAATAACCAATAGCGGGACCTGGATGTTCATATTGGTTCCTACATATTCTACAAAGATCTTTATCGGTCGAACCTTGATGCCAAGGATTCTGCTAATCCCGTATGCAGTTCCCTTTGTCCATCTGTATGTTACTTGCCCGAGATTCGATCGTTGGTATCTCCATACCAAGTTCAATCTCGTTACCGTCAAGTCTCTTTTACTCGTTCCGTAATAGAAGATCCCGTGACTAACTCCTTCGTCACATTGCTTGCAAGCTTAATGTGATGCAGTATTACCGAGAGGGCCCAGAGATACCTCTCCATCATACGAAGTGACAAATCCCAGTCTTGATCCATGCCAACTCAACAGACAACCTCTAAGATACCTGTAGAGCATATTTATAGTGACCTAGTTGCGTTGCGATGTTTGATACACACAAGGTACTCCTCCGGTGTCAGTGAATTTCATGATCTCATGGTCATAGGAACAGATACTTGACATGCAGAAAACGATAGCAATAAACTTGATACGATCATATGCTATGTTTATAGTTTGGGCCTTGTCCATCACATCATTCTGCTAATGATGTGATCTCGTTATCAAATGACAACTCATGTCTATAGCCAGGAAACCATAGCCATCTTTGATCAACGAGCTAGTTCGGTAGTGGCTCACTAGGGACATATTGTTGTCTATGTATCCACACATGTATTTGAGTTTCCAGTCAATACAATTATAGCATGGATAGTAAACGATTATCATGAACAAGGAAATATAATAATAACCACTTTATTATTGCCTCTAGGACATATTTCCAACACCGGTGATGAGAGAAGGAGCCCCACTCCTCACTCGGCCACTAAATCATACCAGCCCGGTGGAACTAAGAAAGTGAAGGGAACCAAGGCTGGAGACAATTATCTCAAGTAAGGATTTGATGGCATTGTCATGGCAAGGAAAGAGTATGCCGACAAAAAAATTGTTGAATCTCAAAGGAATTGAGGAGAGGGGAGATACGGAGTGGCAGAGGGCGGCGACTGGGGAGGGAAAGGTTGAATTCAAGGAGAGGAATGCGACGGCAGAAGAATACAGAATGGTGGATGAGAAGGCACTCAAGTTTATGTTCATGGACATATCTACTCTTGGTCCCAAGGCACGAGCGTATGTCGAGCTTTGTCGTGATGAAATGATCATGAAGAAGCAAATTCTCATGAGAAACATGATGGGAGGAGGAATGGGAGGGATGAGAGGTGGAATGGGAGGAGCCATGGGAGGAATGGGAGGTGGAGTGAGAGGCTACATGAATATGATGGGAGGTGCTATGTGATATGTCTCCAACATATCTATAATTTATGAAGTATTCATGCCATGTTTACAACAATTTTATATGGTTTTGGTATGATTTGAATGGAACTAACCCGGACTGACGCTGTTTTCAGTAGAACTACCGTGGTGTTGTTTTTGTGTAGAATTAAAAGTTATCGGAATTGGACGAAACTTTTTGACCTTTTTTTGGAAGAAAAGAAAAATACCGAAGCAAAGAACCACTTGAGGGGGGGCTGCTGCCCACAAGGCACCGGGGCGCGCCACCCCCCCCCCCCCCCTGGCGCGCCCTCGTGGGTAGTGGGCCCCCCTGAGGCCCATCTTCGCGTGAAACAGACGCCAAAAATTCCTATATATTCAGAAACCTCTAAAAGTTAACCTAGGTCAGAATTTCCACCGTCGCAAGACTCTGTAGCCACGAAAAACCAATCTAGACCCTGTTCCGGCACCCTGTCGGAGGGGGGAAATCATCACCAGAGGCCATCTTCATCATCCCGGCAGCCACCATGATGAGGAGGGAGTAGTCCACCCTCGGGGATGAGGGTTTGTACCAATAGCTATGTGTTTAATCTCTCTCTCTCTCTCGTGTTCTTGATTTGGCACGATCTTGATTTATCGCGAGCTTTGTTAATATAGTTGGATCATATGGTGTTTCTCCCTCTCTATCTTGTTGTGATGAATTGAGTTTTTCCTTTGAGATTTCGTTATTATCGGGTTGAATACTTTTATGGATTTGAGAGCACTTGATGTATGTCTTGCTATGAATACCTGTGGTGATAATGGGGTATGATATTGATTCACTTGATATATGTTTTGGCACTCAACTCACGGACCCAGGTGACATTGGGGCTAATCTATGCATAGGGGTTGATGTACGTTTTCGTCATTGTTTCTCTGGTAGAAATCTTGGGGCACTCTTTGAGGTTCTTTGTGTTGGATTGAATATTATGAATCTAAAATTGTTTGATGCATATCGTATAATCAACTCACGGATACTCGTGGTGACATTAGAGTTGGTTAATGTGTATCATATGGTGTTATTTTAGTACAAACTCTTGGGCTATTTGTGACACTTATAGGGATAGCTCGATAGATTGATCGGAAAAGATAACTTTGAGGTGGTTTCGTACCCTACAAACAATTTCTTCTTATGTTCTCCGCTAGATAAGAACTTTGGAGTGATTCTTCATCGCACGTTGAGGGACGGTTATATGATCCAATTATATTAGCATTGTTGAGAGATTGCACTAGTGAGAGTATGAACCCTAGGCCTTGTTTTCAAGCATTGCAATACCGTTTGTGCTCACTTTTGTTATTTGCTACCTTGCTGTTTTATATCGTTCCTATTACAAAAATCAATATCTCCTATCATTACTACACTTGTATCACCATCTTTTTCTGAGCTAGTGCACCATCTCTCCGTCTTGGTTTATTGCTCCCATAGTACTTTATGCTAAACTTTGACAATAGATTTAAATAAGAAAATAATAATGCAAGTCAAAAATAATTATTCGTTGAATTCGTATTTGAACATAGTTTTTAGTGATATTATTTTCTGTTATACACATTAACATTTTGGCAGTCAAATCTAAAGTCAAAATTTAGCACAAAATGCGAAGGGACCAATAAACCAGGACGGAGGTAGTAATACATTTGGTCTGTACTTTGGGATCCGGTAATGACTAAGAGCGTCTACAGCCGGGTGCTCCACATTCGTATCAAATGCTCGGGCAGGCCGCCCGGGCGCCAACCGAGCGTGCAACCCCTCCATTGGCGCGTCGAGGGGTTGGCGAGGCGGAGTCCGACTCAAACATGGCACGGCGTGCCCGCCGTGCGAGGCAGTGGGTGCGGGAGGCGGCAGCAGCTCTCGCGGCGGTTGACATCGGCGAGGCAGAGTCACATTCTCTAACGCCCTGTATGGTGCAGCAGTCAGGACGCCGCAACCGCGTCGTGGTGGATGTCGCCGGCTCGTCCCAGGACTGATCCATTATCGATCTGACGTCCACTAGCACCGTTCGGTTTCCAGGCTCTGACGAGAAAGAGTAGGGCATGGGAGACGGCGGCGCCTTGTTCGGTGAGCCGATTCGTGTAGCATGCCCTACTCTACCTTGCCGGAGACCGGACCAACACTCCTAGGGGCGCAGCCGGCCGCCGGGCATGGGCACAGCGAAGCTGGACGAGCTCTGCTCAAAGATCGCTCAATTGTATGTAATAATATGGATTTGAGGTATCCCAATGTGAAATGCATTATTAGAGACGTGACCAGTCACTGTCCACGGACGCGCCGAACGTTTGATGGGTCAGATTTGTCAAGTCCGGCTATAGATGCTCTAATGAGTGTTGCCTTGTTGGTTTGGCCGGGGCAGTGCATCCATCCATTATCATCATGGAGAAATAAAGGGCAACATATGTAAGCGCCACCGTCTCGGTGCAACTCCGAGCTTTTCTTGGCAAAAACCAACCTGAACTTTGGACGTGTGAGCAGACATGGCAAGCAAGTTTTCACCGTCGACGCAAGGAGAAAGCGCAAGACCTTTCACCGCCTGAACCATAGGTTGTCGTTGCCGTACAGGGAAGAACAATCCAGAACCAGACGGTGAGTATTAACACACACCCCCCCCCCCCCCCCCCCCCCCCCGAGCACCTCAGCCTCAAATCAAACTAATTTACAATCATTTCTGTTGAATTTCTCGGTTCCGAGCATTGGGCAGCGCAGGCATTGGAACGTTTCTTTCATCATCTGCGCACAAAAAGACCTTCTTGCGTGGCTTCTGTTCCTTTTCCTGGTCATTTTCTCTCGGAAGAAGTTTCCTGAGTTGACTAATTACATAAACTAGAAGATACCCCGCACGTTGCTGCGAGAACTTGTTGTGATTTTTCGTAGTGCTACATGGAAAAAATGAACAATGTCGCGGTAGAATAGCATGCAAAACTACTTAAAGAGACAGTATATTTCAAATGTGAGAGGAGGCAAGGAGAAGACAGCATAAAACACTGGGTACATTGCGGAAGCTTCTGAAGTTGTCCATACAATTAACTTTCTATTGAGCATAAACAAATTATCTATTCTATTTGAAATTCATCATCCTATGTGAGGTCCCTTCTATTTGCTATGAATGCCTATACAGTCGAGAAGGTGTTCCACTTGTCAATTCCCCGGAACAACAACAAATATGAAATGACTAAAAGTATATGAATTAGTTATGGAGCAAAGTCGCACGCAAGAACCATGAGGAAGCCATAAATATGTGATCTTGAGAAAACCACAGCTGGAGGAAAATAGCCTGTTTTAATGACGATCTCTAACAAAGTAGTTGACACATTGTTATTCAGTTGCAAAAAATATGATAAGAGAAATATGTGTACTTTTACATATGAGAAAATGGCAACATGGATCAGTCAGAAGTTATTAGTTGGTTAAGTGTAATTTTTATTAAAGGTATATGCTACTGTACTACCCTTTGCTAGATACATAAATTAGACTTGATGCAATAGATATGCTACTGCACTAACTTTTGTCAGATATAAAATTATACTTGATGCAGTAGTTTTTGGACGCGCATTGTGTGATCATGAAAAAAGAACATGCTCTTTGCATTCTTCTCCCAAATAACTCCAAAGTGAACAATTTTAATTATCGTCCACATTAACTCAAAAATTAATGTTGATAAAAAAATAACTTGGGATTAGCTGCCATTGTGACTTGAGAATCAATAATGTAAAAAGATGGTGAGCAGCCACACTTAGAATAAACAATCCTACATCGGATAAATTGACGTTTCTTGTTGAATCCAAAAGAGATCAAGATGGCATGCCCTCAAACAAATGCAATGTATGATAGCCATGTGAGCCATGTGTCAGATCCCCTATTGTACTGCCATCTCTTTTGGATAACCTGCGATATCAACATAGTTTAAACCTGCAATCTGTCGGATAGCCTGCAATCAAGATAAACATGGTTAAAACCATGCGCTTTTTTCCTGAATGTGCCAAAACAAAATTTGCGTCACTGCATAATCCAAAAAGACGGCATCAGTATGCAGATCACAATTTGTCAATTACACATTCCCAGAACATTGGCTGACAAAAATAACCGGCAACTAAATTAACTGCTAGATACTGTGGCAGTAAAGTAGTAGGGTGATTGAAATAGGACGCCTGCAATGTAGAGGCCTCCAGATTCATCCCTACAAGCATGCATGGTACCAGCAGGCGTGAGCGTGGACGGCTGAGGTTGCAAATTCATCTTGTCATGGAGAAACCTTGGAATAAAAAATTATGCTCGGGGTGGAGACAGATGCCATAGAGAAGGTGGAGACAACAAGTTGACTTGCCGAGGGAGATACCTGGGAGGGGTGGAGACTGGAGACAGATGCCATAGAAAATGTGGAGAAGAAGAAGGGGATGGCTCACCGGGGTTGATGGGTTGAGATTTCAATCGAGGGGGGACGTTCACAGCCAGCAGTTGCGGCGGAGACGACCGAAGGGGCAGGTCCACGTACCACTGCTTGAAGGCGAGCGAAGCTGCTATATATAACTCACTGTATGATATAACTACTCCATCTGCTACTCTTGCTCGGAGAATATGTAGAGGAAGGATTAAATTCATCAATGCCATCTGCTTTTAGTACGTGAGTGGACATTGGAGAAGATGAAGAGGAAGCGTATCAAACTAATAATGGGGAAGATGAAGTGAAGCGTACAGTGGATTTGCAGGAGAAGAAGTGTCCGTGGAGACGGGGGAAATAGAAAATGACGTGAGATTGTTAGCGGTAACATGGGTGACATGGTAGACCGCACGAACAGAACCGGAATTTCTCTTCTACTAGCAAAATGGCCCGTGCGTTGCAACGGGAGAAAAGAATACCACACGCTCTTAATTTATAAAAAATGATCTATAATCTGAGTATTTGTAGCTACGGCCCAAACAAAGATGGTCTTTGCCAACAAAAGCGCAAGTTCAAGATTCCACGTGTCTTCTATTTAAACACGGCTTGCATCTAGATTTAATACGTAGAAAGAAACAGGCAAGTGATCTTCAATTTCGTCTCCAATCCTGATTTTGCTGAGATGTTCATCCACAATCTGGATCAGTACCGATGTGAAACAAAGACGGATAATGCACTGTTGATTAAGATCGCACCCCATATAATGTTTTTTTAATGGTTAACAGGTAAAATATCATCATATTCAGATTCTATATATTTTTCTAATCAAATTCCATATATATAATGTTAAATTTGAAGTTACGGTTTAAAAGATATGAGTATTTAAAAAACATTTGATATGTACTGCGGGTTTAATGTCGGAAACATCGGAGGGTTTTCTATAAAATAGTATGACGGACTAAGAATACCTATTTCTTTTATTAGTAGGTATAGAATAGAAAACAAATGGAAAAAAATACGAAACGGAAATCCCTGACATGGCTTGTTTGTCGACTTGCTGAGGTTTAGCGAGTAGCAGTGAAAAAACTCCAGAAGGAGAAGCTTAGTGAGTAGCAATGAAGTAAATGCGGCATGATAAGCTATGTGGAAAACCGGAATGTCAGTCCTTTAGAAGACGTTGTTACTGATAGAACTGGGCTCCTCGCCATCAATGACGGTCGCGGAGCAGACCAACGGCGCCATTCTGGGTGTCGGTGACCAAACGGCGGACGACCCGCGTCCCAACCACGCCTTAGGCTCGAGTGGCCGCAGAATTCGGCCAGACGGTGGAGGAAGCGTACAGGGGCGTGCATGGCATGCACGTAGAGGCATGGTCGTCGTGGGCACAGCATGCAGTGGGAGGAGAAGGAGACCGGAGGGAGGTGAGGAGGAAAAGCGGCGGACGTTCGGCGCTCCGGTGGCAGATTGGGCTGGGATCGCCTGTGCGGGTTGACCGACGGCCGTGCGATGGCTGTCCGGGATGAGCAGGCATATTGGATTGGGATCCCCTGTGTGGGTTGTGCGGCGTCATCGTGGGAGGGAAGAAATTTGGTCGTTTTCCACCGTCGTCCGTAGCTGCATGGTAAGGCCGGTGATCAGACTGATTTGTTTTAGGAACGGAATCAGACTGATTGGTTCGTGTTTGTAAACTGAATGCTGACGTGGCATTAAGAGAATTGTTTGTAGTGGGGAGCAACTTTTTAAAAATGTAAGATAAAATAGTCTTTTGGTCACCCGCAAAAATTAAAATAGTCCTCTCGAGCAAGAATTAATATCACATTCGCAAACGTGTGAGCTCGGCTGTTTCTATGTGAAATAGCGGTGAGCCGATACGACATCATCCTTGGAAATATTTGATGAATTCATGGAGACAGAGCACCTACACACATGGACTTTTCAGGTTTCTTTACAAGATAGGGCGTGTGGCCAAATGATTCGGTTTGTCTTTGTATCAATGGATAAGATGTTGCTAGACTCCTACAGGACGTCCTATAATTGGTGGAAGATATTGTGCGTAGGGTAGTTCAGATACGGCACGAGCATGCAGCTACATGCGGCGTCTTGTGGAACAAACGGACAAGAGTCTTTCAGTTTCTATAATCTACTCGGACAAGCATACAATGATGACCCATGAAGCAATCAAAGCATCAGCTTATACAACTGCTACACACAAAAGTATATAGGGCACGTCAGCATTGCAATAACAACGTTGGCTCTAGACAGTAACGCTTTTGACTCGAGCACACGGATAAGGAACTACTTGTATATAGTACTCCCTCCGTCCCATAATATAAAAGCGTTTTTTACACTAGTGTAGTGTTAAAAATGCTCTTATATTATGGGACGGAGGGAGTAGTATGTAGGAATCGAATTCCTTGGCCTAGCTTGCAACTAGGATTAAGCAGAAAACTAGCTTAGCTAGCTTCAAGCCGGCTAGCTAATTGCCCCACTAAAAGTTGTACTACGTACCTACTGAGTAGTAGTTAGGTTCTAGTACCAGTTGGGCCACTTGATAGTATGATGGCAAGGGTGAGCTAAGACTAGGCGGCAAAACTAGTTCGTCTACTACCCGTAACAACTGCCTGTAGCAAAATTAGAAGTTGTAACTCTTGACATCGTGAGGCACTGCCTCGGAAATAAATTCGAGCACTTTTTCTACCTTCCGGCTATCGATACGAGGGGCGGGATACTTCTAGCTTGGGACGCGTCGATCGTGGCGGTCTCGAACCCGCACTACACCAGCAACACCTTGACTGCGCTAGTTCGGCCTTGCGAAGGCCAAGAGTGGTGGCTCACCGGCGTCTATGGTCCGCAGCGGGATTTTGAGAAGATCGAATTCATGCAAGAGCTAATCGACATTCGTGACTTGCACGCGGGACCCTGGGTGGTCGTGGGTGACTTCAATTTGCTAGTAAACCCCGAGGATAAGAATAACGAGTTGATCAACAGGCGGATGACTTCCCGGTTCCGTAGGCGGCTTAACTTGCTCGAGCTCAAGGAGCTCTATCTGAATGGTAGAAGGTATACGTGGTCAAATGAACGGGATCGGGCAACCATGGAGAAGATTGACCATGTTTTTTGCACCAACTCTTGGGAAGACATGTACCCTAACAACCTCCTTACGGCGCTGCACGGCAGTTTCCGATCATTGCCCCATGTTGCTGAACCTTGATGCGGAGTTGAGCATGGACGGAGATTCAAGTTTGAGTCTTTTTGGACGAAGGCGGACGGATTCTTTGACACGGTCAGGGACGCTTGGGCGTCGATCTCACAGGGTGGAAACCCGTACGTTGTGCTCGATCAAAAACTTAGGGCCACGGCCAAGGCTCTAAAGAAGTGGAGTGACCGGTGGGTGGGCAACGTCAAGATGCAGATTGCAATAGCCCTAGAAGTCATTTTTCGCCTAGACACGGCCATGGATGTAAGGGAGCTTTCTTCTCTGGAGCGGGAGTTGCGCAAAATTCTAAAAAGGAAGATGCTTGGGCTATCCTCCCTTGAGCGCACAATTGCACGGTTGCGTTCCCATCTCCTCTTCCTCCGTGAGGGGGAAGCGAACACCAAGTTTTCTCATAGCCACGCCCGTCACCGCTAACGACGCAACTTGATCACCGCTCTCAAGGAAGGGGAGGCTGTGGCCTCGGGCCAGGAAGAGCTTTCTTGCTTGGTGGATGGCTTCTACGACGGCTTGTTGGGGGCGGCACCGCTGCGGGCGCAGACTCTTAACATGGAAGCGCTGAACCTGCCGCGTAGAGACCTGGCACACCTCGAGGTGCCTTTTTACGGTGGATGAGATCGAGCAGGTAGTCAAGTCCATGCCCATGGACAAGGCGCCGGGACCGGACGGCTTCACCGGAAGATTCTATGCATCTTGCTGGCCCATAATCAAGGACGACATCATGCGCGCCATGGACCTCTTCCACCAAGGTGACATGCGCGGGCTGCCGGCGATCAACAAAGCTATTGTTACTCTCCTCCCCAAGATCGATGGGGCGGAGGACATCAAGGACTACCGGCTGGTCAGCCTCATGCATGGGGCTATGAAGATTTTTGACAAAGCAATGGCAGTTAGGTTGGCGTCAGAGCTGCCTGAGCTGGTGGGCATTCACCAGAGTGCCTTCATCAAAGGTCGGTCGATCCACGACAATTTCATGTTGGTCCAATGCATGGCGCGTCGATTGCATGCTCTCCGGGAACCCACGGTGATGCTCAAGCTGGATATCACGAAAGCATTCGACACAGTTCAATGGCCTTTTCTTCTCGAGGTGCTGCGGGCAATGGGTTTTGGTGCGAGGTGGATCAAGTGGGTGTGTGGACTTTTGGCCACCTCTTCGACACGGATCATGGTAAACGGACACCCCGGCAGGCCAATCTTCAATGCCAGGGGCATGAGGCAGGGCGCGCCCCTCTCACCAATGCTCTTCATCTTAGCTATGGAGCCGCTGCACAAGATGTTCCAGCTGGCCGCATCTCGTGCCATCCTGTCTCCGCTGGCTAGGCTAGGGCTGCAGTAACGACTATCGCTGTTTGCTGATGATGTGATGCTCTTTGTCAAACCGAAAGACGCTGACCTGCGGGCAAGTGCTATGATCCTTCACAGCTTTGGAGAGGCTTTGGGCCTTATGGTGAACCTCTCCAAAAGCATGGCATTGCCCATTCAATGCACTACAACTGACATGGAACGAGGGGAGCAAATCCTGGGATGCCCGACGGGTGTATATCCTTGCAAATACCTCGGCCCACCGCTTACAATTCGAAAACAAACGTCGGCTCAGCTGATGGGGCTCGTGGACTGTCTTGCGCGCAAACTGCCAACTTGGAGGGCCACCTCCATGCCGAAGAGCGGCCGTCTTCTGCTGATAAAATCGGTCCTCTATGCAACTCCGATCCACGCAATGATGGCGCTTGACATTCCTCAGAAGGTGCTCAAAGCCATGAGAAGAATTTGCAGGGGCTTCCTCTGGTGCGCCCGCGCGAGCGCCAATGGTGGGCAGTGCAGAGTTGCCTGGGAGGCCGTTTGCGCGCCCAAGTGGGCGGGCGGCTTGGGCCTTCCCAACCTCTGGTGGCTGAACATAACTATTCAAGCCTGATGGCTCTGGCTCCAGCACACCGATCAGTCCAGACCATGGGCTGAATTCCAAATTACAGTTCCTGTGGAATCGCGGCAACTCTTCAGGGCAGCCGCAAAAACTATGCTTGGCGATGGCAAGAGCGCCCGCTTCTGGGAAGATCGGTGGCTCGGCGGCTTTACGGTCCAAGACCTTGCCCCATCCATATATGCAGTTGTCGCTCCCAGTGCGCGGGGTTCTCGGACGGTCCATCAGGCGGTTTCAACGGGAGACTGGGCATTGGACATCGGCCCCGACCTCTCCAGCGAGCAGTTGAATGAATACATGAGCCTTTGGGACCGGGTAAGTAACATGGCGCTCAGACCGGCAGAACCGGACCGCATGACCTGGAGTTGGGAGGCCAATGGGGACTACTCCACTAAATCTGCTTACGAGGCCCGGTTTGTGGGGCGGGAGGTAGAGCCGACGGCAAAATTCACGTGGAAATCAAAGGCCCCGCTCCGTTGCCGTTTCTTTCTCTGGCTGGCGATGCACAGCAGGTGCTGGACCTCGGACAGACTCGCGAGGCGAGGCTTGGACCACCAAGAGGCGTGCCCCTTCCGTGACCAGCACAAAGAGACCATCGATCATCTCCTTTTGGGTTGTGTCTTCGTGAGGGATGTTTGGCATGTCATTTGTGGAGCTCTGGGTAGGCCACAGTGGACGCCGAGCCCGGACTCGAGGCTGCGGGACTGGGGCGCCGTCACAGCTACTCTTGGGCCGGCGACGAAGGACGCACGCGCATTGCTGCTGCTAGTGCTGTGGGAAATTTGGAAGCACCGAAACGCGATCGTCTTCGATGGCGCCTCCCTCTCTTCGAAGACGCTCGTGAGTAGAATTGACACCGAAGGACGCGCATGGAAGCAAGCCGGCATCTTCAAAGGCAGCGTAGAACCTCTTCTGGAAGGTTTAGTTAGGTGGGCTAAGGGGAGAAGTTAGGCTTTGGTAGTACACGGCTAAGCCGGCGGTGTTGGTCCGCATGTAACATTGCAACATGTAAACGCCAACGTGGACGGGCTCTTGTCCCCAACCTCTTCCTTTAATATATAGTACGTACACTCGTGCGTATTCGAAAAGAAAAAAAAACAACTGCCCGTAGCAAAGACGCACTAAGTGACCTGAGATCAGAACGATTGAGATTACTTGTAAAACTATTCTGATGATAACTTTCCTTGTTTGCACTGCATGGCATTATCCGGTAAACACATATTCCTTGTTTCCCCACTGATCCGTTGTATACCACCTTACTTATCCTACTCCGTCTATATATCTTTCCCTAATAATAAAGCACGAATTGACTCTGTGGGTTCACCATCACAATACGCTTCTTCCTGTGAATTTACGCTTTCAATTATTATTTTTCAACACGTCCATATTTTTTACGTCAATGTGGTACTAATTTGGGACATCCTATATACGGTCGTACATCTGGTCATCTAGCAATCAGGCGGCCCATCTGGCCGCAGCAGCCCATCCGATCGATTGGATCTCCGCATATCCATCAGCACGGGAAGAAGCGACCTAGCAATCAGAATCTGGGGGCCCATCTAGCGCGCGAAAAATAATCCCTGGTGGAAATAAAATAGGCACTGGAGCGAGCGATCCAACCAACTCCTGCCATGGTGTTCAGTCCCCAAGGGCATATGCAACCAAGTCACGCCTGATGCTTGTTTAATGGAAAGGCAAGTTGTTTTTTGAGGTAAATACACTAGAAGTCCCAGAACTTGCACGCAACATTCAGTTTAGTTCATAAATTTGTAAAATACGTGTTTCTGGTCATCTAACTTGTCCTCTTGTTCATATACGGTGCTTTCTAGGTATCCAGTCGTATCCCTATGAGTGCCACATGGAGGGCCCACTGTCAGTGGCTGAGATGATGGTAATCCGCATGCACTTTTTTAGATAGCACCCTTGTATTTTATTTATTGACGTAAAAAATCTGAAATAAATAGAAAACATTGGAACGTTTGTCGGATTTGAACCCACGACCTGCTGTGATTCGCCCAAGATAGACAGCCACTCGACCAGCTGAACTTTTACATTAAATGTATACAATTTGCTTTATATAACATAGACCATACGAATTAAAGTAAAAAATCAAACCGGGGAAAACGGAAACCCCACTTCAAACCGGCGACCTGTTGCACTAAAGCGGGCGTCCTAACCAACCACCTAATGTTACTTCATGTTTATTTGAGACTACTAAGATATATATCCAAGTGTAAAAGTACACGTTCCGAACTATATTTTCTCTTATCTAGATTATTAATTTAAAATTATTTGAATTTTGACAAAATTCCCGTTCATTTGTCCGAATTTTTTCATTATTAAAACCGAAGTTACTTGGACTACTATTATGAAAAAGTTCAGACCTCGGCCTCGAGGACGTAGTCTGAAAGAAATTTGTAAACATTCATTCTGAACAATATTTTCTTTTATCTAGATATTCACATTCAAAGAAATTTTTATGATTTGTCACAAAAAAATATGTGCATTCATTTTGACCTATATTTTTCTTTATCTAGATTTTAAAATTTCAAATTATTCAAATTCAAAACACAATGTCGTTGATTTATCCAAAAGAATTTAGGTACATTCATTATGCACTATATTTTCTTTGATCAAGATTTTAAAATAAAAATTGTTCCATTTCAAAAAAAATAGTTGATTTGTCCGAAAAATTAACGTACATTCATTCTACATTATATTTCCTTTTATCTCGATTTTAATTTTTAATTTTTCGAATTCAAACAAAAATATATTTGATTTGCCCAGAAGAATTTATGTATATCCATTCTGCACTGTATGTTCTTTTATCTAGATTTTTAAATTTACATTTATTCGAATTCAAGCATAAATTGAGTTTATTTGTCCGAAAAACATATGTACATTCACTGTGCACTATATTTCCTTTTATATAAATATTTAAATTTAGAATTATTCGAATTCAAACAAAAATTCCGTTGATTTGTCCAAAAGAATTTACGTATATTCATTCTACATTTTATTTCCTTTATCCAGACTTTAGAATTTTAGAAAATCAAATTCAACCAAAATTTTCGTTGGTTTGTCCAAAATAATTTGCATTCATTCATTCTGCACTATTTTTCGCGGGAATATACATTTAAAGTTAGGTACTATGTGCAAAAAAATCTATCTTTGCGTAAAAAAATTAAACATAGCTTGCTGCCATTGGAATACATAAATTTTATACTATACAATACATAGCACTTTTATCTTTTTTATCTCTATTTATCACTGATAAACTAAAATTAAATCTATCTTACATAGAAAAAAACAATACACAAGATAAAATTTGTTTATGTTATTAAGTGTAGTTGTGGCCTGATGGTTGGCACTTGTACACGATGTCATAGTATCAAACTGGGGCTTTCCCTTTTCAGCAAACCGTTTTGTCGTTTTAATTTCTATTTTTATTTATGCAATACGTGTCAAATAGCTTTTTAAAAAAAACTGTTAGTTGGTCTAGTGGCTCTCTATGCTAGGCGGATCGTGCTAGCTCCTCGGTTTGAATCCCATCATGCGCTGCAGCTTCTTTCATTTTATTTGAGGATTTTTTGTGTAAAAATAAATAGAATGTATGGGTCCTTTCTTACAAAAAAACAGCCTCAGCCACTAACGGTGGCCCTGCCACGTTGGCACGCGTAGGGATACGGTAGGAAGCACCGTATATGAACGAGATGACAAGTTAGATGACCAGAAACACACGTATTTTACAAGTTTATACACTAAACTGAACGTTACGTGCAAGTTCTGTGACTTCTAGTGTATTTACCTCTTGTTTTTTTATACAAAAAGTAGTCCCACCTCGGCTCTTGAAAGCCCATCCAACCAACTTATATACACCTATAATTTAAAATTAATAAGCTGCCTAAAGAATTAAAGTAGAGGGTCAGAGTGGGTCAGGAGAAATTAAAAGAAGGAAAGGAATGGAATTATAGGCAGTACACAGGAAAGACAGGGGTAGGTAGCACCCTATCATTTAGTATTTTGCGATTTGGGCTTCCAATTTATTTTATGTATGGATAAGTTTCTACTTTCTTTGTTTGTTCGTCGAAAACCTCACGAAGGACTCCGGCTCTCCGACCACTTGACTGTGCCACACACCCGTGAGATGAACCACGACAGTGTCTCCAACATGAGACTTACAGGATTTTTTTTCCCTGTTGCAACGCGCTAGCTTATTTGCTGGACGTTTAAAACTCCCTGACGTTTCTGACATTAAACTCGTGGTACATATCAAATGTTTTTTAAAATACTCATATCTTCTAAACGTAACTCCAAATTTAACATGTTATATATAAAATTTGATTAAAAAAATATATAAAATCTGAATATGATGTTATGTTACCTGTTAACGATTTAAAAAAACTATCTAGGGTGCAATCTTGGTCAACAGTACATATCAAATGTTTTTAAAAATACTCGTATCTTTTAAACCGTAACTCTAAATTTAACATGTTGTATATGAAATTTGATTAGAAAAATATATAGAATATGAATATGATGTTATTTTACCTGTTAACCATTTAAAGAAACTATCTATGGTGCAATCTTAATCTATGCTACATATCAAATGTTACTTTACCTGTTAACCATTTAAAAAACTTGCGCTTTTGTAGGCAAAGACCATCTTTGTTTAGGCCGTAGCTACAAATACTCAGATTATAGACCATTTTGTGTAAATTAAGAGTGTGTGGTATTCTTTTCTCCCGTTACAATGCACGAGCCCTTTTGCTAGTAAAAATTTAAAATAAAAGGACATTCCACCCTAATCCACACCAGCACAACTTGCACCGCATCGCATGCGATGACTAATCATAAAGTTTACAACGACAAGAAGTATGGATCAAAGGTACTAGTAGTATTATTATCACACAAAGCAAGGTTTGCAGTTTACTCTAGCAGGTTCGTGCAATGCTTAAGATGGTTGTTTATTCCCGAAACGACTAAATCTTTCGTTCCTATGTGTAAAACTTACGAAATTCAATTTTGTGCCAGTCTACACAATTATACTTGCATACTAATTATACATAGGCCGGGTATTACTCATAATGTTTTGCATCTTCTTGATGCTACCTTTTGAGATAATAGAAACACCCCGTTATCGAGAAAAAAACACAATTATATCTGCTCCCACCCAAATAAGCCAACGTTTTCTTCTCTCTAGCTTAGGGTCAATTCTTTTGCTGGCTCCTAGAATAAGTTGTCCTCTACTGACACTAGTTTAGAAGCCCAACCATAAAAAAACAAATTTAGCTGGGCTTCTAGAATAAATTGAGTATGGGGCAGCTTATGCTAGAAGCTCAAAAAAGCCAACAAAAAAACAGATCCTTAGAACTAAACAACACTGTATTAATCCGTACTGAATACAAAAGTAGTAAGCGAAATAGACAGTAAAAAAAGTAAGCTTAATTCTATTTTTTGCTTTGGACTAATATAATGTTTACTTGGTAAAACGTGGTAACAAATATTTTTGCCCAAAAATCTGCCGAAGAATCTTACGAGTGCTTCCACTTCTCCTGCTTCGTTTGTGAATTTGGAAACTTCCAGTCCTTGGACCATTCCATTCCACTTTCCACCAAAACGGCTCTGTACAGCATCACACCCAAACTAGAATCTCCCAAGGTGAATGAATTTTCCTTTTCTGCAGGCTGAAGGCAGCTGTAGCACAACCGATGAAACCGATGGCGACAGTAGCTGAAAACCACGTCTACTAAACCTAATGAACCTGTGGAGCTTAGGGGTCAGTTTAATCGTCCTAGCACTACGTCCGATGATGGTCCACCCCGGACAACTTTTTACCATGAAAACGAACCCGCGGCTGATGTGGTATATGAAACTGCGGATTGATCGATCGCTCGGGTTCAGTAACGCATAGCCAGTGCAATCGCTTGGGTTCAGTAAGCGAACGCCTTGCTCAGGTTCAGTTAGACCCCAACGCCTCGCGCACACACACGCGCGTACGTATACGAGAGAAAACGCGCAAACCTCCGTTCATCATTCGGCCCCGACCACCCACCGTAACCGGGAACTCCCTGAAATTTTTCTTGCTCTCGCTTCTACCATGATTTTTTCCGTCATGAACGCCCCAAAGAATGTCATGCAGGTGCGTCTCCGGCCCGCCCAGGACGAAAAGCTCATTTTCTGTCATGATTTTTTGTCATAGAAGTAGGAGCCCGCCACATCTATGATGATACCGGGTTTTGTCACAATTATCGTCATAGAAGTGTCATAAGCATGACAGAATTTTTTTTCGTTCGGCCCAAAATGTCACAGATGTGTCTTTTTTTTAGTGAACTCTTTTGGCCCCTTCTAGCTGGTTCAGTGTTTTGTAATGCCTAAGAATCTTATGATTGTCCTATATGTGGCATATCATTGCACTGTGACATTTATGCTATTTAAATCTATATCGGCTTGAAATATTTGCAAAGTTCCCTTGTGCGATTTTTTTACTATTTGAATATGTTGAGTACATATATTTGCAACATGAACTTCCAACCTTGCCCATGTAACCTTTTCTATCCAACACCGATGGAAACATGGGGTACGGTTGTTCATTGAGCAAAACTCTGTAAAATATACATGTGAAGGGGTGGAGCTGGCGGCTAAATGTTTTACCAAATTCCAAAATGTGTTAGTGGAGTGGAGATTTTTGATTTGTAAGGACTGGAGGGTTGCCGAACTGGCCATTAGTCTGCCCCTATTTGTAGAAGGTAGGAAAAAATCGCCTTTTGGATTTTGCTGATCTAAATCCTGAAGATTGTTGAGGTTGAACATTTTTTTATGGATGTCCATTTTACAATAACTAATCAGTAAGATTTGTTAGCTTGTAGGATTGACTCTATTGTAGGACGGGATCACTAGTTTATGGGACCGGTTGGGACAACAATTAAGCATTACGACTCCATTTATATGTTAAAGAGAGCCCACATCCGAGCATCACCCGCACCTTGTTGTCTTGAAGGGTCGAGATCCATGTTGTTGTTCACAAGGATTTGAAATTTCTTCATAGGCAGTTTAGTAATCCGACCGAACAGATAGTAAAATTTAAAGTGGTAATCTACCATAGGATGCCAGTCCAAAACCCCCAGTTTTGTTCATAATTTATACTCCCTCCGTTTTTGTATACAAGGTCACTATCTCATTTTTCAGATACCAAGAAAACAAAGTCAACTAATAAATAGCATAATTAGTTATGTGGAAAACCGAAAACCTCTCATGTTCTGGACTAATTAAACATTTGCATGTGGTGCCTCTTTCTCTATGGATGCATGCAACATTTTCCTAAATAAGCACCATCGTACGAGGCAAAAATCTAATCAATTCTTCTTGGGAAGAGATAGTAGCCTTGTATAGATGCAAATTGTATTTTTGATAGTGGTATTGTATTTAAAAATGGAGGTAATAGTATTTTTTATCAAACATCAAATATGGTGTGAAAATTGAAATTTTGTTGTAAAGTTCAGTTCATAGAACCTTGGTGTCATACTTGTGATTGAAAAAGGGCGTACATAGTTCTAAAAGCTCCCACACAAGGTGTGGTCTGGGGAAGGCAACTTCTGGATGCCTTACTCTTGCATAATAATTATGCAAAGAGGCTGGTTCGAACCCAGGACCTCCATAGCACAAGCAGAGAGACTCTACCCACCGCCACAGCCACCCTTCTGTCATACTTGTGATTGACTGCTAATAAATTGTTCTTTTGATATTGCTTTAGATTAGAGTTTTAGATTGTTTAATATACTAAATATTTTATTTATGTCTCCATAGTTGCTGAAGTTCAAGGTTGGACATGGATCTCGACACAGAGAATCGCCTAGCTTCATTACTCCTTGAAGAAGCACGGAGATTACAGTCAGAGGCTGACTGGGAAGGTGTTCATGCATATCTGCGAAAGCCCAATATTAGGCATCATCCAAATTCTCGGTTCCTCACAGCCACAGTTCGTGGAGTTCAACAAGGTTAGCATCATGTTTCTTTTACATTATCCTTGCCTCCTTGTGTTGATTACCTGATCAAAGCAGCTGTAATCATGCTTTTTTACTGAAGAAAATGTTTTTTATGTCCTTGAAACCTTCTCATTAGGAGAATTCACCCAAAACTAATCACAACAATTGAAGGCAGTTACAAATTTGCAATCATGTAGGCACCACTTTAAATTGCTTCATCTAACTCGGGGTGGTTAACTAAATAAGCATTAATGACTACTTTATAAGTATTTTTGAACCGGAAGTGTAAATCTGTGCGCGAGCACAGATGCTCCGCTTATCTTGCACATTGTTTCTCTCCTAGATTCATGAAGGTTCTGGTACTGTATCTTGTATAAAGATCGGTATTTCCTCCATCACTGTTGATCTGGCCCACACTAGTAACTGAGTTATTGTGTCAACTACCCACAGATGTCTTCTGGCCCAGATGTCGTTTCACGATGGGCCATCTGCACCTTTCTCCATCATCCTGAGAAATCCCATTAATGCAATCCATCCCGGAAACTTCCATAAAAAATATCCCAGAAACAACTTCACTTCCACCAGCAACTTTCCCCCTTCAAGATTCTTCTGCTACCAATATGGCCATACCAAGCACAGATACCCCCCACTCACTCCCTTCCTAATCCTCGATCGTCCTCCCTGCCGCCACAGATGTCAACTGCTACCTCGTCCTCAGCTACCAACAAAATCCCCCCGCTGATTTCTTGCCGGGACAAGGTCATCAACTTCGTCTCTCGTACCCGGATCTAGAAATGCGCCAAGAAAGATCCCTTGCCACAAATCTATATGTAATGACTCGATTATAGCCTAGATCTAGTCCCTGCTAACCTTATCAGTGCATGCACTCCACGGACTGGTCTGTATGGTTTTTCAGATGGCTTGAAGGCTACGTCGCCGAGCTCGAATGCCATCCCGTTGCCCAGCAAGACCAAGCCCAGCAGCCTTCGGTAGGTGCACATCAAGTTGCACCTTCGAACTGCTTTGCCTCTCCAATCTCCTGGTTTGCAATGAAAAAGTTGAGGAACTCTGTCCGTCCCTACTAACCAGAGAGCTATTTTTCTGTTCCATGAACTAGATTAAAGCAAACATTATGAGTTGTGGCTCACCACCAAAGTCTCCAACGGAAGTAACAATGACTCACACACCCCACAGACGTCTGCCGTTTTCCTTCCCCACAGAACATGACACCAGCATACGTATGCCAAACAAAAGCACATTTAATACCGCTCAGTATTTCCCAGGTAGTAAAAGAACTGGAGCGGATCGTGAGACAATATTCAGTGGCGCAGATATAGTGACCATATGTGCTCGGAGTAGAAACCCCACGTCCTTTTTTGAACTCATATTGCTCATTATATCATGAAATCAAAACATTTAAGTTTCTCATGTGATTTTATTATTAAATTGATACTTGATTGTCCCCCCCCCCCCTACAACAAACTGTGTTGTGGAGGTTGATGAAATGTGGCGTGCCAGGGAGAATGATCTTGAACTTGAGTCTAAGCTGAAAAGAAGAGATAAAGAGCGTGGTGACTCTAGAGGGGAGAAACGCAAAGGTGACTCAAGAAATATGAGTTCCAGCTCAAAGATTGAAGAAGTAAAAGTTTATAATAGTTCTTACTCAGACCAGGATGATGGTCTAGGGGATGATGAAGTTGAAAAGTTTCTACATTCAAGGTTAGTTTAAATGCCTACTAGTTTCTTCATAGAACAAGAGGGCAATATATTGGTTGACACCCGCCAGATAACTAAGAATTTCTCTGCTTATGTCAAACTATTGATGCAAATTATCTACAGTAGTATAATCATAGTATCACATTATTCCGTTGAGATTGCCATATCCTATTAGGTGATGTTTCAAGGGGAGTGTTATGTTTAACTTGCGCACATTTGCATCTGTTGCATATTTTCATTTTTGTTGAAAAAATATGTAATTTGGTGCTATGTTAGGGTAAAGCGAGGAAGACGGGGCATTGGCTCTAGGATGGATGAACCTGGTCCATACCTAAAGGCTTCATCGCATTATCGAGACAAAGAACCTAGCAGAAGAAAAATGGGAACGCCGAGTACAAGGTCCAGAGAGACCGCTGTTTTTGAGATCCAAGTCCCGTGATGATTGCTGGCATGGGGAAACATTAGATAAGATACCATCCAGCTCTTCTGAATGTCACAGCCCTAGAATAGTTGCCTGCAATAGTTGCATCAGGGTGCATCATGCATCATGTCTAATTTCCAGTGAAATTTGAATTGAGGGAATTCTCAAGCCTCCGAAATCTTTTAAAAATGATTAACATTAAAATCTTTTCAAATGAGCCCAATAAAAAAAGTTCCTGTTAATCTCTGAAAATATTGGCAAGAGTTAAAACTCAAACCAATATTTTCGGAATCTCAGAAATGATTATTTTGGGACTTTGAATTAAATCAATAATCATTTGAACTGGATTTATATTTGCTAGGAATATAATATAAATCCAATAATCCTGAGAACATGTGAGTGGCTTTGAATACTTTGTATCAAGCCACATAAATCTTTTTAGAAGCTACTAAAATGATTTGATATTTTAAATCAAATCAAAACAAACTTCAGAAAATAGAAAACAAAAAGAAATAGGAAAGATAGAAGAGAGGGCAGGCCTACCTGGCTTACCTGGTGGCCACTGTAGCGGCCCAGCCCACCACCGTAGTGCCAATCGTCTCCCACCTCGCGCCAGAAGGACGCGAGGCGTGTGCTCGCCGCACGCCGGCACGCGCCGGCCACCTCCTGCCTCTCTGCCTGTCTCCCCGTCGCCCTGAGGATGCCACGCAACCCCCCTCGATCCCCTCTCACTCTCCCCTCTCTCCTTGGACCTCCTCCCCTCCTCTATCTCTCGGCCCCAAGCGAGACAAAGAACCGCCATCGCCGCCGCTCGTCACCGTCGTAGCCACCACCGTTGTTCCGCTCCACCAGAGTGACCAAAGGCTCCGCCTCGACGCCCTCGCCCTCTCCATCGAGCTACACGTTCCCTGGAGGCCTGCTTCGTCGCCACTGCCATCGTCTTCAACCATGGCCGACCGAGATCGCCGCCACCGTCCCGTCGCCTCCAGGCCTTCCCCAAGCACGCTAACCATCCATCGTCTCCGCTGTGAGCCCCTGGCCACTTTCCCCCTTCTCCCCTCGCCGAGTTCATGCCGCAGCCATCGATCCCCGCCATGCCCGAAGCCTGCCGTCGCCGGCCAAGTCACCGTCGTGGCCACAGGCGCTGCACCTCATAGCCGAGCACGCACTTGTGCTCAGGGCACTGCCAGGGAGCCTCCCAGCCCCTCAGCTGGCCTCCTAGCGCACCGCAGCCCTGCGCCCGCTCAAACCCGAACTCCGGCCACCGCCGCAAGCTCCGCTCCGGCAAGCTCAGGCCACCCCAGCTCCTCCCGTTTGCTCCACCAGATGCGCGAGAACCACAACTAGTTGTAGCCGCAAACCGCGAGTAAAATGGTGCCCTGTAGCGAGCGCACGGTGCACCTCCGCCGTCGGCTGTGGTCGTCGCCAGTTAACCTCCGGCGATGATGACGTGGTACGGACATTAGGACTAACCCCCACCATTAGCCACCTCACTGCCACTGACAGCGGGCCCTACCTCAGGGTCAAACATAGTCAGCGCTGGATTTGACTGGGCATAACCAGTGTGTCACTGACCAGTGGGCCCCACTGGTCAGGTTTGACCCTGGTCATCCCCGGTTGACCTGCTGATATCATGCTGCTGTCATGCTGACGCGACTAATAGTTTTCTGGATTAAAAATAATCCAGGAAATTCCAGAAAATAGTTAAAACTTCTAAAATTCATAGAAAATCAACCGTAGCTCAGAATGAAATAAATTATATATGAAAAATTATCAGACAAATCCAATCTATCCATCTGTAACATTTTCATGCATGTTTGAACAACCTACAGCTACTGTATATGACAATTTGAATTAATGACATTTAAACAATTACATATGGAGTTTAATTTTGAACCTAGGGTTCAAACCAACTTCATTTAAATCATTGCTAGTTGCATTAGCTCAAATCACAGCATATTGCTGCTACCTCTTGAGCACTGCGTTGGTTTTCCCTTAAAGAGGAAAGGGTGATGCAGCAAAGTAGCGTAAGTATTTCCCTCAGTTTTTGAGAACCAAGGTATCAATCTAGTAGGAGGCCACGCACGAGTCCCTCGCACCTACACAAACAAATAAATCCTCGCAACCAATGCAATAAAGGGGTTGTCAACCCCTTCACGGTCACTCACGAGAGTGAGATCTGATAGATATGATAAGATAATATTTTTGGTATTTTTATGATAAAGATGCAAAGTAAAGAAAGCAAAATAAAAACGGCGCCAGAAATAGCTTGTTGTCGGGAGATTAAATATGATGGAAAATAGACCCGGGGGCCATAGGTTTCACTAGTGGCTTCTCTCAAGAGCATAAGTATTTACGGTGGGTGAACAAATTACTGTTGAGCAATTGACAGAATTGAGCATAGTTATGAGAATACCTAGGTATGATCATGTATATAGGCATCACGTCCGAGACAAGTAGACCGTCTCCTGCCTGCATCTACTACTATTACTCCACACATCGACCGCTATCCAGCATGCATCTAGAGTATTAAGTTCATAAGAACAGAGTAACGCTTTAAGCAAGATGACATGATGTAGAGGGATAAACTCATGCAATATGATATAAACCCCATCTTGTTATCCTCGATGGCAACAATACAATACGTGCCTTGCTGCCCCTACTGTCACTGGGAAAGGACACCGCAAGATTGAACCCAAAGCTAAGCACTTCTCCCATTGCAAGAAAGATCAATCTGGTAGGCCAAACCAAACTGATAATTCGAAGATACTTGCAAAGATAACCAATCATACATAAAAGAACTCAGAGAAGATTCAAATATTGTTCATAGATAAACTTGATCATAAACCCACAATTCATCGGTATCAACAAACACACTGCAAAAGAAGGTTACATCGAATAGATCTCCACGAGAGAGGGGGAGAACATTGTATTGAGATCCAAAAAGAGAGAAGAAGCCATCTAGCTAATAACTATGGACCCGAAGGTCTGAGGTAAACTACTCACACATCATCGGAGAGGCTATGGTGTTGATGTAGAAGCCCTCCGTGATCGATGCCCCCTCCGGCGGAGCTCCGGAACAGGCCCCAAGATGGGATCTCACGGGTACAGAAGGTTGCGGCGGTGGAATTAGGGTTTTGGCTCTATATCTGGTAGTTTGGGGGTACGTAGGTATATATAGGAGGAAGGAGTACGTCGGTGGAGCAACAGGGGGCCCACGAGGGTGGAGGGCGCGCCCAGGGGGGTAGGCGCGCCCCCTACCTCGTGCCCTCCTGGTTGATGTCTTGACGTAGAGTCCAAGTCCTCTGGATCACGTTCGTTCCAAAAATCACGTTCCCGAAGGTTTCATTCCGTTTGGACTCCGTTTGATATTATTTTTCTGCGAAACTCTGAAATAGGCAAAAAAACAGCAATTCTGGGCTGGGCCTCCGGTTAATAGGTTAGTCCCAAAAATAATATAGAAGTGTATAATAAAGCCCAATAATGTCCAAAACAGAATATAATATAGCATGGAACAATCAAAAATTATAGATACGTTGGAGACGTATCAATTGCCATGTCACATTCATGCATGATACTGTTGTATTGCATTGATTGTGTTTCCCGGTGTTTGTTCCCTTTCGATAGACATGGTTCCGACGATGAGTTCGATGACACCGATGAAGAGTTATACTATCTTCAGAAGTGCCAGGCAAGCAAGAGCCCCTTGTTCATTCCGATACAATCCCACTCTCTCGTTCCTGCTCTCTTTTACTGCATTAGGACAACAACGATTCAACTATTACATGCTGCGGTAGTTGAACCCCTTTCCTCTGCATGACCTGTCATTGCCACAGTAAATAGATGAAACCCACTACCATGAGTAGGAGTTGTTTGAGCCCTGATGTGCCTACTCATTCATGCTTGTTTGTCATGCCTGCTATTGCTTAGAGTTGTGTCAGGTCTGATTCATCGGGATGAATTGGAAAGTTGTGAACATGTCCTACTATTGAGAGCTAAGTGTGTGAACACGATTTGGTAAAGGTAGCGGTGAGAGGCCATGTAGGAGTACATGGTGGGTTGTCTCATTGAAACCGTCCTCAGGAACTGAGTTCTGTGTTTGTGATCCATGAACAGCTACTACCACACATTGGGTTCCGGTAACTCGGCCCCTCTCGGCTTATTAATCAACCTGATCTCTGTCCAGGAGTTGCAACTAGTTTCTGGTGTTTGTAGGTAGTGCTAGTAGTCTACCAAGTGGCACCCGGTACAGGTGGGCTTGGGACAGACTAGGTGCAGTGGCACGGTGTACCAAGTGGCACCCAGATGGTGGACTTGGGAACCCTGCTCACGTCGTTTGGGGCTGTGAGCGACACCCCGGCCGGATCTCCTTGTGGATGGAACCCGAATAGGCGATAAACCTGGACTAGAGACTTGCGTGGTTAGTCAGGTCGTGGCCGACACCCTCGCCAGGCTTCTGCTTGAAGGTTGCCGAGATACATGATGTGTACATGGCGGTAAGTGGCGAGACCGTGTGTGAAGAAGTACATCCCTGCAGGGTTAACATCATCTATTCGAATAGTCGTGTCCGCGGTAAAGGACTTCTGGGTTTCCTGTACAGTTCATAGAGAAGTGAAAGTGGATACTCTAAAATGCGCAAGATAAGCGTGAGTGCTATGGATGGCGTTCTCGTAGGGAGACGGGAGCGGATCCATAGTGGTGTATTGATATGGTGAATATGTGGACTCGCGTGCGCCACCTCAAAAGAGTTACTTGCAGTCGTAGTTCAGGTTAGCCACCGAGTCAAAGCTGGCTTGCTGTAGTGAAACTGCACCACCCCTTTGTTGATACTGATGCATATATAGCTAGTTCTGATATAAGTCTTGCTGGGTACATTTGTACTCACGTTTGCTTAATTTATGTTTTTGCAGAGAGACTTCAGTCTCGCTAGTAGTTTCGCGTGGACTTCGACGTTTAGCTTGTAACCTCAGCTACGATCTTGTACCCTTGGGAGGGTCTTGTAGTTAGTCTTGTAGATAGTCAGGCTTCTCAGCCTTTTTCTTCTGTAGTTGTCTGTACTCAAACATGTTTATGCTTCCGCTTGTTGCTTGTATGCTCTGTATGTTGGGTCATGAGACCCATGTTTGTAATACTTGGCTCCTCGGAGCCTAATGAATAAATACTTTGAGTCATAGAGTTATGTTGTGATGCCATGTTTTATTTGCACATATTGAGCATATTGTGTGTATGTTATTGAAATGCTTGGTATGTGTGGGATCCGACAACCTAGTTGTTTATTCTTGGTAGCCTCTCTTATGGGGAAATGTCTCCTAGTGCTTCCACTGAGCCATGGTAGCTTGCTACTGCTCCGGAACACTTAGGCTGGCTGATACGTCTCCAACGTATCTATAATTTTTTATTGTTCCATGCTATATTATATTCTGTTTTGGATGTTTATTGGGCTTTATTATACACTTTTATATTATTTTTGGGACTAACCTATTAACCGGAGGCCCAGCCCAAATTGCTGTTTTTTGCCTATTTCAGTGTTTCGAAGAAAAACAATATCAAACGAAGTCCAAACGGAATGAAACCTTCGGGAACGTGATTTTCGGAACAAACGTGATCCAGAGGACTTGGAGTCTACGTAAAGCAATCAACGAGGAGGACACGAGGTAGGGGGCGCGCCCACCTCCCCCAGGCGTGCCCTCCACCCTCGTGGGCCCCTCGTTGCTCCACCGACGTACTTCTTCCTCCTATATATACCCATGTACCCTGGAAACATCATATACGGAGCCAAAACCCTATTTCCACCGCCGCAACCTTCTGTACCCGTGAGAGCCCATCTTGGGGCCTTTTCTGGCGCTCCGCCGGAGGGGGCATTGATCACGGAGGGCTTCTACATCAACACCATAGCCTCTCCGATGATGTGTGAGTAGTTTACCTAAGACCTTCGGGTCCATAGTTATTAGCTAGATGGATTCTTCTCTTTCTTTGGATCTCAATATAAAGTTCTCCTCGATTCTCTTGGAGATCTATTTGATGTAACTCTTCTTTTGTGGTGTGTTTGTCGAGATCCGATGAATTGTGGGTTTATGATCAAGTTTATCTAGGAACAATATTTGAATCTCCTCTGAATTCTTTTATGTATGATTGGTTATCTTTGCAAGTCTCTTCGAATTATCAGTTTGGCTTGGCCTACTAGATTGATCTTTCTTGCAATGGGAGAAGTGCTTAGCTTTGGGTTCAATCTTGCGGTGTCCTTGCCCAGTGACAGCAGGGACAGCAAGGCACATATTTTATTGTTGCCATCGAGGATAAAAAGATGGGGTTTATATCGTATTGCATGAGTTTATCCCTCTACATCATGTCATCTTGCTTAAAGCATTACTCTGTTCTTATGAACTTAATACTCTAGATGCATGCTGGATAGCGATCGATGTGTGGAGTAATAGTAGTAGATGCAGAATCGTTTCGGTCTACTTGTCGCGGACATGATGCCTATATACATGAACATACCTAGATATTCTCATAACTATGTTCAATTCTATCAATTACTCGACAGTAATTCGTTTACCCACCATAATACTTATGCTCTTGAAAGAAGCCACTAGTGAAACCTATGGCCCCCGGGTCTATTTTCCATCATATTAATCTCCCGTCAACAAGCTATTTCTGGCGCCGTTTATTTTTCTTTCTTTACTTTTACTCTTTATCATAAAAATACCAAAAATATTATCTTATCATATCTATCAGATCTCACTCTCGTAAGTGACCGTGAAGGGATTGACAACCCCTTTATCGCGTTGGTTGCGAGGTTCTTATTTGTTTGTGTAGGTGCGTGGGACTCGAGCGTGGTCTCCTACTGGATTGATACCTTGGTTCTCAAAAACTGAGGGAAATACTTACGCTACTTTACTACAGCGCCCTTTCGTCTTCAAGGGAAAACCAACACAGTGCTCAAGAGGTAGCAAGAAGGATTTTTGGCGCCGTTGCCGGGGAGTGTACGCACAAGTCAAGACATACCAAGTACCCATCACAAACCTTTATCCCTCGCATTACATTATTTGTCATTTGCCTCTCGTTTTCCTCTCCCCCACTTCACCCTTGCCGTTTTATTCGCCCTCTCTTTTCCGTTCGCCTCTTTTTCGCTTGCTTCTTGTTTGCCTGTGTGTTGGATTGCTTGCTTGCCACGATGGCTCTACCTAGACCTGGTGATCTTCACCTTAAAAGGTTAGAAGAGATCGAAAGCAACGTCAGGAGTTTTATGACTTTACAATTTGAGCATAATAATTTCTTTAGAAATGAGCTTAAGGAACAAAAAAGCTTTATGGGATATATGAATAAAGAGCTCGATGATATGTCTTAGGAATTTTGTGGTTTGAAATCTCAGATTGCTCATCTCGAAAAATTAATAGCTGAAGTTTCGGATAAGCAGGCCACCTTAGTTAATAAGATGGCCGCTAAACCGGAATTTTTTTGTGCGAATAAAGATGAAGATCTAAAAGTTATTGATGTGTCTCCTATTAAATCTTTGTTTTGCAATATGAATCTTGATAATGATGGGACTGGAGATGAGTCACCTTTACCTAGAAGGCGTCCCAAAAATTCGGAGTTTTTAGATCTTGATGCAAAAATTGGTAAAAGTGGGATTGAAGAGGTCAAAACTTTAGATATCAATGAACCCACTATTTTGGATTTCAAGGAATTTAATTATGATAATTGCTCTTTGATAGATTGTATTTCCTTGTTGCAATCCGTGCTAAATTCTCCTCGTGCTTATAGTCAAAATAAAGCTTTTACTAAACATATCGTTGACGCTTTGATGCAATCTTATGAAGAAAAACTTGAGTTGGAAGTTTCTATCCCTAGAAAACTTTATGATGAGAGGGAACCTACTATTAAAATTAAAATTAAAGATCATGAATGCTATGCTTTGTGTGATTTGGGTGCTAGTGTTTCCACGATTCCAAAAACTTTGTGTGATTTGTTAGGTTTCCGCGAATTTGATGATTGTTCTTTAAACTTGCACCTTGCGGATTCCACTATTAAGAAACCTATGGGAAGAATTAATGATGTTCTTATTGTTGCAAATAGGAACTATGTGCCCGTAGATTTCATTGTTCTTGACATAGATTGCAATCCTTCATGTCCTATTATTCTTGGTAGACCTTTCCTTAGAACAATTGGTGCAATTATTGATATGAAGGAAGGGAATATTAGATTCCAATTTCCGCTAAGGAAAGGCATGGAACACTTCCCTAGAAAGAAAATTAAATTACCATATGAATCTATTATGAGAGCCACTTATGGATTGCCTACCAAAGATGGCAATACCTAGATCTATCCTTGCTTTTATGCCTAGGGGCGTTAAACGATAGCGCTTGTTGGGAGGCAACCCAATTTTATTTTATTTTTTTGCTTTTTGCTTCTGTTTAGGAATAAATATTTGATCTAGCCTCTGGTTAGATTTTTTTTATGTTTTAATTAGTGTTTGTGCCAAGTGAAACCTATAGGAACTTCTTGGATGATAGTTATTTGATCTTGCTGAAAATTCCAGAAACTTTCTGTTCACGAAAACAATTGTTAAAAATCACCAGAATGTGATAAAATACTGATTCTAATTGAAGTAAATCAAATCTAGGTCGTCCTATTTTGGTAGATTTTTCTGAGTTCCAGAAGTTTGCGTTAGTTACAGATTACTACAGACTGTTCTGTTTTTGACAGATTTTGTTTTTCGTGTGCTGTTTGCTTATTTTGATGATCTATGGCTAGTAAAATAGTTTATAAACCATAGAGAAGTTGGAATACAGTAAATTTAACACCAATATAAATAAAGAATGAGTTCAATACAGTACCTTGAAGTGGTTTTTTGTTTTCTTTCGCTAACAGAGCTCACGAGATTTTCTGTTGAGTTTTGTGTTGTGAAGTTTTCAAGTTTTGGGTAAAGATTTGATGGATTATGGAACAAGGAGTGGCAAGAGCCTAATCTTGGGGATGCCCATGGCACCCCAAGGTAATCTAAGGACACCAAAAAGCCAAAGCTTGGGGATGCCCCGGAAGGCATCCCCTCTTTCGTCTTCGTCCATCGGTAACTTTACTTGGAGCTATATTTTTATTCACCACATGATATGTGTTTTGCTTGGAGCGTCTTGTATGATTTGAGTATTTGCTTTTTAGTTTACCACAATCATCCTTGTTGTACACACCTTTTGAGAGAGACACACATGATTCGGAATTTATTAGAATACTCTATGTGCTTCACTTATATCTTTTGAGTTATATAGTTTTTGCTCTAGTGCTTCACTTATATCTTTTAGAGCACGGTGATGGATTTGTTTTATAGAAACTGTTGTTCTCTCATGCTTCACTTATATTATTTTGAGAGTCCTACAAAACAGCATGGTAATTTGCTTTAATTGTGAAATTAGTTCTAATATGCTAGGTATTCAAGATTAGTAAAAACTTTCTTATGAGTGTGTTGAATACTAAGAGAAGTTTGATGCTTGATGATTGATTTGAGATATGGAGGTAGTGGTATTAAAGTTGTGCTAGTTGAGTAGTTGTGAATTTGAGAAATACTTGTGTTGAAGTTTGCAAATCCCGTAGCATGCACGTATGGTAAACGTTGTGTAACAAATTTGAAACATGAGGTGTTCTTTGATTGTCCTCCTTATGAGTGGCGGTCAGGGACGAGCGATGGTCTTTTCCTACCAATCTATCCCCCTAGGAGCATGCGCGTAGTGCTTGGTTTTTGATGACTTGTAGATTTTTGCAATAAGTATGTGAGCTCTTTATGACTAATGTTGAGTCCATGGATTATACGCACGCTTACCCTTCCATCATTGCTAGCCTCTTCGGTACCGTGCATTGCCCTTTCTCACCTTGAGAGTTGGTGCAAACCTCGCCGGTGCATCCAAACCCCGTGATATGATACGCTCTATCACACATAAGCCTCCTTATATCTTCCTCAAAACAGCCACCATACCTACCTATTATGGTATTTCCATAGCCATTCCGAGATATATTGCCATGCAACTTTCCACCGTTCCGTTTATCATGACACGTTCATCATTGTCATATTTCCTTACATGATCATGTAGTTGACATCGTATTTGTGGCAAAGCCACCATGCATATTATTTCATACATGTCACTCTTGATTCATTTCCCGGTACACCGCCGGAGGCATTCATATAGAGTCATACTTTGTTCTAGTATCGAGTTGTAATCATTGAGTTGTAAATAAATAGAAGTGTGATGATCATCATTCATAGAGCATTGTCCCCAAAAAAAAGAGAGAAAGGCCAAAAGAAAAAAAGGAAGGCCCAAAAAAAAGGAAAAGAAAATAAAAAGGGGCAATGCTACTATCTTTTTCCATACTTGTGCTTCAAAGTAGCACCATGATCCTTATGATAGATAGTCTCTTGTTTTGTCACTTTCATATACTAGTGGGAATTTTTCGTTATAGAACTTGGCTTGTATATTCCAACAATGGGCTTCCTCAAATGCCCTAGGTCTTCGTGAGCAAGCAAGTTGGATGCACACCCACTTAGTTTCTTTTGCTGAGCTTTCATACATTTTTAGCTCTAGTGCATTCGTTGCATGGCAATCCCTACTCCTCACATTAACATCAATTGATGGGCATCTCCATAGCCCGTTGATTAGCCGAGTTGATGTGAGACTTTCTCCTTTTTTTATCTTCTCCACATAACCCCCATCATTATATTCTATTCCACTCATAGTGCTATATCCATGGCTCACGCTCATGTATTGCGTGAAAGTTGAAAAAAGTTTGAGATTACTAAAGTATGAGACAATTGCTTGGCTTTTCATCGGGGTTGTGCATGATGAGAGCATTCTTGTGTGAGGAAAATGTAGCATGACCAAACTATATGATTTTGTAGGGATTAACTTTCTTTGGCCATGTTATTTTGAGAAGACATAATTGCTTAGTTAGTATGCTTGAAGTATTATTACTTTTATGTCAATATTAAACTTTTATCTTGAATCTTTCGGATCTGAATATTCATACCACAATTAAGAGGGTACATTGAAAATTATGCTAAGTAGCATTCCACATCAAAAAATTTGTTTTATCATTTACCTACTCGAGGACGAGCAGGAATTAAGCTTGGGGATGCTTGATACGTCTCCAACGTATCTATAATTTTTTATTGTTCCATGCTATATTATATTCTGGTTTGGATGTTTATTGGGCTTTATTATACACTTTTATATTATTTTTGGGACTAACCTATTAATCGGAGGCCCAACCCAAATTGCTGTTTTTTTGCCTATTTCAGTGTTTCAAAGAAAAAGAATATCAAACGGAGTCCAAACGGAATGAAACCTTCGGGAACGTGATTTTCGGAACAAACGTGATCCAGAGGACTTGGAGTCTACGTAAAGCAATCAACGAGGAGGGCACGAGGTAGGGGGGCGCGCCCACCTCCCCCAGGCGCACCCTCCACCCTCATGGGCCCCTCGTTGCTCCACTGACGTACTTCTTCCTCCTATATATACCCATGTACCCTGGAAACATCATATACGGAGCCAAAACCCTATTTCCACCGCCGCAACCTTCTGTACCCGTGAGATCCCATCTTGGGGCCTTTTTCGGTGCTCCGCCGGAGGGGGCATTGATCACGGAGGGCTTCTACATCAACACCATAGCCTCTCCGATGATGTGTGAGTAGTTTACCTCAGACCTTCGGGTCCATAGTTATTAGCTAGATGGCTTCTTCTCTCTCTTTGGATCTCAATACAAAGTTCTCCTCGATTCTCTTGGAGATCTATTTGATGTAACTCTTCTTTTGCAGTGTGTTTGTCGAGATCCGATGAATTGTGGGTTTATGATCAAGTTTATCTATGAACAATATTTGAATCTCCTCTGAATTCTTTTATGTATGATTGGTTATCTTTGCAAGCTCTTCGAATTATCAGTTTGGTTTGGCCTACTAGATTGATCTTTCTTGCAATGGGAGAAGTGCTTAGCTTTGGGTTCAATCTTGCGGTGTCCTTGCCCAGTGACAGCAGGGGCAACAAGGCACGTATTGTATTGTTGCCATCGAGGATAAAAAGATGGGGTTTATATCATATTGCATGAGTTTATCCCTTTACATCATGTCATCTTGCTTAAAGCATTACTCTGTTCTTATGAACTTAATACTCTAGATGCATGTTGTATAGCGGTCAATGTGTGGAGTAATAGTAGTAGATGCAGAATCGTTTCGGTCTACTTGTCGCGGACGTGATGCCTATATACATGATCATACCTAGATATTCTCATAACTATGCTCAATTCTATCAATTGCTCAACAGTAATTCGTTTAGCCACCGTAATACTTATGCTCTTGAGAGAAGCCACTAGTGAAACCTATGGCCCCCGGGACTATTTTCCATCATATTAATCTCCCGTCAACAAGCTATTTCTGGCGCCGTTTATTTTGCTTTCTTTACTTTTACTCTTTATCATAAAAATACCAAAAATATTATCCTATCATATCTATCAGATCTCACTCTCGTAAGTGACCGTGAAGGGATTGACAACCCCTTTATCGCGTTGGTTGCAAGGTTCTTATTTGTTTGTGTAGGTGCGTGGGACTCGAGCGTGGTCTCCTACTGGATTGATACCTTGGTTCTCAAAAACTGAGGGAAATACTTACACTACTTTACTGCAACACCCTTTCCTCTTCAAGGGAAAACCAACGCAGTGCTCAAGAGGTAGCACTGGCCGGCATGTGTCCTTCTTCGTTCCTGTGTCTGTCCCTTCGGGGAAATGTCACGCGGTGTCTACCGGAGTCCTGTTAGCCTGCTACAGCCCGGATTCCCTGGAGTCCTGTTAGCCCAGCTGCTACAGCCCGGTTTCACTCGCTGATGACCGACACGTATGTTGCTGGGTCATGTATGCCTGTCCCTGTAAGTTGGTGCCACTTTGGATTCACGACTAGTCATGTCGGCACGGGTTCTCTATCATATGGATGCTAGCGACACTATCATATACGTGAGCCAAAAGGCGCAAACGGTCCCGGGCCAGGTAAGGTGGCACCTGTGGAATACCGTGCGTGAGGCTGCAAAGTGATATGATGTGTTACATGCTAGATCGGTGTGACTTAGGATCGGGGTCCTGACACTGAATCACACAAGAAAAATGGAAAACAAAAAAGAGAGGAAATTGGAGAAAAACGAGAGGAAGGAGAGAAAAGATAAGAAGAAATCTAAGCATCACCACCACCACCATCATCACAAAAGCTGAAGAAGGGAGTGATGTTCCCTATTACTGAACTACAATATGTACACAAGAAATGGTTCTGTTACTGAAAGATGCTGCTATTACTTGTTCACTGGGAACCTGTGTTGTAACTAAAACTGTGCCAGTGCGCACAAGGGGGATACGGTTGGCACCGTACCCTGTGTTTAAACAAGGTCATATTATTATGTGTTGTTCGAGTTGAATTTTCTTTGCCCATAACATGATTGACATCCAATGAAAGTGATTGTTTTCGCTTCCTTGACATGATCAAGATCCACATTTGCACTGAGCTACTCCTGACCCATGAAGATTTGTTAGCTATGTGGTTTGATTCTCAGAATTGGCCGGCACTGTTCCAAAGGATAGATTTTTTGCCAGAAATCATACAGTATGTGCATTTTTCTAATTTAACATGTCAAGTTGAATTGAGGTAACAAGATTCAGTATCATAGAGGTTGAGGTTCTTTGGAGTTGCTCTTCAGTTGTATCACAGATTTCAAATTGATCATCCATGGTGACCATAGTAAAACTAAGAGAAAACAAAATAGTATGACATTTAATTTAATGGGATCAAAATTAACAAAGCAACCAATATCTTTGAACCTACTGGGCAAATACAGAAAGGCTAGTCATTTGAGGAGATCGAAGTCAACTGCCGTTTTGGTGGGATCAATCTTCTCGGCCTTACACTACAGGAAAAACGTTCTAAGCCGTGTATGAAACATACACGGCAAATGTCATTTTAACCACGGCGAACAGTAGGCCGAGTGTTACACTCGGCGTAGTGAATACGGCAAAGAATGTTTCAGCTTAGGGGCTATAAGCCGAGTGTCAGTTATCGGGCATACGGCTTACAGGTAAGCCGATTACAAAGTAGTGGCACATGACAAACAAAGTGGGATCACGGCCTGTAGCACCTAACGGACGTGCCACGTGGCCCGCCTGTAAGCCGAGTGTTTTATAAGCCGTGTGCCAAACAAGGCACACAGTTTACATATAAGTCGTGGTAGGCCACGTAAGCCGAGTGTTCCCCGGGTCCACGTTGCTGCCACGTGTTGCCTATAAACCGGGTATTTTGTGGATGGACTCGCGGCTTATAACTAAACCGGCAGGTGTAATTTGGTTCCTACGGTTCTGTAGGCCGAGTGTAGTTTAAACATAGACGACTTATCAGTTCTATAAGCCGAGTGTAACTGCTGGGCGACATGGCTTAGCTACATACGCCGAGTGTTTTATCATGGGCTACACGGCTTACAGGCCGTAAGCCGAGTGTAATACCCGGCTTATATACCAAATATATATATATATATATATATATATATACATAAACACTATTATGGTCACGGGATCAGAATAATATTCTGATCACAACCTGAACTGCCTGAGTAACGCGCCTGAACTTCCCTCTGTACGAACCCGACCTTCGGGCTATCTTCGCAACTGTGGCTTCCCCCGCGAATTATTCTTGTTAGTCGTGTTCTATATGCTGTTAGTGTAATCTAGAAACGTTTTTAGCAACTAAGGGCCCGTTCGGAAGCTCTCCAGCTTCCGAAACGGGCCAGCTTCTCGCGGGAGCCCAACGAGCTAGCTTCTTGCGGGAGCCCAGCAAGCGTTCGGCAACGACTTGGTGGCTGTAGCGAGAGAAAACGCTTCGTTCGGGACTGTAGCAAGAGAAAACGAACCGGTACGCTGCCTGCAGCTCACTTGGCGGTGGCATATCAGGTAATATTGTCCAACTTATCCTCCTTCGATTTTTGGGAGCTAGGCTCGTCCAGCTTCTAATATTTGCACTGCGAGGATGCTTTGCTCCATGAAGCCAGCTTCTGGGAGCTGCGCCGTTCGGGCCTGCTCCTGCATGGAGCGGATGAAACTGGGAGTTGGCGATGTTCCGAACGGGCCCTAAATAGCGGTTTTTAATAGGAATCTCGCTCGTTGGCGGATTTTTCTCTCGGGTCGTGATGAAATTGCGTTTTTTGCAATTTTACTGCCTGAGTTGTTCGACCTGAACTTCTCCGAGTGCTAGATTGAACTTCCGCCAACATTGCCCAAATGGGGCTTGCGGTATACCGTTGGAAAGCTATGTACACCAGTATCATGACCCAAGTTAAATTTTTGGCAAAATGTAAGCGGTTTAAGAGCAGTTTTGAAAACCGTTTTTATTCATACAAAAAACGTGAATCATATTTTCGATCGCATTTCTAAACCATTTATCGGAATGAGGCAAATAATATGGCGTTGGAAAGCCGCTGTAAAACCGCTCCTTCCACATGATGAAAGTTTTCTCTAATTCCCTACGGTTAAAGAGTAATTTGGAAAATCATAAAATTTCGCAAACCGAACAGCTGAGTTCGTATTTTCGATGTCATTTCTAAATGGCTAATCCAATTGAGGCAAATGATATGGCGTTGAAAAGCTTATGAAAATGCGCTACTTTTTCATGTAGAAAGTTGTTTCTAATTTTGAACTGTTTAAGAGTAATTAAGAAAATAGTACAAGTTCCACCGAGTTCGTATTTTCAATCTATTTTTTTAACCGTACATCTGAATGTAGCAAATGATACGGCGTTGGAAAGCTTGAAGAAATGCGAAACTTTTTGGTATATATTGTTTCTCCCAATTCCTTACTGTTTTAAGTCAATTTTAAAAATGGCTAAAAATGTATTTTCACCATAATTTTGACAAACTTTATCGGAATGAGGCAAATAATATACCGTTGAAAAGCTAAGGAAAATGCGAAACTTTTTCATGTTGATGGTTTTCTGTGATTTCTAGTCGTTTTCAAGTAATTTCGAAAATGGCGAGATCAGTCGTTCTGCCTTTATCGCGAAACAGATTCTTCAAAAATGCACCACGTGAAGAACCTGAACTTCTCAGCATGTCTACTTGAACTTCACTCTGTTTTTCACGTGCTTTTTTTGCTTGTAGATCTCCATCCACTGCTTGTAGCTCTTCATCCACTCACCGGAATTGAGCAAGTGATATACCGGTGGAAAGCTGATGTAAACATGCAACTTTCCCATTTTGATCGTCTTTTCATGCTCACAACGATTTTAAAAGTTTTTCATCAGAAATTCATCCACTGTAGTAGTTGAATTTTCTGCTGTTTTCAGTTGAACTTCTGTGACGTATTTTCGTTTGTAATTTTCTCATCCATCGTCAGTGTTACACAAATGATATTTTTTTGTACAAATCTCTCTCACAATATTTTTTAAACTTTCTCCAACGAAGGACTTAAACTTATAACAACAAAACTTTTAGCCTTTGCTTTTTATTCTTTTTTTAATACAAAATGCACACCGTGTAGTACATGAACTTCTGGCAGTTATCAACCTGAACCTCTCTCGGTTACGTGAAAATATTTGAGTTTTTTATGAATTTTTAATCTGATTTTTCTTAATCTTTTTTATGAATTTTGAATCGCTCTATTTTTAATAGTTGAACTTCTTGTTATTGTATTTTTGAACTTCTTGTTTCCATTCTTTAATAGCGAGAAAAATCTGAGTTTTCTATAATCAACGAACTTCTCCATCTTTTTAATATGGACTTCCTGGTTTATTTCTTAATCCTTTTTGATGAAATTTTGAAGCGCTTTATTTTTAAAAGTTGAACTTCTTGTTTTTTATTTTTGAACTTCTTGTTTCCATTCTTTAATAATGAGGAAAATCTGAGTTTTCTATAATGATCGAACTTCCCGCTGTTTTCACTTTAAACTTCTCCCACGTATTTTTGTTCCTAATTTCTCACTCGTTCATCGGAGTTGCACAAATGGTATATAGTGCCGATTACCTCTCTCACAAGAAGTTTTTGAACTTCCCTGTGCCGAGCACCTGAACTTCTAGCAGCGAAATTTTTATACTTTATCTTTTTATTCTATTTTCTCATATGAAAACACACACCATGCAGCATGTGAACTTCTGGCCATTTTCAATTTGAACTACTCTGTAAAAATTTTGTCCCTAACTCCTAAAGCACTCGTCGAATTTGAGCAAATGATAGCACTAGTTAAGAGCATATTTTGAACATGCTAACACTTGTTTTGAATGATATACACAAAACATTCAAATTATATTATGGGAATAATATGCATGATATACCGTTGGAAAGATTATGTTTGAGAAGAAAAAAATTCATCAATTTTTTTCTAATTCGTCGCCATTTATGGGTATATTTCAAAATGCCAAAAAATAGCATCAAATTTTTTTACCTTGTAAATCCTATGTTTTTATAAACTTCGGACTTCTCTCTTATTTTAATTTGAACTTCTTAGTTTGATTTCTAGAAAATAGAAAATTAATTTTTGTAAGTAAACATCGAACAACTTTTTCATGAATTGAATGAAATACATTTTTTTAGAAACGAGAAGAATTTGAGTTTTCTGCATACATCGAGTCGCTCCATTATTTTAGTAAAAATGCAAGGTCCAAATATGGGCACATCCATGTTTACAAACCTTTTAAACTGCTCAATTGTTTTTATATTTGACCTTCTTGGTTTTGGAATAAACATTTTGAACTTCTATGTTATTTAAATTTGAACTTCTCCAATTTTTTAGTAAAATGTAGAAACACCATTTTTTATAAACGTTTCGAACTGCTCCATTTTTAGTTTTTGAACTTCTTGGTTTATTCTATAGTAACGGGGAAAATTACAGGTTTGTAATAAGCATTGAAACGCCCTATTATTTAAATTTGAACTTCAAGGCATTTTTTAGAAATGGTTAAACAAACAAAACGAAATTATGTTTTTCCACCTTTCTATGAACTTACTATGTTATATCTTATGCAGTTTTGTTTTTTGTCTCATGACATTTTTAGGCATTTTTTGCTATCGGCGAAATGGCTTAGGCAATCCTTTTCTTTTTCATTGATGAATTTCTTCAGTATGTGGTACACCTGAACTTATGAATTTCTGATACATGAACTTTGCATGCTATTATAATTCAAGAAAATTACACACAACAATACACATAAACTTCACATGCTACATGCATTTTTACACAAGTACGAATGCACACATCTGAAAAAAGAGCATTCTGAGGTGAATCAATGAAGGTATGCATTAAAAACACATATACAATACACACTTGACCTTCTGCAACACAACATCTTGACCTTCGCAAAAACAAATTTTGAAAACAAAAATAAATCGCGCATTAGTACAAGCACAACAAAGCATTCTCTGTATCCGTTTTTTGAGATCATATGTTCATTCACAAACAGTTTTGCGGATGCTCTTGAAGAACACAACAAAACGAGAGTGGGGTCGGAAGGATAGAGATCGGGTGTAGCAGCGCAGGCAGATGGGGGTGCATGGGCTTGTCAGCGGCGAGGCAACGATAGGAGGACGGCGCGCGCCCGCCGGAGAAGGCTGGGGGCGGGTCCGCGAGAGGGGGAAGGCGCGCGACCGCGAGAAAAGGGCAGCTGCAGGGCCACGGGAGGAGGCCGGTAGCCAGCGGGAGGGAGGCCGGTGGCCAGCGGCAGTGGGAGGAAGGCCGGGTGCGGCGGGGGAGGAAGGCGGGCCTCGGGGATTGGTGTGTGGGAGGCTAGCGGCGGCGGTGGGCGGCGGCGATGATGTCTCCGGTCGCCGGTTGGGGGCGGATCGGGGTGGGTGGTGCGGGGGTTGGGGAGATCGGGGTGGGTGGTGCGGGGGTGGTGGAGACCGGGGTGGGTAGTTTGATGATATGACTTTTTTTGTTTCGATGAGTTCGGGAGGATCCCGTCAGCCCTATATAGGGGGAGCTGTGATCCAAATAGTTATTCTAATTCCAGGATTAGAATAGTGTTACTCTATATATAAAACTCCACCAATAGATAATCAAGTACACACATGCATAGATAACTCCATCAAGTTCAAAACATGCATACATATCCAACAATAGATACATCAAGTTCACACATGCATAGATAACTTCATCAAGTGCATACATATCCAACAAATTCAGAACCAAAACCAAGTTCACGAGTGCATAAAAGGTAACAAAGTTGCACATTCACACCAAACATAACCATATTGTTCATCAACATAAAGTTCGCAACCATGAGCTCCACCGCTAAGAACATAGCATGTACGTCCACCGTTGATGGCATCCTTTTTGCAAACCTACAAGTTCATTACGGCAAGCATGAGTTTTCGAGCTTAAAATGCTAATGATCGATAAGGTTCAAAGTGAAGCTAAGTTGTGATCACTATATATACATCAATAAGGCAGAAGCATGCATTTCTAAATCAAAAGTTGTGAGCACTAGATCAAGGTTTCATGCATTCTCGTGGATTTAATAAATGAAAGCAACAAGGCACAAGCATCGGAAAAAATACCCGGTTGGTGCGTTTGCGATCACGCGACTCCCTCCCGCCTGCTCGATGTGGGGGGACTAGCAACCTACGTCCTGAACCTTCCTGCGTGACTGTCCGGTTTGTGAGGGAGGTGCCACATCAATGATGTGCACTAGGTATTTAAACATCAGGGCGCCCTTTCGTTGATATATCCCGGCCCCAGGCAGGCCGGTGCGGTATCTGGGCCCTCCCTGGGGCGTTTTTCGACGTCGCGGCCATCCGTGGGCCCGGGCCGTCTACTGATACGTCTCCAACGTATCTATAATTTATGAAGTATTCATGCTATTATATTATCCATCTTAGATGTTTTATATGCATTTATATGCTATTTTATATTATTTTTGGGACTAACCTATTAACCTAGAGCCCAGTGCCAGTTTCTGTTTTTCCTTGTTTTGAGTTTTACAGAAAAGGAATACCAAACGGAGTCCAACTGACGTGCCAATTTTTGTTGATTTTTTATGGACCAAAAAAGCCCCTGGAGCAAAAGAGTTGGGCCAGAAGAGTCCAGGGCTGTCCACGAGGGTGGGGGGGGCGCCCACCCCCCCTGGGCGTGGGCCCCTGCCTCGTGGACGACTCGGAGACCCCCCTGACGTGAAACCAACGCCAAAAATTATTATAAATAAAGAAACCCCCAGAAAATAACCTAGATCGGAAGTTCCGCCGCCGCAAGCCTCTGTAGCCATGAGAAATCAATCTAGGCCCTCTCTGGCACCCTGCCAGAGGGGGCATCATCACCGGAGGCCATGGAGGAGGATCCAAGAGGGGCCATCATCACCATGAAGGCCAAGGACCAGAGGGAGAACCTCTCCCCATCTAGGGGGAGGCCATGGAGGAGGAAGCACAAGGGGGAGAACCTCTCCTCCTCTCTCTCTCGGTGGCGCCGGAGTGCCATCGGGAGGGGAATCATCGCCGCGGTGATCGTCTTCATCAACATCACCATCCTCATCTATTTTACGCGGTCCACTCTCCCGCACCCCGCTGTGATCCCTACTTGAACATGGTGCTTTATGCCACATATTATGATCCAATGATGTGTTGCCATGCTATGATGTTCTGAGTAGATATCCTTTGTCTTTGGGTTGATTGATGATCTAGATTGGTATGAGTTGTATGTTTTATTTTGGTGTTGTCCTATGGTGCCCTCCGTGTCGCGCAAGCGTGAGGGATTCCCGCTGTAGGGTGTTGCAATACGTTCATGATTCGCTTATAGTGGGTTGGTGAGTGACTGAAACACAAACCCGAGTAAGGGGGTTGTTGCGTATGGGAATAAAGAGGAATTGATGCTTTAATGCTATGGTTGGGTTTTACCTTAATGATCTTTAGTAGTTGCGGATGCTTGCTAGAGTTCCAATCATAAGTGCATATGATCCAAGAAGAGAAAGTATGTTAGCTTATGCCTCATATGAAATTGCAATAGTGATTACCGGTCTTGTTAACGATTACCTAGGACAATTCCGCACACCGACCCATCATTATTCCACACTCGCTATTTATAATATTTAGTAATATATTCTAACTTTATGATAACAGCACCTACTTTTATATTTTAGCTCTCCGATACCATGCAAAGTTATCCTCTTCATACCCACAACGTAGTTTTATTTCTCGTTTCTAGTTGGAAGCAAACGTTCGGTGTACGTAGAGTCGTATCAGTGGCAGATAGGGCTTGAGAGAACATTTATCTTACCTTTAGCTCCTTGTGGGTTCGACACTCCATACTTATCACTTCCACCTTTGGAAATTGCTACGATGATTCCCTACACTTGGGGATTATCAAGCTCTTCTGGCGCCGTTGCCGGGGAGCAATAGTGTGGGGTTGATATTCTCGTGTGTGCTTGTTTGCTTTCTCCACTAAGTAGATTTTGTTTTTCCTTTTTGTTTCTGTTTAGTTGTGGGTGAAACATACAAAAAAAATTAAAAGAATGAAAATACAAAAAATTTACTTGCCTCTCATGCCTAAAAAGTTTTTCAAAAAGAGAAGTGATTGGAAAGTTATGCATTGAAGAAGTGAGGGTCGACCTTGAGCACTTGTGTTCATGCTCACGGAAACAATGTAGAATTTTTCATGGAAGTTTCTTTGTAAATAATTATCCCCTTGTATATATCCATTGTATTATAAAAATAATGTGCCAAGCTTTGGTTTTAGGATGATTAGATTGCTTGTTTACTATATGCAGAACAAAAACAGAAACTTTGGCTGTAGTGCATGAATTTACATTTTTTACTGGAAGGTCCAATGGGTCTGAAACTTTTTGCACATTACTTTTGTACAAATTTTCAAATTTATTTCATAATTTTAGGAGTTACAGAAGTTTACTAAACTTCCAGATTACTACGGACTGTCCTGTTTTTGACAGATTCTGTTTTCTATGTGTTGTTTGCTTATTTTGATGAATCCATGGGTAGTATCGGGGGGTATGAACCATGGTGAAGTAAGAATACAGTAGATAAAGTGCTAATATGAAATTGGAATGAGTTTGCAACAGTACCTAAAGGTAGTAATTTGCTTTAGTATACTAACGGATCTCACAAAGTTTTTGTGGATGAAGTGTTCGAAGAACGAGGAGTTACCGATGCGAGAAGAATAAAGAGAGGCAAGAGTTCAAGCTTGGGGATGCCCAAGGCACCCCAAGTAAATATTCCAAGGATACTCAAGCATCTAAGCTTGGGGATGCCCCGGTTGGCATCCCATCTTTCTTCTTCAACAATTATCGGTATACCTCGGTTTTTGTTTTGTCCACATGATTTGTGTCCTTTGTGTTTTTATTTTTCTTTAAGAACCATGCTAGTATGAGATGTCCCTTCATAAATTTATAGAATACTTCATGTGCTTCACTTATATATTTTGAGCTTGGATATTTGCTAGCCGATATTAATCCTAGAATACTCCATGAACTTCACTTATATCTTTTGGAGTATGAATAATACTATCATCTAAAGTGGATTTGGAAGAGTGTCGACTTTTGTTAGTAATGATTCCACTATTTCGGAAGAGGTTCCAATTGATTATGAGAACAAAGTTGCTATCTATGATGATTGTTGTGATGACATGTATGCTATAAAGAATAATGTTAACCATGAAACTTGTCATCATGATTTTAATTTTCAATTGGATTATGCCTCGCATGACAGTTATTTTGTTGAGTTTGCTCCCACTATTCCGAATGAGAAATTTTTTGCTTATGTGGAGAGTAGTAAAATTTCTATGCTTGTAGATCATGAAAAGAATGCTTTATGTGATGGTTATATTGTTGAAATCATTCATGATGCTACTGAAAATTATTATGAGGGAGGAATACATGCTTGTAGGAGTTGCAATAATATCAAGTTTCCTCTCTATGTGCTTAAAGTTTTGAAGTTATACTTGTTTTGCCTTCCTATGCTAGTTGATTCTTGTTCCTATAAATTATGTGCTCGCAAAATCCCTAGGCATAGGAAGTGGGTTATATTTAAATGTGTTAGTCATATTCTTCATGATGCTCCCTTTATGTTTCAATTCTTATCTTTTATGTGAGCATCATTGAAATCATCATGCCTAGCTAAAAGGCATTAAAGAAAAGCGCTTGTTGGGAGACAACCCAATATTTACCCTTACTGTTTTTGTGTGTTTACATGATTAAGCTACTGTATTAATCATGTTTTATAGCTTTTGTTTCAATAAAGTGCCAAGTAAGACCTTTGGGAAGATTTGGGTGAAAGTTAGTGTGATCTTGCTGTAAAAAAAACAGAAACTTTGCGCTCACGAGATTAGCTACCATTTTTTTACAGAAGATCGATTTTGAGTTGATTCTTTTTGAAGAAGATTAATAGACAAATTCCTCATGTCCACCAATTTATTTCATAATTTTTGGAGTAGCAGAAGTATGGTTGCTGTTCAGATCATTACAGATTGTTCTGTTTCTGACAGATTCTGTTTTCATTGCATAGTTTGCTTGTTTTCTAGTTTCTATGGCTTATACTTCTCAATATAAATTGTAGAAATGATATGGTACAGTAGACATTGTGTGGGAACAATTATGAACCTTGTCTTTGACAGTACCAAAGTGAATGGTTTACTCTTTATCATACTAACCTATCTCACGAAGTTTCGTTAAGTTTTGTGTGATTGAAGTTTTCAAGCTTAGGGTGAGATATCGATATGAGGAGAATAAGGAGTGGAAAGACCCTAAGCTTGGGGATGCCCAAGGCACCCCAAGGTAATATTCAAGGAAGACTCAAGTGCCTAAGCTTGGGGATGCCCCGGAATGCATCCCCTCTTTCGTCTTCAAAACTATCGGTATACCTTACTCGGAGCTATATTTTTATTCATCGCATGATATGAGTTTTGCTTGGAGCGTATTTTCAATTTTACTTGCTGTTTGAATAAAATCATTGGATCTGGATTATTGAATGAAAAAGAATCCTCCCATGGCTAGTTAATTATTTGACTACTCAGTGTTCCTCACTTGTATCTTTTTGGAGTAGTTTGTCATTTACTCACGTGCTTCACATATATCCTATGAGTAAATGGTTGAATGAATTGAATGTCATAAACCTGAATTTATATACGTTTCATATGCTTATAACATGGGGAGTAATGACTTCACACATAATAAGTATAGGTAGTAAACTTATTGAAAGTTAGCAAACGCAGAATTGGTCACTTGAACAATTCATGAAAGAATATTGAAGGAAGAGAGATTTCACATATAAATATACTATCTTGGACATCATTTGTAATTGTGAGCACTCATTAAAATATGACATGCTAAAAGGATGATGTTGGACAAGGAAGACAATGTAATGGGTTATGTTTTCTTATATCCGAAATAAAGTATATTGTCATGGATCATCCAACATGCTGAGCTTGCCTTTCCCTCTCATGCTAGCCAAATTCTTTGCACCAAGTAGAGATACTACTTGTGCTTCCGAACATTCCTTAAACCAGTTTTGCCATGAGATTCCACCATACCTACCTAAGGATTGAGTAAGATCCTTCAAGTAAGTTGTCATCGGTGCACGCAATAAAAATTGCTCTCTAAATATGTATGATCTATTAGTGCGAAGAAAATAAGCTTTATACGAACTTGTGATAGGGAAGAAATAAAAGCGACGGACTGCATAATAAAGGTCTTTATCACAAGCGGCAATATAAAGTGATGTTCTTTTGCATTAAGATTTTGTGCATCCAACCATAAAAGCGCATGACAACCTCTGCTTCCCTTCGCGAAGGGCCTATCTTTTACTTTTATCTTCTACCCTTATACAAGAGTCATGGTGATCATCACTTTTCCTTTTTACACTTTTTCCTTTGGCAAGCACTTTGTGTTGGAGCGATCCGGATATATATATATATCCACTTGGATGTAGGTTTTCATAAATTATTATTGTTGACATTACCCTTGAGGTAAAAGGTTGGGAGGCGAAACTATAAGCCCCTATCTTTCTCTGTGTCCGATTAAAACTTTGAACCCATAAATATCACATGAGTGTTAGCAATTGTGAAAGATTAAATGATAGTTGAGTATGTGGAGTTTGATGAATCAAAGCTCTTACATAGACCCTTCCCGAAAATAATATGAATTACAATTGTTTGATGACTAAGAGCACTGTTTGTTAGTTTTCAAGAAAGTTTATGATCTATACTTTAACATGTGAATAGCTTGTTACTTGATCATGAAAAGTTTTATGAGATGAGCTACTGTTATGACATATAAAGATGCTAGAAAAGGTGATTGAAATTATCATTGATCAAACTTGTGTACCTGCTAGCATTCACACTTCATAAATTATTTCTTTTATCATTTACCTACTCGAGGACGAGCAGGAATTAAGCTTGGGGATGCTGATACATCTCCAATGTATCTATAATTTATGAAGTATTCATGCTATTATATTATCCATCTTAGATGTTTTATATGCTATTTTATATGATTTTTGGGACTAACCTATTAACCTAGAGCCTAGTGCCAGTTTCTGTTTTTTTCCTTGGAGTCCAATTGACGTGCCAATTTTTTGTTGATTTTTTATGGACCAAAAGAAGCCCCTGGAGCAAAAGAGTTGGGCCAGAAGAGTCCCGGGCTGTCCACGAGGGTGGGGGGGCGCTCACCCCCTGGGCGTGGGCCCCTGCCTCGTGGACGACTCGGAGACCCCCCTGACATGGAACCAACGCCAAAAATTCCTATAAATACAGAAACCCCTAGAAAATAACCTAGATCGGAAGTTCCGCCGCCGCAAGCCTCTGTAGCCACGAGAAATCAATCTAGGCCCTCTCTGGCACCCTGCCAGAGGGGGCCATCATCACCGGAGGCCATGGAGGAGGATCCCGGAGGGGCCATCATCGCCATGAAGGCGAAGGACCAGAGGGAGAACCTCTCCCCATCTAGGGGGGAGGCCATGGAGGAGGAAGCACAAGGGGGAGAACCTCTCCTCCTCTCTCTCGGTGGCGCCGGAGTGCCATCGGGAGGGGAATCATCGCCGCGGTGATCGTCTTCATCAACATCACCATCATCATCACCATCCTCATCTATTTTACGTGGTCCACTCTCCCGCACCCCGCTGTAATCCCTACTTGAACATGGTGCTTTATGCCACATATTATGATCCAATGATGTGTTGCCATGCTATGATGTTTTGAGTAGATATCCTTTGTCTTTGGGTTGATTGATGATCTAGATTGGTATGAGTTGTATGTTTTATTTTGGTGATGTCCTATGGTGCCCTCCGTGTCGCACAAGCGTGAGGGATTCCCGCTATAGGGTGTTGCAATACGTTCATGATTCGCTTATAGTGGGTTGGTGAGTGACTGAAACACAACCCCGAGTAAGGGGGTTGTTGCGTATGGGAATAAAGAGGAATTGATGCTTTAATGCTATGGTTGGGTTTTACCTTAATGATCTTTAGTAGTTGCGGATGCTTGCTAGAGTTCCAATCATAAGTGCATATGATCCAAGAAGAGAAAGTATGTTAGCTTATGCCTCTCCCTCATAAGAAATTCCAATAGTGATTACCGGTCTTGTTAACGATTACCTAGGACAATTCCGCACACCGACCCATCATTATTCCACACTCGCTATTTATAATATTTAGTAATATATTCTAACTTTATGATAACAGCACCTACTTTTATATTTTAGCTCTCCGATACCATGCAAAGTTATCCTCTTCATACCTACAACGTAGTTTTATTTCTTGTTTCTAGTTGGAAGCAAACGTTCGGTGTACGTAGAGTCGTATCAGTGGCAGATAGGGCTTGAGAGAATATTGATCTTACCTTTAGCTCGTTGTGGGTTCGACACTCCATACTTATCACTTCCACCTTTGGAAATTGCTATGATGATTGCCTACACTTGGGGATTATCATCTACCGCGTTGACCGGATGCTAGAGGGGTTTGACTGGGGGATATTCCTCTTGTTTTGTGTCACGGCAGGTCATGCCGACATGCCAAACCAGGTTGGCGCGCATGCGATCTTCGGACTCCCTCCCCCTGCTCAGTGTGGGGGGACTACCACCCTACGACCTGAACCTTCGTGCGTGACTGTCTGGTTTGTGAGGGAGCTGCCACATCAATGTTGTGCACTGGATATTTAAACATCTCGCCACCCTTTCGTTGATATATCCCGGCCCCACGTAGGCTGGTGCGGTCTCCGGGCCCTCCTTGGGGCGGTTTTCGACGCCGCAGCCATCCGTGGACCTGGCCGGTCTACGGCATTGACCAAATGCCAGAGGGATTTGATTGGGGGATATTCCTCTTGGTTTGTGTCACGGCAGGTCATGCCGACATGCCAGACCAGGTTGGCACGCATGCGATCACAGGACTCCCTTCCCCCGCTCGATGTGGGGGGACTACCACCCTACATTCCGAACCTTCCTGCGTGACTGTCCGTTTGTGAGGGAGGTGCCACATCAATGTTGTGCACTGGTTATTTAAACATCAGGCCACCCTTTCATTGATATATATGGGCCTCACGCAGGTCGGTGCGGTCACTGGGCCCTCCCTGGGGCGGTTTTCGACGCCGCAGCCATCCATGGGCCCGCGCAATCTACGGCCTTGACGGATGCCAGAGGGGTTTGACCGGGGGATATTCCTCTTGTTCTATGTCATGGCAGGTCATGCCGACATGCTAGACCAGGTTGGAGCGCATGTGATCACATGACTCCCTCCCGCCTGCTCGATGTGGGGGAACTGCCACCCGCGTCCTAAACCTTCCTGCGTGACTGTCTGGTTTGTGAGGGAGGTGCCACATTAATGATGTGCACTGGGTATTTAAACATCACACCACCCTTTCATGATATTTTCGGCCTCACCCAGGCCGGTGCGGTCTCCGGGCCCTCCCTTGGGCGTTTTTCAACGTGGCGGCCATCTGTGGGCTCGCGCAGTCTAGGCATTGACTGGATGCCAGAGAGGTTTGACCGGGGGATATTCCTCTTGTTCTGTGTCACGACAGGTCATGCCGACATGCTAGACCAGGTTGGAGCGCATGCGATCACATGACTCCCCCGTGCTCGTTGTGGGGGGACTACCACCCTATGTCTTGAACCTTCTTGTGAAGGTTTTTGACGCCGCGGGCATCCTTGGACCCGCGTGGTTTTCGACACTTGTATCATAGTCCTCTTAGATATATGTGGGGGTAAACACACGATGTAACCTATGCCAACATAATAGCAGAGGCACGCATGGGGAGCCGACGGTGTGTGCCGGCGCCCTATTGGACGGTGTCCGTTATTGTGACGGTGTCACGGGGAGGAGCGCCCATAGTCAGGCCCCGGGGATGTATCCGAATCGGTGAATCTCGTTAACAAATATCAGTGTCGTTTCCGTGTAATTGCTTTTAGTCCTCGGTAGATCGACTACGCGTCTCAGATTTTTCTAACATCGATGATATGGGATCGAAAGTGCGATGAAAACTAGCCTAGACAGAATGTATGAGAAACAGGGGGAAGGAAAAGAAATGCAACAAGTAATTATAAGTCCAACTCACCACTCTAATGTTGGGGAACGTAGCATGCAATTTCAAAAAAATTCCTACGCTCACGCAAGATCTATCTAGGAGATGCATAGCAACAAGAGGGGGAGAGTGTGTCCACGTACCCTCGTAGACCGAAAGCAGAAGCGTTAGGTTAACGCGGTTGATATAGTCGAACGTCTTCACGATCCAACCGATCCAAGTAGCGAACGTATGGCACCTCCGTGTTCAGCACACGTTCAGCTCGATGACGTCCCTCGAACTCTTGATCCAGTAGAGGGTCGAGGGAGAGTTCCGTCAGCACGACGGCGTGGTGACTGTGTTGGTGAAGTGATTCGCGCAGGGCTTCGCCTAAGCACTTGGACGCTATGACCGGAGGAGTAAACTATGGAGGGGGGCGCCGCACACGGCTAAGAGAACAATTGATGTGCCTTTGGGGTGCCCCCTGCCCACGTATATAAAGGAGGCGAGGAGAGAGGCCGGCGGCCAGGAGGGGCGCGCCAAGGAGGGAGTCCTACTTGGACTCCTGGTCCAAGTAGGATTCACCCCCCCCCCTTTTCCTCTCTCCACCGGAGGGAAAAGGAAGGGGAGGGAGAGGGAAAGGGGGGCGCCGCCCCCTCCCACTAGTCCAATCCGGACTGGGATGGAGGGGGGGGCGTGGCCACCCCTTGCGGCCCTCCTCTCTCTCCACGAAAGCCCACTAAGGCCCAATATCCTCCGGGGGTTCCGGTAACCCCTCGGTACTCCGGTAAAATACCCGAATCACTCGGAACCATTCCGATGTCCGAATACAACCTTCCAATATATGAATCTTTACCTCTCGACCATTTCGAGACTCCTCATCATGTCCGTGATCTCATCCGGGACTCCAAACAAACTTCGGTCACCAAAACACATAACTCATAATACAAATCGTCATCGAACATTAAGCGTGCGGACCCTACGGGTTCGAGAACTATGTAGACATGACCGAGACACATCTCCGGTCAATAACCAATAGCGGAACCTAGATGCTCATATTGGCTCCTACATATTATATGAAGATCTTTATCGGTTAAACCACATAACAACATACGTCATTCCCTTTGTCATCAGTATGTTACTTGCCCGAGATTCAATCGTCGGTATCATCATACCTAGTTCAATCTTGTTACCGGCAAGTCTCTTTACTCGTTCCGTAATGCATCATCCCGCAACTAACTCATTAATCACATTGCTTGCAAGGCTTATAGTGATGTGCATTACCGAGAGGGCCCAGAGATACCTCTCCGATACACGGAGTGACAAATCCTAATCTTGATCTATGCCAACCCAACAAACACCTTCGGAGACACCTATAGAGCATCTTTATAATCACCCAGTTACGTTGTGACGTTTGATAGCACACAAGGTGTTCCTCCGGTATTCGGGAGTTGCATAATCTCATAGTGAGAGGAATATGTATAAGTCATGAAGAAAGCAATAGCAATAAAACTAAACGATCATAATGCTAAGCTAACGGATGGGTCTTGTCCATCACATCATTCTCTAATGATGTGATCTCGTTCATCAAATGACAACACATGTCTATGATCAGGAAACTTAACCATCTTTGATTAACGAGCTAGTCAAGTAGAGGCATACTAGGGACACTATGTTTTGTCTATGTATTCACACATGTACTAAGTTGCCAGTTAATACAATTCTAGCATGACTAATAAACATTTATCATGATATAAGGAAATATAAATAACAACTTTATTATTGCCTCTAGGGCATATTTCCTTCAATCTCCCACTTGCACTAGAGTCAACAATCTAGATTACATAGTAATGATTCTAACACCCATGGAGTCTTGGTGCTGATCATGTTTTGCTCATGGAAGAGGCTTAGTCAACGGGTCTGCAACATTCAGATCCGTATGTATTTTGCAAATCTCTATGTCTCCCTCCTTGACTTGATCGCGAATGGAATTGAAGCGTCTCTTGATGTGTTTGGTTCTCTTGTGAAATCTGGATTTCTTCGCCAAGGCTATTGCTCTAGTATTGTCAAAAAAGATTTTTATTGGACCCGATGCACTAGGTATTACGCCTAGATTGGATATGAACTCCTTCATCCAGACTCCTTCATTTGCTGCTTCGAAAGCAGCTATGTACTCCGCTTCACATGTACATCCCGCCATGACGCTCTGCTTGGAACTGCACCAACTGACAGCTCCACCATTCAATATAAATACATATCCGGTTTGTGACTTAGAGTCAACCAGATCAGCGTCAAAGCTTGCATCGACGTAACCATTTACGACAAGCTCTTTGTCACCTCCATAAACGAGAAACATATCCTTAGTCCTTTTCAGGTATTTCAGGATGTTCTTGACCGCTGACCAGTGATCCACTCCCGGATTACTTTGGTACCTCCCTGCTAAACTTATAGCAAGGCACACATCAGGTCTGGTACACAACATTGCATACATGATAGAACCGATGGCTGAGGCATAGGGAATGACTTTCATTTTCTTTCTATCTTCTGCAGTGGTTGGGCATTGAGTCTGACTCAACTTCACACCTTGTAACACAGGCAAGAACCCTTTCTTTGACTGATCCATTTTGAACTTCTTCAAAACTTTATCAAGGTATGTGCTTTGTGAAAGTCCAATTAAGCGTCTTGATCTATCTCTATAGATCTTGATGCCCAATATATAAGCAGCTTCACCGAGGTCTTTCATTGAAAAAAATCTTATTCAAGTATCCTTTTACGCTATCCAGAAATTCTATATCATTTCTGATCAACAATATGTCATCCACATATAATACCAGAAATGCTACAGACCTCCCACTCACTTTCTTGTAAATACAGGCTTCTCCAAAAGTCTATATAAAACCATATGCTTTGATCAACTATCAAAGTGTATATTCCGACTCCGAGATGCTTCCACCAGTCCATAAATGGATCACTGGAGCTTGCACACTTTGTTAGCACCTTTAGGATCGACAAAACCTTCTGGTTGCATCATATACAACTCTTCTTTAATATATCCATTAAGGAATGCAGTTTTGACATCCATTTGCCAAATTTCATAATCATAAAATGCGGCAATTGCTAACATGATTCAGACAGACTTAAGCATCGCTACGGGTGAGAAGGTCTCATCGTAGTCAACTCCTTCAACTTGTCAAAAACCTTTCGCAACAAGTCGAGCTTTGTAGATAGTAACATTACTGTCAGCGTCAGTCTTCTTCTTGAAGATCCATTTATTCTCTATTGCTTGCCGATCATCGGGCAAGTCAACCAAAATCCACACTTTTTTCTCATACATGGATCCCATCTCAGATTTCATGGCCTCAAGCCATTTCGCGGAATCTGGGCTCATCATCGCTTCCTCATAGTTCGTAGGTTCATCATGGTCTAGTAACATGACTTCCAGAACAGGATTCCCGTACCACTCTGGTGCGAACGTACTCTGGTTGACCTACGAGGTTCGGTAGTAACTTGATCTGAAGTTTCATGATCATTATCATTAACTTCCTCACTAATTGGTGTAGGCATCACTGGAACTGATTTCTGTGATGAACTACTTTCCAATTCGGGAGAAGGTACAATTACCTCATCAAGTTCTACTTTCCTCCCACTCACTTCTTTCGAGAGAAACTCCTTCTCTAGAAAGGATCCATCTTAGCAACGAATATCTTGCCTTTGGATCTGTGATAGAAGGTGTACCCAACAGTCTCCTTTGGGTATCCTATGAAGACGCATTTCTCCGATTTGGGTTCGAGCTTATCAGGTTTGAAGCTTTTTCACATAAGCATCACAGACCCAAACTTTAAGAAATGACAACTTAGGTTTCTTGCCAAACCATAGTTCATATGGTGTTGTCTCAACGGATTTAGATGGTGCCCTATTTAACGTGAATGCAACTGTCTCTAAAGCATAACCCCAAAATGATAGTGGTAAATCGGTAAGAGACATCATAGATCGCACCATATCTAATAATGTACGGTTACGACGTTTGGACACACCATTACGCTGTGGTGTTCCAGGTGGCGTGAGTTACAAAACTATTCCACATTGTTTCAAATGAAGACCAAACTCATAACTCACGATCGGATCGTAGAAACTTTACTTTCTTGTTACGATGATTTTCCACTTCACTCTGAAATTCTTTGAACTTTTCAAATGTTTCAGACTTATGTTTCATTAAGTAGATATACCCATATCTACTTAAATCATCTGTGAAGGTCATAAAATAACGATACCCACCGCGAGCCTCAACACTCATCGGACCGCATAAATCATTATGTATTATTTCCAATAAGTTAGTTGCTCGCTCCATTGTTTCGGAGAACGGAGTCTTAGTCATCTTGCCCATGAGGCATGGTTTGCAAGCATCAAGTGATTCATAATGAAGTGATTCCAAAAGCCCATCAACATGGAGTTTCTTCATGCGCTTTACACCAATATGACCTAAATGACAGTACCACAAATAAGTTGCACTATAATTATTAACTTTGCATCTTTTGGCTTCAATATTATGAATATGTGTATCACTACAATCGAGATTCAACAAAAATAGACCACTCATCAAGGGTGCATGACCATAAAAGATATTACTCATATAAATAGAACAACCATTATTCATTGATTTAAATGAATAACCGTCTCACATCAAACAAGATCCAGATATAATGTTCATGCTCAACGCTGGCACCAAATAACAATTATTTAGGTCTAAAACTAACCCCGAAGGTAGATGTAGAGGTAGCGTGCCGACAGCGATCACATCGACTTTGGAACCATTTCCCACGCGCATCGTCACCTCGCCCTTAGCCAATCTTCGTTTAATCCGTAGCCCCTGTTTCTAGTTGCAAATATGAGCAACAGAACCAGTATCAAATACCCAGGCGCTACTACGAGCATTAGTAAGGTACACATCAATAACATGTATATCAAATATACCTTTCACTTTGCCATCCTTCTTATCCGCCAAATATTTGGGGCAGTTCCGCTTCAAGTGACCAGTCCCTTTGCAGTAGAAGCACTCAATTTCAGGCTTAGGTCCAGACATGGGCTTCTTACCGGGAGCAACAACTTGCTTGTCATTCTTCTTGAAGTTCCCCTTCTTCCCTTTGCCCTTTTTCTTGAAACTAGTGGTCTTGTTAACCATCAACACTTGATGCTCCTTCTTGATTTCTACCTCCGCAGCCTTTAGCATCGCGAAGAGCTCGGGAATTGTCTTTTCCATCCATTGCATATTATAGTTCATCACGAAGCCCTTATAGCTTGGTGGCAGTGATTGAAGAACTCTGTCAATGACACTATCATCAGGAAGATTAACTCCCGGCTGAGTCAAGTGGTTATGGTACCCAGACATTCTGAGTATGTGTTCACCGATAGAACTGTTCTCCTCCATCTTGCAGCTGTAGAACTTGTTGGAGACTTCATATCTCTCAACTCGGGAATTTGCTTGAAATATTAACTTCAACTCCTGGAACATCTCATATGCTCCATGACGTTCAAAACATCTTTGAAGTCCCGATTCTAAGCCGTAAAGCATGGCACACTGAACAATCGAGTAGTCATCAACTTTGCTCTGCCAGACGTTCATAACGTCCGAAGTTGCTCCTGCAGCGGGCCTTGCACCTAGCGGTGCTTCCAGGACGTAATTCTTCTGTGCAGCAATGAGGATAATCCTCAAGTTACGGACCTAGTCCGTGTAGTTGCTACCATCATCTTTCAACTTAGCTTTCTCTAGGAACGCATTAAAATTTAAGGGAACGGTAGCACGGGCCATTGATCTACAACAACATAGATATGCAAAAAACTATCAGGTACTAAGTTCATGATAAATTAAAGTTCAATTAATCATATTACTAAAGAACTCCCACTTAGATAGACATCCATGTAGTCATCTAAATGATCACGTGATCCATATCAACTAAACCATGTCCGATCATCACGTGAGATGGAGTAGTTCTCAATGGTGAACATCTCTATGTTGATCATATCTACTATATGATTCACGTTTGACCTTTCGGTCTCAGTGTTCCGAGGCCATATCTGCATATGCTAGGCTCGTCAAGTTTAACCCGAGTATTCTGCACGTGCAAAACTGGCTTGCACCCGTTGTATGTGAACATAGAGCTTATCACACCCGATCATCACGTGGTGTCTTAGCACGACGAACTGTAGCAACGGTGCATACTCAGGGAGAACACTTGTACCTTGAAATTTAGTGAGGGACCATCTTATAATGCTACCGCCGTACTAAGCAAAATAAGATGCATAAAGAATAAACATCACATGCAATCAAAATATGTGACATGATATGGCCATCATCATCTTGTGCCTTTGATCTCCATCTCCAAACCACCGTCATGATCTCCATTGTCACCGGCTTGACACCTTGATCTCCATCGCAGCGTCGTTGTTGTCTCGACAACTATTGCTTCCACGACTATCACTACCGCTTAGTGATAAAGTAAATCAATTCCATGGCGATTGCATTTCATACAATAAAGCGACAACCATAAGGCTCCTACTAGTTGCCGATAACTTTTACAAAACATGATCATCTCATACAACAATTTATATCTAATCATGTCTTGACCATATCACATCACAACATGCCCTGCAAAAACAAGTTAGACGTCCTCTACTTTGTTGTTGCAAGTTTTACGTGCTACGGGCTTCTAGCAAGAACCGTTCTTGCCTACGCATCAAAACCACAACGATTTTTCGTGAAGTGTGCTGTTTTAACCTTCAACAATGACCGGCCATAGTCAAACTCGATTCGACTAAAGTTGGAGAAACAGACACCCGCCAGCCATCTGTGTGCAAAGCACGTTGGTAGAACCAGTCTCATGAACGCGGTCATGTAATGTCGGTCCGGGCCGCTTCAGCCAACAATACCGCCGAATCAAAGTAAGACATTGGTGGTAAGCAGTATGACTATTATCTCCCACAACTCTTTGTGTTCTACTCGTGCATATCATCTACGCATAGACCTGGCTCGGATGCCGCTGTTGGGGAATGTAGCATGCAATTTCAAAAAAATTCCTACGCTCATGCAAGATCTATTTAGGAGATGCATAGCAATGAGAGGGGGAGAGTGTGTCCACGTACCCTCGTAGACCGAAAGCGGAAGTGTTAGGTTAGCGCGGTTGATATAGTCGAACGTCTTCACGATCCAACCGATCCAAGTACCGAATGTACGACACCTCCGTGTTCAGCACACATTCAGCTCGATGACGTCCCTCGAACTCTTGATCTAGTAGACGGTCGAGGGAGAGTTCCGTCAGCACGACGGCATGGTGACGGTGTTGGCGATGTGATCCATGCAGGGCTTCGCCTAAGCACTATGACGCTGTGACCGGAGGAGTAAACTGTGGAGGGGGGCACCGCACACAGCTAAGAGAACAATTGATGTGCCTTTGGGGTGCCCCCTGCCCATGTATATAAAGGAGGGGAGGAGAGAGGCTGGGGGCCAGGAGGGGCGCGCCAAGGGGGAGTCCTACTTGGACTCCTGGTCCAAGTAGGATTCGCCCTCCCCTTTCCTTTCTCCACCGGAGGGAAGAGGAAGGAGAGGGAGAGGGAAACCGCATAACAACATACGTCATTCCCTTTGTCATTGGTATGTTACTTGCCCGAGATTCGATCGTCGGTATCATCATACCTAGTTCAATCTCATTACCAGCAAGTCTCTTTACTCGTTCCGTAATGCATCATCCCGCAACTAACTCATTAATCACATTGCTTGCAAGGCTTATAGTGATGTGCATTACCGAGAGGGCCCAGAGATACCTCTCCGATACACGGAGTGACAAATCCTAATCTTGATCTATGCCAACCCAACAAACACCTTCGGAGACACATGTAGAGCATCTTTATAATCACCCAGTTACATTATGACGTTTGATGGCACACAAGGTGTTCCTCTGGTATTCGGGAGTTGCATAATCTCATAGTGAGAGGAATATGTATAAGTCATGAAGAAAGCAATAGCAATAAAACTAAACGATCATAATGCTAAGCTAACGGATGGGTGTCGGTGTCAAAACCGGCGGATCTCGGGTAGGGGGTCCAGAACTGTGCGTCTAAGGCTAATGGTAACAGGAGGTAGGGGACACAATGTTTACCCAGGTTCGGGCCCTCTCGATGGAGGTAATACCCTACTTCCTGCTTGATTGATCTTGATGATATGAGTATTACAAGAGTTGATCTACCACGAGATCGTAGAGGCTAAACCCTAGAAGCTAGCCTATGATTATTGTTGTCCTACGGACTAAACCCTCCGGTTTATATAGACACCGGAGGGGGCTAGGGTTACACAGAGTCGGTTACAAGGGAGGAGATCTACATATTCGAATTGCCAAGCTTGCCTTCCACGCAAAGGAGAGTCCCACCCGAACACGGGACGAAGTCTTCAATCTTGTATCTTCATAGTCCAACAGTCCGGCCAAGGTATATAGTCCCGCTGTCCGAGGACCCCCTAATCCAGGACTCCCTCAGTAGCCCCTGAACCAGGTTTCAATGACGATGAGTCCGGCGCGCAGATTGTCTTCGGCATTGCAAGGCGGGTTCCTCCTCCGAATACTCCATAGAAGATTTTCAACACAAGGATCGTGTCCGGCTCTGCAAAACAAATTCCACATACCACCGTAGAGAGTACAATATCCCACAAATCTAATCTGCCGACAAATTTCATAGCGTGACATCACGCCACGGCTCGGTCATTATTCAAACCGTTTTTCTCAACCAGCTACTGCACATATTGCGAGGCGGTTTTCTTGGCACATCTTGTCGAAGCAGAGATCGTGTTCCCCTTATCACGGGATTCTCATCAATACGGGTGGGGGTAAGCCAATCGTGCTTGTTAGTATGACTCCTCGATTTTAGGCAAGTTCCAAACGGCCACGCGGGGGACGCTTGATATTCGCCCCTTTTATAAAGGGGCCAAGGCATGTCCTTTTCTTCTCGCGCTCGATCCTTCCCTTCCCCCCACCTCGAGTTCCAACACCCAAGGCTCAGGCTAAGTGCTTTGGACCTTCAATCATGTCCGGATCCAACCTTCAAGGCCAGTGGATGGCCTCCTCTGTCACAGAGGAGGACATCAAGAAGCTAAGAGAAGCCAGGTATCTGACCGCCCAAATCTCGCACAGGCTGCCTGCTCAAGGGCAGGTCATCCCACTCCCGAACCCAACGAGAGTGTCGTATTTGTTTCCCACTTCCTCCGAGGGCTAGGCTTTAGTCTTGATCCCTTTGTCAGAGGGCTTATGTTCTATTACAGGCGCGATTTCCACGATCTGGCTCCAGATTCCATCCTTCACATCTCGTCGTTTATCGTCGTGTGTGAGGCCTTCCTCCGCATCACCCCACACTTCGGCTTATGGCTCAAGACCTTCAATGTGAAGCCGAATATGATCGGTGGGTGACACGCAGAATGCGGAGGTGCCATAATAAGAAAAGGCACCGATGCTCCATGGCCAAAGGGTTCCTTCCCGGAGATGTCCAACTTATGGCAGCGGGAGTGGTTTTACATCACAGCTCCCCGAAGTACTGAGTGGGTAGCTGCCCCCGCCTTCCATTCGGGCCCCCCGCCACAACTGGCGTCATGGGTCAACAAGGGGTTGGACTGGGGGCCAGTTAATGACGTGCCGACATTGCAAAGTCGCATCCGAGATCTCCTCAAGAGAGATGTCAGTCTTGTCAAGGTAATGCAAGTTATGCTAGTTCGTCGGGTCCTGCCATGCCAACGTCGATCTCTCTGTATGTGGGAGTTCAACCCGGAAGGACCGCCAACTATTCAGCAATTCTTCGGCGTGACGCTCGAAGAGATGTATGGATTGTTCTTCGGATCACGAATAAAGTGTCCGGACACCACCGAGGATGCGGGTCTCAACTGCAATCGTCCAGATACCCTCGTAAGTAATTCTGCGGCCGAACATGTTGTCCTTTTATTTGTCACAACATCATTCTAAAAAAATCGCTCTTGGCCAGGACCGGATAAAAAAGGCGAAGATGATTAGGTGTTCGGCCTCCCTTCCCGAAGGCTCACCGGATCCTGTACTAGCCAGGATGCTTGAGCACGCACCTTATCAAGTGTCCTTAGGGGACGATAAAGGGAGGAATAAAGAAGCCGAAAGCGGGCCTCATGCATTACTCATCCAAACCGGGGGAATTAGTGTCTCCGCGAAGGAGGATAATCGGGGAGAAGAATCTGGAATCCCCTCTCCCCAAGGAAGGAAAAGGACCGCCTCTGAAGACTTGGAAACGAGGGTTTCCAAACGAGGAAAGAAACCTTCGCCAGGGGGCCCTGCCCCGGAGGGCATCCTTACCGCACCGTGCCCGCAAGGGGGTCAGCCCTCCACCGAGCTGTAAGTGAACAAGAGTACTTTTGGTAAATATATCCTGCTTCATCTCCGAGGACAATAACCGAGTCGTATGTCTTGCAGTCCGGATCGTAGCCCTTCTCGACAGAGTTCGTCTTCGGGGGATCTTCTTCCGGAGATGATGGAGAGCGAAACGCCTCCCCCTGTCTCCCTGCCTCATGGGGCGGACGACCCTGAGGTGTCGTCACGGAGGATTTCTCCTGATCCGCCAAGGCCAAAAGGTAACCCTTCGGCCACCCGAAGTCCCAAGTATTCGGCTCCTAAGGAGAGCAACAGAAAGAGTCCGGGACTGTCCGGTGCACAACCGGACGCACTGATGGGTCTTCTGGAGCAAGCGGCTATCTCAGAGGCGCATCGTACTTTAATGGGTACGGTGGTTGAGAGGATTTCATCCGCCAAAAGTGGGTTGCATGAAGCTTTTACGAGCCTGCTAAGAGGCTTTGAGGTACGCGAAGTAACATATATTTTTTTGACGGTACCACACACGCTAGGTGTGCTCTATACAGATAGTAGCCCGTGAGACTCTAGTTGCTGTCCAAAGGCGGCAAACAGAGGATCATAGTCCCAGGTAATGATCGCGCTGCTTACACGTGCAGGCGGCTGAGGGTCCGGTGGCTGGCCGGACTGCTGAGGTTGCCGAACTGAGGCGGCAGCTTGACGCGACAGATGACGACATGACGCTTGTGAACAAGCGGCTTGACGAGGCACAGGGTATGTATTTTCGTGTGGTCAACAAATATTAAGAGGAGCATGATGCTAGTATCTATAATATGTTGTGACTGCAGATGGAGCTGCCGCCGTGGAGACCCTTCGGGCGGAACTTGCCCGAGCCAAGGAACAAGCCAGGAGAAGTGATGCGGCCGCCCGAAAGGCGGTCGAAGAGTTAAGAGCCGGACAGGCTGCTCATCGCCAGAGCAAAGATAAAATAGCAAAGATGGTTGTTGAGCTGAAAGATGCCGCCGGCCGATATGAGCTTCTTGAAAAGGAAAGCCAAGCAAAAGCGGCTGACCTGAAGAAAGCCATGGAAGCAGCCAAGGAAACCCGCTCTAAAATCAGAGCGGCGAAGGAGGAGCTCCGTCAAGCCGGAGATATCACGGCTGGGAAGCCCTTTTTGTTGCGGACGAAGTTCAGAGATCCGAAGTATGCCCCTCTGGATCAATTATGGAGTGTTGCAGACGTGTACTTGGACTTGGCAATGAGTGCTACTGATGCGACTAAGTTTTTCAAAGATCAGAAAGATCATGAAGTGGAAAGGTTGTTCTGGTCACAGTTTAGTGCTCCAACGCGTCCGCTGTTGTTAAATGAACAAATGGCCGAGTGGGCCGAGCTCCATAGGTTGTTCGGACTTGCCATGAGGTCTGTCGTGGATCATCTTTGGCCGAAGGTACCAAGGTCGAATAGTTATTTTGGTTTAGTGTAACGATTCCTTGGTGTTGTGCTGCATATCGACGCTGTAAAGAGGTCGGCGTGCATAGAGGGTGCGCGGATGGCTCTTGCCCGTGTTAAGACATACTGGGCAGAGATGGAGGCCACCGCTATTGCAACCCGAGGTCTGGCCGTAGGCCAGGTCCCGGCTGAGCACTATTTTGAAGAAGTCCTAGAAGGCGCTCGTTTAATGGAGGCTGAGTGCTCGAAGAGTATCATGTTCGAGTGACATGTGTCCCAATTGTAAAAACAATGCTATTTGGATTATAAAGGTTGTGTTTATACTTTTGCCGGAAAGTATTATGATGCCTCCTGTGCGGCCGTTTATGTATGTAGATAACCTGAAAGTTTGCAGTCGTCGGCTTCAGCCCCCACGCACATAATGCGGGGGTGTTCGGAAAAGCGCGTATTCACACTTGATCCAACGTCTTGGTCCATTAAGGAGGTGATAGCGCGACGAACAAGGCAATCGGACTATATAGCCTTAACACTTTCACTTACCCATAGGAGTTTGACGGCGGGGCTACTATATAGCCCATGGTACTTCCGCGCTCATCCGAATACGGTGCGCATACATACATGACCGGGAAACCGGTCCTTCGTTAATGCGGAGGAATCACGAAGATTCCGCTGAGTCATCGAGTGGTTGACCAGTCTCGCGCTTTATCATGACAGTCAGCTTTCGGCTTTCTCTACTGAGGTCCTCATCCAGATGCCAGGGCACAATCGCAGTAATTCTCCCGGTGCCACCTTAGCCGATAGAGCGGAACGTAAGGTAGCAAAACACGGGAGCCGGGCAAACCCAACTATTGACCAAAGACATGATTCGGAGCTGATGCATATAAGGCCAACTCGCAACACCGAACACTCCCTAAGGTATTCGGACTTTACAACATATACTGGGCTAAGTAACGCCCTCGATAATGAGCCCTGAATTTCCAGGTACGTGCATTAGTGTGACGTGACGAAATGCCAATAACGCCAGCATCCCTCTCGGTTGTGTTGAGTATCCGGAGGGTGTGAAGCAACAAGAGACATTAAAAAAGGTTTACACAGGGTCTTAATCTAACAAGAAACCTTTGAGCGGGGCCCTGCTGCACGTCTGCGCGCGTGTCTCTGTTGTGCCGTATCCTGGAAGGGTGTAGCACGATGATCATCTGTGAAAGAGAAAAACCCAGGTGAAAGTTTTCGTGCGAAAAATTGGTTATTCTTAATGGACCATTAAAATGCAAACTAAATAGGGTCAAGCCGAACTGTAGCCCTTTTTACATGCGGGAAGCCCCTAGCACCACCTATGGGGGTATACCCATCGACCCAATCTCAGGTTTATCTGAGCTGTTACAGCTAGTGGTGCGCCGGACTCGTCTAGCCGTGTCCGCGGTCTTGACGATCGATCATTTATTCTGGTTGGAGAGGTCGTTCAGTGTTCGGCTGCTAGAGCTGCCACATATTCCTCCACACGTAAGGAGCACTCTGAGTTTCCGCTAACTATGATGATGCCACGTGGACCGGGCATCTTAAGCTTAAGATAAGCGTAATGCGGTACTGCATTAAAACGAGCGAAGGCCGTTCTTCCGAGTAGTGCGTGATAGCCACTTCGGAATGGAGCGACGTCGAAGGTTAGTTCTTCGCTTCGGAAGTTGTCGGGAAAACCGAATACAACCTCTAGTACTAGAGAGCCCGTGCAGCGGGCCTCTGGGCCTAGTATTACTCCTTTGAAGGTAGTATTGCTTTGGCTGATTCTTGTCGGGTCTATCCCCATTTTGCGGACGGTGTCCTGATATATCAGATTAAGACTACTGCCGCCGTCCATAAGGACTCGGGTGAGATGGTATCCGTCAATTATTGGGTCTAGCACCAAGGCAGCCGATCCTCCGCGCCGGATACTAGTCGGGTGATCCCTGCGATCAAAAGTGATCGGGCAGGCCGACCAAGGGTTGAACTTGGGGGTGACGGGCTCCACGGCGTGTACGTCTCGGAGTGCGCGTTGGCGCCTCCTCTTCGGTATGTGAATTGTGTGAATCTTGTTCACTGTTTTGACCTATGGTGGGAATTTTTTCCGTCCCCCCGTGTTCGGCTGGCGAGGCTCGTCCTCGTCTTCACTCGGTGTCTCCCTCTCCTTGTGTTCGGCATTTAACTTGCCGGCCTGCTTGAAGACCCAGCATTCTTTGTTGGTGTGATTTGCAGGTTTGTCGGAGGTGCCATGAATCTGACATAATCTGTCTAGAATCATGTTTAGGCTGGACGGTCCATCTCTGCTGCCTTTAAATGGCTTTTTCCGTTGACCGGGTCGAGAGCCCCTGAATCCGGCGTTTACCGCCGTATTGTCTGGGCTGTCTTCATTGTTTCGACGCTTGCTTTTATTGCGTCGCGGTTTCCCGTTGTCATCCCTGACTTCGGATGTGCCTGGGTCGCTGGTGCTGCTGCGGGCCAGCCAATTATCTTCGCCCGTGCAAAAGCGGGTCATAAGGCTTGTTAGGGCTGCCATTGTCCTCGGTTTTTCCTGGCCGAGGTGTCTGGCGAGCCATTCGTCCCGGACACTGTGTTTGAAAGCCGCTAAGGCTTCAGCATCCGGGCAGTCGACGATTTGATTCTTCTTCGTGAGAAATCTGTTCCAAAGCTTTTGGGCTGACTCTCCGGGCTGTTGAATTATGTGACTTAAATCGTCTGCATCCGGAGGTCGGACGTAGGTCCCTTGAAAATTAGCCCTAAAAGCATCCTCAAGCTCCTCCCAACTTCCAATTGAGTTTTCGGGGAGACTTTTCAGCTAGTGTCGAGCTGGTCCTTTCAACTTGAGGGGCAGGTATTTGATGGCGTGGAGATCATCTCCGTGAGCCATGTGAATGTGAAGGATAAAGTCCTCAATCCAAACCCCAGGGTCCATCGTTCCATCATATGCCTCTATGTTCACGGGTTTGAATCCCTCTGGAAATTCATGATCCAGCACCTCATCGGTGAAGCATAGGGGGTGCGCGGCACCCCAGTATTTGGTTGTGTCATGGCATTCTTCTGACGGTTGTGGTGTTTGGTTTTGATTCCAAGTTGTTATTCGGTCAGTATAGTCGTTTGGGCGGCCATGATTCTGTGCCGGAGCGCGCTTCCTAGATCCGTAGATGGACCTGGCCATACCGGCTTTTTTATGCAGGTCCTCACGTAAATCGTGCGCGGACTTGTGTGCGACGTCGTTAGCCGCCCTATCGCGGCCACGGGGTGGTCGATCCGGCTGATCGGCCGTTTTATTTTTCGGCTGAATGGGCTCTAAAGCCTCGTCGTCGAATTCAGGCAGCAACTTGCGCTTTGGATAGCTCTTTATGTGGTGACTATCACCGTACTTTTCTTTGGTGTCAAGCACCTTGTTTCATCTGCTGTTGAGCGTATTCTGCGCGGCCTTAAGCCTATGCTTCTGCTTCTTTAGGCTCCTCGCGGTGGCAATAAGCCTTCTATGGAGGTTCTCTTGTTCCAAGTGCCTTTCCGGGATGATGTGTGTATCGTCGTCCGGACTGTTCTCCTCTCTGGAGACCGGTTGATGAGCTTTACCCTCGTCGTCGCCGCGATCGGACAGCGGTTTTGTACTATGTTCGCCGTCTGCTTGCTCATCCTGCTCCATTGCTGGGTCCATGTGGTCGTCGTTTCCTTTGGGGTCGACCGGGGTATTATTCCTTTTTGCGCTGTTATCGCTGTTTTTGTTGAGGCGGGATTTGGAGCGGCGCCTACGTCGTCGCTTTGGTTGCTTTCGAGGGAATTATCCTTCGCTGCATCCTTCCGTTCCTCGTCGTTGTTTTCTTTGGGGGTATCCACCATGTATATATCATGTGATGAAGTGGCAGTCCAGCGCCCTGTGGGCGGTGGTTCCTATTCTTCTCCTGCATCGTCGTCCATACCGTCGATGTCTTCGGAGCCGAAATCGAGCATGTCGGTTAAGTCGTCGACAGTGGCTATTAAGTGGGTGGTGGGTGGGGAACGAATTTCTTCGTCGTCCGCTTCCCACTCAAGCCGGACATAGTTCGGCCCAGGGTCTCCTGACAAGGAGAGAGACCTCAATGAATTTAGCACGTCGCCCAAAGGCGAGTGCTGAAAGATATCCGCGGACGTAAACTCCATGATCGGCGCCCAATCAGATTCGATAGGCACGGACGCAGGCGGTTCGGAGCCCGTGGCGGGGACGAATCCAAGGGTCCGGCAACACAGGTCTCATAGGAGGTGAAGTTAGTATTCGGCTCTATCGCCGCTGAGTGTGCGGCCTCCGTGGCGGGGTCTATCCACCCGTCCTTGGACGACACGATCTGCTCCGGATTGAGGGCGGGAGTAGCCACATGTGTGATCTCCCGAACACCGTCCGACGGCAGAGCTAGGTCATGCTCGTCGTGACTGTGCGGCGCACCTGACATGGGCCTGAATCCGTCGAAGTTCAAGTCTCCGCGGATGTCGGCAGTATAGTTCAAGCTTCCAAACCTGACCTGATGGCCAGGGGCGTAGCTCTCGATCTGCTCCAGATGGCCAAGCGAGTTGGCCCGCAGTACGAAGCCGCCGAATACGAAGATCTGTCCGGGGAGAAAAACCTCACCCTGGATCGCATCGTTGCCGATGATCGAAGGAGCCATCAAGCCTTTACGCGACGGCACAGTGGAACTCTCAATGAAAGCACCAATGTCGGTGTCAAAACCGGCGGATCTCGGGTAGGGGGTCCCGAACTGTGCGTCTAAGGCTAGTGGTAACAGGAGGCGGGGGACACAATGTTTACCCAGGTTCGGGCCCTCTCGATGGAGGTAATACCCTACTTCCTGCTTGATTGATCTTGATGATATGAGTATTACAAGAGTTGATCTACCACGAGATCGTAGAGGCTAAACCCTAGAAGCTAGCCTATGATTATGATTGTTGTTGTCCTACGGACTAAACCCTCTGGTTTATATAGACACCGGAGGGGGCTAGGGTTACACAGAGTCGGTTACAAGGGAGGAGATCTACATATCCGAATTGCCAAGCTTGCCTTCCACGCAAAGGAGAGTCCCACCCGGACACGGGACGAAGTCTTCAATCTTGTGTCTTCATAGTCCAACAGTCCGACCAAGGTATATAGTCCGGCTGTCCGAGGACCCCCTAATCCAGGACTCCCTCAATGGGTCTTGTCCATCACATCATTCTCTAATGATGTGACCACATTCATCAAATGACAACACATGTCTATGGTCAGGAAACTTAACCATCTTTGATTAACGAGCTAGTCAGGTAGAGGCATACTAGGGACACTCTGTTTTGTCTATGTATTCACACATGTACTAAGTTTCCGGTTAATACAATTCTAGCATGAATAATAAACATTTATCATGATATAAGGAAATATAAATAACAACTTTATTATTGCCTCTAGGGCATATTTCCTTCATCTAATCATTTTTTGCACTACATATATTTTGTGCATGGTAAGCCGAGTGCATTTTTTCGGGTACTCGGCTTACGGCCACCGCCGTCACGGAGCCGTTAGCGGATGGCGCGTGGGCCACGTGGCAGTTACGTTTGCTGTGCCTCTCTTGTAAGTCGAGTACTTTTTTGCTGCACCTACGACTTATCTGTGAGTAAGCCGTGAATATTGTGTAAGCCGAGTGTCGTCATATTGGGTCCACGGCGTACAGAGCGGTAAGCCGTGTATTGTTTTTTGTCGTGTGTCTTATTGTGCATACCCGGCTTACGTGGAAAGAAACCGTGAGCTCGTGTTTTAACACTCGGCTTACTTCTTGATACTAGTCAGACGTGTTTTTTGTGTGTAGTGTTACTATCACTTGTCAGGGATCTCAAAACTAAAATTTTCGTTGAAGGTTCATCTAAAAATCTGCATTACTCATCATCTGTGAGGTTCCGTGGGAAAATAAGAGCAGATTAATGGTAGTTTAAAGCATCAGCTGCACATAATGAGTTAATCTTTCAACAAACGTTACAGAAGTGAGAAAAGTACATACAGAAAAGCAATTTGTCCGCTTTCCCCTTCTACAGTGAAGAAATAGGCGAAAGGAGAGGAGCCCCGTTTCCCCGGCGCCACCGTGTGTTGTCCGCCCCTCCGCCGGCCCTCCTAGAGGGGGGAGGGTGGAGGAACCCCGGATATGTGTGTCCGGCGTGTAAATAGGGTGAGGAGAGTGGTTTCGGGCGGCAGTGTGCTCGTGGGAGCGGCCCCGGCGTGGTCGAGAATAAGTTCCCCTCGTTCCTGGCTCCCTCCCGGCGTCGTGGTTCATGGCGCTGGTGGATCGGTGGGGATTCGGTTTCATGGTGATGCGGTCGAGGCGTGGGCGACGGCATCGTACCGGAATAATTTTCCCTTGGCTCCGTCCATGCTTCGTCGGTTCTCTGCCGATGAGGAGCGCGTAGGGTGTATCTAGGTGTGGCGACGTCGCCGATTTCACCATGGAGGTTTTGTTCCTCCGGCAGCGTCGTCCTCGTGGCAACCTCGGCTCCTAGCATGCTGCGTGGTCGGATGGATGGTTGGAGCTCGCTGTTGGGAGTTTGGCCTGGTGGTGTTGCTTATTTGCTATTGTCCCGTTGGTTGGTTATTTTGCGGGCTGTGTTGCCGGCGATGTCCGGCGTTTCCAGGTCGATTGCCTGCCCAGGTCGGGGCGTGTCCCCCGCCGACGACCCTTCCTCGACGCCAAGGCCTCGCTGTTTCGGCGAGCAACTCATGCGGCGACGTTAACGGGTTTGACTTCGGTCCCCTATCTGCCTGTGTTGGCGACTCAGCGGCTGCTCTTTTGCTCTTCGTCACCCTTCGGTCTCCGGTGGTGCGACGGCGAGGCGAAGAACGGCGGCGGATTTGTTTCTGCAGGAAGCTTCCCAGGGACCTTGCTGTAGTTTTTGATTTTGCTTGGGTGCTTTCTGCTTTAGGGGACAGCTGTCCCATATCCGGTTGTTTCCACAATGTTGCCTTTGTAATGCTTGCTTAATTAATCAGATATGGTTTTTCAAAAAAAAGAAAAAGAAAAAAAAGAAAAGCAATTTGTAGGCATACCGCAGTCTGCAGTACAGTCGGACAATGTTTTTCAGCATTTCTATTTTCCTCTTATGATGAAAAAGAAGCATTTTAGCCGAGATCAGTGGCGAATGTCACAGAATTGAACTTAGGATTTCATTTTCGAATTCCAGCGAACAGGTCCCAGCTAGAACGAAATCCCTCCCCAGATTTGACGGATTTTATTTGGGTGGATTTGACGGACCCTCCCGATCCCGTCCCCTCTCCTCCTCCTCCTCCACCCGCCGCCACCCTCTCCTTCCTGCCGCCACCCTCTCCTCCGGCCAGATCGCCCTGTCGCTCCGTCTCGATTCCTTTCCTCTGCCAAGGTAGACCCGTCTCGGTCCCTCTCCTCCGCCCAGATCGCCCCATCCCGGTCCATCTCCTTCGCCGAGGACGACATCCCTCTCCTCCGGCAAGGTCGCCGCCGGTAAGGCTTCTCCTCTGACTCTCCTTCCCACTACCTTCTACTGCATCTCGCAACCCTAACCAGTTCACTCAATCGACAGCAGGTCCTCGTCCTCGTCAATCCCTTCTCATCCACTGCAATCTTTTGCCGGATCCGTCCACCCTTTGCCGCCTCTACTGCAGATCGATCCTGGCACCGCCCTGCAGATCCCGACCTCCAAGCCAAGACCTAGTTCCACCTTCGGCACCTTGCAAGGTATAAGCTCCGTCCATGGCTTGGCTTCTTAATTAAAGAAGATCTTGGATACATTAACAACTAGTACTAGCTGCTGATGCACTTGATTGAAAAGTGGCTCCATTGGCTGCTTAATTTCTGCATATGCATGATTGACACCATTATACCATAATAAGGCTGTCATAATTCTAAGGATTATCTCAAGTTTCAGTACTAGTAGAAACTTGAACCTGAGCATACAGCTTCGTGCCAGCTAGACTCATGTTTTCACAGTAATCATCCAGGTAGGTAATTCCTTGGTAAGTACTACTGGTCATTAGATTCCACCCGTGGTCTAAAACCAAATGAATACGCCAGCCAGAACCACCAGCATGACTTTCAGGATTTCCCAAGTTAAGCCGCTAGCCAACTGAACCATATTTTGAATGGTTATTTTTTGACAGTAAACCGTAGGGGAGGCCCCCAAAAGTGTATAATTTTTGCAAAGGGTAACTATGGCCAGATTGTCATAAAGAATTAATCAAATGCCGATGTTTTGTCTGCATCTTCATCAGCCATTCAGCCCACAAGAATGGCAGGCTGCTCAAAGATTGTAACAAAATTCTAAACTTAGAATAGAAGAGTAAATTTGTAATGGCGACAACACAGAGTGCGCATTCAACACATACAACAGTAAGTATATACAAATTTGGGAAATAGCCTCCAGATTTGTACTTAGGTATGGATCAGAACCGCCAAACCTAATCGTAGTCTATGCAGCACCTTGCCTCCTTCATGATCAACAAAAGAATCTGCATATGTATCATCACTAGTGATACAAAGGTGTTCTGTATTACGAGAGTCCAGGAAGATTAAGATTGGCCCCCTTGTCATAGCTTTTTGTTCTTGTTGTTGCTTAATTCCTCTTCAATTTATGTTCTTACTTCTTTTATTTTTCAGAAATCCTGAAAGCATTCTGCAAGTGTGTAAACTAGATTTCTACCAATCTTCTTAAATCATTCTCATTTCCTAAATCTCCTTGAAAAGATGCTATGGTCTCAGAAAGCGCTTGACGAACGGCTCTAACAATAAAATCCTGCACACAAATAAAGCGAAGCAATTAAAACACGGCAGCTAGCTAATAGTATGCATGTCAGAACCAATAATTCAATGCTCTTAAAAATCGTGATATAATGAGAAATATATCCATTTCTAGCATTATTAGTAAGAAATTGCAATAAATATTAGGATGTAATAACTAGAATACTCATCGATATTTACCTGGGTATGATCTGAGGAATACTGCTTTTAGTATGGCAACTCCTGGTGGGAATTGCATCAGCAAAAGAAGATTTATCTCTGTCTAGATTCAGGTTCTCCCACCCCTGCATTCCTTCCTTAAGTTAAGAATTGTAAGAAGAAATTGCGCAATTTCATACTCCTCTAACAAGGAATGCTTAATTGCTCCTGAAATAGAGGTGCATGCATCGGATAATAATATATAATGACAAGTGAAACCCTAAACTTCGTAGGAGTCTTTACCTGTCAAAACTAGCCTGGGACCAGATTCGTCATTAGCAAATATAGGAGATAGAACACAGGAGTGTCTAACACACATATATTTGGATGACTAGCAACCTGAAAACTAGAAACTTCCTGTTGTTAAGATTTAAATGACACATTACAATCATATAAATAGTTCCCGAGCCATGGGATATTGATGGTAGCAGACACAAGAAGGTTATAGGTCACCAATCTTATTTGTGCTAGTAGGCTAAAAAGGACAAACTACGCTCGCCAAAGATACTACACAACAATGCATCAAACCTTAGATATAGTGTGTATGTCAGATCATGACACCATTTTAAAACAAATCAACATGTTTATTTGTCCAAATATACCCCCACGACCACCAAGCCCATCGAATAAAACAATAATCTCATTGACAACAAAATTTTGTAACTGTGTACTTTGTGGTATGTATAATCGTCTTGAAGCAATGAACTTATTTTTCGCTTAATTCTTGAAGCATAACTGACAAATGATAATGTTAGCTTCTCAATTAACCATGGATTTCGAGTCACGCGACTAGTCGATGAGTCGCAAAAAAATGTTGACTCAACTTAGTGTCGACTCATGACTCGAGTCGCGACTAGTCGCAACTGCAGGCTCGACTTTTTCCGAGTCGCTACCCCAGAACGACTCATCCGAGTCGCGACTCGAAAACCATGCAATTAACCCATTGCCTCATGTTTTCCGCAAAACAAAACAAAAAACTATTGCCTTATGTTATTAGGTAGTTCTGCAGTAATATACAAATGAATTTGACATATGCAGTTGATCCAACAAACAACACTAACATGGAGTTTGTGTAAATTCAACCGTAATACAACATATGAGACTTAGGTTTATGTCACTGTGTGAGCCATGAGGCGTCTGGCCTCGGGCTCTTGCACGCCCTCGTACTTTTCGCCTCTCACGCTTCATGTTGTGTGCTCATTAAGGCCCTAATTGGAATAAATAAATTTGTAGAAATTTTGTAGGATTGAATTTATATAGGGAAAATTCCAACAGTTCAGTTTGGAACGAAGAAATGGCTCCCCAAGATTTATGTGAGGGAATGAGGAGCAACCCATATGAATTCTGAAGGAAAAAAACATGTGGTTTTATTTCATGTTTTCTTTTCCTTATGTCTAGAATTTCCACATTTATCCTGTGCATTATCGAAACGAAAGTTTTGGAGTACTACTTTGTATTTGATTGGATTCATGTAAGGTCTTTTTTTTGCGAAAAGGATCCAGATAAATTCATACTACATGACATCTCTATTTCTTCAGTTTTTCTTTTCTTGCGTTTTCTAGTTCACATGTTCCAATCAGGACATAACTTTAAGTGAAATGGTAGCAATAATACATGGCGAGTTAAAGACATGACTACTTTGGAAGTGATGAAGTATGAAAAATTGCGGAAATAGGAGATAATGTGTGGTACACAACTGGGGTTGATCGTTGATTGGAATCCCCCAAAAGCAGGTATAGAGTGATCCAATGCCGCCAGTTCTTGAACGTTACACGTATCAATCAACATGGCTCTCTCACACCGTAAAAATAAAGATGCTCACATAAGGCGGAAATCCGTCCATTGATCATTCCACATCATATTCAACTGACGAGACGTAACATGTTAAATTTTTTTGTGAGGAAAACCTGTTGTATGTCAACTTTATTTTTTTGAGAGCTAAGTATAATATGTTTGATTTTTTAAATTTTTTTGTTGAGGGAAGTATAATACTACTACATTAAGTTTTTTTGAGAGAAGTATAATACGTCAAGTTTTTTTGAGGCACAGTAATACGTTAAGTTTTTTTTTGACGGGTGTATAATACGTTAAGTTTTTTGGAGAGAAGTATAATACGTTAAGTTTTTTTTTGAGAAATGTATAATACGTTAAGTGGAACGCAGACAGTTTAACTGCGCAGGTGGCCTTGGAAGCTCGAGCCCATGACGATAGGTTCAACCCATTAGCCGACGCGATAATTCTTTTGGGTCTTACTCTACGGCCCACCGCAGTATCAAGCATTCCTGCCTCGTCTAGCGTCTACAATGGCAAGAGCAGTGGCGGCGGAGGCCTTCTCGCGGTGCCTGGGTGCGGCCGTGTGCGGCCTCTCCGGCGCCTGGTACAACCGTCATATGCCCGCCGCCATCTGCGCTCGACTCCCCCTTGTCGACCTCGTCCTCGAGGTTTGCGACGCCCGCGTACGTTCGCCGCCACCGCGCCGGCACCGCCACCGTCCTTCTTGTTCCCCTCTCCACCTTTTAGACGAGACGGGATTCGACTAACAATTCACGAGCTCCCTCTCCCTCGCAGGTACCTGCCACCTCGGTGTTCGAGCTTCTCCACCACCGCTCCCTGGATGAGCCAGACGTGCGTCGGCTCGTCGCGCTCAACAAGGACGACCTGTGTGGGAGCTTTCAACACTGTGTACGCCCCTTTTCAATCACAAGTATGACACCGAGATTCTACAAACAGATACCAAGAAAACAAAGCCAACTAATAAATAGCACCATTAATTGTGTGGAAAACCGAAAATCTCTCATGTTCCGGGCTAATTAAACATTTTGCATGTGGTGCCTCTTTCTCTATTGCTGCATGCAACGTATTCATTAATAAGCACCATCGTGCGAGGCAAAAATCTAATCAATTCTTCTCGGGAAGGGATAGTAGCCTTGTATAGATGCAAATTGTATTTTTGATAGTGGCATTGTATTTAAAAACGGAGGAAGTAGTATTTTTTATCGAACATGAAATATGGTGTGAAAATTGGATTTTTGTTGTGAAGTTCAGTTTGTAGAACCTCGGTGTCATACTTGTGATTGAAAAGGGGCGTACACAGTGCTGAAAGCTCCCACACAAGGTGTGCTCCTGCATAATAATTCTGCAAGGAGGCTGGTTTGAACCCAGGACCTCCAGGCCACAAGTGGAGACTACCCACTGCGCCACGCCCACCCTTCTGTCATACTTGTGATTTAACTGCTAATAAATTGTTCTTTTGATGTTGCTTTAGATCAGAGTTTAATATTGTTTAATGTACTAAATATTTCATTTCTGTCTTCATAGTTGCTGAAGTTCAAATTAGGCAATGGATCTGGACACAGAGAATCGTCTAGCTTCATTACTCCTTGAAGAAGCACGGAGATTACAGTCAGAGGCTGATAGGGAAGGCGTTCATGCATATCTGCGAAAGCCCAATGTTAGGCATCGTCCAAACTCCCGGTTCCTCACAGCCACAGTTCGTGGAGTTCAACAAGGTTAGCATCATGTTTCTTTTACATTATTCTTGCCTCCTTGTGTTGATTACCTGATCAAAGCAGCTGTAATCATGCTTTTTACTGAAGAAATGTTTTTTTATGTCCTTGAAACCTTCTCATTAGGAGAATTCACCCAAAACTAATCACAACAATTGAAGGCAGTTACAAATTTGCAATCATGTAGGCACCACTTTAAATTGCTTCCTCTAACTCGGGGTGGTTAACTAAATAAGCATTAAACTACTTCATAAGTATTTTTGAACCGGAAGTGTAAATCTGTGCGCGAGCACAGATGCTCGGCTTATCTCGCACGTTGTTTCTCTCCTAGATTCGTGAAGGTTCTCGTACTGTACCTTGTATAAAGATCGGTATTTATTTCCTCCTTCACTGTTGATCTGGCCCACACTGGTCGCTGAGTTATTGTGCCGGATACCCACAGATGTCTTCTGGCCCAGATGTCGTTTCACGGTGGACCATCTGCACCTTTGTCCACCATCCTGAGCAGTCCCATTAACGCAATCCATCCCAGAGACTTCCATAAAAAATATCCCAGAAACAACTTCACTTCCACCAGCAACTTTGCCTTTCAAGATTCTTCTCTCGTACCTATATGGCCATACCAAGCCCCCCCCCCCCCCCCCCCCCCCCCCAACTCACTCCCTTCCTAATCCTCGATCGTCCTCCCTGCCGCCGCAGATGTCAACTGCTGCCTTGTCCTCAGCTACCAACAAAATCCTCCCGCTGATTTCTTGCCGGGACAAGGTCATCAACTTCGTCTCTCACACCCGGATCTACAAGTGCGTCAAGAAAGATCCCTTGCCACAATTCTATATGTAATGACTCGATTATAGCCTAAATCTTGTCCCTGCTAACCTTATCAGTACATGCACTCCACAGACTGGTCTGTGTGGTTTTTCAGATGGCCTGAAGGCTACGTCGCCTAGCTCGAATGCCATCCCGTCGCCCAGCAAGACCAAGCTCAGCAGCCTCCGGTAGGTGCACATCAAGCTGCGCCTTCGAACTGCTTCGCCTCTCCAATCTCCTGGTTCGCAATGGAAAAGTTGAGGAACTCTCTCCGTCCCTACTAACCAGAAAGCTGTTTTTCTGTTCCATGAACTAGATTAAAGCAAACGTTAAGAGCCGTGGCTCACCAGCAGTCTCCAACGGAAGTAACAATGACTCGCACGCCCCACGGACGTCTGCCGTTTTCCTTCCCAACAGAACATGACACCAGCATACGTATGCCAAACAAAAGCACATTTAATACCGCTCAGTATTTCCCAGGTAAAAGAACTGGAGCAGATCGCGAGACAACATTCAGCGGCGCAGATATAGTGACCATATGTGCTCGGAGTAGAAACCCCACGTCCCTTTTTGAACTCATATTGCTCATTATATCGTGAAATCGAATCATTTAACTTTCTCATGTGATTTTATTATTAAATTGACGATTGTTCCCCCTGCAGCAAACCGTGTTGTGGAGGTTGATGAAATGTGGCGTGCCAGGGAGAAGGAACTTGAACTTGAGTCTAAGCTGAAAAGAAGAAATAAAGAGCGTGGTGACTCTAGAGGGGAGAAACGCAAAGGTGACTCGAGAAATATGAGTTCCAGCTCAAAGATTGAAGAAGGAACTGCTTATAATAGTTCTTACTCAGACCAGGATGATGGTCTAGGGGATGATGAAGTTGAAAAGTTTCTGCATTCAAGGTTAGTTTAAATGTCTACTAGTTTCTTCATAGAACAAGCGGGCAATATATTGATTGACACCTGCCAGATAACTAAGAATTTCTCTGCTTATGTCAAACTATTGATGCAAATTATCTACAGTATTGTAGTCGTAGTATCACATTATTCTGTTGAGATTGCCATATCCTATCAGGTGATGTTTTTCAAGGGGAGTGTTATGTTTAACTTGCGCACATTTGCATCCGTTACATATTTGCAGTTTTGTTGACAAAATATGTAATTTGGTGCTATGTTAGGGTAAAGCGAGGAAGAGGTGCCGTTGGCTCTAGGATGGATGAACCTGGTCCATACCTAAAGGCTTCATCGCATTGTCGAGACAAAGAACCTAGCCCGGATATACGTTTGGAAGAAAAATGGGAACACCGAGTGCAAGGTCCGGAGAGGCCACTGTTTTTGAGATCCAAGTCTCTTGATGATTGTTGGCATGGGAAAACATTGGATGATAAGCCATCTAGCTCTTGTGAACCACACAGGAAGAAGGAAAATAAAAAGGAGAGGAGATCGGAGAAAAAAGAGAGAAAGGAGAGAAAAGACAAGAAGAAGGCCAAGCATGGCCACCGCCACCACCATCACAAAAGCCGAAGAAGGGAGTGATGTGCCCCATTACTGAACTACAATTTGTACACAAGAAAGGGTTCTGTTACTGAAAGATGCTGCTACATGCTGCTATTACTTGTTCGCTGGGAACCTGTGTTGTAACTAAAACTCCGCCAGCGCGCACAAGGGGGATACGGTTGGCACTGTGCCCCGTGTTTAAACATGTTATGTGTTGCTCGAGTTGAACTTTCTTTGCCTATAACATGATTGGCATCTGATGAGAGTGATCGTTTTCGCTTCTGTGTGACATGATCGAAGGTCCACATCTGCAGCGAGCTAGTACTGAACCATGAATATCTGTTGGTTATCCAGCGGCCACGTGGACACCGATGTCCTTGTCCGCCTCGCCAACAGGCACGCACTCCTGGCCTGCAACATGTCTCCAGCGCGTCGCGTCAATGAATCTACCTGCGCTGACCCTCTACTGCATCGATTCTACTCCCTCCGTCTCCGTTCCTAAATATAGGTCTTTTTAAAGATTTTAACGAGTGACTACGTACGGAGCAAAATGTGTGAATCTACACTCTAAAATATGTCTATATACATCCGTATATGGTAGTTTATTTGAAATCTCTAAAAAGACTTATATTTTAGAACGGAGGGAGTAGTATACTTCATTGACATGCATGCATGAATCTATCTGTGCTGTGATCGGAATCGCCTGCCTGCAGCGCGCCTTTGCTGAGGAGCCTCTGTGTCTCAGGCAGGCCTTACATCCCTGAGAAAGAACTCATCACGGAGATCATCAGGAAGCTTCCTCTGCTGGAGCGCTTCGTGCTGTGGAGCGGCGATTTCCAGGAAGAGCTGCTTCTCGCCCTCCTCGACCACTGCCCACGCCTCCAGATGCTCGATGTCAGGCGTTGTTGGCCCATGTTTTGTGTCTCGAAAGCGCCCATTAGCATGAGGATACAGAGCTGCACCATCAAAGACATCCGGCTGCCGGGGAATAGTCCATTGCCCCCAGAGACGGACCTTGACTTGCTCATGTAGTGGTGACACTATACTTTTCTTGGGTCAAATTAAATTATAAAGTGATATTTGGAGTTCTCCTTTTTGTTCAAATGATTTTGCACAGAAATTAATCAAAAAAGATCTGAGATTTCCAAGGTTTACCAGAAAATATTCTCATTTTCTGGTAAGCACGCACCCACTGCCTCGAAATGTTCTCATTTTTATCGGATGTAAGCACGCACCCACTGCCTCCCGGGTCGCACGCGCGTGCGGCTCCGGAGGCCCCAAAATCCCTAAACCAGAAGCCGCCGGATCTCCTTCCCCGGCCGCTGCCGCCGCCGGCGGTGGCGGTCGCGCCCGGCCGCCAAAGGCGGAGGGTGCTAGCGACGCCCCCACGACAGGCCCCTTCGCGCGGAGCGGGTCTTCCCCAGGGCCAGCCTTGGAGGTGGGGTGGCCAGTGGCGTGATCTTGTTGCTGGTCGCCGGAGCATGGCGGAGAGCGCGGTGGTGCGAAGGAACCGGGTCAGGAGGTTGTTGTGCGGAGGAGGAGGAAGAAGGCGGTGCGCTGGCACTGGTGGGCGGCGGCGGCGCGAGCGCTCTGCCATGGAGGTGGCGGCGCTGAGGAGGCCCTGCCAGGAAGGAGATCCTGGCGGGCAGCGGGCGGTCGGCCGTCTCCATGCGGTGGGCGTGAGGTGATGCCCCCGGAAGCGCTGGCGCCGGAGCAGTGGATGAAGGTGCGGTCAGGTCCAGATCCGTTTCGATCTGGGCCTGTGGGGTTGGTTTCGCCGCGCGGCAGTGGAAAGACCATGGCTTTCTTCTCGCAGACGGCGCGGGGACTCGCGGTGTGGTTGGAGGCACAGCGGAGGGCACGGCGAGGGCGTTCGCCGGATCCTGGCGAGGAGCACCGCTGGTAGGTGGCGGCAGGTGGAGCGCCAGCAACGGCGGAGGCGGCGGTGTTGGATCAGCCATGGGGGCGGCGGCGCCGAGATGGCCCTGCCAGGAAGGTGTCCTGGCGCGCAGCGGGCGTCCGGCCGCCTCCGTGTGAAAGGGATCGCGGCGATGCCCCGTTGGAGATGGCGCCGAAGTGAGGTTGGGGGGCGGGCCAGATCCAATCAGGCGGCAGTCTCTCGATGTCGATGAAGGCCGATGGAGCGGATCTGGCTTTTGCTCCGCTTGGAGGAGGTGGTTGCTTCTCGACGGTGATGTTAGTGGAGGTCTGGTTCGCGCTCTCTCGGCAGTGCGGGTGGTGTTGGACCACGGCTGCGCGGCTTCGGCGGATTTGCTGCGGTGACGGCGGTGCGAGGCTTCAGGAACGGTGCTGCCGGTACCTCGTCGGAGTGGAGATGTGCACATTACGGATGAAAATCCTGTCCGGTTTTGGCCGGCCGGCGTCGATGGCACCCACGGGTGTCATTCCCCTCTCTGGAGGCGACGTCGAGTGTGTCGCCATCTCCCTCGTGCTTGGTGTTGGTAGTTGTCTCCGGGCGAAAGCCTTGGTCCTCTGGAGCGGCATGATGGCGGCGTCTGCGACGTCGTTTCTCTGTTGGGAGCATCGTGCGAGGAGACTGAGTTTCCTGTTGTCGCTACTCCGGTGCTCGTCGTGGCCCTGACCGCTCTCCTCCGGCGCTATGTATGGTCGTTGCGGATGAATCCAAAGGAAGCTGGAGTTGCTGTTCTTCGGAGGTGTTCGGTGTCGATCAAGACGCGGCGAGGTGTTTCGGTTTTGGGCACTTCTAGTTGTGTTGTCGTGTGTGGCTGTCCTGAGATAGTCGGATGTGGTGTGGTGCTACGCTCATTGTTCGCAGCGAGTGGTAGAGGTTATGTACTAATTTTCTCTCCTTCTATAAAGCTATGGTACGCAATTTGTGTACCCTCGAAAAAAAACATTTGAACCAAATTTGTTGAATTCAAGCGAATTTTGTCAACAACAGCCAATTCTGGCCAGTATTTTATCTACCGGGAGGGGCCGGTAAACTGGTAACTGGTCAGTTGCACAAAATTCTAACTGGAATTGAGAACCTTATTTTTTGTTACTACTTAGCGGTTAATTAAACTAACACAGACGGCGGCTCGGCCCCCGCGTCGCCCCCGCTCGGGCGACTCGGGTGGTACCCCAACCCTAGTCACCGCCGGGGCCGAAACCACCTCCTTCCCGACGCCGGGAGGACGCCGCCGGCGGTGGCGGGGGTCCTCCTCTCTCCCACGTCTCAGAGGTGGCGCCCCCCTACGCGCATGGAGGCGCGACCGATCTAGCGAAGCGGCAGTGATGGCAGTGGTGGGGGTCCTCCTCTCTCTCGTGTCTCAGGGGTGGCGGGGGTCCTCCTCTCTCCTGCGTCTCAGGGGTGGCGGGGGTCCTCCTCTCTCCCGCGTCTCAGGGGTGGCGGGGGTCCTCCTCTCTCCCGCGTCTCAGGGGTGGCGGGGCCCCTACGCACATGGAGGCGCGACCGATTTAGCGAAGCGGCGGCGATGGCTGCGGCGATGGCCGTGGTGGTTGGCCCTCCCTCGGACGACGGATGCAGGCGCGTTGGGCTGCCGGTCACGGACGACTGTGTGTGGTGGCCGGCCTGGTTTGGGCGGCGGCGCGATGCGGTCTATGTTGCGGCGGCGTGTCATCTGGCTTTGGATCGGCGGCGGCTGAGGGAGTCCTGGATTAGGGGGTCCTCGGACGGCCGGACTATATACTTTAGCCGGACTGTTGGACTATGAAGATACAAGATTGAAGACTTCGTCCCGTGTCCGGATGGGACTCTCCTTGGCGTGGAAGGCAAGCTTGGCAATACGGATATGTAGATCTCCTCCCTTGTAACCGACTCTGTGTAACCCTAGCCCCCTCCGGTGTCTATATAAATCGGAGGGTTTAGTCCGTAGGATGAGAACAATCATACCATAGGCTAGCTTCTAGGGTTTAGCCTCTACGATCTCGTGGTAGATCAACTCTTGTAATACTCATATCATCAAGATCAATCAAGCAGGAAGTAGGGTATTACCTCCATCGAGAGGGCCCGAACCTGGGTAAACATTGTGTCCCCCGCCTCCTGTTACCATCCGCCTTAGACGCACAGTTCGGGACCCCCTACCCGAGATCCGCCGGTTTTGACACCGACATTGGTGCTTTCATTGAGAGTTCCACTGTGTCGTCACCGTAAGGCTTGATGGATCCGTCGATCATCGGTAACGATGCGATCCAGGGTGAGGTTTTCCTCCCCGGACAGATCTTCGTATTCGGCGGCTTCGTACTGCGGGCCAACTCGCTTGGCCATCTGGAGCAGATCGAGAGCTACGCCCCTGGCCATCAGGTCAGGTTCGGAAACTTGAACTATACTGCCGACATCCGCGGAGACTTGATCTTTGACGGATTCGACCCCATGTCAGGTGCGCCGCACAATCACGACGAGCATGACTTAACTCTGCTGTTGGACAGTGTTTGGGAGATCACACCTGCAACTACTCCGGCCCTCAATCCAGAACAGATTGCGCCATCTGAGGACGGGTGGATAGACCCCGCCACGGAGGCCGCACTCTCAATGGCGATAGAGCCGAATACTGACTTCACCTCCTACGAGAGCCGTGTTGCCGAATCGTTGGATTCGTCCCCGGCCACGGGCTCCGAGCCGCTTACGTCCATGCCTATCGAATCCGATTGGGCACCGATAATGGAGTTTACCTCCGCGGATATCTTTCAGCACTCGCCTTTTGGCGATGTGCTAAATTCATTAAGGTATCTCTCCTTGTCAGGAGAACCTTGGCCGAACTATGTCCGGCTAGAATGGGATACGGACGACGAAGAAATTCGCTCCCCACCCACCACCCACTTAGTAGCCACTGTCGACAATCTAACCGACATGCTCGACTTCGACTCCAAAGACATCGACGGTATGGACGACGATGCATGAGACGAACAGGAACTACCGCCCACAGGGCACTGGACAGCCACCTCATCACACGATATATACATGGTGGATACACCCAAAGAAAACAATGACGAGGAACGGAAGGATGCAGCGAAGGATAGCTCCCTCGAGAAGCAACCAAAGCGACGGCGTAGGCGCCGCTCCAAATCCCGCCTCGGCAAAAGCAGCGATAACAGCGCAAGAGAAAATAACACCCCGGTCGACTCCAGAGGAAACGATGACAACATTGACCCAGCGATAGAGCAGGATGAACCAGCGAACGGCGAACATAGTACGGAGCAGCCGTCCGAACACGTCGACGCCGAGGATAAAGCTCATCAACCCTTCTCCGGAGAGGAAAACTGTCCGGACGACGACGCACACGTCATCCCGGAAAGGCACTTGGAACAAGAGAACCTCCGTAGAAGGCTTATTGCCACCGCGAGGAGTCTGAAGAAGCAGAAGCAAAGGCTTAAAGCCGCGCAGAATACACTCAACAGTAGATGGAACAAAGTGCTCGACACTGAAGAAAAGTATGGTGGTAGTTGCCATACAAAGAGCTATCCAAAGCGCAAGCTATTGCCTGAGTTCAATGATGAGGCCGTAGAGCCTACACAGCCGAACAATAAAACGGCCGATCAGCCGGATCGACCACCTCGTGGCCGCGATAGGGCGGCTAACGAGGCCGCACATAAGCCAACACACGATTTTACGTGAGGACTCGCGCCAAAAATCCGGTATGACCAGGTCCATCTATGGATCTAGGAAGCGCGCCCCGGCACAAAATCAAAACCGAACACTACAATCGTCCGAACGCCATGATACATCCAAATACAGGGGTGCCGCACACCCCCTATGCTTCACCGATGTGGCACTGGATCATGAATTTCCAGAGGGATTCAAACCCGTGAACATAGAGGCGTACGACGGAACGACAGACCCTGGGGTATGGATTGAGGACTTCATCCTCCATATCCAGATGGCTCGCGGAGACGATCTCCATGCCATTAAATACCTGCCCCTCAAGCTGAAAGGACCAGCTCGGCACTGGCTGAAGAGCCTCCCCGAAAATTCAATTGGAAGTTGGGAGGAGCTTGAGGATGCTTTTAGGGCCAATTTTCAAGGGACTTATGTCCGACCTCCGGACGCAGACGAGTTAAGTCATATAATTCAACAGCCCGGAGAGTCAGCCCGAAAGCTTTGGAACAAATTTCTCACTAAGAAGAACCAAATCGTCGACTGCCCGGGCGCCGAAGCCTTAGCAGCTTTCAAACACAGCGTTCGCGACAAATGGCTCGCCAGACACCTCGGCCAAGAAAAACCAAGGACAATGGCAGCCCTAACAAGCCTCATGACCCGCTTTTGCGCGGGCGAAGATAGCTGGCTGGCCCGTAGTAGCACCAGCGACCCAGGCACATCTGAAGTCAGGGATGGTAATGGAAAACCATGACGCAGTAAAAGCAAGCGTCGAAATAACAAAGACAGCCCAGCTAACACGACGGTAAACGCCGGATTCAGGGGCTCTCGACCCGGTTAGCGGAAGAAGCCTTTCAAAGGCAACAGAGATGGACCGTCCAGCCTCAACAAGATTCTAGACAAATTATGTCAGATTCACGGCACCTCCAATAAACCTGCAAATCACACCCACAGAGAATGCTGGGTCTTCAAGCAGGCCGGCAAGCTAAACGCCGAACACAAGGGGAGGGAGACACCAAGTGAAGACGAGGATGGGCCTCGTCAACAAAGCACTGGGGGACAGAAAAAATTCCCACCAGAGGTCAAAACAGTGAACATGATTCACGTAATAGAAAGAAAGAGCAAACATGCACTCCAAGACACATGCGCCGTAGAGCCCGTCACCCCCAAGTTCAACCCTTGGTCGGCCCGCCCAATCACCTATGATCTCAGGGATCACCTGACAAGTATCCGGCACAGAGTATTGGCTGCCTTGGTGCTAGACCCAATTATCGACGGATACCATCTCACCCAAGTCCTCATGGACGGCGGCAGTAGTCTTAATCTGATATATCAGGACACAGTCCGCAAAATGGGGATAGACCCGACAAGAATCTGCCAAAGTACTACTACCTTTAAAGGAGTAATGTCAGGTCCAGAGGCCCGCTGTACTGGCTCTCTAGTACTAGAGGTTGTATTCGGTTCTCCCGACAACTTCCGAAGTGAAAAACTAACCTTCGACATCGCTCCATTCTGAAGCGGCTATCAAGCACTACTCGAAAGGACAACTTTCGCTCGTTTTAATGCAGTACCGCATTACGCTTCTCTTAAGCTTAGGATGCCCGGTCCACGTGGCATCATCACAGTTAGTGGAAATATTGAGCGTTCCTTACGCGCGGAAGAACGTGCGGCAGCTTTAACAGCTAAACACTAAACGACCTCTCCAACCAGAATAAAGGATCGGTCGTCAAGACCGCGGACACGGTTAGACGAGTCCGGCGCATTACTAGCTGTAACAGCTTAGAAAAACCCGAGATTGGTTTGATGGTTATACCCCCATAGGCGGTACCAGGGGCTTCCCCACGCAAAAAGGACTAGTTCGGCTCCAATTCTTATCTTGAATTTTAATGGTTTATTGAGAATAACCAATTTTTCGCACGACAACTTTCACCTAAGTTTTTCTCTTTTACAGATGATAATCGTGCTACACCCCTCCAGGATACGGCACAACGGAGACACATGCGCAGACGTGCAGCAGGGCCCCGCTCAAAGGTTTCTTTTCAGATTAAGACCCTGTGTAAACCTTTTTTACTGTCTCTTGTTGCTTCACATCCTCCGGATACTCAATATAGCCGAGAGGGATGCTGACGTTATTGGCATTTCGCCACGTCAGAATAATGCACGTACCTGGACACTCGGGGTTCATTATCAAGGGCGTTACTCAGCCCGGTACATGTTGTAAAGACCGAATACCTTAGGGAGTGTTCGGCGTCGTGAGTTTGGCCTTATATGCATGAGCTCCGAATCATGTCTTTGGTCAAATGTTGGGTTTGCCCGGCTCCCACGTTTTGCTACCTTAAGTTCGGCTCTATCGGCTAAGGTGGCACCGGGAGAACTACTGCGATTGTGCCCTGGTTCATCCGGATGAGCACCTCAGTAGAGAAAGCCGAAAACTGACTGTCATGATAAAGCGCGAGACTGGTCAACCACTCGATGACCTAGCGGAATCTTCGGGATTCCTCCGCATTAACAAAGGGCCGGTTTTCCCGGCCATGTACGTCTGCGCCCCGAATTCGGATGAGTGCGGAAATACCAGGGGCTATATAGTAGCCCCACTGTCAAACTCCTATGGTCAAGTGAAAGTATTAAAGCAATATAGTCTGATTGCCTCGTTCACCGCTACCACCTCCCTAATGGACCAAGACGTTGGATCAAGTGTGAAAACGCGCTTTTGCAAACACCCCCGCATTATATGCGTGGTGGCTGAAGCCGACGACTGCAAACTTTCAGGTTATATATATACATAAACGATCGCACAGGAGGCATAATAATAATTTCAGGCAAAAGTATAAACACAACCTTTATAATTTGAATAACATTGTTCTTACAATAGGGATACATGTCACTAGAACATGATACTCTTCGAGCATTGAGCCTCTATTAAGCGAGCGCCTTCGAGAACTTCTTCAAAGTAGTGCTCGGCCGATGATCGGCCTATGGCCGAACTCTAGGTTGCAATAGCGGTGGCCTCCATCTCTGCCCAGTATGTCTTGACACAGGCAAGAGCCATCCACGCACCCTCTATGCACGCCGACCTCTTCATAGCGTCGATATGCGGCACAACACCAAGGAATCGTTGCACTAAGCCAAAATAACTATTCGGCCTTGGTCCTTCCTGCCAAAGATGATCCACAACAGACCTCATGGCAAGCCCGGACAACCTATGGAGCTCGGCCCGCTCGGCCATTCGCTCATTTAACAGTAGCGGACGCACCGGAACATTGAACTGCGACCAGAACAGCTTTTCCACTTCATGATCTTTTTTCGCATCAGCAGCACTCGCTGCCAAATCCGCGTATGCGTCTGCAGAACTCCATAATTGATCAAGAGGGGCATACTTAGGATATCCGAACTTAGTGCGCAACAAAAAGGGCTTCCCGGCCGCAATATCTCCGGCTTGACGTAGCTCCTCCTTCGCCGCTCTGATTTTCGAGTGGGCTTCCTTGGCTGCTACCATGGATTTCTCCAGGTCCGCCGTCTTCGTTTGGCTTTCCTTTTCAAGAAGTTCATAATGGTCAGCGGCATCTTTCAACGCAATAGCCATCTTGGCTATTCGCTCTTTGCTCTCGCAATGTGCAGCCTGTTCGGCTCTTAACTCTTCGACCGCCTTTAGGGCGGCCGCATCACTCCTCCTGGCTTGTTCCTTGGCTCGGGCAAGTTCCGCCCGAAGAGTCTCCATGGCGGCATCTCCATCTGCAGTCACAACATATTATAGATACTAGCATTATGCTCCTCTTAACATATGTTGACCATCGGAGAATTCATACCCTGTGCCTCGTCAAGCCGCTTGTTTACAAGCACGATGTCGGCATCTGCCGCATCAAGTTGCCGCTTCAGCTCGGCAAACTCACCAGTCCGGCTAGCCATCGGACCTTCAGCCACCTGCACATGAAGGCGGCGTGATTATTACATGGGACTATGATCCTCTGTTTGCCATCGTTTTCGACAGCAACCAGAGTCTCAGGGGCTACTATCTGCATAGGGCACACCTAGCGTGTGCGGTACCGTAAAAAACATATACTACTTTGCATACCTCAAAACCTCTCAGCAGGCTCATAAAAGCTTCATGCAACCCGCTTTCGGCGGATGAAATCCTCTCAACCACCGTACCCATTAGCGTACGATGCGCTTCTGAGATAGCCGCTCGCTCCAGAAGATTCTTCAGTGCGTCGGGTCACGCACTGGATAGTCCCGGCCTCTTTCTGTTGCTCTCCTTAGGAGCCGAATACTCCGGACTTCGGGTGGCCGAAGGGTTACCCTCTGGCCTTGGCGGATCAGGAGAAATCCTCCGTGACGACACCTCAGGGTCACCCGCCTCATGAGGCGGGGAGGCATGGGGAGGTGCTTCGCTCTCCATCATCTCCGGAAGAAGATCCCCCAAAGACGAACTCTGTCGAGAAGGGCTACGATCCGAACTACAAGACATATATATGCTTTGGTTATTGTCCTCGGAAATAAAGCAAGACATTTTTACTATGGAGTACTTTTGTTTACTTACAGCTCGGTGGAGGGCTGATCCCCTTGCGGGCACTGTGCGGTAAGGATACCCTCTAGGGCAGGACCCTCTGGCGAAGATTTCTTCCCTCGTTTGGAAACCATTGTTTCCAATTCTTCAGAGGCGGTCCTCTTCCTTCCTTCCTTCCTTGGGGAGAGGGAATTTCAGATTCTTCTCCCCGGTTATCCTCCTTCACGGAGGCGCTAATTCCCCCGGTTTGGATGAATAATGAGTGAGGCCCGCTTTCAGCCTCTTTATTCCCCCCTTTATCTTCCCCTGAGGGCGCTTGATAAGGCGCAAGCTCAAGCATTCTGGCCAGTACTGGATCTGCTGAGCCTTCGGGAAGGGGGGGCGAACACCTGATCATCTTCGCCTTTTTTACCCAGTCCTGGTCAAAGAGCGACTTTTCAAAATGATGTTGTGATAAATAAAGAGACAACGTGTTTGGCCGAAGGACTACTTACTTGGGTATCTGGACGATTGCAGCTCAGACCCGCATCCTTAGTGGTGTCCGGACACTTTATTTGTGATCCGAAGAACAATCTGTACATCTCTTCAAGCGTCATGCCGAGGAAGTGCTGAATAGCTCGCGGTCCTTCCGGGTTGAACTCCCACATACGGAGAGATCGACGTTTGCAAGGTGGGACTTGACGAACTAGCATGATTTGCATTACCGTGACCAGGCTGACATCTCTCTCGAGGAGATCTCGGATGCGACTCTGCAATATTGGCACATCATTTACTGGTCCCCAGTCCGGCCCCTTGTTGATCCATGATGTCAGTTGTGGTGGGGGACCCGAGCGAAAGGCAGGGGCGGCCACCAACTTAGTACCGCGGGGAGCTGTGATGTAAAACCACTCCCGTTGCCATAAGCTGGATACCTCCGGGAAGGAACCCTTTGGCCATGGAACATCGGCGCCTTTGCTTACTACGGCTCCTCCGCATTCTGCGTGTCGCCCATTAATCGTCTTCGGCTCCACATTAAAGGTCTTGAGCCACAAGCCAAAGTGCGGGGTGACGTGGAGGAAGGCCTCACACATGACGATGAACGACGAGATGTGAAGGATGGAATCCGGGGCCAGGTCATGGAAATCCAGCCCGTAATAGAACATGAGCCCCCTTACAAAGGGATCTAGACTAAGGCCTAGCCCTCGGAGGAAGTGAGAGACGAATACGACGCTCTCGCCGGGTTCGGGAGTGGGAATGACCTGCCCTCGAGCAGGTAGCCTGTGTGAGATTTCGGCGGTCAGATACCTGGCTTCTCTTAGCTTCTTAATGTCCTACTCTCTTACAGAAGAGGGCATCCACCGACCTTGAAGGTTGGATCCAGACATGATTGAAGGTCCGAAGCGCCTAGCCTGAGCCTTGGGTGTTGGAACTCGAGGTGGGGGAAGGGTTCGATTGAGTGCGAGAAGAAAAGGACATGCCTTGGCCTCTTTATAAAGAGGGTGAATATCAAGCGTCCTCCGCGTGGCCGTTTGGAACTTGCCTAAAATCGAGGAGTCATACCAACGGGCACGATAGGGTTACCCACACCCGTATTGATGAGAATCCCGTAATAAGGGGAACATGATCTCTACTTCGACAAGATGTGCCAATAAAATTGCCTCGCGAAACGTGCAGTGGCAGGCTGATTGAGAAAAACGGTTCGAATAATGACCAGGCCGTGGTGTGATGTCACGTTATGAAAAGTTGTCAGCAAATTAGATTTGTGGAAATATTATTCTCTCTACGGGGGTATGTGGAACTTGTTTTGCAGAGCCGGGCACTATCCTTGTGTTCAAAAATCTTCTATGGAGTATTTGGAGGAAGACCCGCCTTGCAATGCCGGAGACAATCTGCGCGCCAGACTCATTGTCATTGAAGCCTGGTTCAGGGGCTACTGAGGGAGTCCTGGATTAGGGGGTCCTCAGACGGCCAGACTATATACTTTAGCCGGACTGTTGGACTATGAAGATACAAGATTGAAGACTTCGTCCCGTGTTCGGATGGGACTCTCCTTGGCGTGGAAGGCAAGCTTGGCAATACGGATATGTAGATCTCCTCCCTTGTAACCGACTCTGTGTAACCCTAGCTCCCTCCGGTGTCTATATAAACCGGAGGGTTTAGTCCGTAGGACAAGAACAATCGTACCATAGGCTAGCTTCTAGGGTTTAGCCTCTACGATCTCGTGGTAGATCAACTCTTGTAATACTCATATCATCAAGATCAATCAAGCAGGAAGTAGGGTATTACCTCCATCGAGAGGGCCCGAACCTGGGTAAACATCATGTCCCCCGCCTCCTGTTACCATCCGCCTTAGACGCACAGTTCGGGACCCCCTACCCGAGATCCGCCGGTTTTGACACCGACAGCGGCGTCGAGGGCCTGGTGGACTGACTGCTCGGCGGCACCTCCGGTCAGATATGTTCTGGCTGGTGCAGCCGGCAATGGTGGTCATGTCTCCGTCGAAGGTGGGTGGCCAGGTTTCGAGATCCGTCATCTAGTCCTGCCTGCGAGTTGGGGAGACATAGTTGCCGGTGAAAACCGAGCTGATGGCGGGCGATGGCGGTGTTTCTGCGCCGTTATCTTGATGAAGGCATCGTCGTGTAACTACTGTCGACCCACTCGTGCTGTTTCGGGGGAAACCCTAGGATCTGGTGTTCCAGATCAGATGATGGCGGCACTACGGTGTCGTTTCTCTCTTTGGAGCATCGTTGATGGAGCAGCACTTGAAGACAGAGGCAAGAGGCAGAGCGACTTCGTCTTGAACGGAGCTTAGGTGGAGATGTCAAGTCATGCCTGGCCGACAGGCGCTACGCTGTGTCATGCCTGGCCGACAGGCGCTACGCTGTGTCATGCCTGGTCGGCAGGTGCTACGCACGACAAATCTTCCAGAGTCTCTGCATTGGGATGGACAAGCGCAAGGCAGTGGAGTCGTTGGGAGCCGTGGTGGCATCGACGGATGGCCGGACTGACAAGGATGATGCGGATCTCTCTCCTGAAGATGGGACAACGGTTCGATGATGATGACAGCTTCTAAAACATGTGCCTGTGGTGTACGCTTTAGGTCTGCTACACCGGTTATTGGTTCTGATACGTTATATGGTTGGCTCAGCGACGGCATCGGTTATAGATATGGGGAGTGAAAGCACTCCACATTATCAAGTTTGTAGGTGTGAGTGGAAGTTTATGTTAAACAAGCTCCCAGCTTTGTTAATCCCAAGAAACCCGATCTTGTTTACAAACTTCACAAAGCTCTTTATGGTCTTAAAAAGGCTCCTAGAGCATGGTATAAATGCTTGACCAAATTTCTTATTGAAAAAGGCTTTGAAATTGGTAAAATTGATTCTACACTTTTTACTAAAAGGGTTAATGATGAATTATTTGTGTGCCAAACCTATGTGGATGATATCATATTTGGTTCTACTAACCCCCATTTTAGTGAAAAGTTTGGAAGGCTAATGTCGGAGAAGGTTGAGATGTCTATGATGAGTGAACTCAAATTTTTCCTTGGGTTGCAAATCAAGCAAACTAAGGAAGGTACCTTTGTCTCACAAACAAAGTATACCAAAGATCTTTTCAATAAGTTCAACATGCAAGAAAGCAAAGGTATGAAAACACCGATGCCTACTAGTGGACATCTTGACTTGACGAAGGATTGCAGCCTGGTTGACCAAAAGGTTTACCGTTCTATGATTGGTTCATTGTTATATCTATGTGCCTCCCATCCTGATATCATGCTAAGTGTGTGCATGTTTGCACGATATCAAGCGGCTCCTAAAGAGTGTCATCTTAAGACCATGAAAAGGATAGTGAGATATTTAATTCGTACACCAAACTTTGGCTTTTGGTATCCTAAGAGGTCATCTTTTGATCTTGTTGGCTATTCCGACTCGGACTTTGCCAGTGAAAAGGTTGATAGAAAGTCCATTTTGGGTACTTGTAAATTTCTTGGTAGATCCCTTGTCTCTTGGTCCTCCAAGAAACAAAGCTCGGTATCCTTATCCACCGCCGAAGAGGAATACATTGCCGCCAGATCATGTTGTGCTCAGTTACTTTGGATGACCCAAACTCTTAAAGATTATGGGATACATGTGAAACATGTTCCATTTCTTTGTGACAATGAGAGTGATATTAAGATTGCTCACAATCCCATGCAACATTCTCGAACTAAGCATATTGAAGTTCGTCATCATTTCATTCGTGATCATGTTGCTAAAGGAGACATCAATCTTAAGCACGTTTGTACCGATAAGCAATTGGCGGATATATTCACTAAACCACTTGATGAAAAGGTATTTTGCCGTTTGAGAGGTGAATTGAATATCATTGATGCCTCAAACTTGGAATAGAGATTCCATTCGGATACATGCAAGGCATGAGCCTATGTGACTAATCCTTGATATTTATCTTATGATGATGATCATTTGTCTTGGATACATATTTGGACCCTTTCATGTTGTCTAACCCTTGTAGGTACTTGGATGAGCCTTTATCTAGGAGATTGCAAGTCACTCACATCTTGAGCAATTTCTACATTACCAAGTATCTATGGTTTGGTTGTTGATTTCAAGGAAGCATGAACTCACTCAACATATCCTTTGACTATTTGAATATGTCAAATGATAGTCAATGTGGATACACAAGTGCTATTCCTTGCAACACTAACCCATGTAGGAAGATGAACTTCAACCTCAAAGGGTGCTCCCAACTCTAGATGGTCTATATCAACCCTGAGCATCCAATATAAGTTCAACTACAAGATCAAGATCAACACCACAACCCAAGGTATGTCATTCCATCTTAGAGAAGCTTTGCTCCAAGAAATGAGTTAAAGCAACTCAACAAGATGTGAATACATCAAAACGCTTAACCGAAAAATGGCAACCCCATTTTGAGCTTAATGATGAGCATGACCTATGATCAAGTGATCTCACTTGTCTCCTAAGTCAATGTACTTTAACACAGGTGACCATGTCGCCGACCATCTCTAGATGAAGTTCTCTAGTGTTTCTATCTCTTATCTTATATTTTCTTTGCATTCTTTTGCTATTGTGTTTCCTTTCTATTTAATAAAAAAAACTTCATCTAGCTTCTCTTTGTTTGTATTCTTCTCTTATTTGACCTATCTACCAATTCAATGCAAACCCTTATGAAAATTCCTTGAAAATCCGTGTGAGATTTCACTTGCACAAATGAGCTAAGTTGACAAATTTTTCTCTCTGCATTGAACTCGGTTCCACCAATCCAAGCCTATCAGCAAGACCGAAGCACAAATTCAACTTGTACACATCTCATCGGTGCTACCGAAATGAATTGACTCGGTCTCTCTGATATGCTCTGTCTATGACTGCCTCATCTCGGCGTCACCGACTGATATGAATCGACGCCAACGATTTCATTGCTAAGATAACTCTGTGTCATCTTCTATATATTGGACATTTTCTTCAGCTCCACTCAATGATTCTTTTCCTCTATCAACATCTTAAGCTACATGCAACTATGTAGTGTCTCTCAAGGACCACATCTACCTGACTCATGTTCTTGAAGTTGCCCTTATTGGAAATTGATGTCAAAGGGGGAGAGAGAGCACATCAAAGCTTATTAACTCAAACTTATCAGGAGAAAGAGAGAACATCTAAGCTCTTCTAGAGATGCATGCCAATAAGAGGAGAGAAGTCACATGTCTTTAAGAGGGGAAAGACATGTTAGTATAATTGACTCTTTTTACTCTATTTCAATTGATTCATCTTTGATCCGATTTTATCTCACCCTATCTTCTCCCATTATCCAATGTTAGATTCAGGGGGAGAAAGATCTATGCTTAAGGGGAGAAAAATCCTTGGAAGTTATTGCAAATCTTTAAATCTTTGGCGACATGTCTATATCTAAATGAAGTACTCACTTTGCATTACTCACCTATTACATGTCATCCCAGTCTTGGTAATCTTGTGGATCTTGAAATTATTTTGTTTGGAGTGTTCTTGTGTTATCTAACCCTGTTTTCTCAAGTCTACTCTCTCCAAAGTCAGCTCAAGAACCACAAGGTAAGTATATGCATCACACTCATGTGCGTGATGATCTCTTGCTTCAGCACATATTGAGTATATGCATCACAGTCATGTGTGTGATGATCTCTTGCTTCAGCACATATTGTTTGCAAGAGGGATTCATAAACATGAAGTTACATCTTTCAATCATATTGTTTGCTCTGATGCATATAGCCAAGATACATGTAACTCATTTCTTGCTTTGTCATGCAATGCATTCACATGTTCTTCTATCCTATCTTTACATGATTGCATACATGTAGGGGGAGCTTATGCATGTTACATGTTTCTCCAAAGCTTTGCTTACTGCTCTTCATATCATTCACTTAAAGCTTTGATGTATGTTGTCATCAATTACCAAAAAGGGGGAGACTGAAAGCACAAGTGCTTCCTGGGTGATTTTGGTAATTAATGTCAACATATCTCTTGTTGGACTAATAGTTTTATCTAGTGTATTTCAGACAAGTTCAACAATGGCATGGCATGAACAAGAGGATGTGGAACCCCCTTCAAATTGCTAAGGACAAGATTGGCAAAAGCTCAAGACCCTTCATTTCCATTTTAGTGATCCAAGATCACATTGAGTCCATAGGAAAGCCAATACTATTAAAAGGGAATGAGGTGTTGCTTAATGGCTTACTTGCTCAAATGCTTTGATATTGCTCCAAATCCCTCAGCCACTTTCTCCATCCAAATATGTCCAAACCCAAAACTCCAACTCGGCCCCACCGATTCTTTTCTACCCGAAGCCACTGAGTTCATATGACATAGCCATTTCCTAAAATCCTAACAGTTCGGTCTCACCGATATGGATCTCGCTCTCACCGAGATGGCCTTGCCAACTCTCTGTTTCTTGTTGCAATTATTTCGGTCTCGCCGAGAATTGCAATCGGTCTCACCGAGATGGCTTGACCAACTCTTTGTTGCCTTATTGCTTCACTTTGGTCTCGCCGAGCTGATGCAATCGACGCCACCGGTTTGCCCTAAGCCCTAGCATATCAGTCCCACCGAATTGTTCCAGTCGGTCCCACCGAGATTCCTAACGTTCACATTTTTGAACTAATCGGCGCCACCGAATTTAACCATTCGGTCCCACCGAGATGAGTCAAATGTGTGTAACGGTTGGATTTTGCGTGGAGGCTATATATACCCATCCACCCCCATCTTCATTTGAGAGAGAGTCATCAGAACATGCCTACACTTCCACAATTCATTTTCTGATAGAGAACCACCTACTCATGTGTTGAGATCAAGAGATTCCATTCCTACCATTTGAACCTTGATTTCTAGCCTTCCCCAAGTTGCCTTCCACTCAAATCTGTTCCACCATAGCCAAATCTAAGTGAGAGAGTTGAGTGTTGGGGCGACTATCATTTGAAGCACAAGAGCAAGGAGTTCATCATCAACACACCGTCTATTACCTTTTGGAGAGTGGTGTCTCTTAGATTGGTTAGGTGTCGCTTGGGAGCCTCCGACATGATGTGGAGTTGAACCAAGAAGTTTGTAAGGGCAAGGAGATCGCCTACTTCGTAAAGATCTACCCGAGTGAGGCAAGTATTTCATGGACGATGGCCATGGTAGGATAGACAAGGTTGCTTCTTCGTGGACCCTTCGTGGGTGGAGCCCTCTGTGGACTCGTGCAGCCGTTACCCTTCATGGGTTGAAGTCTCCATCAACGTGGACATACGATAGCACCACCTGTCAGAACCACACCAGAAATCTCCGTGTCTCCATTGCGTTTGCACTCTCCAATCCCCTCCCTTTACTTTCTTGCAAATTGCATGCTTTACCTTTTCCGCTACCTATGCTTTGTCATGCTTGCTTGAAATGTATTGTGAATGCTTTAACATGTGCTAAACTCAACCTCAACTTGAAGAAATAAAAAACTGCCACTTTTGCTTGTTGAGGGTCTAATCACCCCTCTAGACCCCTCTTCTCGATCCTTTCAAAGCCCGAAAAAGGTGAGGGAAAAACCAAGACGAATAAAAGAAAGCAACATAATTATACATAACATCCCACATCATACATGGAAATACGGCATAATCGATAGTACTACTACATGCATACGACCATACATCGACATCATACTCGTCTACTTGTAGCTGCAGAAATCTCATTGGCAAGCTAAGGATCCAGCTGGCATCTAATCTGTCTCGGACTCTGAATCGGAAATGATGATACTAACGGAAAGCTCCAGAGCAAAGGAAACACGACGATGCTAACGAGATGGCTCTCCCTCAGAGTCTGGGGCAAGATGGTTCCGAATCGTTGGAGCAGCTAGGGTAGCGAGAAGTAAATCCCACTCGGCTGGAGACTCGTGAGGTGTCACAGTCGAGGTATCCAAGTTACTCTGGGAAAGTATGGACGTACCGGACGTGGGTGGGGTTAAAGTAACTGGAGGGATGAGTGGTGTAAATGAAAGTGAAGGTGGGGTAAATGCAAGTCGAGCGGTAGCGAGTGCGTCTCGAGTGCGGTTCAGCTCCTGGGACAAACTTTGGATCAGAAGGTACCCAACCGTTATGTAGCGAGACATGTGGCTGGCTAAACGATCACACTCCGGATCAATGATAGGGAAACAAACTCGCTCTGTGTCGAACAGGGATGGGTAGAAATAGAAACATGGTTGCGTCTACATCTGAATCTCGTTGTATGCAAGTCAGTGAGAGACTCGAATGCGGTGAACTGGATCGCCTGGTCAGGTGTAGAAGTAGTCCCGTCCTTGGAGGAACGGGTGTAGGTGAAGGAAATATGCCCTAGAGGCAATAATAAAGTTATTATTTATTTCCTTATATCATGATAAATGTTTATTATTCATGCTAGAATTGTATTAACCGGAAACATAATACATGTGTGAATACATAGACAAACAGAGTGTCACTAGTATGCCTCTACTTGACTAGCTCGTTAATCAAAGATGGTTATGTTTCCTAGCCATAGACATAAGTTGTCATTTGATTAACGAGATCACCTCATTAGGAGAATGACGTGATTGACTTGACCTATTCCGTTAGCTTAGCACCCGATCGTTTAGTATGTTGCTATTGCTTTCTTCATGACTTATACATGTTCCTCTGACTATGAGATTATGCAACTCCCGTTTACCGGAGAAACACTTTGTGTGCTACCAAACGTCACAACGTAAATGGGTGATTATAAAGGTGCTCTACAGGTGTCTCCAAAGGTACTTGTTGGGTTGGCGTATTTCGAGATTAGGATTTGTCACTCCGATTGTCGGAGAGGTATCTCTGGGCCCACTCGGTAATGCACATCACTATAAGCCTTGCAAGCATTGTGACTAATAAGTTAGTTGCGGGATGATGTGTTACGGAACGAGTAAAGAGACTTGTCGGTAACGAGATTGAACTAGGTATCGAGATACCGACGATCGAATCTCGGGCAAGTAACATACTGATGACAAAGGGAACAACGTATGTTGTTATGCGGTCTGACCGATAAAGATCTTCGTAGAATATGTGGGAGCCAATATGGGCATCCAGGTCCCGCTATTGGTTATTGACCGGAGACGTGTCTCGGTCATGTCTACATAGTTCTCGAACCCGTAGGGTCCGCACGCTTAAAGTTACGATGACAATTTTATTATGAGTTTATGTATGTTGATGTACCGAAGGAGTTCGGAGTCCCGGATGAGATCGGGGACATGACGAGGAGTCTCGAAATGGTCGAGACGTAAAGATCGATATATTGGACGACTATATTCGGACTTCGGAAAGATTCCGAGTGATTCGGGTATTTTTCGAAGTACCGGAGAGTTACGGGAATACGGGGCCATACGGGAAAGAAGAAAAAGGGCCTCAAGGGTGGCCGCACCCCTCCCCTTGGTCTGGTCCGAATTGGACTAGGGAAGGGGGGCGCCCCCTTCCTTCCTTCTCTTTTTCCCTTCCTCTTTTCCTATTCCATATGGGAGGTGGAATCCTACTAGGACTAGGGAGTCCTAGTAGGACTCCACACTTGGTGCGCCCCCTCCTAGGGCCGGCCTCCTCCTCCCTTGCTCCTTTATATACGGGGGCAGGGGGCACCCCAGAGACACAACAATTGATCCTTGAGATCTCTTAGCCGTGTGCGGTGCCCCCCTCCACCATATTACACCTCGATAATACTGTTGCGGAGCTTAGGCGAAGCCCTGCGTCGGTGGAACATCATCATCGTCACCACGCCGTCGTGCTGACGAAACTCTCCCTCAACACTCGGCTGAATCGGAGTTCGAGGGACGTCATCGAGCTGAACGTGTGTAGAACTCGGAGGTGCCGTACGTTCGGTACTTGATCGGTCGGATCGTGAAGACGTACGACTACATCAACCGCGTTGTGATAACGCTTCCGCTATCGGTCTACGAGGGTACGTGGACAACACTCTCCCCTCTCGTTGCTATGCATCACCATGATCTTGCGTGTGCGTAGGAATTTTTTTGAAATTACTACGTTCCCCAACAGTGGCATCCGAGCCTGGTTTTATGCGTTGATGCTATGCACGAGTAGAACACAAGTGAGCTGTGGGTGATATAAGTCATACTGCTTACCAGCATGTCATACTTTGGTTCAGCGGTATTGTGAGATGAAGCGGCCCGGACCGACATTACGCGTACGCTTACGCGAGACTGGTTTCACCGTTGCGAGCACTCGTTGCTTAAAGGTGACCGGCGGGTGTCTGTCTCTCTCACTTTAGTTGAACCGAGTGTGGCTACGCCCAGTCCTTGCGAAGGTTAAAACAGCACCAACTTGACAAACTATCGTTGTGGTTTTGATGCGTAGGTAAGAACGGTTCTTGCTAAGCCCGTAGCAGCCACGTAAAACTTGCAACAACAAAGTAGAGGACGTCTAACTTGTTTTTGCAGGGCATGTTGTGATGTGATATGGTCAAGACATGATGTGATATAATGTGTTGTATGAGATGATCATGTTTTGTAACCGAGTTATCGGCAACTGGCAGGAGCCATATGGTTGTCGCTTTATTGTATGCAATGCAATCGCCCTGTAATGCTTTACTTTATCACTAAGCGGTAGCGATAGTCATAAAAGCAATAAGTTGGCGAGACGACAACGATGCTACGATGGAGATCAAGGTGTCGCGCCGGTGACGATGGTGATCATGACGGTGCTTCGGAGATGGAGATCACAAGCACGGTGCTTCGGAGATGGAGATCACAAGCACAAGATGATGATGGCCATATCATATCACTTATATTGATTGCATGTGATGTTAATCCTTTATGCATCTTATCTTGCTTTGATTGACGGTAGCATTATAAGATGATCTCTCACTAAAATTTCAAGATAAAAGTCTTCTCCCTGAGTATGCACCGTTGCAAAAGTTCTTCGTGCTGAGACACCACGTGTTAATCGGGTGTGATAGGCTCTACGTTCAAATACAATGGGTGCAAAACAGTTGCACACGCGGAATACTTAGGTTAAACTTGACGAGCCTAGCATATACAGATATGGCCTCGGAACACAGAGACCGAAAGGTCGAGCGTGAATCATATAGTAGATATGATCAACATAGTGATGTTCACCATTGAAACTACTCCATCTCACGTGTTAATCGGACATGGTTTAGTTGCTTTGGATCACGTAATCACTTAGATGATTAGAGAGATGTCTATCTAAGTGGGAGTTCTTAAGTAATATGATTAATTGAACTTAAATTTATCATGAACTTAGTCCTGATAGTATTTTGCAAATTATGTTGTAGATCAATAGCTCGCGTTGTTGCTTCCCTGTGTTTATTTTTTGTTCCTAGAGAAAAATTATGTTGAAAGATGTTAGTAGCAAAGATGCGGATTGGATCCGTGATCTGAGGATTATCCTCATTGCTGCACAGAAAAATTATGTCCTTGATGCACCGCTAGGTGACAGACCTATTGCAGGAGCAGATGCAGACGTTATAAACGTTTGGCTAGCTCAATATGATGACTACTTGATAGTTTAGTGCACCATGCTTAACGGCTTAGAATCGGGACTTCAAAGACGTTTTGAACGTCATGGACCATATGAGATGTTCCAGGAGTTGAAGTTAATATTTCAAGCAAATACCCGAGTTGAGAGATATGAAATCTCCAACAAGTTCTATAGCAAAAAGATGGAGGAGAATCGCTCAACTAGTGAGCATGTGCTCAGATTGTCTGGGTACTACAATCGCTTGAATCAAGTGGGAGTTTATCTTCCAGATAAAATAGTGATTGACAGAATTCTCTAGTCACCATCACCAAGTTAGTAGAACTTCGTGATGAACTATGGTATGCAAGGGATGACAAAAGTAATTCCCGAGCTCTTCGTGATGCTGAAATCGACGAAGGTAGAAATCAAGAAAAACATCAAGTGTTGATGGTTGACGAGACCACTTCAAGTGTTGATGGTTGACGAGACCGCTAGTTTCAAGAAAAGGGCAAAGGGAAAAAGGGGAACTTCTAAAAGAACGGCAAGCAAGTTGCTGCTCAAGTGAAGAAGCCTAAGTCTGGTCCTAAGCCTGAGACTAAGTGCTTCTACTGCAAAGGGACTGGTCACTGGAAGCGGAACTACCCCAACTATTTGGTGGATAAGAAGGATGGCAAAGTGAACAAAGGTATATTTGATATACAGATTATTGATGTGTACTTTACTAGTGTTTATAGCAATCCCTCGGTAATTGATACTGGTTCAGTTGCTAAGAGTAGTAACTCGAAACGGGAGTTGCAGAATAAACAGAGACTAGTAAAAGTGAACAAAGGTATATTTGATATACAGATTATTGATGTGTACTTTACTAGTGTTTATAGCAACCCCTCGGTAATTGATACTGGTTCAGTTGCAAAGAGTAGTAACTCGAAAATGGGAGTTGCAGAATAAACAAAGACTAGTAAAAGGCGAGGTGACGATGTGTGTTGGAAGTAGTTCCAAGATTGATATGATCATCATCGCACACTCCCTGTACTTTCGGGATTAGTGTTGAAACTAAATAAGTGTTATTTGGTGTTTGCGTTGAGCATGAATATGATCTGATCATGTTTATTGCAATACGGTTATTCATTTAAGTTAGAGAACAATTGTTGTTCTGTTTACATGAATAAAACCTTTATGGTCATACACACCAACGAAAATGGTTTGTTGGATCTCGATCGTAGTGATACACATATTCATAATATTGAAGCCAAAAGATGCAAAGTTAATAATGATAGTGCAACTTATTTGTGGTACTGCCGTTTAGGTCATATTGGTGTAAAGCGCATGAAGAAACTCCATACTGATGGGATTTTGGAATCACTTGATGCTTGCGAACCGTGCCTCATGGGCAAGATGACTAAAACGCCGTTCTTCGGAACTATGGAGAGAGCAACAGATTTGTTGGAAATCATACATACAGATGTATGTGGTCCGATGAATATTGAGGCTCGTAGCAGGTATCATTATTTTCTGACCTTCACAGATGATTTGAGCAGATATGGGTATATCTACTTGATGAAACACAAAGTCTGAAACATTTGAAAAGTTCAAAGAATTTCAAAGTGAAGTGGAGAATCATCGTAACAAGAAAATAAAAGTTTCTACGATATGATCGCAGAGGTAAAATATTTGAGTTACGAGTTTGGCCTTCAGTTAAAACAATGTGAAATAGTTTCACTACTCACGCCATCTGGAACACCACAGTGTAATGGTGTGTCCGAACGTCATAACCGTACTTTATTGGATATAGTGCAATCTATGATGTCTCTTACCAATTTACCACTATCGTTTTGGGTTATGCATTAGAGACAGCTACATTCACGTTAAATAGGGCACCATCAAAATCCGTTGAGACGACGCCTTATGAACTGTGGTTTGGCAAGAAACCAAAGTTGTCGTTTCTTAAAATTTTGGGGTTGCGATGCTTATGTGAAAATATTTCATCCTGATAAGCTCAAACCCAAATCGGAGAAATGTGTCTTCATAGGATACCCAAAGGAGACAGTTGGGTACACCTTCTATCACAGATCCGAAGGCAAGACATTCGTTGCTAAGTATGGATCCTTTCTAGAGAAGGAGTTTCTCTCGAAAGATGTGAGTGGGAGGAAAGTAGAACTTGATGAGGTAACTGTACCTGCTCCCTTATTGGATCACAGAAATCTGTTCCTGTGACTTCTACACCAATTAGTGAGGAAGTTAATGATGATGATCATGTAACTTCAGATCAAGTTACTACCAAACCTCGTAGGTAAACCAGAGTAAGATCCGCACCAGAGTGGTATGGTAATCCTGTTCTGGAGGTTATGTTACTAGACCATGACGAACCTACGAACTATGAAGAAGCGATGGTGAGCCCAGATTCCGCAAAATGGCTTGAGGCCATGAAATCTGAGATGAGATCCATGTATGAGAACAAAGTGTGGACTTTGGTTGACTTGCCCGATGATCGGCAAGCAATTGAGAATAAATGGATTGTCAAGAGGAAGACGGACGCTGATAGTAGTATCACTATCTACAAAGCTAGAATTTTCGCAAAAAGGTTTTCGACAAGTTCAAGATGTTGACTACGATGAGAGTTTCTCACTCGTATCTATGCTTAAGTCTGTCCGAATCATGTTAGCAATTGCCGCATTTTATGAAATCTGGCAAAGGGATAAACAAAACTGCATTCCTTGATGGATTTATTAAAGAAGAGTTGTATATGATACCACCAGAAGGTTTTGTCAATCCTAAAGGTGCTAACAAAATATGCAAGCTCCAGCGATCCATCAATGGACTGGTGCAAGCATCTCGGAGTTGGAATATACGCTTTGATAAGTTGATCAAAGCATATAGTTGTATACAGACTTGCGGTGAAGCCTGTATTTACAAGAAAGTGAGTGGGAGCACTACAACATTTCTGATAAGTATATGTGAATGACATATTGTTGATCGGAAATAATGTAGAATTATTCTGCAAAGCATAAAGGAGTGTTTGAAAGGAGTTTTTCAAAGATAGACCTCGGTGAAGCTGCTTACATATTGAGCATCAAGATCTATAGAGATAGATGAAGACGCTTGATAAGTTTTTCAATGAGTACATACCTTAACAAGATTTTGAAGTAGTTCAAAATAGAACAGTCAAAGAAAAGAGTTCTTGCCTGTGTTACAAGGTGTGAAATTGAGTAAAGACTCAAAGCCCGACCACGGCAAAAGATAGAAAGAGAATGAAAGTCATTCCCTATGCCTTGGCCATAGGTTCTATAAAGTATGCCATGCTGTGTACCAGATCTATTGTATACCCTACACTGATTTTGGCAAGGGAGTACAATAGTGATCTAGGAGTAGATCACTGGACAGCGGTCAAAATTATCCTTACTGGAATAAGGATATGTTTCTCGATTATGGAAGTGACAAAAGGCTCGTCGTAAAAGGTTACGTCGATGCAAGTTTTGACACTAATCTAGATGACTCTAAGTCTCGGTCTAGATACATATTGAAAGTGGGAGCAATTAGCTAGAGTAGCTCCATGCAGAGCATTGTAGACATAGAAATTTGCAAAATACTTACGGATCTGAATGTGACAGACCCGTTGACTAAAATTATCTCACAAGCACAACATGATCACACCTTAGTACTCTTTGGGTGTTAATCACATAGCGATGTGAACTAGATTACTGACTCTAGTAAACCCTTTGGGTGATGGTCACATGACGATGTGAACCATGGGTGTTAATCACATGGTGATGTGAACTATTCATGTTAAATCACATGGCGATGTGAACTAGATTATTGACTCTAGTGCAAGTGGGAGACTGAAGGAAATATGCCCTAGAGGCAATAATAAAGTTATTATTTATTTCCTTATATCCTGATAAATGTTTATTATTCATGCTAGAATTGTATTAACCGGAAACGTAATACATGTGTGAATACATAGACAAACAGAGTGTCACTAGTATGCCTCTACTTGACTAGCTCGTTAATCAAAGATGGTTATGTTTCCTAGCCATAGACATAAGTTGTCATTTGATTAACGAGATCACCTCATTAGGAGAATGACGTGATTGACTTGACCCATTCCGTTAGCTTAGCACCCGATCGTTTAGTATGTTGCTATTGCTTTCTTCATGACTTATACATGTTCCTCTGACTATGAGATTATGCAACTCCCGTTTACCGGAGGAACACTTTGTGTGCTACCAAACGTCACAACGTAAATGGGTGATTATAAAGGTGCTATACAGGTGTCTCCAAAGGTACTTGTTGGGTTGGCGTATTTCGAGATTAGGATTTGTCACTCCGATTGTCGGAGAGGTATCTCTGGGCCCACTCGGTAATGCACATCACTATAAGCCTTGCAAGCATTGTGACTAATAAGTTAGTTGCGGGATGATGTGTTACGGAACGAGTAAAGAGACTTGCCGGTAACGAGATTGAACTAGGTATCGAGATACCGACGATCGAATCTCGGGCAAGTAACATACTGATGACAAAGGGAACAACGTATGTTGTTATGCGGTCTGACCGATAAAGATCTTCGTAGAATATGTGGAGCCAATATGGGCATCCAGGTCCCGCTATTGGTTATTGACCGGAGACGTGTCTCGGTCATGTCTACATAGTTCTCAAACCCGTAGGGTCCGCACGCTTAAAGTTACGATGACAATTTTATTATGAGTTTAGGTATGTTGATGTACCGAATTAGTTCGGAGTCCCGGATGAGATCGGGGACATGACGAGGAGTCTCGAAATGGTCGAGACGTAAAGATCGATATATTGGACGACTATATTCGGACTTCGGAAAGGTTCCGAGTGATTCGGGTATTTTTTGAAGTACCGGAGAGTTACGGGAATAAGGGGCCATACGGGAAAGAAGAAAAAGGGCCTCAAGGGTGGCCGCACCCCTCCCCTTGGTCTGGTCCGAATTGGACTAGGGAAGGGGGGCGCCCCCTTCCTTCCTTCTCTTTTTCCCTTCCTCTTTTCCTATTCCATATGGGAGGTGGAATCCTACTAGGACTAGGGAGTCCTAGTAGGACTCCACACTTGGTGCGCCCCCTCCTAGGGCCGGCCTCCTCCTCCCTTGCTCCTTTATATACGGGGGCAGGGGGCACCCCAGAGACACAACAATTGATCCTTGAGATCTCTTAGCCGTGTGCGGTGCCCCCCTCCACCATATTACACCTCGATAATACTGTTGCGGAGCTTAGGCGAAGCCCTGCGTCGGTGGAACATCATCATCGTCACCACGCCGTCGTGCTGACGAAACTCTCCCTCAACACTCGGCTGGATCGGAGTTCGAGGGACGTCATCGAGCTGAACGTGTGTAGAACTCAGAGGTGCCGTACGTTCGGTACTTGATCGGTCGGATCGTGAAGACGTACGACTACATCAACCGCGTTGTGATAACGCTTCCGCTATCGGTCTACGAGGGTACGTGGACAACACTCTCCCCTCTCGTTGCTATGCATCACCATGATCTTACGTGTGCGTAGGAATTTTTTTGAAATTACTACGTTCCCCAACAGTAGGTACCCACCAAGGTGCTATTGTGCATAATGACATCCACGTGAAACTCTTACACAAGGTCTCCAAGCTGCTCTCGGTACACCTAGTACACAGGGTCATCACCGTCGAGGTAGAGTCGGCGCCAAACATTGTGAAGCAGGTGTGGAAAAGTTGAAGGTGCTGGCTCAGGATGACACAGATACGGAACAAGTGCCATCTACAATCACAACATTAGCTGATCAGCAACAAAAGTAAACTATATGCATGCAATGCAACAATCAAGTGCAACTGCACACTACAATCACACAAAGACTTCTATCTACCGTTTTCTAACGCGTTGGCTGTCTAGGGTGTCCTACAGTCAACGCGGCTCTGATACCGAACGTTGTGGCAACCCGGCTAAGAGCAACCGGTTTGCCTTGCATTGACAGCCCTGAGATCAAGTCTTCTGGCAATACACAACAACTTGGTACAGAAATAACCGCTTTATTGATCTCTTGCGGATACATAGGTTTGATGATTACATAACAAACGAGGCCAAGCGGGACACATGGTGCGGCTGCACTTATGTACATTATTTAGTAGACAACTCAGTGGCCTCGATGATAGGGGAAACTTCTACTTGGCAGCAGAAGAACGAGGTAGCGGAACTCCAGTCCACAAGGACACTGCTGGGACACGACCTACAACGCGAAGTATCGGTCGACATCAACTCCTTGCACGGCTTCTCCCGCATCTGGCATGACACGCTAGGTGAGTACTTTGAATGTACTCGCAAGCACCCAACAACCAATGCAAACACGACAAACAATAACAAGGCATTTAACAGATTTAAAGCATGGGCATGAACATGAACATGACGCTACCATTCATGATGTGTGATACGTCTCCAACGTATCTATAATTTTTGATTGTTCCATGCTATTATATTATCTGTTTTGGATATTTTATATGCATTAATATGCTATTTTATATGATTTTTGGGACTAACCTATTAACCTAGAGCCCAGTGCCAGTTCCTATTTTTTCCTTGTTTTAGAGTTTCGCAAAAAAGGAATACCAAACGGAGTCCAAACGGAATAAAACTTTCGCGATGATTTTTCTTGAACCAGAAGACACCCAGGAGACTTGGAGTGCAAGTCAGAAGAGCCACGAGGCGGCCACAAGGGTGGAGGGCGCGCCTAGGGGGGTAGGGCGCCCCCCGACCTTGTGGGCCCCTCGGTGACCCCTGACCTAGATCTTCCTCCTATATATTCTCAAATATCCCAAAAACTTCCGGGGGAGCCACGGAACCACTTTTCCACCGCCGCAACCTTCTGTACCCGTGAGATCCCATCTTGGGGCCTTTTCCGGCGTCCTGCCGGAGGGGGATTCAAAAACGGAGGGCTTCTACATCAGCACAATTGCCTCTCCGATGAAGCATGAATAGTTTACCACAGACCTACGGGTCCATAGCTAGTAGCTAAATGGCTTCTTTTCTCTCTTTGATTCTCAATACAAAGTTCTCCTCGATGTTCTTGGAGATCTATTCGATGTAATAATCTTTTGCGGTGTGTTTGCCCAGATCCGATGAATTGTGGATTTATGATCAAGTTTATCTATGAATATTATTTGAATCTTCTCTGAATTCTTATATGCATGATTTGATATCTTTGCAAGTCTCTTCGAACTATCGATTTGGTTTGGCCAACTAGATTGGTTTTTCTTGCAATGGGAGAAGTGCTTAGCTTTGGGTTCAATCTTGCGGTGTCCTTTCCCAGTGACAGCAGGGGCAGCAAGGCACGTATTGTATTGTTTCCATCGAGGATAAAAAGATGGGGTTTTCATCATAATGCTTGAGTTAATTCCTCTACATCATGTCATCTTGCTTAAGGCGTTACTCCGTTCTTTATGAACTTAATACTCTAGATGCATGTTGTATAGAGGTCGATGTGTGGAGTAATAGTAGTAGATGCAGAATCGTTTCGGTCCACTTGAGACGGACATGATGCCTATATTCATGATCATTGCCTTAGTTATTGTCATAACTTTGCGCTTCTTTATCAATTGCTCGGCAGTAATTTGTTCACCCACCATAATAATTTCTATCTTGAGAGAAGCCTCTAGTGAAACCTATGGCCCCCGGGTCTATTTTCCATCATATAAGTTTCCGATCTACAATTTCAGTTTCCTATTTACTTTCTTTGCAATCTTTTACTTTCCGTTCCATAAACTAAAAATACCAAAAATATTACTTTACCTCTTATTCATCTCTATCAGATCTCATGTTGCAAATAACCGTGAAGGGATTGACAACCCCTTTATCGCGTTGGGTGCAAGTTGGTGTTTGTTTGTGCAGGTATTCGGTGGCTTGCGCGTTGTCTCCTACTAGATTGATACCTTGCTTCTCAAAAATGAGGGAAATACTTACTCTACTTTGCCGCATCACCCTTTCCTCTTCAAGGGAAAAACCAACGCAAGCTCAAGAGGTAGCAGAAAGAATTTCTGGCGCCGTTGCCGGGGAGATCTACGCCAAGCCGAGACATACCAAGTACCCATCATAAACTCTCATCCCTCGCATTACATTATTCGCCATTCGCCTCTCATTTTCCTCTCCCCCACTTCTAAAACGATTTTTGAAAAGATTCGCCTTTTCTTCGCCCCTCTTCCGTTCGTCTTCTTCGTTTGCTTCTTGTGTGCTCGTGTGTTGGATTGCTTGCTTTGTCGTGATGGCTCAAGATAATACCAAAGTGTGTGAATTTTCCAACACCAATAATAATGATTTTATTAGTACTCCGATTGCTCCGATGCTAATGCGGAATCTTGTGAAATTAATACCGCTTTGCTGAATCTTGTTATGAAAGATCAATTTTCCGGCCTTCCCAATGAAGATGCCGAATCCCATCTTATTTATTTCATTGATTTGTGTGATATGCAAAAGAAAAAAGATTTGGATAATGATATTGTTAAATCGAAGCTATTTCCGTTCTCACTTCAAGATCGTGCTAAAACTTGGTTTTCATCTTTGCCTAAAAATAGTATTGATTCATGGAATAAGTGTAAAGATGCTTTATTTCCAAGTATTTTCCTCCCGCTAAGATCATCTCCCTTAGGAACGATATTATGAATTTTAAGCAACTTGATCATGAACATGTTGCACAATCTTGGGAGAGGATGAAATTGATGATAGGAAATTGCCCTACTCATGGTTTGAATTTATGGATCATTATACAAAAATTTTATGCCGGATTGAATTTTGCTTCTAGAAATCTTTTAGATTCGGCAGCGGGAGGCACTTTTATGGAAATTACTTTAGGAGAAGCTACTAAACTCCTAGATAATATTATGGTTAATTATTCTCAATGGCATACCGAAAGATCTTCCACTAGTAAAAAAGTGCATGCAATTGAAGAGATCAATGTTTTTGAGTGGAAAGATGGATGAGCTTATGAAATTGGTTGCTAATAAGAGTGCTCCTATTGATCCTAATGATATGCCTTTGTCTACTTTGATTGAAAACAATAATGAATCTATGGATGTGAATTTTGTTGGTAGGAACAATTTTGGTAATAACGCGTATAGAGGTAATTTTAATCCTAGGCCGTTTCCTAGTAATTCCTCTAATAATTATGGCAATTCCTACAAAATTATTATGGAAATTATAATAAGATGCCCTCTGATTTTGAGAATAGTGTTAAAGAATTTATAAGTTCGCAAAAGAATTTTAATGCTTTCATTGAAGAAAAATTGCTTAAGATTGATGATTTGGCTAGGAACGTTGATAGAATTTCTCTTGATATTGATTCTTTGAGACTTAGATCTATTCCACCTAAGCATGCTATTAATGAGTCTCACTAAAAAAAATTACACTTCCGTGATGATACGTGTTTGTCACAGTAGGTCACGTTTTCTATCATGCATGTACATCCATGACAAATTTATGACAGAATCAAGATAGTCATACCTGTGCTGTCGTAGAAGTGTTCCATGACATTACCAAAATTATCATCACGGAAGTGTCCACTTCCATGATGATAAATCACACGTTACAGAAGTGCTTTCGTCAAGGGTGACCGACACGTGGCATCCACAGTAATGGAACGTCGTTAAGCTATCAGGTCCGGTTTTGGATCCGATAACCCGTTAACAGCCCGGACCAATGGGGATTTTCCACGTGTAAAATTCTGATTGGCTGACGGAAACACGTGTCAGCTCGGCGTTGGCACAGGTGTCACTCATCCAATGGGCGAGATGCGCCTATGATATGCTGACACGTGAACCGGCCCAAAAGTGGCCCATAAAGTTTAAATGGGCCGGCCCAACTAAAGGCCCACAAGATTTTGAGGTCCATAATGGGCCAGCCCAGCAAAAGGCCCACGAGATTTTTCATATCATAATGGGCCGGCCCAGCTAAAGGCCCACAAGATTTTGTGGGCCATAATGGGCCGACCCAGCTAAAGGCCCGCGAGATTTTGCGGACCATAATGGGCTGGCCCAGATAAAGGCCCAACATTCTCAGTTAAGGCCCGTACGGCTAGTGTCAAATCGGCCTGTCAACGGCCTGTCCTAAACTTGTCATCATCGCGGCCCATGATCACTTCTGGCCCGTAAACAGTCCGCTAAGTATATGGGCCGAATTACGGCCCAGTGTATTTCCAGCATGTTAAAGGTCCCGCTTCATTTGGGCCCATTTACAGGCCATTGAAACTTTTGGCCCATAAACGAACGTGAAGGATTTGGGTCATATTCGGCCATGTCTGACATTCGGCTTGTTAGCGGCTCACTATAGATTTGGGCCACTTTCGGCCTGTTGTGATTTTCGGCCTGTTAACGTCGGACGAAATCCATGGGCCATATGTGGCCCAACGTCACATCGGGCCCATTAACATCCCATATAAAAATGATGATAATCTAGCCCGACCGAACTTCCGGCCTGTTAAAGGCCCGTGTATTAGGTCGGCACATTTATGGCCCGTCCGAATTTCGACCTGTGAAAGATCCGCATCGTAAATGGGCCCAATCTCACTTTCGGTCTTTTAAAGGCCCATGTTTTTAATGGGCTCGAGATATTTACACCTGTAAACGGCCTATTGTTACTGAGGGCCCAAATTATGTTTAGGCCTGTTAAAGGCCCACTATGGGCACAGGCCTAGCAGAAAAATATGAAATCTTATGCCGATTTAGGCCCAGATATTTTTAGTAGGCTACATGCAAATTTCGGCCCATAATCGTTTTTAGCCCAATTGGAATGGGCCCGACAAATGTTGGCATGTTGGGCTCCTACGAAGCTTTCGACCGAATACATTACTAAGATAAACCTACACTATACAAAAATAGCGTCATAATTATTGCAGCCTTTGATAGCAGCATAAATGCTGTATCACAACAAAAGGCCTATTGGCATAAAGTTTACAGTCCTTGCAGATAAAAGCACCATCAGATGTATAGAAGCACAAATCATTTGACCTGAGTGCTAATGTTTCAGGTTGTAGAATCTGATGGAGCAGCACGATCTTCACCTTTTTTCCGCCATTGCTCTTGAACAACGAAGCGAATGTCTGATAGTCTGGTTTCAAAACCATTCATATCTTGACGACATTTGTCAACCACTATTCTTGTTTCCAAAACGACATCCATTAGGGATTGGACTTGTGTCTGGAGCACAGATATATCACTCTGTCTAGTAGGAAGATTTTGTTCAGTAGGCGATTTGGACGAGGTTACCTTGACAACCAACCCAAAATTACGCAGGAAGGTGCTTTTTGCACTGTTAGTGGAGAGATACTGACGCACTGCAGCAAGAGGGGACATTGTGCCTGTGGTAGCCTCGTCACCTTCAGGTGGTTGTGGCTGTTCAATCATTTTTTCCATAGCTTCCTGAAAGTTTGAACTTGTAGATTAGTGTACCAGATAAGTTACTAATGAGACAAAAACAAACAAAGTAGCTTACACGTTTATACATATTATTTTGGTGAACTACTGTAATACATTAGCATGTATTGTAGTGCCAACTACATAATAAAATCACTTTCGGAACATATGTCCATGTAGCATGCCTACTATATTGTCTATTTCCTCACATTCGTTGACATCTAAGGATAAAGAGACATGGTTTAAAGTAGGATGAACATAGTATGACATCATTCATATCATGGGCAAACAGATATAAAACAAACAGGCTATTTTATCATTGTGTGCGCACGTGAACATAACAACTAGAATACAGATCAAGACCAAAAGAATATCCTTCATCTCTTTTAAACCATGTAAGGTGAAATGATACGTTAAGACAACTGTGTATAAAAGTGAACAGAGTAACTGACATTGGCTGCAAACCAAGTAGTTAAATGAACACATCACAGTACCAATCAGTTCAAAGGCAGGAGGAGTAAGGACTTACAACAACGGCTTGAACTGGTGTGCTCATTCCCTTCATCTTGCTGGTGTGGCAATCCTTGAAGATTTGCACTGCATTCGGTTCAGGTTCTTTTTGGTCCGCACAGGCTTTCCTCTGTATTTGGAACAAGTCAATATAGATACGATAATATGGCACAGGAAAAAGCAGGAAGTAGCAGCTATTTACAAGAGCCTCGCAGTGTGCAATATAGCTACGAGATCCTGTTGTCTGTTGGAATTTCACTTTAGAATGGTTGGTCTTGTTCTTCAAACAGTTAGCCTAGAAGAAGATACACTTGTAAGGCACATACATAAATACAAGTTCAATATGTGGTCTGATCAAATACATATAGCCTACCTGATACTTTGGATCAAACCAGTGTTTAACGAGGGCTGTCTAGTCTTCATCTGTAATATATTCCACTGGAGATGTTTGGGCGATTTCATTGTTAGCCTTGCCTTCAAAGTGAGATTTTCTAAGGTGGTACCGATACTGTCGCAGAGCAGACTGAAAAACATGAGTGCATGCTTGTTTAGTTGCATCATCTTTCGGATCCAACTTGAACCTCATCTGTTAAAAAAAGAATGTGAGCCTTATTAGGGGGAAGCTAGAAAGTATGGGAGATAGCAAGACAATATTACTAATTGCGATGAATAACATTACTTACGGATAAATGGTCAAGGAAGGTGTTAAACTGGGTATTGTCTTTCTCATTCCTGTACTGGATCCACGTTGGGAGGATACGTGCATGACACCTAACGGCAACGGCTGGCTCTGATACTAACTTGGCTGACTCTGTAGCATCACGTGGCCTTTTTAAACCTGCCTCAAAATGGATCTCCATTCTTCCTCCTTTAGATTTTATTAATCTGTCAAGCATTATCCCTGATGCCTGTTTCCGCTTGCGTCGTGGTGCTAGTTCAACAACGAATATGGAAAGTGTTAGTGTACATCAAACTATGAGAGTACATATAAAGGAGCATGCAACTGCTACTTGACTCGGTCAGGTACCGTCTTGGTGTTGATGCTCATGAGGTTCATCTGATCTTGCCAAGTCCTGTTGTGTCAGCAGTGCTTCGGAAGTAGTGTTAGGTGTGAAGGCAGCTTGGGAACTGGCTAGTTCTGGAGCAAACGAACGAGTAACTCGTTGAGATGCTGGTACAATTGAAGCGGATGCTGCAGCTGGTGGAGCAGGTGATACTGTGTTTGTAGATTTAGCCGGTGGACTTGGACCTTCTACTGCACTATAAGTACCAGCAGAATCTGGACTGCCGATCCTTTTCCATTTCACCCGACGAGTAACACCACTCCCTACTATATTATTTTCCTTGCTCTTTTTTGACTTTGCCATGTCAAGCCATACACACAACACAGAAGAATAAAATCGCTCTTCAGAACTCATTGATGCATGATACAGACAAGAAATACTTTGATGTAAGACAACCGCATGAGGATGAAATATGTAAGAAAAACAGGACGGCATGACATATTCACAGGTACGATGTGTAAACTAAGCAGAAGGATTTTCAAGAAAATAGAAGTGATGCAAGCTAGACACCATATGAAAGATGCAACCAATATTACTCTGCCAAGTTAAAAGTGTCTTGTCATAAGTGGCAATTCGAAAAATTAGAAGCAGTACAACGTAGAAATCAATGCAAGATGCAACCACTATCAAACTGCCATGTTAAAAGTGTCCAATCATGAGTGACTGATGCGGGATACACAACAGCAGTACTTTGATGTAAGAACATGGTATGATAGATAGATGCAGTGTATTCTAGACACAGAACACCATGTCATATGCACATGTATAACGTATGAACTTAGCAGGTGCAATTCAATCAAAATAGAAGAAATACAGGCTAGACAACATATGTAACATGAAACCAATTATCACACTGTCAACTTAGAGCAAGCACCTGCGATGGTGGAGTACGGGAGATGAACTCATCATGTAGACTTGGGACTTCAACTTCATTAGCAGTAGCAGTGGAAAATCTAGAGAGTCTCTGTTTGCGTCGGTGCGGAGGACCACCAACATCCCCTAACTTACTCTTTTCCTTCCTATTTTCTGATATTGCCTTATGAAGTCAAAACCACAATAAGATGAATAAAATTAGCTCAACATAACTGGTTAATGCATGATACAGACGAACACTACTTTGATGTAAGGCAAGCGCAGGATAGGAGGATGGAATATATACAAAAAAAAGACAGCGTTTCATATTCACACGTACGATAGGAGGATGGAATATGTATGAAAAAAATAGTAAGCGGAAGGCATTTCAACAAAATTAGAAGAAATGAAAGCTAGGCACCATATGAACATGCAACCAATATCACTCTATCAGGTAAAAAGTGTCTCGTCGTAAGTGCCATTTCAAGAAATTAGAAGCAGTACAAGCTAGAAGACAATGCAAGATGCAACCTACATCACAGTCCCAAGTTAAATGTGTCTTATGGGTAAGTGATCGTTGCAGGTATAAGTTGTAAGCTACGCAGATGCAATTCAACATAATCAGAAGCAATACAAACTAGACATCATACGGAAAACGCAACCACATATAACAGTTCCAAGTTAGAGCAAGCACCTGTGATGGTGGAGTAGGGGAGATGTGCTCATCATGTACACGTATGTTCTAGAAACAGGAACACGTGTCATATTCATGGGCATTATGTGTAAAGTAAGCAGATGCAATTCAACAAAGTTAGAAGCAATACAAGCTAGACATCATACGCAACATGCAACCACATATAATAGTGCCAAGTTAGAGCAATCACCTGTGATGGTGGAGTAGGGGAGATGTGCTCATCATCTACACACCTACGTTGACTGTCTAGCCTTGCGTTGTCTTGCGAATCTTGTTGGGAGGATGGCGGAGTAGAATCTGTAGAGAACCTCCGTTTCAGTTGCTCGAAAGGACCACCATCATCCAATGCCTTGCCAATTTCCTCCAGCTTTATTGATTTTGCATTGTGAGGTCAAACCGACAAGAAAAAGGAATATAATTCGCTCTTCAGAACTCATTCATGCATGATACTGACGAACACTACTCTGATGAAAGGCAAAGTCATGATACGAGGATGGAATATGTACGAAAAAATGGACGGCCTGACATATTCACACCTATGATGTGGTAACTAAGCAGAAGGCACTTCAACAAATTAGAAGCACTGCAAACTAGACACCATATGAAAGGTGCAATCAATATAACTCTGCCAAGTTAAAACTGTCTCGTCATAGGTGGCGTTCATCAAACTAGAAGCAATACATGCTAGAAATCATATTCAAGACGCAAACCAATATCACACTGCCAACTTAAAGGTGTTCCATCATAAGTGACTGATGCATGATACACAAGAAGAGTAGTTTCATGTAGGAACATGGTGTGATAGACAGATATAGTATGTACCAAAAACAGGAAAGCGTGTCATATTCACACGTATCATGTGTAAGCTAAGAAGATGCAATTTACACTAATTAGGAGCAATACAAGCTAGAAACCATATGCAACATGCAACCAGATATCACACTACCAAGTTAGAGCAAGCACCTTGGATGGTGGAGTAGGGGAGCGGAGACTTGGACCTTGTAATGCACTATCAGTACAAGGAGAATCAGTACAGATGCTCCGTTTACGTTGCTGCAGAGGACCACCATCATCGCCTTCCTTACTCTTTTCCTTCCTCTTTCTTGATTTTGCCTTGTCAAGTCAAACCAACAAGAAAAAGGAATAAAATTTGCTCTTCAGAACTCATTGATGCATGATACTGATGAACACTACTCTGATGAAAGGCAAAGTCATGATACGAGGATGGAATATGTACGAAAAATGGACGGCTTGACATATTCACACATATGATGTGGTAACTAAGCAGAAGGCACTTCAACAAATTAGAAGCACTGCAAACTAGACACCATATGAAAGGTGCAATCAATATCACTCTGCCAAGTTAAAACTGTCTCGTCATAGGTGGCGTTCATCAAACTAGAAGCAATACATGCTAGAAATCATATTCAAGACGCAAACCAATATCACACTGCCAACTTAAAGGTGTTCCATCATAAGTGACTGATGCAGGATACACAAGAAGAGTAGTTTCATGTAAGAACATGGTGTGATAGACAGATATAGTATGTACCAAAAACAGGAAAGCGTGTCATATTCACACGTATCATGTGTAAGCTAAGCAGATGCAGTTTACACTAATTAGGAGCAATACAAGCTAGACACCATATGCAACATGCAACCAGATATCACACTGCCAAGTTAGAGCAAGCACCTTGGATGGTGGAGTAGGAGAGCGGAGACTTGGACCTTGTAATGCACTATCAGTACAAGGAGAATCGGTACAGATGCTCCGTTTACGTTGCTGCAGAGGACCACCATCATCACCTTCCTTACTCTTTTCCTTCCTCTTTCTTGATTTTGCCTTGTCAAGGCAAACGCACAAGAAAAAGGAATAAAATTTGCTCTTCAGAACTCATTGATGCATGATACTGACGAACAATACTTTCATGTAAGGTAGCCGCATGATAGGAGGATGGAATATGTACGAAAAACAGGACGGCGTGACATATTGACATGTATGATGTATAAAGTGTAAACTAAGCACAAGGTGCTTGAACTTGTTAGAATCAATGCAAGCTAGAAACCATATGAAAGATGAAACAAATATCACTCTGCCAAATTAAAAGGGTGCCCTAACAAATGCATTTGACCAAATTAGAAGCAATACATGGCAACAGGCTAGAAGACGAAACAAATGTATTTGACCAAATTAGAAACCATATGAAAGATGAAACAAATGTATTTGACCAAATTAGAAGCAATACATGACCAAATTAGAAGCAATACAAATATGCTCATTACGGTCACCGTATACATTCTGGTGGTGATCATACGGTATCTAGCTCACGATACGTCTCCGTATTTTCTTGATGACACTGACGGACTTTGCATTTGATGCGTGCTCCGTATTTTGTTGATGACACTTACGGTCATTGTATTTGAAGCGAAAGCACGATATGGTCACTGGACTTCAGAATAAGCTCATCACGGTCACCACATACATTTTGTCGTGCTAACCAACATGTGGTTGGATGGTTAGGAGGACAGTGGTTTCTCGAGCCCACCAGGGTTAAAGTCCAGGTGCTCGTATTTATCCTGGGTTAATTTCAGTATTTTTTGGCGATGTGCGTTCAGTGGGAGGAGGCGTTCCACTCGACTACGAGGCACCTATGGTGACTTCGTAAAATCTCAAGATCATATGTTGGCCCACTCTCTCGAAGGTGCTCATAGGGGTAGGGTCTGCGTGTGTGCGCTTATAGCGGTGAGTGCTTGCGCGCATATATGAGCCCTTGCGTCTGTACCGTGTTAAAAAATACATGTCATGATTATACGGTCACTAGCTCACCTGTACAACTCCGTATTTTGTTGATGACACAATCAATTGACCAGGCAAATGTTCCACGTGGCGCAACTAGTGTTGCACCATCGGGGCGCGTAACCATGGGGCCCACCTGTTAGCCCGTATATGGAAGAAAGAAATGGTAGTTTGAGTCTGTACTGTGTTAATAAAATACATTTAGGGTGATCATACGGTCACTGGCTCACCATACAGCTCCGTAATTTGTTGATGACACGATCAATTGACCAGTCAAACGGTCCACATTCAGCAGCGCACATTACCATAGGGCCCACCCGTCAGCGCGTATATGAAGGACAGAAATGGTAATAAATTAGTGGTCGGTGGGTACTCGAAGTCGTGAGACCTCTGGTTGGCAGTCACCGTTGGTGGGGGGTGCGTTGATTGGACGGTGGGGTGGGGATCGCCGGAGAAAAAGCTCAGCACGGGGGGCTAGAGGGATGGCCGGTGCGGCGGCGGACCGGCGGTGAGGAGTGGTTTCGGGGCGGGCGGGGCGGCATGGCGGCGCGGGCCGGCCGCGGGCGGCGGGGGCCGGTGGTGGCTGGCGGCTCAGGGGGGTGGAGTTTGATGATAAACTGCAGGCCCTTGATTGTATCCAACGGCTGGAAAATCTAATGACCAGAGATGAAAAAGTCAGTCGACTGACGTGTAGCCTCACCCCGCACGTACACATGCACGCACGCAAGACACACACGCATGCAGGCGTGCAACACTGACACATACACATAACGAACACACGCACGCATGCAGGCGTGCAACACTGACCCGTACACATGCACTCATGAACACACGCACGTACGCACACATGCATGCAACACTGAAATGTGCCCTTGCATGCACGCAACACTCGCACGCCTGCATGCACACAACACTCGACGCAAGACACACGCTCAACCTATACGTGCATGCACCCTTTGTTAAGGACATGGATTATTACGGGTATTAATCAATCTTATCTGTGATAAGCAGAACATTGATGTTTGTAGCGGTCTTTATGAATCACAACGTATCGAACGGGCTATCAGCATAGTAGGCTTATCTACATGAAAAGGATGACATCACACTCAATGAACAATCATCGGTTTATGAAATGCCCGCTTCTGACCGCCCTGGCCCACCAAAGGTTCCTCTGTTGTGCGCTGCCTGCGTTGGGTCACTGACATGCAGGCCATGTACCCAAAGAGCCCACACGTCAGTGGAAGAACGACGTGCTGTCCTACATCAGAGTCGAGGGTGCCACTCGCTGCACGCCCGGCTGAACACGCCTCCTTACCGCATTCAAACGCCTCCATGAAACCCGCCCGTGTGGAAGCCGAGAAACCCACTCTGGACACACGTCCGTTCATGACCGGGCCGGCATTAAACGCAACGCCGGCCGATCTCCTCCCGTCCGCCGTCTATTTAATCTCCTATTTAAATGAGGCCAAACGCCGGCCAAGAATCGCACACCTCCGCCGCTCCCCTATCTCCTCCTTCACCATTTTGTCCACTCTTACAATGGCTTACGAAGAGTAGTTATTCCGCATCCAAGCCGGCTCGGTGGCCCGCCGAGGCCGCCGGATACGAGCTATGCAGCTCACTGATCCACCTCCCTCCCCTTGCCCGACGGAGCCAGTTGCCGCCCCAAGCCGGTGCGTGGTTTAGCAACTCGCCGCTCCAGGCCAGCTCGACGAGGAGCGGCGCACGGGCGTCGTTGCTGCCGTCCACGCCCCCGCGTCGTACCGCGTCTCATGTAGGTGGGGGACGTGCACGAAGAGAAGAGGTGCACGCACGGCGCACGTACTCCGTCTCTTTCCCAACCACACCAGCGCGGGTACACGGTGGAGCTCATTTCTGTATGAAAAGGCAGCCCACATGGTAACTTGACACGTGTACTGGTTGTCCACTAGATGGAGGGAGGATCGTCTACCACGGGTGAACAAACAAATTGCGACTTGACGCGTTATGTTTAAAAGAGGCAAACCATGTGGGGCCTACCTTAGAGGCAAGGCTCTATACACTGGAGTACTTTTGATGTGTCCCGTCAACTCGCAGAACGAGGAGAAGCTTGCTTAGTATGCCGTCTCCCCCGCCCACGGGCGCGGTGGCTCGTGGGATGAGGTGAAGCTTGCTTAGTACGCCTTACGCCCGCTCCCTCGCCCATGCGCGCGGTGGCTCGCAGGACGAGGAGAAAATTTTGCTAGTACTCCCTCCGTTTACTCCTCGTCCCTACTACCTTGGTTAGAGAGATAATCATATTTTTTGGAATATATATGTCCTTTAGTACTCCCTCCATTTACTTATACAAGGCCACTATAAAAAAATACATTTTGCATCTATACAAGGCCACAAATAGTAATCGAGACAAAAGTTACTACTCCCTCCCTTCCAGTTTATGGCTCAATTTCAATATCTCTCCAACCAAGGTAGACGGTGAGTGGTCAAATTAATTTCGTACTCCTAGTTTGCACAAGTAATTAGTACGTTCGTTTTTCTCAAGAAGTTATGTTTACCGAGGCATTAATTAGAACGAATGCACGAATGACCACTAAATTTCCATGAACTCTACATGCATTGGTGAGTTTTCTCTTGACACTGCTTGCATCGGGTGATCTAACGCACCTCGAAATCCAACATGTGATGGTACTACTACTAGTAGTAGAATTGAGACTTATAAAACGGAAAAACAAATGTTTTTTAGATGAGCCCTATAAACCCTAGTGGGTACGTACTCCGTAAAATCAGATTTTCCCAAAACTAAGTCGCTCAACCTTTATTTGCTTGTTTCCCTTCCTGCCTCCTTGCCTCGAACAAACTATGCCAAACTCCCCTGCCTGCCGCGCGGGAAAAGACCCGCCCTCGCCTTTTTTTAGTCCGGGTTTGTATCGATGGATCGCGCGAAGCAGCAAAAACCCAAGCCGTGTCTTGTACTCCTCCGTCGACGCTCGCTTTCGTGAGTTCTGTACTTCCTATCGCCGACATGTGGGACATATAGCAACTGGGTCGACGTGTCAAACACCAAATAACAGTGCAGAACAGCAGGGGGGACGCACCCCAGTTGTACCGCCCCAGTAGTAGTAGTAATGAGCAATGAGACGTCAAATCACAATGCCGCACCTTCCCAGACGGACGAAGCAACCATTATTTCACGCTTCGGTTCGCCATCATCTCAAACCACGTAGTATTGCTTCTTCCTCAAGAGGGACATGTGCATCGCCTTGGTACATCATGACACGTGGGACCGCATGACAGGCCATGCTCCCCCGCCGATCGCTCGATAAAATCACCTCATTTTTACTACTATACTTCCTCCGTATCGGTTTACATGGCATGCACGTCGTTCTAGGTTGAGAATTTAACTGGCTATATATGTGATGAACAGTATACGTTTAGAAACTACATCCGCTTAATAATCCAATGATATACTTTTTGTGACATAGTAACTCAGATTTAGTTAGTCAAATGGATGACCTAGAACTACGTGCACGCCCTATAAACCGAGACGTCTAAAAAAATGAGACGGAGAGGGTAGTTCAGTACGTACCTTTTTAGATCAATATAGTCGGGATTCACCAGGGAGCAAAACCAAGTGGTAGGCTGCACCTGTCGTGTTGGCGTAGCGACTCAAGCAGGGTCAGTCCGCACATGAAATGGCGACACACTTAGCAGGACCCCTTTGGCCGACATGTGGCTCATCCACCGTCTTGTTCCACGTGCGATACACCAAATTACAGTTCGGAGCAGCGGATGGAATTGGAGGCACCCCGGTCGTAGCGCCGCAGTAGTAGAAAATGAGCGATGAGGGGTCAAATCACAAAGCCCCACCTTTCCCGCATTAAGCTGGACGGACGAAGCAACCATCATTTCACTCTAGGGCGCAAGAGCATAAAGAAAAGAGAAAACCAGTGATGCGTGCGGCAGCTACCTAGGTCACCCTAGGGTAGGGGTCTCCACTACAGATCATTTTTTTGAAAGCGCCTCCACTACAAATCGGCTTCTCCCTCGTCCTCTTGAAGAAAACCAATGATACGTGCGGCGGTAGGGTTTGTAGGAGTACTACTAGGGCGTGCGGGGCCACGTCGTAGTAAACGGGAGAGGGATTGAGTTCGAGTCGACGCGTTAAATATGTGTGGGCCGCTTGGATTTGGGGAACGAGGCAACATTTTGGGTTCGGGGACCAGTGGAGATATAGTACGTACAAAAAATTGTGGACGTAGGTTCGACCGAAAGGCAATGATGCATGGGCCCTGCATTTTGATATACCCGGGGCCGCGTGAAATTTGCTACTCTACTCAAAACTGGTAAGGTACACATGCATTGAACGCATGAGATTTTGAAACCAAATTATGAATAAATACACACTATAGCATGTAAAGCTTTGAGTCATATATGCATGATGTAGATGTTCGTTTAGTTCTTATAGTTCATCTCATTCAAATCAATTAGTTTTATAAAAATGTTAAGATTCATGGGGTTGTGCATTGTAAAGCATAAAGTAAAAAACAAATAATGGCATTTCATTTAGAAAAAAAATCAATTATGATACGGAAGATTCTAGAACAAAGGAGAAGTGCATGTGTTTTGAGGTTTGTGCGTTATGCTTAAGTTCAACCATGGAGTCTTCTAAATTGTACATGTGGCAGATCTGGTGGAATGTTGATGATATCCAACGACCAGTAGTGCTCGGATTTGCCATCTCTGCACTGTCGGATTAGCTTCATCCAGCGACAATCTTTCAAGTTATTCGCACACTATATAGTTCTTGTGCCATAGTTGCATGTCTTGGAAAAAAGCTACTAGTGGGTTGTACTAGCTATTTAGGAATATAAGATGTATACATGGAAGTTGTAGGGAAAGAGATGACATGGAGTATCTCAATTCCTATGAGTAGGGATTGGAAAAGAGATGTCATTTGGTTGACATCATAGGAACTTTTCTATTGAATCTAGAGATGACATGTATCTCAATTCCTATGAGGAGGGATTAGAAAAGAGATGTAATTTGGTTCATATCATAGGAACTTTTCTATTGAATATACACTAATGTTTATTTTCCTTTGAAATTATGGGAGTATAGGAATCCATTCATATGAACCAAGTGGCTCTAAAGCTATAGAAATGATATCATGTTTATTTCCTTTGAAATGTGGAGTATATGAATCTATTCCTATGAACCAATTGGCTCTAACGGAAAAAATCCTATAAAAATCATATCATATAGAGTTCCTATGATATTCGTCCACACCAAAGGATGGTTGAAATTGCTGCAGGTGATACGATGGTCTTTCTTTGTAGACTCCTCCCCCATCTTTATAGTTACCTCTCGAAGATGAATGAAATGATATATACAGGGTATTCTACATGTGCAATTTGGTACACGAAAACTCGGTAAAAGTTTCCGAGGTTCGAATTTTCAATAAAGCTATATGCACTGCTTTTGGAACGGAGGGAGCATACGGCAGTTGCTAACACTCACGTGGAAGATTTGTGTGTAGGAGGAGTGGCTGTTCTGTTAAATGACATGGCAAAACTGACACTGCCGGATGCCGATCTAACGGTTCTTACGGTGTTCGTCAGGAAAAGGCTTGTGGCGAACGCTTGTCGGATAATGATTTACGGACACATGCATTGCATTGATACGTTCCCCCCCCTCTCTCATCACACGCACCCTCCCGAGTCCTCTCGCACCCACCGTCTATCTGCAGGTAGACGTCACACACATATGTGCTCTTCACACCCTACCCTTTGAACTTCTAAAAAACAAAAGACGTCGCACACATTTTATTTTAGCTCACACGTCACATAGTTATACTATTACTCTTGTGGCGAACGTTCTTTGGGTATAGTATATTATACTCTCATGAAGAGAAGCGATGCACGCACTAGTTCTCTCACACCCACTCGAGGAGCGCATTTTTTTTGAAGCTGGTACAACAAAATCACTCCACTACATATATAAGCAGGAGCCTTAGCTCCTGCTTTAGTAGGGTTCCTCTCGTTCACTCTCTCATGCTCTCCATATCAAAGCAAGACATAGGTGGCCACACTCTCTCTCAGCTCACGGCTGGTCACAAATCCGACCAGACAACCTCGACCGGGGCAGGGGTGTAGGTGCATCGTTCACGCTGTCGTCGGCGGCGAGGGTGGAGACCAACGGCTGCCCGCGCGTCCCGATCAGCGGCCGTGCCATTCTCTCCGAGAGAGCACCGGCTCCGGAGGGCCTCCGACCCCTTCTTCCTCCCTGCGGTATTGTGGCCAAGATGCGGCCTCCCGACGCCGTCTTTGCCACATGCCGACGACCCTCAGGTATATATTACTTCGAAACCTGCCTTGCTCTACTGCCCCAGCCCCCCACTTGGCTTCGTGTGGATGTTTTTCTACTTCCTCCTGCTGTTCCAAAGCCACCTAGACTTTTACTATTATTAGAGGTAAAGCTAGTTCATACAGTCGGCTCTAAGAGTTGGTTCAAATAGGAAAGAAAGTGGGAAAGCTGTAGCATGAATCTAGGACTTGGTTCTAAGAGGAAACGGGGGAAAGTAGTAGATACTGGCTACCCAACCGGTCTCTTGGTTGAAAAGACGAAGAAAGCATGGTGGATGGCGAAGGGTGGGGGGAAGTGGACCTATCTCTTGGTTGAAAAAGGAAAGAAAGTGATGGGTGTTGGGGGACAATGCAAATGAGAATGAGCAGGTCTAGATTTCCTGTGCTCACATAGGAAAATGTCGCCGAGGAGATAAAAAATGGGACAAATGCAGACATGCTACCTGAGTGTTTGCAGCTCTCGGCAACCACATCTGCCTCACCACTTTATGCCTCTGCTGTCCCTACGCCCATATCGCTATCGTTAATGTAAAATCACATGAAGCATTAAGCAATGCCACCTAATGTCACTATAAGTAATGGTCTAGTGCCGTCGATAAATTGAAGCAATGCCACCACCATTTTATGAAGTGCTTCCGTCTTGCTTTATTTCCCATGAATTTTGTTTTTGTAGTTACAGTTAAATCTCACACCGCTAACATTGCTTCATCCCAGTGGAACTGCACAAATTTGATTGCACATTTACTGACCATGTGCTACTCTCATGACAGTAATACTAATGCTATTGTTCTGCATGTTAATCTAGTGGCAGTGTTGATGTGATGTGATGCTACTTACTTAAGGACACTTTCATACTATCAATCTAGTGCCAATTATAACACAATAAATGCTGCTGTTAATCATACGCCACTGCAAATATCTGTCACTATTTAAATAACCGTATTTCGTATTTGCGCAAACAGGGATGTCTGTCTCAATATCGTTTCGGGACGTCTGTCTCCGTATCGTTTCTATCCGCGCAATCAAGAGCACACACCTCAGTTTTAGTAGAACTGCGCAAAATGAGATGGCTATCCCTCGTCGCCGTCGTCTAACCACCCGTCTTCCAGGTATTCCTACATTGGTAGTTACTAGGTAGAATGACCAACGCAATCTAAAAGAAGCTGATTCATACGTTTTACTTCCTGATTGTAGTGCAGGGACGAGCGAAAACATCTGCATCCTAGTCCATAATGCACTTTCCTCCAGTTCATCCATGGAGGACAAGCTGGCACGGCTGCACGGAGGTTTTTGGGACAGGTGCGCGGACAAGAGGCATTGTGGTCTGCTTATTTATGCAAATAGCGGCGCTTAAATTTAGTGGAATGCACAAGACTTTTAGTTGGTCAGTACACTGCATGGTTCAGTTCAGTATTCCAGCTAAGAACATAATTATAATTGGTTATTCTGGAATGAGAGAACCTAACCCTGGATGGTGGCAACAAGAAAAAACCAGAATGAACTCCAGGAAATTTAAGCCTGCCGGGAGGCCCTTTGCTCAGAGAAGCCTTGCTTGCTTTTTCCTGATTTGTAAACCTTCTCACAACTTTGTCTTTTGCTATTAACTAGTATATGTTTGTTATGTTCTATGAATCATTGAGATGTATAAAATTTCTTAACTTATGCTTTTCAAGTTTTTTATGAAGCCGAGTTTAATGTGAGTGTTCCACATGAACGCTGGACTAGCGTGTGAACGTTTGGAATTTACATTGTGGCCTCAGTTAACTGCATGAACCACTGTAACAAGATACATAGTTGCTTATATGTCAGACAGCAGATTGTTGATTGTTAGCTGGTCGATAGCCTAGTGTTGAAGCGAGCTGAGCCAATGTGCCGTGTTTTGCACAACTGCTTACAAGTGGGGTAGCACCAACAGTGTTTACAAGTACTTATGTATACGTCGGCGCACAGTTCTCGAACGAGTACTCTATTTCATCAAAACACACACTGCTCGTATGATACTAGTGAGGACACATCTATTTCGACAGCACACAAGTGCTTATATGTCAGACAGCAGATTGTTGATTGTTAGCTGGTCGATAGCCTAGTGTTGAAGCGAGCTGAGCCAATGTGTCATGTTTTGCACAACTGCTTACAAGTGGGGTAGCACCAACAGTGTTTACAAGTACTTATGTATACGTCGGCGCACAGTTCTCAAACGAGTACTCTATTTCATCAAAACACACACTGCTCGTATGATAAAACTAGTGAGGACGCATCTATTTCGGCAACAATTACGATGATTCACGGGCACACAAAAGTAGCAGCAGTTCCCATAGACGGATTCAAACAGAGTACTAGCCCCAGAGGGCTCGATAACAGGCAAGGTTCAGATAATTAGACAGAATCCAAACTACTATTAAACACTAGCTGGGCAAGTATTTCATGCCTCGGTCTAATTTGGGCTGGACACAAGACGGACCTTGCCATGAACATCATCGAGGACGTCCGGCAGCAACTCAATCCTGTGAACCTTCATGAAGACAACCTTGTGGCCTTGCCACTCATAAACTTGTTTGTGGAGGCATGCCACGTCATCTTCCTGCGTAAGCTTGACAAGAACAGTATGCCTCACAAACGAAGGAGTAGCTTTGAACTTCTTGTGCTTTAGTACACCCTAGACAACACGCCTGACAACAGTGAGGCTGGAATACAACTCTTCATTGGTATAAGCGCAAATGGCTTCCAGGATCCAACGGCCTAAAAACTTTGTTTTCCCAGTGCGTATATTCAGGTCATCCGCCTCATAGCGAGTGACATGTACAACCACACAATCCTTGTTTGCATCAGGGCTCTAATTGAAACAGAAACAAATTCGGAATTACTTTCCAGCATAAGAAACACAAGTTATTTAAACCACTATGTATAGCATGGCATCGAAGCTAATAAAATTTTGCATTATAGATCACCACATACTTAGATGAAAAACCACAATCGAGATCGGCAAAGAAGAATATCACCTTGGGCAGCTCAGCGGGGGGGGGGGGGGGGGACACATCCTCGAAGGGGGAAAACTACTCCTGTAGTGCCACGGGGGCTGTAATCTCAAATGGGGCGTTGACCATCTCAGTAGTGGCCGTGAGCGTATCTAAGGTCGGCTCGGTGGCTGCCTCCATCTTCTTGAAGCTCTCTGTCTCGTGGGGATCAGCCTCCCGCGTCTGCTCTAATATCGGCAGATCTTTGCCTGGTTCTCCTTGGTCCTTCATGAAACTGACGAATACTAGGAGACCACTGAAAGGCAAACACAATCGCAATGACAATGAAACAAAAAAGAGAGTGAGGATCGGTTACTGCTTTGCAAAAGTACTTTTTTTTCTCTGAACGAAAATATACCAACATCACGGATCCGCTTACCTTCCCTTCATTGGGAGAGAAGAACAGTGGCAGATGCGAGTGTTGCCTTTCTTGAAGACGGTGAGGGAGATGGGGATTCAGCGAAGAGTGAAATGATGGTTGCTTCGTCCGTCAAACTTAGACTGCGGGGAGGTGGGGTTTTGTGATACGACGACTCGTTATTGCCGCGCTACGACCGGGGTGACTCTCCGCCTGCATACTGCCTTCTAATTTGGTGGATGGTATTTGGGCCCGCGCGCTGCATGGCCCGCATGTCGGTGAACAAAAGTATAACAACATTCAGTAGAGGGAGACGTTTTGATGACCTAGGAGGAGCCAGAAGCGGTATTGTATCCACTGTACTAGTAGTAATTGTTTTTCTAGGTAGTTGTAGAGTGTCTCCACTATACTAGTAGTAATTGTTTCTCTGGGCCCAAGACAAAACAGCCCATCCACCCTAGTAAATAGTAAAATCAATTCAAAAGTCCATATATTTACTGAATGAGAGGCGCTACCCACACCCAGCACACCGCCCCCTAAAACAACCTGGGTGTTCTTCTTCCTCCTCACTCCCACCCACCTCACGTCAGCTCGCTCCACTCGTACCCCCCCAATTCCTCACCTCACTCCTACAGAAAACCCCAGCTCCCCTTCTTCCTCACTACTCAGAAGAACCCTAGCTCCCCTTCTTCTTCACTCGCACTACAACTAGGCTCGTCATTCGTTACTCTGCTCAAATCCGTGAGCGCGACGCGACGCCCTCCAGGAAAATGGAGTCGGCTGACCCCAGCGCCAAGAAGATGAGGCTCCCGCCAGCGGCGATGCCTGTTGTAGATCCCGCACTCGGCAGTGCGGGGAGAAGCGGTGCCCCTGCCCCCACCGGATCCCAGGAACCCATAGAATCTCGGGTGGACCGCATCAGCGATCTCCCGGACGCCGTCCTTGGGGAGATCATCTCGCTTCTCCCCACCAAGGATTGCTGCCGCACCCAAGTCCTCTCAATTCGGTGGCGCCCTCTATGGCGCGCCGTGCCCCTTAATCTCGACTGTCGTCAGCTATCTCTCTTCAATGATTTTGAAATCCCCAGAGCCACCATCTCCTCCCACCAGGGCTCCGTTCAAAGCCTCTGCATCCCATCATGCTACCTGAGCAAGCATACCATACCCTACACGGTGGACGCCTGGCTGAAATCCCCTGAATTCACAGAACTACTACTGCTTGAGTTCTACTATTCCCCTGGAAATCACCTACCAGATACCAAACGCCATCTACCTGTGCCCTCAGCACCGATGTCCATCTCGTGGTTTTCCTCCTCTCTCCATACTGCCACCTTTGCGCTGTGCGACCTACCAGACAATCTGGTACTAAACCTTCGACTCCCATTTCTCAAGAAACTTCCACTTGTGTGGGTTCGTATATCGGAGGCCTCATTGCACAGCATCATCCACTCCAGTTGCCCTGCCCTGGAGTGCTTGGTGCTTGTTTTCACAGTTAGAATCGGTTGTCTCCAAATAAAGTCGCCTAACCTTGTAAGAATTGGAATTTGCTTTAACGGAAGGCAGCTCATCATCCAAGATGCCCCTTCACTTCAAAGGTTGATCCTTGATTCTAGTTATTCACTGTTGCAAATAACCGTCCTCTCTGCGCCTAAACTGGAGACCTTGGGTGTAATACATGATCTCTGTGCTCATTTCAAAATGGTGTTTGGCTCCACAGTTCTTCAGGTACTTTACATTATCATCTACACTTGTAACCATAAGCTGCATTTTAAATTTCTGCGCATAAGTTATATGTCATCTTGGAGTACACATTTTGTACTAATATTATGTACTATGCTCAATGAAGAGTTTCTCCATGGATGGCCAATGGTGCTGGATTCTGTCAAGATCTTATATATCCAAATGAATAGTTTTGATCTGAACAAGATTATTGGCTTGCTGCAATGCTTTCCATGTCTGGAGAAGTTGTATATAAAGGTGATAATTTCACGCACATTGGAAGCCCACATATAGTGTACTAGAATTAACCGTTCAGCTGTTGCTCTTTCGACACTCTTTTTTTAGACCTTAACTGTTTTCAATCTTCATGTCTATTTAGGCAACAGGACAGGGTAAGAAAGTTATAACCAATCGGTGGATTCGTAAGCATCGGGATTTTCTCACTTCTCATGAGATTCGACTGAAGACAATAACGCTAGAATGATATGTAGCCAACCGTGCAAACACTAGATTTGTCACATTCTTCTTGCTGAATGCGAGGTTACTATTGTCCATCAGGCTTAAGTTTATCAGCAGCATGGTTTTGACGGATGGGTATGTGGAACAGCAAAAAAAAGGAGTTTCAGGTGGGAAAAAGAGCTTCTGAACGTGCCGGGCTTCTATTTACAACATATTGTGGTCCTAATCCAGTAAATTTTACGACCCAGGATGTTCATTCTATGGACCTGACCGATCCATTTGACTATGACTGCCAAAAACAGTGTTGGAGTTAGATGTTGTTGCCCTTTCCAACCTAGGTTTTTTTTTGTAAACCTGATGAACAATTAACCCTCGTGCTTTTGTACAGTTTGTAAGCTGGAGTTAGATGTTCTTGCCCTTTTCAACTCGGCTGTGACTATAATATTTTCTTTGAAGCAAGGCAAATGGCTTGCCAGTCGTTTAATTTAGAGTCAAATATTGTAACAACTAACAAATCCCAACCAGTTATTTGTACTAGTTTTAGCGACGGATCAGGGTAACAACGGGGCTGTGCGGGGGCTATGGCCCATCTAGCCAGGGTTTTATTTATGTTTACCACAACATGAGCCCAGTTGTGTTTTTTTCTTGCTGAAAATGGCTAGCCCAGTTAGAAATAATGCACACGAGAGCAGTGACTATTGGATGTCCATCCAACGGCTGTCGTGCTTCTTCAATCTCTGCTTTTCCTGCTCCAGCCGCTCAAACAAGCGCCAGCGGGAACTGCCTGCTCCCTCCTCTCGCGGCCGGCTATGTTGTTGCGTAGGCCTCACCGCCCCATCGTACTCCCATCGCTGGCCTAGCCATCCCTCTACTCACCCACACCCGCTGTTATTCTCCAGCGACGGCAGACGAACCAGTAAACCCTCGTGCAGTCGTACTCCCCTCCGTGTGGGAAACAACTGCCGAGTCTTCCCTGCCTTCGTGTCGTTCCCTTCTTAGGCCTCGCCGTTGTCCACCGCCGTGGTGCTCTCGGCGCGGCCTGGTCAACGTGGTCAACGACCGAGATGCATCTGAAGTGGACTGTACGTGGAGATGCTGACAGCTCGGTCCACGGCCGCACGCAAGGAAATGCCTCCTTATTACGCGCAAAATAATGATTCCTCCACCTGACATCTAGGACCCACCGAAAGGGCCTCTGTATTTCGTGAAAAAAACGTTACCGCCGCCGACAGCTTGGACCCACCAGCTATTTCTTCGCACGCAAGGAAGTGCCTCCTTATTACGCACAAAAAAATGAATACTCCCTCTGCTAGCTGGGACCCAGTATAGTGGCAGGCTGACTTGTGGGCCTACTAAGTTGACGGGGACGGAGGGCTTTGTCAACTTAGTCAATATGCATGATTCTAGCTCCAGTGACCGTACGATGTCCACCCAACGGCCGTAGTGCTTCTTCAACCTCTAGTCTTCTTGCTCCAGCCGCCCAAACCAGTGCCGGTCGTGCCTCGTGCTCCTGCCTCCCGTGGCCGGCTGCGATGCGGCGGAGGCCTCACCGCCCCCTACTACTCCCACCGCTGGCCAGGCCATCCCTCTACTCACCCACACCCCCTGTTATTCTATGCGTGGGCATCCACTGCCGCGTCTTCCCCGGCTCCGCGTCGTCCCCTTCCTAGGCCTCGCCGTCGTCCCCCGCCCTGGTGCTCTCGGCGCGGCGTGGTCAACGTGGTCAAGGAACGGCTTTCATCGGACATGGACTGTACGTGGAGAGGCTGACAGCTGGGTCCACGACCGCAGCAAGGAAGTGCCTCCTTATTACGCGCAAAATAATTATTCCTCCACCTGACAGCGGGGACCCACCGGACGGGCCACCGTATTTCGCGAAAAAACGTTTCCCCCTGACTGCTGGGACCCACCAGTTACATCTTCGCACGCAAGGAAGTGCGTCCGGGCAAAAAAAAAACGATTCGCCCCCCTGACTGCTGGGACCCACCAGCTACATCTTCGCAGGCAAGGAAGTGCCTGACAGTCGGGACCCACCTGGTCGAAGCGTACGTAGCGTTGTCATTCTGGTCGCGAACGTGTACGTACATACTGGTCGATGTAGAGGCACGCACGTGTCATAGTAGAGGCGCGCACGTAGCATGTACACGTACGTACAACGGCCAGTGTGCAAGAAAGAAAATATGGCCACGTACGTACATACGGGCAGGGTCTCGAACGCCTAGTCGCGCATACATACGGCCAGGGCTCGTGTACATGGCTGGGTCAGAACGGAGAAACAGCATCGTCGTCGTGTTCATGGGGAGCCAACCGGCTGGGTCGGAACGGAATGCGTTGTCGTGTTCATCGGGAGGGCTTGGATGGAACAGCCGATGGAAATGAGGCCTGGCGTACCGCAGAATAGAGGAAACGGCCTTGTGTTTGACCGGCCACATTCGAACGGGATCATGTTCATCGGGAGGGGTCTGGCATACCGCAAAACGGAGGAAACAGACCTCCTACGGTCGAAACGGGGGTCCTGTTGATCGGGAGGGGTGTGGCGTACCGCAAAACAGAGGAAACAGACTTGTGTTGGAGCGCTACGGTCGAAATGGGGGTCCTGTCGGGAGGGGTGTGGCGTACCGCAAAATGGGACTCCACGGGATACTGTTCATCTCCACCGTCGACCCCCTCCAGCCTCCACAGGCTACTGTTCATCCACCGTCGACCTCCTCCAGCCTCCACCTGCGACTGTTCATCCACGGGCTCCTGTTCATCCAGCCTCCACCGCGCGCTACTCCACCAGATACTGTTCAACCAGCCCTCTCCACGGGCTCCTGTTCAACCACCCCTCCACGGGCTACTGTTCATCCAGCCCTCCACCGTCTACTGTTCATCTGCCATCCACGGGGTGGTCCTGTTCATCCTACCCTCCACGGGGTCCTGTTCATCCAGCCCCAACCGGCTCGATCAATCAGGGTCCTGTTCATCCAGAGGCAACACCACGGGGTCCTGTTCATCCACCCCCACCGGGAACTGTTCATCCAAACCCCCCAGCAACGCTCACTGTTCATCCAGAGGCAGCATCGATCGGCTTCAGTTAGCAGCAGTAGTGAAGGAATCGCTCGATCGGGTTCAGTTAATAGCCGTCGATCGATCGCTCAGGTTCAGTAACGCGTAGCCTGCAGTGCAATCGCTCGGGTTCAGTTAGAGCCCAACGCCTCACTCGGGTTCAGTTAGAGCCCAACGCCTCGCACCCACGCGCGTGCGTGTACGAGAGAAACGCGCATCGCTCGGCCTCGACCACCCACCGTAACCGGGAACACGCCGATATTTTCCTCGCCCTCGCTTCTACCACGGTTTTTTTTCATGGACGGCCCAAAGAATATCATGCAGCTGCATCTCCGGCCCGCCCAGGACGAAAAGCCCATTTTCTGTCATGATTTTTTTGCCATAGAAGTAGGACCCCACCACATCTATGATGATACCGGGTTTTGTCACAATTATCGTCATAGAAGTGTCATAAGTATGACAGGAAAAAATTTCGTTCGGCCCAAAATGTCACGGATGTGTCTTTTTTTGTAGTGTCTCTCAAAGCCATGAGAATTTCCATTGATGAGTGCAAGGAAAGAACCTATGCGCGCTAAAAATATTTGTTTATAAAAGCGTGTTCTTCTAGTTTCCGTGAGAATAATGATGAAGATCTTAAAGTGATTGATGTGACTCCTATTGAATCTTTGTTTTCCAATCTAAATCTTGATAAATTTGGGACTGGAGATGAGTCAACTTTAGTTAGAAGGCGTCCCAATGATTCGGAGTTTTTAGATCTTGATGCAAAAATTGATAAAAGTGGGATTGGAGAGGTCAAACCTTTAGATAGCAATGAACCCACTCTTTTGGATCTTAAGGAATTTAATTATGATAGTTCTTTAATAGATTGTATTTCCTTATTGCAATCCATGTTGAATTCTCCTCATGCTTATAATCAAAACAAAGCTTTTACGAAACATATTGTTGATGCTATGATGCAATCTTATGAAGAAAAGCTTGAATTGGAAGTTTCTATCCCTAGGAAACTTTATGATGAGTGGGAACCTACTATTAAGATTAAGATTAAAGATTCTGAATGCTATGCTTTGTGTGATTTGGGTGCTAGTGTTTCCATGATTTCGAAAACTTTATGTGATGTGTTAGGTTTCCGTGAATTTGATGATTGTTCCTTAAATTTGCATCTTGCGGATTCTACTATTAAGAAACCTATGGGAAGAATTAATGATATTCTTATTGTTGCAAATAGGAATTATGTGCCCATAGATTTCATTGTTCTTGATATATATTACAATACTACATGTCCTATTATTCTTGGTAGACCTTTCCTTAGAACGATTGGTGCAATTATTGATATGAAAGAAGGAAACATTAGATTTCAATTTCCGCTAAGGAAAGGCATAGAACACTTTCCAAGAAAGAAAATGAAATTGCCTTATGAATCTATTATGAGAGCTACTTATGGATTGCATGCCAAAGATGATAACACTTAGATCTATTTGCGTTTTATGCCTAGCTAAGGGCGTTAGACAATAGCGCTTGTTGGGAGGCAACCCAATTTTATTTTTGTTTTTGCTTTTTAGGTTCCGTTTTGCAAGCAATATTTCATCTAGCCTCTGGTTAGATGTTGTTTTGTGTTTTAATTAGTGTTTGTGCCAAGTAAGACCTTTGGGATAGCTTACGACAATAGTTGATTTGATCTTGCTAAAAAAACAGAAACTTTATGCTCAGTCCCAGAATTTATAAAAATCACATAAGCGTAAAAAAATTCTGAATGTTTTTACAGTAGATTTATATACAAATTGCCTAGGACGTCCTAATTTTTCAGGATTTTCGGAGTTACAGAAGTATGCGAACTATTCAGATTACTACAGGCTGTTCTGTTTTTGACAGATTCTGTTTTTCGCGTGTTGTTTGCTTATTTTGATGCATCTATGGCTAGTTCGGGGGGTATGAACCATGGAAAAGTTGGAATACAGTAGATATTACACCAATATAAATAAAGAATGAGTTCACAACAGTACCAAAAGTGGTGATTTATTTTCTTATACTAACGGAGCTTACGAGATTTTCTGTTGAGTTTTGTGTTGTGAAGTTTTCAAGTTTTGGGTAAGGATTTGATGGACTATGGAATAAGGAGTGGTAAGAGCCTAAGCTTGGGGATGCCCAAGGCACCCCATGGTAATATTCAAGGATGTCAAGAGCCTAAGCTTGGGGATGCCCCGGGAAGGCATCCCCTCTTTCGTCTTCGTCTATCGGTAACTTTACTTGAGGCTATATTTTTATTTACCACATGATATGTGTTTTGCTTGGAGCGTCTTGTATGATTTGAGTCTTTGCTTTTTAGTTTGCCACAATCATCCTTGCTGTACACAACTTTTGGGAGAGACACGCATGATTTATTAGAATGCTCTCACTTATATCTTTTGAGCTAGGCAAATTTGCTCTAGTGCTTCACTTATATCTTTTTAGAGCACATCGGTGGTTTCATTTTATAGAAATTGATGAACTCTCGCACTTCACTTATATTATTTTGAGAGTCTCTAAACAGCATGGTAATTTGCTATGGTTATAAAATTAGTCCTAATACGATAGGCATCCAAGAGGGATATAATAAAAAAAATCATATAAAGTGCATTGAATACTATGAGAAGTTTGATTCCTTATGATTGTTTTGAGATATGAAGATGGTGATATTAGAGTCATGCTAGTAAGTAGTTGTGAATTTGAGAAATACTTGTGTTAAGGTTTGTGAGTCCCGTAGCATGCACGTATGTTGAACCGTTATGTAACGAAGTTGGAGCATGAGATGTTTTTTGATTGTCTTCCTTATGAGTGGCGGTCGGGGACGAGCGATGGTCTTTTCCTACCAATCTATCCCCCTAGGAGCATGCGCGTAGTATTTTGTTTCGATGACTAATAGATTTTTGCAATATGTGAGTTCTTTATGACTAATGTTGAGTCGATGGATTATATGCACTCTCACCTTTCCGCCGTTGCTAGCCTCTCTTGTACCGCGCAATTTTCGCCAGTACCATAAACCCACCACATATGCTTCCTCAAAACAGCCACCATATCTACCTATTATGGCATTTCCATAGCCATTCCGAGATATATTACCATGCAACTTTTCCACCATTCCGTTTATTATGACACGCATCATCATTGTCATATTGCTTTGCATGATCATGTAGTTGACATCGTATTTGTGGCAAAGCCACCGTTCATCATTTTTTATACATGTCGCTCTTGATTCATTGCACATCCCGGTACACCGCTGGAGGCATTCATATAGAGTCATATTTTTTCTAGCATCAAGTTGTAATTTTTGAGTTGTAAGTAAATAGAAGTGTGATGATCTTCATTATTAGAGCATTGTCCCATGTGAGGAAATAAATAAAAAAGAAAAAGAGAAAAGGCCAAAAAAAGAGAAGGCCCAAAAAAATGAGAGAAAAAGAGAGAAGGGACAATGTTACTATCCTTTTTGCCACACTTGTACTTCAAAGTAGCACCATGATCTTCATGATAGAGAGTCTCCTATGATATCACTTTCATATACTAGTGGGAATTTTCATTATAGAACTTGGCTTGTATATTCCAACGATGGGCTTCCTCAAAACGCCTTATGTCTTCATGAGCAAGCAAGTTGGATACACACCCACTTAGTGTTCTTTTTGAGCTTTCATAAACTTATAGCTCTAGTGCATCCGTTGCATGGCAATCCCTACTCACTGACATGGATATCTATTGATGGGCATCTCCATAGCCCGTTGATACGCCTAGTTGATGTGAGACTATCTCCTTCTTTTTGTCTTCTCCACAACCACCTTCTATTCTACCTATAGTGCTTTGTCCATGGCTCACGCTCATGTATTGCGTGAAAGTTGAAAAGGTATCTATAATTTTTGATTGTTCCATGCTATAATATTATCTATTTTGAATGTTTTATATGCATTAATATGCTATTTTATATGATTTTTGGGACTAACCTATTAACCTAGAGCCCAGTGCGAGTTCCTGCTTTTTTCTTGTTTTAGAGTTTCATAGAAAAGGAATACCAAACGGAGTCCAAATGGAATAAAACTTTCGCAGTGATTTTTCTTGGACCAGAAGACACCCAGGAGACTTGGAGTGCAAGTGAGAAGAGCCACGATGCGGCCACAAGGGTGGAGGGCGCGCCCCCCGACCTTGTGGGCCCTCGGTGACCCCTTGACCTAGATCTTCCTCCTATATATTCTCAAATATCCCAAAAACTTCCGGGGGAGCCACGAAACCACTTTTCCACCGCCGCAACCTTCTGTACCCGTGAGATCCCATCTTGGGGCCTTTTCCGGCTTCCTGCCTGAGGGGGATTCGATCACGGATGGCTTCTACATCAACACCATTGCCTCTCCGATGAAGCGTGAGTAGTTTACCACAGACCTACGGGTCCATAGCTAGTAGCTAGATGGCTTCTTCTCACTCTTTGATTCTCAATACAAAGTTCTCCTCGATGTTCTTGGAGATCTATTCGATGTAATACTCTTTTGTGGTGTGTTTGCCGAGATCCGATGAATTGTGGATTTATGATCAAGTTTATCAATGAATATTATTTGAATCTTCTCTGAATTCTTATATGCATGATTTGATACCTTTGCAAGTCTCTTCGAACTATCGATTTGGTTTGGCCAACTAGATTGGTTTTTCTTGCAATGGGAGAAGTGCTTAGCTTTGGGTTCAATCTTGCGGTGTCCTTTCCAAGTGACAGCAAGGGCAGCAAGGCACGTATTGTATTGTTTCCATCGAGGATAAAAGGATGGGGTTTTCATCATAATGCTTGAGTTAATTCCTCTACATCATGTCATCTTTCTTAAGGCATTACTCCGTTATTTATGAACTTAATACTCTAGATGCATGTTGTATAGCGGTCGATGTGTGGAGTAATAGTAGTAGATGCAGAATCGTTATGGTCTACTTGACACAGACGTGATGCCTATATTCATGATCATTGCCTTAGATATCGTCATAACTTTGTGCTTTTCTATCAATTGCTCGGCAGTAATTTGTTCACCCACCGTAATAATTTCTATCTTGAGAGAAGCCTCTAGTGAAACCTATGGCCCCGGGGTCTATTTTCCATCATATAAGTTTTTGATCTACAATTTCAGTTTCCTACTTACTTTCTTTGCAATCTTTTACTTTCCATTCCATAAACCAAAAATACCAAAAATATTACTTTACCTTTTATTCATCTCTATCAGATCTCATGTTGCAAATAACCGTGAAGGGATTGACAACCCCTTTATCGCGTTGGGTGCAAGTTGGTGTATGTTTGTGCAGGTATTCGGTGGCTTGCGCGTTGTCTCCTACTGGATTGATACCTTGGTTATCAAAACTGAGGGAAATACTTACTCTACTTTGCTGCATCACCCTTTCCTCTTCAAGGGAAAAACCAACGCAAGCTCAAGAGGTAGCAGTGTGCACGTGGATTACTGTCACGGTCCATTGGACCAACTTACCATCTCGGGGTTACCTCGTAACCACCCTCAGTATCTTACCATCGTGATCACCTCTCGATCACAACAATACCACCGTAGTGATCCTCACTCGATCACCAACTTCTGCATGTGCCATCTTGGTGTTCTTAAGTGTGCAAGTTATTTATTTCTGTTGACCCAAAGTGTGACCTACTACAAACTGTGTTGATGACCGAGGACGCTGCTATCGATAGATTATACACTCTGTAGAGGATAGTACACTGTACCCACACTATGGAACTCATGGCCTCGTGCTCCCATTCGAGCGGACCAACGACGTTCCAACAAAACCAATCTATTGAATGACACTCTCCCGGCCACTCCGATAAACTCCCCTCTAGGTTATGTCATGGGTGGCCCCGATGTCAACTCATGACATCCGCCACCTTTGTCGCAGCCACCGTCGTGGCAAAACTAAAACATAATAATTCCAAATGGTGACATTGGTACCATAAAACTCAGGCACACAAGGTTATGACCGCCTACCAGGCTAGGGTAGTGCGAGCACATAACCTTCCCTAGTTGGAGCCACTGGCGAGAGGCATGGCAATAGATCGAATGAGGGCCTCCCCATCCAGGACAGTGTGGTTGCATGACTCGATCAACGGTTTGTTCAAGTTGAATTATAGTCAAGTTTAACATGAATGAAAATGATTCGTGTCATAGTATGCAATATGGTGCACGGGGTCATGATAACATGAACATAAGTAATGGATGCATCATACTAAATCATGGCATATAACATGAGCTCTACTGTCTACGATAACAATGTGACTTGAAATGAGCTTAATGCATCAAGTATTATAAAGTAAATCATTTAAATAATGAAGCATATAATGAATTTAAATTCAAGTGGAACCATTGCCATTGCAATACCATCCTTGCAAATTAATGGTGTGGCTTTCCTAAGTTTAGAGGAGTGTCACAATACTCCTGGTCTTCTCCAGCACAACTAAATTCTTTTGAAAATAAATTTAAATGCAAAAGAAGAATATGTCACATGGAACATTTTATTTCACAAAAAATTCTACACAACAAGGAAAAATCTCAAATTGCACCAGCAGAAACATTAGCTCAATGCAAAACTATAGCAAAAGGTTTCAACTCATTTGGATTTATGGTTTAGGAATTAGAGCTGGTCAAAATCCTGGTAAAAATATGAAATTAAATGAATTTAACAGAAATTCCAGAGGAGGCCACGTCGAAGGCGTATTTTCCTAGGGCGCCTCCACTTAGAATATGATTCGGGAGGGGAAGAGAGAGGCTGACAGGTGGGTCCCCCTGTCAGGGTTAAAACAGAGATAGATGGAACAGGGATACGACAGCTCTGTCATCGGTGGTTCTCCTGCGAGTTGGCCACGGCGGTCGTCGGCGAGGGTTGGGATGGATGCAGGGCGACGTGATGGTCACACACGTACTCGAAACATGGACGGAGGTGGACGGACGGCAAGGCGAGGTTCATCTTCAGAAACGATGGGCGGCGGAGCTTGTCAGAGTTGTCGTTACCAGCAATAATCTGACCAGCTGGTTGCACCGTTGCATCCAAAAGATAACCATGAGCTCGCCTGAGGTAGTCGATAAAGAAGGAGGCGGCCGGAGCGAGTGGACGGCCGAGGTGGATCTGCGGCCATCTCTGGCGAGGATCGGAGTCAGGAGGCCCTCCTGGCCATGCCCCACTTGCCGGTGATCGATTTGTGGCCAATGTGACTGATTGTTATAGTTAGAGAGGCTCGGGAGTGCTCTATTTATAGGCGGAGGAGGTGTCCGAGCACTGAGCTCCACTGCAGTGAAGCTGTGGGCATTCTGGTGGGGTGTGAGGCTCGGGCACTGGTCAGGAAAGAAGTAGAGGGGAATGGAGAAGCTGTGGATGCACGCAGGCACAATGGAATGCACTAAGTGGGACAGGACGCGCACTCACGCTCACTGTTCCGCCCGAATGCGCCGTGTCCGCTTCCGGCATGCCGCCTGTCGGTGTCAGGGAAAGTCAGGAGGTGGACAGGTGGATGCGGGAGAGCAAGCTGAGTGGCATGGACGAGCTACGATGGCGTGAGTAGGAAGATTAGACGGTGGTTGAGGGCACCGATGTCCAGAGCGCGAGCTTTGGAAGTCGAACACCTTAGTTTCGCGTGCTCACCATGTGCACTGGCATACGTGATGTTTTTGGGTTGTGCAGATTGTGTCTATGGTGTTGTCCCTTCAACGCAGTGCTGCAAAACGCCCTTGGCTTGCCACCTAGTTCAAAGGATGTGACTGAAGCTTGCTGCAAAGTTTCTGGACAGAAACTTCGACATGAAGTTTAGCTCAAATGGCTTGGAGAAGAAGGCTGAATTTTGTTGGTTAAGCATCACTTACGAAGGTAGCCATGTGGTAAAAATTTCAGCTCCGTTGGATAAAGGAAAAATATACTTGCTTCACAAACTGCCTATACTGACCAAAAGCAAAAATATTTCCCCTAGCTGAAAATTTACAAAGGACCATGGCATATTTTTGCATGGGGAGGAGAGGCATGATACAAAGGATTTTAGGGAATTTTCTGAGCAATAAAAATGATGGTTTCTTCATAGCACAAAGAGAAAAGATGCTATTCTGAGGGAAAAATGAATACAATGCCATAAAAAATTATGGCATGGCAAGAGAGTGAGATATATGAGATTTTGGAAGGGGTTTAGGATGATAGGGTTCACTTGGAAGAAAGTAAAAAATGTTTTCGAGTGCTATGTCCAAATGAATTGACAGAAACCCATTTGCAAAAGAAATATTCAATAAAACCAAATAAAAAGAAAAGGCAACCACAGTGTCACATCCTGGAAGTGAACCAACACTACAAGAAATATGTGACCTTCTGTCAGTGACCCTGGAAGAATTGGTCATAGATCTATGACCATTTGAGTCCTATTGGTCAAAAGCTATTCGGGGGGCTCCAAACCCTAAACCATTGCGACCATTTTGGTCAGAAAGGTCGTAATTTCCTTACACGAAATGGTCATAAAGCAAACAACGTTAGTTCGCTGCCTTATTTCTAGTTGTTAACGACCAATATAGATGGTCATAGCCTTGTAAATTGTGGTGGGTTGCGATGACTAGGCGCCATCTCATCAGTTTTGCCTATGTGTCAATTTTTGCCCTAGGTTGTGAAGCAACCTATATTTCTGTTATTCCAAAAATTCCCAAAAAATTCTCATAAATTGTTTGGATCATATCTTCATCAAATATGTCAAAAACCTTCCTTTCCTAGTACAAAAATAATTCAACAATAATCATTTTCCTATTCTGTTCAGAGCAGCACTTTGTGAAGGAAGTACCACTTTGGCATGTCAAAATAGTATCCATTTTCTACAGTGCTTTCCTATGCCCAAATAACCATCCTCCACCAAATGCCAGCTCAATCCATTCATTATTTTGAGCCCAGCTTCAACATTTGTATTTATGTCCAGTGTGGTAGTTTGCAAAGCAAGTACCACCTAGGCTCCTCCTTTTGAGCTGAAAATTTGTGAAGACGGTCTTCTTAGTAACTGATCATCCTCAGCCAAAACTCACGCCCATTAGCCATGCACATTTCCCGTACCGCTAATCAAACACTTGGCTGCTAATTCATGTTTGAGCATCGATCGGTCTCCTTGTGAGAATCTTATGTTGTAATTTTCTTCCTAGCACCTACCTGGGGAGTTCCCAACCCACTAGACATGCCTAGGCCACCCAGAACACATGGCAACGCCACGGTCACGCGGTGACCACACGGCGGGCATGCGAGTTTACGCGCTCTAGAGTTGGGGCCCTCGGCCACCGCCCAAACCTCGACGTATCGCCACCAAACCATGTATTTATGATTAAATAGGTACTTATGTACCTAGAAATGATTTTTGGAAAAAATAAATAGCAAACTATGAGGCAGCTGCAGTTGAAATTTGACCTGCTTCCAGCTGAATCGGCAGAAATTTGTCTTTTTCATGAGAGGTGGATCAAAACTTTTTACACCAAACCATTTTGTCAATTGTGCATTAAATATGTCCTAGTATTTTAGAAAATTGATTTGGTCCAATTTTGCAACAATTATTTGGGAGGTCCTTCACAAAAAACCTCCTTTTGGGCACTCGAAAAATGGAAAATGGTTTTTTCGTCCAAAGAAAATGAAAACTTCCTTAGGCAACATTGTTTGCCACTCCAATATGCACCCTTGTGCACAATATGAGATCATTTGAACAAACTATGTCATGAATGTGGCCATAAGATTGATCATTTGGCTTGAAAGCCATTGATCTCCACACGTGATAGCTCGTTTCTAAGAACAATTTTTAAAATAATTGCCGTATTACAAGTTTGTTATTTTTCCTGGGAACTTGGCCACATATAATGACACAATGCGAAGGTTTCCCAATTTTTGATTTTTTTGAATTTTTTTATGCCCGTTTCAAAATGCGGTCAAAACGGTGGGAATGACCGTTCCTAGCTAGTGGTTGAATCTTAGAATTTTTTTGGTGTTTCTCTCATTAAATAGATACTTATGTACCTAGAAATGATTTTTGGAAAAAAAATAGCAAACTATGAGGCAGCTGCAGTTCAAATTTGACCCGCTTCTAGCTGAATCGGCGGAAATTTGTCTTTTTCACGAAAGGTGGATCAAAACTTTTTACACCCAACCATTTTGTCAATTATGCATTAAATGTGTCCTAGTATTTTAGAAAATTGATATTGTCCAATTTTGCAACAATTATTTGGGAGGTCCTTCACAAAAAAACCTCCTTTTGGGCACTCAAAAAATGGAAAATGGTTTTTTCGTCCAAAGAAAATGAAAACTTCCTTAGGCGACATTGTTTGCCATTCCAATATGCACCCTTCTGCACAATATGAGACCATTTGAACAAACTATGCCATGAATGTGGCCATAAGATTGATCATTTGGCTTGAAAGCCATTGATCTCCACATGTGATAGCTCGTTTCTGAGAAGACTTTTTTAAAATAATTGCCGTATTACAAGTTTGTTATTTTTCCTGGGAACTTGGCCACATATAATGACACAATGCGAAGGTTTCCCAATGTTTTGATTTTTTTGAATTTTTATGCCCGTTTCAAAATGCGATCAAAACGGTGGGAATGACCATTCCTAGCTAGTGGTTGAATCTTAGAATTTTTTTGGTGTTTCTCTGATTAAATAGATACTTATGTACCTAGAAATGATTTTTGGAAAAAATAAATAGCAAACTATGAGGCAGCTGCAGTTCAAATTTGACCCGCTTCCAACTGAATCGGCGGAAATTTGTCTTTTTCACGAGAGGTGGATCAAAACTTTTTACACCCAACCATTTTCTCAATTGTGCATTAAATGTGTCCTAGTATTTTAGAAAATTGATATTGTCCAATTTTGCAACAATTATTTGGGAGGTCCTTCACAAAAAACCTCCTTTTGGGCACTAGAAAAATGGAAAATTGATTTTTAGTTAACTACGACCAATTTTGTAGTTAACTATGACTAATTTAGATGGTCATGGCATCGTACGCGTGTACTGCATTTTGATTGGTCCGTGGGCGTTTCACGCGAATCATGGATGGAACACCGTTGGATTTTGCCGGATCTAACGGTTGTCCTCACCCCAAGCCCGCCTAAGCCGAAACCCTAGTCCCCGTGGACATTTTTCATTCACCCCCCGCCTCCTTTCTTTCTCCCGTCGCTCTCCTCTCCTCCTCCCCTCCCCGCTCCCTCCCATTGCGAACCCCGTCGCCTCCCCTCTCCTCCTTCCCTCCTGCGCGCGTCGGCCACCTCCCTCGGGCGGAGCTCGACCCCCACCCCCCAAGCGCCGCTGCTCCACCCTCTCCCGCGCCCCTCGATCCCAGATCCCCGTCTCCAAGTCACCCTCTCCCTCCCTCAGATCTCGATCCGCCGCTGCCCACCATCGACGACCCTCACCATACACGAGATCGAGCTCCTCCCTCCCTCCTGTTCTTCCCTAGCCTTATCCACTCCGAGCCAACCAACCACTCCGTCCTTGGGATTTTGTCGCGGCGCCTCGTCTCGCCGGCCCGGCGCCCACATGCAGGCAGCCCACGGCCAGGATGGCGGCGTGCCCCGCCACGACCACGTACGCGCACGACACTCCGCGCCTCCCCTCCCTCTCCTGCGGTTCCTAACATATGTGCTCCTCTCCTCTCCTTGGGTGACATGCAGGGCTCGCGTGGGAGCAGCGCACGGCGGAGGCCTCTGGAGGAGAAGCGGGAGGAGCCCGACCGTCCTCGCGCGCCCGGCCCATGGCAGGAGCACCACGGCACGCGCCTCGGAGCTGCAACATCTCCTTCAGCGACTTCGTCTTCGGCATCCTGCCGGCCACGCTCGTCGGCGTCGGCATCCTGGCGACTTCCTGTAATCCAGTTCAGCAACGCGTGCTGGGAACTTTACTGCCTCGAGCACGACATCCTGGTTCGTCATACCCCATCTCATCCCATCTCTCGCCCCTTCCGATTTCAGATCTTCTCTGGTCTGGAATATTTAGGCTGTAATTGATGCGCGATTTGAACCGTGATGGGATTACTGGATTACCTTCCCGTGTAGGTCTAATTGTTTTCCCCCGAGAATGCGGCAATTAGTGTTCGATCTGTGCGACCCTTCTGAATTTGTCAGGAACATGAACTGTTGTAGTTCCTAATTTAAGCCTGCGATCTATGATGTCTAGCCATTTCGTTTTGTAGTTTAGATCTGATAAGCAATTGCAGTACGAGGATCGTGCTTTTCATGAGACATGGGTGCACTTCTGTACTAGTATAGTTGCCACTTGTGTGAAATCTCAGATCTAGTTAGGCCATTATCATGCTTTACATAGTCATTTAGCGGTCCAATGTTGCATTGCATCTCCGGACTTGCATTATTGACGAGGGTGTATTTGGTCTGGGGCTCCATTGAAAAGGGAAGCATAAATATTTTGTCTGCCACCAAATTCTTTGTGGCTTTCTGTACTGCAAACATAGGTCCGGGATGTTATTGGTGTGAGCAATCAGAAGGAAGCAATAAAACATGCTGTCTTGTGTACATTTCACCATCCGTCGATCATTTTTTATATCATCATCTTATTAACGTGACCAAAACTTACTCTTGTTCTTGCCCTTGCAGATCGAGGATATTGTCTGAGCGGCCAGGCGAGCCTGCTACAGAACTTTGCCCATGGCGGCAACTGCGTGATCAAAATTAGCTTCAGTTTTGCTAGGATGTGTCATTGTGTTCGTAGATAACAGTATTGATATGTTGATCTGCTTTATTCCTGATGGGGTAGTAGAAATAAGATAGACAGATTGGACAATGTTATGGCTTTGGTTTTCCTAGGTTGTAGTTTGTTCCATATCGTGTTAGGTTGTATTGTATAATCTGCATTATAAGTGTGGTTTCTAATGTGCTTATGCTAGATTAATGCATCAACCTGACATGTTACAAACCTTGAGCCAGAACCTATGACATCTCATTTTAAATGGTAATCATTGTTGTTAAAATGCTACTGTTTGATTTCATACAAGTATGTGCCCCCAACTGCTGTATAGTTGTCTCCATATTTGTTTTGTACAAGTATATGACGAGCTGATGGACCAGCTACATACCCTGATATACAATAACTGATCGTTTCCAAATGAACTAGTCTGTTATAATTTTCTAAAACACTAATACTCGATGATTACAAGCAGAAGTAGTCCCTGTTTTTGCGTTACTCACTTTTCTTGAAAGTTGCATACACGTTTTTTTAATTCAGATGTGTGTACCACTGGATATGCACTCGTAGTACAGCACAGATCAGTAAACACTTGGTCAGGATTATGTTATCCTTGTTATCCTTTTTTAATTCAGAGGTGTTTTCACTTTTTGGTGCTGAGAATAGTAGCAAGTAGCGTCACCTGAGATGGAATTCTTGCTTCAAGGGTGAATGCTTGTCATTTTCTGCAGAATGCTAACACGAGTGCTACTTGAATCCTTAGAGTTGGTTTTTATTTCAGTACATCTAGTATCAAATATGGTATTTGTCATAACTAACGAATTAGGAGCCAATTACCTTTCCCTTCTTGCTGTTTCTTAAGAGTTGGGTCACTTGCAGAATTGTTCTTTAGATAGGCTTGTGAAGGAGCCAATTACCTTGCCCTTCTTACTGTTTCTTAAGAGTCAAGTCACTTGAAGAATTGTTCTTTACATAGTCTTGTGAAGGATAGGGAAGCACCTTACCTATCATTGAACCCATCTATACTCGCTTCAGCTGCAACTCTATGTCTAATTTTGTGCTTGGGATTACTAATTGAGTCGTTCTACTACATCTTGTGATGAACTAAAGAAGATGATTTCTTTTTTTGCAGATAGCGTGCAAGAATTTCCCTCACTTGCGGCATTTATGTTTCGAATTGCCCTTCAGCACCACTGCTCACCCGAAGCATTGTGTAATGGCAAGTCACAAGCATTGTCACCCCCTGTACATGATTCTGTTTGTAATATGATTACAATAGCAGAGTTGACAACAACGCGTTTGTAATGCGGCCTCGTTGTTGTTCTCTTTTTCATATGCAGTGCTACTGTTATGTGTGTGATGCTCCAGCTCCATGCAAGCACTAGGGCAAAGGGCTCTGTCAAGCAGGTCTCCGTGGTAAGCGTCTCAGTTCCGCTCCGTCCCCTATCTGCCTCTGTCTGTTCGTTCGAACTGGTGGTGCTGCGAGATGGGTTTGCTTGTGGATTCTTGTTTTGGTATTAGTTTGCTTTGCTATGAGTAAAATGCTGGTACTTTGCTTGCCATGTCTGGTTCTTGTTTTGGTGGTAGTTTGCTTTGCTTATCCAGTAGTATCAGTCAATTGGCCAGCCTGTAGCAGCTTGCTGTTGTACATGATGGTGTTAACTGTGAAGATGCCAAGTGTGAGAAAATTAGACCAGCTGTCCATTTCTTGCCTGAATGCATTGTTTAAATGAGATGATGTGCTAGAGGCATGCTACTATATTGCCTTGCTGTAAACAAGATGGTGTTTACTGTATTGTCTTTCATGCACATTTGGTGTTTTATATTCTGACCTGCTGGTGTCATGTGTACTGTAATTCAAGAACTATCTTCACTGTTTCTCCCTGCTGCATTGTCTCCCCCGTTCTCCTTCTATCTTAGTCTTGATATAACTCTGCAATTTACTTGAATCTGCAGTTCCTTTCAAAAGTATATGCAAAGTGTGTGTGTGTGTAGAGCAAATCTGTAGTAATTACTGAATATACTATCTGCTTTCTTTTAGTGGCTATTTTCTGCTCAGTTCTCTTTTGACATATAGTTTGTTCTCTTTGAATATGCAGATAGTACGCTATGCTGGTGATGTTTTTTCATTGCTGGGATCATTTGAACCTGGATGTCATGTGTTATGTGATCTGAGCCATATGGCATATTGTAAAAAAATTATGTATGATGTTTTTTCGTTGCTGGGATCATGTGAAGATGTACGTTTGAAATGCTGCTTTGACAACAAACTTGTATTCATGTGTACATCCTGCTTTGACAGGAAAATTATGAAAATTTCTCAACAATATATATTGGTTAAATATCTGTTTTTCAATTTTCTCTGCTTAAGGAGTTACTGCACCTAAAAAGGCTACAGCCAAAAGTTATAAAAAACAAAATGAAAAGGCCGGCAAAAACAAAATAAAAAGGCCAACAAAAAAAGAAATTTACTAGAAAAAGGAAAGGGCCCAGAAAAGAAAAAGGTCGTAAAATTTGGCTTGGCCCATTTAGTTGACCATGAAAAAAACACAAATAGGCTGAATTGTTGGGCTCGGCCCATGTAGAACACCGAATCGGACCGGGCTGAATCTTGTCAGTGACCTTTTCAATTAGTCGCAATTTTGCCACGTCGGATCCGACGTGGCCTGGGCAGACAGCCAGTGACCAAAACAAAAGGTCATGGGTTCAACGACCTTCTGTTTTGGTCGTAAACGTATACGACCTTCTCACAGAGAAGGTCGTTAATTTCGGTTTACGACTGCCAGCTTTTGACCTTCTGTTTTTGGTCACAAAAAGGTCGCAAATGAAAAACAATGACCTTTCAGTGACCAATAGTCAAGGTCACAAGTTGACATATTTCTTGTAGTGCAACCATGTCTACCCCCCAGACCGTGAGGGGCCAGGTGATTAGAATGGTCTGAAGATCCGTTGGTGGCATGTGGCTTTGTTTAGCGAAGACTTAGTAGCTTGGGCAGTGTTGGACTAGTGTTTTGCCATCCGCTCCTACAGTTGGCTAGTAGAATCCATCTCGGAATGCTTTGCTTACCAAAGCCCGAGCAGCGGCGTGGTGTCCGCTCATGCCGGAGTGTACTTTGGCAAGAAGTTGTCTCCCCTCCACCTCAGATATACACCGTGGGAGAACTCCTGTGACACTTTGCTTATAGAGTTCGCCGTCATGGACTTTATAGGCCTTAGATCGTCGAATAATCTAACGTGCCTCCATCTGGTCATCGGGCAACTCATTGCGTAGTAGGTATGCAAGGAATGGCTTGGTCCAGGGTGTGATCACTACCATGACCTCATGAGCTAGTTGGCGATGTGAGTACTACTCTAGCCCCTAATCTGGCGAGCATTTTTGAGCCGTCGAAATACATGGTCCAATTCGAATATGTATTGTACTCTTTAGGGACTTCGGCTTCCGTCCATTAGGCGACAAAAACTGCTAGCACCTGAGATTTAGCAGCTCAGCGCGACTGATATGTTATTTCGAAGGAGAGGAGTTTGATGGCCCACTTGTTGATTATGTCACTGAGGGGTACTTCGGATGCCACCATTACCGAGCACTCTTGAAAGAAGTGCCAAAGTTTTCGTGATGCCATGAAGACGGCGTATGCTATATTCTGGTAGTGAGGATAGCGTGTTTTGCATGGTGTAAGAACCTCAGAGACGTAGTAGACGGGCCTTTGGACCTAGAATTTATTTCCTTCCATGTCTCGTTCGGCTACGAGGACTGCACTGATTACCTGGTTGGTGGCCGAGATGTATAACAACATCGGCTCACAAACTCTTGGTGCTGCTACTATAGGATTTGTGGCCAGGTGGGCTTTTATTTCCTCTAGGGCGGCCGCCGCTTCACTGGTCCACTTAAATTTTTTTGTTTGCTTCAGCAGCCTGTAAAGCGGTATTGCTTTTTCTCTGAGTCGTGAAATAAATCGGCTTAGCGCGGCCACATAGCCTGCCAATTTTTTGTCGTGTTTGAGCTCGGTTGGCACTTCGAGTCAACCTAGGGCTCGGATTTTAGCCAGTTTGCTTCAATACCTCGGCTGGTAATGATAAAGCCGAGGAGTTTGCCAGCAGGTACTCCGAAGACGCACTTTTCCGGGTTCAGTTTGATTTGATACACTCGAAGGCTATCAAACGTCTCGCAGAGGTTCTCAACCAGCTGACCGACGTGTTTGGTTTTAACGACCACGTCGTCGACATAAGCCTCCATGATTTTTCCGATTTGTTTTTCCAGGCACGCTTGAATCATATGCTGGTACGTTACGCCGAAGTTTTTTAGTCCAAAGGGCATTGTGTTGAAGCAGAATGGCCCATACGGGGCAATGAAGGCGGTGGCCATCTGGCCGGACTAATTGATTTCTATCTGATGGTACCCTGAGTAGGCATCTAGGAAGCACAACGAATCGTGCCCCACTGTGATGTCCATGATCTAGTCAATGCGTGTCAGGGGGAATGGATCCTTAGGGCAGGCTTTGTTGAGGTCTTTAAAATCGACGCAAAGGTGCCAGGTTTGTCCTTTTTGGGTACCATAACCAGGTTGGCTAGAGAGTCGGGGTGCTTAATATCTCGGATGAACTCGGCTTTGAGTAATTTAGCCAGCTCTTCTGCCATTTCTTAACGCATGGGTTCTGAGAAACGCCGAAGCGCCTGTTTAACAGACTTTGAGCCTTTAATGATACTCAGGCTGTGCTCGGCAAGCTTGTGTGGGATTCCCGACATTCAAAGGTGTAACACCCACGATGCGGCTATATCTCCCACGTGTCGAGGCACGACTTAGAGGCATAACCGCATTGTGGTTTTGTCGCAAGAAGGGTCATCTTCACACTATCCCATGTAATGAACAAGAATGGGATAAAGAGTTGGCTTACAATCGCCACTTCACACAATACATAAATAAATCATACATCAATCAGAGTACACACATAGGTCCGACTACGGAACCAAAATAAAAGAAGACAACCCCAAATGCTAGATCCCTGATCGTCCCAACTGGGCTCCACTACTGATCATCGGGAAACGAAACATAGTAACGACCAAGTTCTTCATCGAGCTCCCCACTTGAGCTCGGTTGCATCACCTGCATTGGTATCGTCGGCACCTGCAACTGTTTGGAAGTATCTGGTGAGTCACGAGGACTCAGCAATCTCACACCCGCGAGATCAAGACTATTTAAGCTTATGGGTAGGAAAGGGTAAGGTGGTGAGGTTGCAGCAGCGACTAAGCATATATGGTGGCTAACATACGCAAATAAGAGCGAGAAGAGAAGCAACGGAACGGTCGTGAAGCTAGCAATGATCAAGAAGTGATCCTGAACTCCTACTTACGTCAAACATAACCCAAAAACCGTGTTCACTTCCCGGACTCTGCCGAAAAGAGACCATCACGGCTACACACGCGGTTGATGCGTTTTATTTAAGTCAAGTGTTAAGTTCTTGGAGAAAGACATTTGACTTGGAGAAAGGTTGAACCAAAAATGAAAATAATTTGGAAGATCTTGGAGAAAGACATTTGACTGATGATGACTCATTCTTACGTCAAACTTTGAAATGAATTTGAAAATAACTCCGAAAATAATTAGAAGAGTCAGGTAAGATCCTGGAAAAAGACCTGTGGGTTAGGGCCCACTCAAAAGAAACACCGTTGAAATGATTACTTGAAACGGAGATAACACCGGTTTTATTAAATGGCTTGAATGAGGTAACAACCTCGAAATAGTTAGAATTGATGCGGAGTGAAAACACGAATCTTCAGAGATATCTTCAGCACTCCGGAACAAATGAATGGCGAGAGCTGAATGATTACGAGCTGCATCGGCATGAGAAAGCATTTGAAACAAGGAAATGAATATGATGAACACCGCAAGCTTGAATTGAAACCACCAGAGAAGAAAGAGAACGAATAATGATGAAGTTTAGGCTCCGTTAGTATCTTCCTGAGAATCACCGGATAAGAACATTTACGGAAAAGAATGGAGAGACTTCCTATCTATAAGATGGATACTTGATTAAGAAATCTGAGTCCTTGAAGAAAAGGGTGGGAGGGCGGGAAAACAAAGGCAAGTTGGGGCAGATGGAATAAACACCATTGAGAAAAACTGAGAGGTGATCTTGTGAATGTTGAAATGATCGGATCCACTTGAAGAGAAGCACGCCGGTTGGAAACGAATTAACATGACGACCTTGATGATCAAGAAGGATTAGTATTCACACAGCAATATGAGAACACCGTTTAGGAAAGGTATGGATTCAACATTTGACTTCGAAGCAACTCGAATACCACAAATAAAACAAAACAAAGGATTTGGCTTGCAGAATAAGCCGGAACAAACATATGATAGAGATTTTGTCCGAAGTTTTCATGGTGGGGCCCACACGGGCTCGATCGTACAACACCATCATGTACAAGGCAGTGCACATGACATACGAAGCGTCCCCGAGTCGGCATAGCCAAGGACTCTTTAAGACACTACGAGACCACTGTAAAACCAACCGTGGATAGGCGGACCACTAGACGTCGAACCCCAATCTCATATCATGCATCTGTCGGAAAGACATCCTAGGAGCTACTTGAATTCCCACTTATAAACTCCCGAAACTTTCTGGTTATGCAATCTGGTGTTGGGGATACAGGGGACACAAAATATATCACCCAAACTAACAATACCTAGATCCAGCTGTATCCATCCGTCAACACATAACCAAGAAAACTCCGGAAATCATTTACCTCAACCTTCGAAAAGCATCCGTTATACGAGTTATGGCAATACTCCCGAACTCCCGCCCCAGTACTGGGTGGCGTCGAGGTGATCTCACCAACAACTGCATAAAAGAGATTTTCGATGTCGGCGAAACTCAGGTATTCCAGAACTGCAGCGATAAAATTGTGACGACAACACCTCGGAGCTCAACTCCCCGGGACACTGCCACAACCCCTAAATGTCAGGAGGCAGCAAGAACAATGTTCTCGTCACAAAACCATCAGAACGATTCCAAGATACCCGCGTGATCCTAAATTTTTTTTAGTGAAATTTGAGGAGAGGAAAGTCAAAACTTCTACGTAGGAGGCCTCACCAGAGCGACGAAGGGACTGAGGAGTAAAAAGAATCCTACTCTCCGATATATATAATCCTAAGACTCAAAACATTTTTGTTCTAGACTCAACAACGCCAGCAATTCGATCAAGCAGGGGGGGCTCCTAAGTCGGGGATGGCTCTGATACCAACTTGTAACACCCATGATGCCGCTATATCTCCCACGTGTCGAGGCATGACTTAGAGGCATAACCGCATTGTGGTTTTGTCGCAAGAAGGGTCATCTTCACACAATCCCATGTAATGAACAAGAATGGGATAAAGAGTTGGCTTACAATCGCCACTTCACACAATACATAAATAAATCATACATCAATCAGAGTACACACATAGGTCCGACTACGGAACCAAAATAAAAGAAGACAACCCCAAATGCTAGATCCCTGATCGTCCCAACTGGGCTCCACTACTGATCATCAGGAAACGAAACATAGTAACGACCAAGTTCTTCATCGAGCTCCCCACTTGAGCTCGGTTGCATCACCTGCACTGGTATCGTCGGCACCTGCAACTGTTTGGAAGTATCTGGTGAGTCACGAGGACTTAGCAATCTCACACCCGCGAGATCAAGACTATTTAAGCTTATGGGTAGGAAAGGGTAAGGTGGTGAGGTTGCAGCAGCGACTAAGCATATATGGTGGCTAACATACGCAAATAAGAGCGAGAAGAGAAGCAACGGAACGGTCATGAAGCTAGCAATGATCAAGAAGTGATCCTAAACTCCTACTTACGTCAAACATAACCCAAAAACCGTGTTCACTTCCCGGACTCCGCCGAAAAGAGACCATCATGGCTACACACGCGGTTGATGCGTTTTATTTAAGTCAAGTGTCAAGTTCTCTACAACTGGATATTAACAAATTCCCATCTGCCACATAACCGCGGGCAGGGCTCTCGAAAGTTTATACCCTGCAGGGGTGTCCCAACTTAGCCCATTATAAGCTCTCATGGTCAACGAAGGATACTCCTTCTCCCGGGAAGACCCGATCAGTCTCGGAATCCCGGTTACAAGACATTTTGACAATGGTAAAACAAGTCCAGCAAAGCCGCCCGATGTGTCGACAATCCCGATAGGAGTCGCACGTACCTCGTTCTCAGGACACACCGGATGAACACTACGTACAACTAAAACCAGCCCTCAAGTTTCCCCGAGGTGGCGCTGCAAGTGGCTCTAGTTTGGACCAACACTCCGAGGAGCACTGGCCCGGGGGGTAAAATAAGATGACCCTCGGGAGCGCGACTCCCAAGGGAAAAAGTCTAGGTGAGGCAAATGTAAAACAAAGGTTGGGCCTTGCTGGAGGAGTTTTATTCAAAGGGAACTGTCAAGGGGGTCCCATAAATCACCCAACCGCGTAAGGGATGCAAAATCAAGGAACATAACACTGGTATGACGGAAACTAGGGCGGCAAGAGTGGAACAAAACACCAGGCATAAGGCCGAGCCTTCCACCCTTTACCAAGTATATAGATGCATTAATAATATAAGAGATATTGTGATATCCCAACATAAACATAATCCAACATGGAGCAATCTTCATCTTCACCTGCAACTAGCAACGCTATAAGAGGGGCTGAGCAAAAGCGGTAACATAGCCAAACAATGGTTTGCTAGGAAGGTGGGTTAGAGGCTTGACATGGCAATATGGGAGGCATGATATAGCAAGTGGTAGGTAGCGCGGCATAGCAATAGAGCGAACAACTAGCAAGCAAAGATAGGAGTGATTTCGAGGGTATGGTCATCTTGCCTGAAATCCCGCTAGGAAGAAGAACGGGTCCATGAAGAAGACAAGCGGACGTAGTCGAACGAATCCTCACAACTCCGGAATGAAACCGGAGGTAACGAGAGAAGCAAACCGGAAAGAAGCAAACAACATAGTAAACAACCACCACATACACATGGCATGATGCACAATCAAGTATGATGCATGTCCGGTTTAATGAGGCATGGCATGGCAAAGTGCAACAAACAATACTACAAATTAAGTGGAGCTCAATATGCAACGAGTTGCATATTGACGAAACACCACATACGATTATTTAGTTCTCTCCCGTTTATGTACTCGACCATTTTAAAAGTTATTTAACCATGGCAAGGGGTGAAGCATATGAAATCTACCTATCTAGGCAAGTTTAAATGGGGCCGGAACAACAAACAACAATTCCGGAAATCCCCATATGTTATTTAGCAATTTAAAGCAAACAATAATTTTAAACATTTTAAATTTTGTTATCATGATGCGGATGACAATGCAAGTTTTAAGCAATTTTATGAAAATGCTGACATGAGCATGATACGAGGCATTTGTCGCCATGGCAGAAGGAAAAAAAAGTGCCACAGCGGCGAAACGGAAATGGTGCCACGGCAACATCCCGGTTCCGGTAGCTCATGGAGATACCGGTGCAAAAGGAAGTGTGCGGAAGTGCAGAACATGCTAGAGATGGTGGGGTGCTCCCGACTACCGGGTTCCCACGAGTTAGTGGCATGGAAACGAGTGACAAATCGGACACGGTGCAAACACGAGCATCTCATACAACATGCATTCGTCCACGGGCCATCGTCTCGGCGGTTATACCTTTGAAGCGTGCATTTCGGGGCGGTTCAAAATCGTCGAGGGAAGTAGTCGTTCACGGGTCGTAGGGGAAGTAGTTGTACACGTTTCGTAGTTGTACATACTCCATAGATGTTCGGGGTCACGTCAAGGAACTTGACATCCACGGGGTCTTCGAGGTCGACGGTAGTGGTACACACGTTGTTGGGGTACTTGTCGGTCCGGTCTTGGCGACGGTAGTTGTACACGGGTCATAGACGTCCGGTGCGGTACTTGGTGAACCGAAGGTGTACTTGGCGGTCTCCAGACTTGCCGGTCTCGGTTCTTGCGACGGTAGTGGTACACATTCTGCAGGCGAACATGGGTGTCGTGGTACTTGGCGAATCGAGGGGTGCACCGGGCCTTGGCGTGCAGAAGGCACTTGGAGCAGAGAAGCCATCGGGCTGCTGTTCGTTCAAAACAAGCTGAACCAGGGGAGGTCAAGGCAGCAGCGGTGGCAGCAGAGTTGGCCGGAGATGGCAGAACGGCAGCAGGCAGAGAGGGCCGACGAGAGGATGCAGGCGAGGTGGCTGTCCATGGCAGCGTCGGGCAGGGCTTGAGCTTGGACTCGAGGCAGAGGGCAACCGTGAACCGCAGAGGTGCGACAACAAAGGCCGAAGGGGAGGTCGATGGCACGGGAACGGCGGCAGCGCGGGAACGGCGGCTCCAGCGCGGGGCGGACGGAGCAGCTCCGGCGGTGGCGGGGTACAAGGCGAGGACGTCGCCGGGCGTTGGTGATGGCTGGAGGCGGAGGCGCGGCGAACTGCAGCGGCGGGCGCGATCTTGGAGCACCCCAACCGGAGGACGAGGCAGGGGAGAGCTGCAGAGGAGCGGCTGGAGATGGAAGGGGGTGCGAGGGCGGCGAGGAGGCCGATGGGGCTCCGGCCTTGTTCTCTTCTCCGGCGAGGGCAGAGCGCGGGTCTCGCACTGGAGGCGCGCGGATGCGGGAGCGAGGGGATCGGGCGTGATGCGGGTGAGGCGGCGGGCACGGGAAACGAGAGGGAGAGATGGGATTCGAGAGGAGAGCGAGGGATCGAGGGAAAGAAGTGGATCGGGAGAAAGGTTAGCGCTGCCCTCTCCCTGCGTGACGGCGCTCGGGAGGGAGATGGGGATCGAGCAGGAGGCTCTCCCCTGGCGCTAGGGTTAGCGAGGGAGAGAGGTTGGGCTGGCCTTCAGTCGCCTGGAGGCCCAGCTGGATCTTGGGCCACTTCGGATGGAAGGGAAAAGCCAGGAGGCCTGCTTGGCTGGCCAAAAGAAAGAAAAGGGGTTCTTTTTCCATATTTCAGAAAAAGAAAAGAGCCAAGGGATTTTTTGGAGGTTCAATTAAACCTGAAGTTAACTGAAATGTCAAGTGACTACTTTGACATAATTTCGAAGCTCCACAACTAGATTTGGAGCAAAGGGAGAAGGATGGAGGATTTAAATAATTTAGAGACGAGAGGAGTTTCAAATGCAAGTGTGTTATGGTCAATTCCAAATTAATGGAATATTTACTATAGCTCCCTGATAATATTGAGAGACTTCAAACATGTTTTAAAGAGAAATCACCATGTGAATTCCCTCGATTTAAATGAATCAAGGATCCATGCAATTTATGTAAGTGAGTTTTAGTTGGTTTGTGAAATTGATGGCATGATGACATGATGCAATGCAAATGATGCTATGATGAAATGCAACCAACAAATAAAGCACACGGCGAACACGAAAAACATGGAAGCCATCTGGAGCGTCGGTCTCGGGGCGTTACAAAAGGGTTCCTGGCAAATATATCCCAATTTTTTAAAGAAAATTGTGCAAGGCCTCATCAACTGCTGGCTCCAGATGTGCCCCAATAGAAGCCATTTTATTCGGATCTGTGGGGTGTACTTGAAATTTGACGATCTCATCAGTTGGCTTGAATGTGGTTGACTTGGATCATTTGTCCAAGATGGCGTCGTCTTTATCGACTGAGGACCGTAGTGTTGTTAGTTCCTCGGCTGCGAGGCCTCGGATAGCGACTTGAGGGCTAGTGACGCCATTTTATTTTCGGCTCTAAATGCCCTATCGGGGTTGCTTGAGATAGTGATCACCCCGTTTGGGCCTGGCATCTTGAGCTTCATATAGCCATAATGCGGGATTGCATGAAATTTCAAGAAGGCGTCGCGCCCTAAAAGGGCATGGTAACCACTTTGAAAGGGGACTATATGAAACCTTACCTCTTCGGGTCAGTAGTTCTCGGGAGTTCCCAAGACCACATCCAAGGTAATTTTTCCAATGCACTGCGCCTCTCTGCCTAGTATTATTCCTCTAAAGGTGGTGTGGCTCTGCTCGATGCACGTTTTATCGATATGCATCTTGTTTAGAGTGTCTCTGTAGATGAGATTTAGGCTGCTGCCGCTGTCCATTAGCACCTTCCGAAGTCGACAGCCAGCAATGATTGGGTCAAGAACCAAAGCGGTCGGGCACCTCCCAATTCGGCCTCCCCCCTTTCCTATTCCTATTCGGAGTAGGAATTGAAGAGGGGGAAGGGGAAATCCTATTCCCTTTTTCCTTTCCTCCTTCCCCCTTCCTTCTCCAATTTGGCCAGCCCATATGGGGGGGCACACCAACCCCTTTGTGGCTGGTGTGTTTCCCCTCTTGGTGTTGGGAATCGTAGCATAATTTAAAATTCTCCTACGCTCACCAAGATGCATCTATGGAGTATACTAGCAACGAGGGGAAGGGAGTGCATCTACATACCCTTGTAGATCGCGAGCGGAAGCGTTCCAATGAACGTGGATGACGGAGTCGTACTCGCCGTGATCCAAATCACCGATGACCGAGTGCCGAACGGACGGCACCTCCACGTTCAACACACGTACGGTGCAGCGACATCTCCTCCTTCTTGATCCTGCAAGGGGGAAGGAGAGGTTGATGGAGATCCAGCAGCACGACGGCGTGGTGGTGGATGTAGCGGGTCTCCGGCAGGGCTTCGCCGAGCTTCTGCGAGAGAGAGAGGTGTTGCAGGGGAGGAGGGAGGCGCCCAAGGCTGTAGGTTGCTGCCCTCCCTCCCCCCTTTATATAGGCCCCCTGGGGGGCGCCGGCCCTGGGAGATGGGATCTCCAAGGGGGGCGGCGGCCAAAGGGGGGGAAGGGGTTGCCTTGCCCCCCAAGGCAAGGGGGAAGCTCCCCCCCCTAGGGTTCCCAACCCTAGGCGCATGGGGGGAGGCCCAAGGGGGGGTGCCCCAGCCCACTAAGGGCTGGTTCCCTTCCACTTTCAGCCCACGGGGCCCTCCGGGATAGGTGGCCCCACCCGGTGGACCCCCGGGACCCTTCCGGTGGTCCCGGTACAATACCGGTAACCCCCGAAACTTTCCCGGTGGCCGAAACTTGACTTCCTATATATAATTCTTCACCTCCGGACCATTCCGGAACCTCTCGTGACGGCCGGGATCTCATCCGGGACTCCGAACAACTTTCGGGTTTCCGCATACACATATCTCTACAACCCTAGCGTCACCGAACCTTAAGTGTGTAGACCCTACGGGTTCGGGAGACATGCAGACATGACCGAGACGCCTCTCCGGTCAATAACCAACAGCGGGATCTGGATACCCATGTTGGCTCCCACATGTTCCACGATGATCTCATCGGATGAACCACGGTGTCGAGGATTCAATCAATCCCGTATGCAATTCCCTTTGTCAATCGGTATGTTACTTGCCCGAGATTCGATCGTCGGTATCCCAATACCTTGTTCAATCTCGTTACCGGCAAGTCTCTTTACTCGTACCGCAATGCATGATCCCGTGACTAACGCCTTAGTCACATTGAGCTCATTATGATGATGCATTACCGAGTGGGCCCAGAGATACCTCTCCGTCACACGGAGTGACAAATCCCAGTCTCGATCCGTGCCAACCCAACAGACACTTTCGGAGATACCCGTAATGCACCTTTATAGTCACCCAGTTACGTTGTGACGTTTGGCACACCCAAAGCACTCCTACGGTATCCGGGAGTTGCACGATCTCATGGTCTAAGGAAAAGATACTTGACATTGGAAAAGCTCTAGCAAACGAAACTACACGATCTTTTATGCTATGCTTATGATTGGGTCTTGTCCATCACATCATTCTCCTAATGATGTGATCCCGTTATCAATGACATCCAATGTCCATAGTCAGGAAACCATGACTATCTGTTGATTAACGAACTAGTCAACTAGAGGCTTACTAGGGACACGTTATGGTCTATGCATTCACACATGTATTACGATTTCCGGACAATACAATTATAGCATGAACAATAGACGATTATCATGAACAAAGAAATATAATAATAACCATTTATTATTGCCTCTAGGGCATATTTCCAACAGTCTCCCACTTGCACTAGAGTCAATAATCTAGTTACATTGTGATGAATCGAACACCCATTGCGTCCTGGTGTTGATCATGTTTTGCTCTAGGGAGAGGTTTAGTCAACGGATCTGCTACATTCAGGTCCGTATGTACTTTACAAATATCTATGTCTCCATTTTGAACACTTTCACGAATGGAGTTGAAGCGACGCTTGATATGTCTGGTCTTCCTGTGAAATCTGGGCTCCTTCGCAAGGGCAATAGCTCAAGTGTTATCACAGAAGAGAGTCATCGGGCCCGACGCATTGGGAATCACCCCTAGGTCGGTAATGAACTCCTTCATCCAGACTGCTTCCTGTGCTGCCTCCGAGGCTGCCATGTACTCCGCTTCACATGTAGATCCCGCCACGACGCTTTTCTTGCAACTGCACCAGCTTACTGCTCCTCCATTCAAAATATACATGTATCCGGTTTGTGACTTCGAGTCATCCAGATCTGTGTCGAAGCTAGCGTCGACGTAACCCTTACGACGAGCTCTTCGTCACCTCCATAAACGAGAAACATATCCTTAGTCCTTTTTAGGTACTTCAGGATATTCTTGACCGCTGTCCAGTGTTCCATGCCGGGATTACTTTGGTACCTTCCTACCAAACTTACGGCAAGGTTTACATCAGGTCTGGTACACAGCATGGCATAAATAATAGACCATATGGCCGAGGCATAGGGGATGACACTCATCTTTTCTATATCTTCTGCCGTGGTCGGGCATTGAGCCGTGTTCAATTGCACACCTTGTAACACAGGCAAGAACCCCTTCTTGGACTGATCCATATTGAACTTCTTCAATATCTTGTCAAGGTATGTACTCTGTGAAGGACCAATGAGGCGTCTTGATCTATCTCTATAGATCTTGATGCCTAATATATAAGCAGCTTCCCCAAGGTCCTTCATTGAAAAACACTTATTCAAATAGGCCTTTATACTTTCCAAGAATTCTATATCATTTCCCATCAATAGTATGTCATCCACATATAATAAGAGAAATGCTACAGAGCTCCCACTCACTTTCTTGTAAACACAGGCTTCTCCATAAGTCTGTGTAAACCCAAACGCTTTGATCATCTCATCAAAGCGAATGTTCCAACTCCGAGATGCTTGCACCAGCCCATAGATTGAGCGCTGGAGCTTGCATACTTTATTAGCATTCTTAGGATCGACAAAACCTTCTGGCTGCATCGTATACAACTCTTCCTTAAGGAACCCATTAAGGAATGCCGTTTTGACGTCCATCTGCCATATCTCATAATCATAGTATGTGGCAATTGCTAACATGATTCGGACGTACTTCAGCTTCGCTACGGGTGAGAAAGTCTCATCGTAGTCAACCCCTTGAACTTGTCGATAACCCTTAGCGACAAGTCGAGCTTTGTAGATGGTCACATTACCATCTGCGTCCGTCTTCTTCTTAAAGATACATTTGTTTTATATGGCTCGCCGCTCATCGGGCAAGTCAGTCAAAGTCCATACTTTGTTTTCATACATGGATTCTATCTCGGATTTCATGGCTTCCAGCCATTTGTCGGAATCCGGGCCCGCCATCGCTTCTTCATAGTTCGAAGGTTCACCGTTGTCTAACAACATGATTTCCAGGATAGGGTTGCCGTACCACTCTGGTGCGGAACGTGTCCTTGTGGACCTACGAAGTTCAGTAGTAACTTGATCCGAAGCTTCATGATCATCATCATTAACTTCCTCCCCAGTCGGTGTAGGCACCACAGGAACATTTTCCCGTGCTGCGCTACTTTCCGGTTCGGAAGGGGTGACTATCACCTCATCAAGTTCCACTTTCCTCCCACTCAATTCTTTCGAGAGAAACTCCTTCTCCAGAAAGGACCCGTTCTTGGCAACGAAGATCTTGCCTTCGGATCTGAGGTAGAAGGTATACCCAATAGTTTCCTTAGGGTATCCTATGAAGACGCATTTTTCCGACTTGGGTTCGAGCTTTTCAGGTTGAAGTTTCTTGACATAAGCATCGCATCCCCAAACTTTTAGAAACGACAGCTTAGGTTTCTTCCCAAACCATAATTCATACGGTGTCGTCTTAACGGATTTCGACGGAGCCCTATTTAAAGTGAATGCGGCAGTCTCTAAAGCATAGCCCCAAAATGAGAGCGGTAAATCGGTAAGAGACATCATAGATCGCACCATATCCAATAGAGTGCGATTACGACGTTCGGACACACCGTTTCTCTGAGGTGTTCCAGGCGGCGTGAGTTGTGAAACTATTCCACATTTCCTTAAGTGTGTACCAAATTCGTGACTCAAGTATTCTCCACCACGATCTGATCGTAAGAATTTTATTTTCCTGTCACGTTGATTCTCAACTTCACTCTGAAATTCCTTGAACTTTTCAAAGGTTTCAGACTTGTGTTTCATTAGGTAGACATACCCATATCTACTTAAATCATCAGTGAGAGTGAGAACATAACGATATCCTCCGCGAGCCTCAACACTCATTGGACCACACACATCGGTATGTACGATTTCCAATAAGTTGGTTGCTCGCTCCATTGTTCCGGAGAATGGAGTCTTGGTCATCTTACCCATGAGGCATGGTTCGCACGTGTCAAATGATTCGTAATCAAGAGACTCCAAAAGTCCATCTGTATGGAGCTTCTTCATGCGCTTGACACCGATGTGACCAAGGCGGCAGTGCCACAAGTATGTGGGACTATCGTTATCAACTTTACATCTTTTGGTATTCACACTATGAACATGTGTAACATCACGTTCGAGATTCATCAAAAATAAACCATTGACCAGCGGGGCATGACCATAAAACATATCTCTCAAATAAATAGAACAACCATTATTCTCGGATTTAAATGAGTAGCCATCTCGAATTAAACGAGATCCAGATACAATGTTCATGCTCAAAGCTGGCACTAAATAACAATTATTGAGGTTTAAAACTAATCCCGTGGGTAGATGCAGAGGTAGCGTGCCGACGGCGATCACATCGACCTTGGAACCATTCCCGACGCGCATCGTCACCTCGTCCTTCGCCAGTCTCCGTTTATTCCGTAGTTCCTGTTTTGAGTTACAAATATGAGCAACCGCACCGGTATCAAATACCCAGGAGCTACTACGAGTACTGGTAAGGTACACATCAATTACATGTATATCACATATACCTTTGGTGTTGCCGGCCTTCTTCTTGTCCGCTAAGTATTTGGGGCAGTTCCGCTTCCAGTGACCACTTCCCTTGCAATAAAAGCACTCAGTCTCGGGCTTGGGTCCATTTCTTGGCTTCTTCCCAGTAACTGGCTTACCGGGCGCGGCAACTCCCTTGCCGTCCTTCTTGAAGTTCTTCTTACCCTTGCCCTTTTTGAACTTAGTGGTTTTATTCACCATCAACACTTGATGTTCTTTTCTGATCTCTACCTCAGCTGATTTCAGCATTGAATATACCTCAGGAATGGTCTTTTCCATCCCCTGCATATTGAAGTTCATTACAAAGCTCTTGTAGCTTGGTGGAAGCGACTGGAGGATTCTGTCAATGACCGCGTCATCCGGGAGATTAACTCCCAGCTGAGACAAGCGGTTGTGCAACCCAGACATTCTGAGTATGTGCTCACTAACAGAACTATTCTCCTCCATTTTACAGCTGAAGAACTTGTCGGAGACATCATATCTCTCGACCCGGGCATGAGCTTGGAAAACCAATTTCAGCTCCTCGAACATCTCATATGCTCCATGTTTCTCAAAACGCTTTTGGAGACCCGGTTCTAAGCTGTAAAGCATGCCGCACTGAACAAGGGAGTAATCATCAGCACGCTGCTGCCAAGCGTTCATAACGTCTTGGTTTTCTGGGATTGGTGCATCACCTAGCGGTGCTTCTAAGACATAATCTTTCTTGGCTACTATGAGGATGATCCTCAGGTTCCGGACCCAGTCCGTATAGTTGCTGCCATCATCTTTCAGCTTGGTTTTCTCTAGGAACGCGTTAAAATTGAGGACAACGTTGGCCATTTGATCTACAAGACATAGTGTAAAGATTTTAGACTAAGTTCATGATAATTAAGTTCATCTAATCAAATTATTTAATGAACTCCCACTCAGATAGACATCCCTCTCGTCATCTAAGTGAAACATGATCCGAGTTTAACTAGGCCGTGTCCGATCATCACGTGAGACGGACTAGTCAAGATCGGTGAACATCTCCATGTTGATCGTATCTTCTATACGACTCATGCTCGACCTTTCGGTCCTCCGTGTTCCGAGGCCATGTCTGTACATGCTAGGCTCGTCAAGTCAACCTAAGTGTATTGCGTGTGTTCCGAGGCCATGTCTGTACATGCTAGGCTCGTCAACACCCGTTGTATTCGAACGTTAGAATCTATCACACCCGATCATCACGTGGTGCTTCGAAACAACGAACCTTCGCAACGGTGCACAGTTAGGGTGAACACTTTCTTGAAATTATTATAAGGGATCATCTTACTTACTACCGTCGTTCTAAGCAAATAAGATGCAAAAACATGTTAAACATCACATGCAATCAAATAGTGACATGATATGACCAATATCATTATGCTCCTTTGATCTCAATCTTCGGGGCACCATGATCATCTTCGTCACCTGCATGACACCATGATCTCCATCATCATGATCTCCATCATTGTGTCTTCATGAAGTCGTCACGCCAACGATTACTTCTACTTCTATGGCTAACGCGTTTAGCAACAAAGTAAAGTAAATTACATGGCGTTATTCAATGACACGCAGGTCATACAAAATAATAAAGACAACTCCTATGGCTCCTGCCGGTTGTCATACTCATCGACATGCAAGTCGTGATTCCTATTACAAGAATATGATCAATCTCATACATCACATATATCATTCATCACATCTTCTGGCCATATAATATCACTTATATCACTTGCTGCAAAAACAAGTTACACGTCCTCTAATTGTTGTTGCAAGTTTTTACGTGGTTTGTAGGTTTCTAGCAAGAACGTTTTCTTACCTACGTATGACCACAACGTGATTTGCCAATTTCTATTTACCCTTCATAAGGACCCTTTTCATCGAATCTGTTCCGACTAAAGTAGGAGAGACAGACACCCGCTAGCCACTTTATGCATCTAGTGCATGTCAGTTGGTGGAACCAGTCTCACGTAAGCGTACGTGTAAGGTCGGTCCGGGCCGCTTCATCCAACAATGCCGCCGAAACAAGAAAAGACTAGTAGCGGCAAGAAGAATTGGCAAAACTCAACGCCCACAACTTCGTTGTGTTCTACTCGTGCATAGTAACTACGCATAGGCCTGGCCCTGATACCACTGTTGGGAATCGTAGCATAATTTAAAATTTTCCTACGCTCACCAAGATGCATCTATGGAGTATACTAGCAACGAGGGGAAGGGAGTGCATCTACATACCCTTGTAGATCGCGAGCGGAAGCGTTCCAATGAACGTGGATGATGGAGTCGTACTCGCCGTGATCCAAATCACCGATGACCGAGTGCCGAACGGACGGCACCTCCGCGTTCAACACACGTACGGTGCAGCGACGTCTCCTCCTTCTTGATCCAGCAAGGGGGAAGGAGAGGTTGATGGAGATCCAGCAGCACGACGGCGTGGTGGTGGATGTAGCGGGTCTCCGGCAGGGCTTCGCCGAGCTTCTGCGAGAGAGAGAGAGAGGTGTTGCAGGGGAGGAGGGAGGCGCCCAAGGCTGTAGGTTGCTGCCCTCCCTCCCCCCCCTTTATATAGGCCCCCTGGGGGGCGCCGGCCCTGGGAGATGGGATCTCCAAGGGGGGGCGGCGGCCAAAGGGGGGGAAGGGGTTGCCTTGCCCCCCAAGGCAAGGGGGAAGCTCCCCCCCCCTAGGGTTCCCAACCCTGGGCGCATGGGGGGAGGCCCAAGGGGGGGCGCCCCAGCCCACTAAGGGCTGGTTCCCTTCCACTTTCAGCCCACGGGGCCCTCCGGGATAGGTGGCCCCACCCGGTGGACCCCCGGGACCCTTCCGGTGGTCCCGGTACAATACCGGTAACCCCCGAAACTTTCCCGGTGGCCGAAACTTGACTTCCTATATATAATTCTTCACCTCCGGACCATTCCGGAACCTCTCGTGACGTCCGGGATCTCATCCGGGACTCCGAACAACTTTCGGGTTTCCGCATACACATATCTCTACAACCCTAGCGTCACCGAACCTTAAGTGTGTAGACCCTACGGGTTCAGGAGACATGCAGACATGACCGAGACGCCTCTCCGGTCAATAACCAACAGCGGGATCTGGATACCCATGTTGGCTCCCACATGTTCCACGATGATCTCATCGGATGAACCACGGTGTCGAGGATTCAATCAATCCCGTATGCAATTCCCTTTGTCAATCGGTATGTTACTTGCCCGAGATTCGATCGTCGGTATCCCAATACCTTGTTCAATCTTGTTACTGGCAAGTCTCTTTACTCGTACCGCAATGCATGATCCCGTGACTAACGCCTTAGTCACATTGAGCTCATTATGATGATGCATTACCGAGTGGGCCCAGAGATACCTCTCCGTCACACGGAGTGACAAATCCCGGTCTCGATCCGTGCCAACCCAACAGACACTTTCGGAGATACCCGTAATGCACCTTTATAGTCACCCAGTTACGTTGTGACGTTTGGCACACCCAAAGCACTCCTACGGTATCCGGGAGTTGCACGATCTCATGGTCTAAGGAAAAGATACTTGACATTGGAAAAGCTCTAGCAAACGAAACTACACGATCTTTTATGCTATGCTTATGATTGGGTCTTGTCCATCACATCATTCTCCTAATGATGTGATCCCGTTATCAATGACATCCAATGTCCATAGTCAGGAAACCATGACTATCTGTTGATTAACGAACTAGTCAACTAGAGGCTTACTAGGGACACGTTATGGTCTATGCATTCACACATGTATTACGATTTCCGGACAATACAATTATAGCATGAACGATAGACGATTATCATGAACAAAGAAATATAATAATAACCATTTATTATTGCCTCTAGGGCATATTTCCAACACTTGGCCCATAAGGCCCATATAGCTTGTCGGGGGTTGCCCGGAACCCCTTCCGTTGACCCGATATGTACCCAGTACCCCCAGAACACTTCTGGTGTCCAAATACTATCGTCCTATATATAAATCTTTATCTCTCGATCATTTCGAGACTCCTCGTCATGTCCGTGATCTTATCCGGGACTCCGAACAACATTTGGTCACCAAATCACATAACTCATATAATACAAATCGTCATCGAACGTTAAGCGTGCGGACCCTACGGGTTCGAGACCTATGCAGACATGACCGAGATACCTCACCGGTCAATAACCAATAGCAGAACCTGGATGCTCATATTGGTTCCCACATATTCTACAAAGATCTTTATCGGTCGTATCGTAATGACAACATACATTATTCCCTTTGTCATCGGTATGTTACTTGCCCGAGATTCGATCGTTGGTATCTTCATACCTATACCTAATTCAGTCTTGTTACCGGCAAGTCTCTTTACTCGTTCCGTAATGCATCACCCCATAGCTAACTCATTAGTCACATTGCTTGCAAGGCTTATCATGATGTGCATTACCGAGAGGGCCCAGAGATACCTCTCTGATACTCGGAGTGACAAATCCTAATCTCGATCTATGCCAACCCAACAAACACCTTCGGAGATACCTGTAGAGAATCTTTATAATCACCTAGTTACGTTGTCACGTTTGATAGCACACAAGGTATTCCTCCGGTACTCGGGAGTTGCATAATTTCATAGTCGAAGGAATATGTATTTGACATGAAGAAAGCAATACCAATAATACTAAACGATCAATATGCTAAGCTGACGGATGGGTCATGTCGATCACATCATTCTCCTAATGATCTGACCTCGTTCATCAAATGACAACACATGTCTCTGGTTAGGAAACTTAACCATCTTTGATTAACGAGCTAGTCTAGTAGAGGCTTACTAGGGACACGGTGTTTTGTCAATGTATCCACACATGTATCAAGTTTCCGGTTAATACAATTCTAGAATGAATAATAAACATTTATCATGATATAAGGAAATATAAATAACAACTTTATTATTGCCTCTAGGGCATATTTCCTTCAGTCTCCCACTTGCACTAGAGTCAATAATCTAGTTCACATCGCCATGTGATTTAACATCAATAGTTCACATCACCATGTGATTAACACCCATAGTTCACATCGCCATATGACCAATACCCAAAGGGTTTACTAGAGTCAATAATCTAGTTCACATGGCCATGTGATTAACACCCAAAAAGTACTAAGGTGTGATCATGTTTTGCTTGTGAGAGAAGTTTAGTCAACGGGTCTGCCACATTCAGATCCATATGTATTTTGCAAATTTTTATGTCTACAATGCTCTACATGGAGCTACTCTAGCTAATTGCTCCCACTTTCAATATGTATCCAGATTGAGACTCAGAGTCGTCCAGATCGGTGTTAAAACTTGTATCGACGTAACTCTTTACGATGAACTCTTTATCACCTCCATAACCAAGAAATATTTCCTTAGTCCCCTAATGATAGTTTTGACCGCTGTCCAGTGATCTACTCCTGGATCACTATTGTACCCCTTTGCCAAACTCATGGCAAGGTACACAATAGGTCTGGTATACAGCATGGCATACTTTATAGAACCTATGGATGAGGCATAGGGAATGACTTTCATTCTCTCTCTATCTTCTATCGTGGTCAAGTTTTGAGTCTTACTCAACATCATACCTTACAATTCAGGCAAGAACTCCTTCTTTGACTGATCCATTTTGAACTCCTTCAAAATCTTATCAAGGTATGTACTCATCGAAAGCCTTATCATGCGTCTTGATCTATCTTTATAGATCTTGATGCCCAATATGTAAGTAGCTTCACCGTGGTCTTTCTTTGAAAAACTCCTTTCAAACACTCTTTTAAGCTTTCCAAAACATTCTACATCATTTCCAATCAATAATATGTCATTCACATATACTTATCAGAAAGGCTGTAGTGCTCCCACTCACTTTCTTGTAAATACAGGCTTCACCGCAAGTCCGTATAAAACTATATGCTTTGATCAACTCATCAAAGCGTATATTCCAACTCCGAGATGCTTGCACCAGTCCATAGATGGATCACTGGAGCCTGCGCACTTTGTTGGCACCTTTAGGATTGAGAAAAACTTCTGGTTGCATCATATACAACTCTTCTTTAATAAATCCATGAAGGAATGCAGTTTTGACATCCATTTGCCAGATTTCATAAAATGTGGCAATTGCTAACATGATTCGGACAGACTTTAAGCACCGATATGAGTGAGAAAATCTCATCGTAGTCAACACCTTTAACTTGTCGAAATCCTTTTGCAACAATTCGAGCTTTGTAGATAGTAACACTACTATCAGCGTCCGTCTTCCTCTTGAAGATCCATTTATTCTCCATGGCTCGCCGATCATCGGGCAAGTCAATCAAAGTCCATACATTGTTCTCATACATGGATCATATCTTAGATTTCATAGCCTCAAGCCATTTATCGGAATCTGGGCTCATCATCGCTTCCTCATAGTTTGTAGGCTCTTCATGGTCTAGTAATCTGGTGCGGAACGTGCTATGGTTGACCTACGAGGTTTGGTAGTAACTTGATCTGAAGTTCCATGATCATCATCATTAACTTCCTCTCTAGTTGGTGTAGGCATCACGGGGACGGATTTCTCTGATGTGCTACTTTCCAATTTGAGAGAAGGTACAATTACCTCATCAAGTTCTACTTTCCTCCCACTCACTTCTTTCGAGAGAAACTCCTTCTCTAGAAAGGTTCCATTCTTGGCAACAAAGATCTTGCCTTCGGATCTGTGGTAGAAGGTGTACCCAATTGTTTCCTTAGGGTATCCTATGTAGATGCACTTCTCCGATTTGGGTTTGATCTTATCAGGCTGAAGCCTTTTGACAAAAGTGTCGCAACCCCAAACTTTACGACAATTAGGTTTCTTGCCAAACCACAGTTCATACTGTGTCGTCTCAACGGATTTAGACGGTGCCCTATTTAACGTGAATGCAGCTGTCTCTAATGCATAACCCCAAAATGAGAGTGGTAAATAGGTAAGAGACATCATAGATCGCACCATATCTAATAAAGTACGGTTACAACGTTCAGACACACCATTACGATGTGGTGTTCCAGGTGACGTGAGTTGTGAAACTATTCCACATTGTTTTAAATGAAGGCCAAACTCGTAACTCAAATATTCGCCTCCACGATCAGATCGCAGAAACTTTATTTTCTTGTTACGATGATTCTCCACTTCACTCTGAAATTCTTTGAACTTTTCAAATGTTTCAGACTTGTGTTTCATTAAGTAGATATACTCTATCTGCTCAAATCATCAGTGAAGTTCCGAAAATAACGATACCCGCCGCGAGCCTCAACACTCATTGGACCGCATACATCGGTATGTATTATTTCCAATAAGTCAGCAGCTCGCTCCATGTTCCGGAGAACGGAGTTTTAGTCATCTTTCCCATAAGTCATGGTTTGCAAGCATCAAATGATTCATAATCAAGTGATTCCAAAAGTCCATCCGCATGGAGTTTCTTCATGCGCTTTACACCAATATGACCTAAATGGTAGTGCCACAAATATGTTGCACTATCATTATCAACTTTGCATCTTTTGGCATCAATATTATGAATATGTTTATCACCACGATCGAGATTCAACAAACCATTCACAATGGGTGTATGACCATAGAAGGTTTTATTCATATAAACAGAACAACAATTATTCTGTGACTTAAATGAATAACTGTATTGTAATAAACATGATCTAATCATATTAATGCTCAACCCAAACACCAAATAACATTTATTTAGGTTCAATTCTAATCCCAAAGGTAGAGGGAGTGTGCGATGGTGATCGTATCAACCTTGGAATTACTTCCAACACACATCGTCACCTCATCCTTAACTAGTCTCTGTTTATTTGGCAACTCCTATTTCGAGTTACTACTCTTAGCAGCTGAACCAGTATGAAATACCAAGGGGTTGCTATAAACACTAGTAAAGTACACATCAATAACATTTATATCAAATATACCTTTGTTCACTTTGCCATCCTTCTTATCCGCCAAGTATCTATGGTAGTTCCACTTCTAGTGACCATTTCCTTTGCAGTAGAAGCACTCAGTTTCAAGCTTGGGCCTAGCTTTGGGCTTCCTCATGGGAGTGGCAACTTTCTTGCCATTATTTTTGAAGTTTCCCTTTCTTTCCCTTGCCCTTTTTCTTGAAACTAGTGGTCTTGTTAACCATCAACACTTGATGCTATTTCTTGATTTCTACCTTCGCTGATTTCAGCATCGCGAAGAGCTTGGGAATCGTTTTCGTCATCCCTTGCATATTATAGTTCATCAAGAAGTTCTAGTAACTTGGTGATAGTGACTAGAGAACTCTGTCAATCACTATCTTATCTGGAAGATTAACTCCCACTTGATTCAAGTGATTGTAGTACCCCAGACATTTTGAGCACATGCTCACTAGCTGAGCTATTCTCCTCCATCTTGTTGGCAAAGTACTTGTTAGAGGTCTCATACCTATTAACACGGGCATGAGTCTGAAATATCATTTTGAGCTTCTTGGAACATCTCATATGCTCCATGGCGTTCAAAACATTTTTGAAGTCCCGGTTCTAAGCCGTAAAGCATGGTGCACTAAACTATCAAGTAGTCATCATACCAAGCTTGTAAAACATTCATAACATCTGCATCTGCTCCTGCAACAGGTTCGTCACCTAGTGGTGCATCAAGACATAATTCTTCTGTGCAGCAATGACGATAAGCCTCAGATCACGGACCCAGTCTGCATCATTGCTACTATCATCTTTCAACTTAGTTTTCTCTAGGAACATATCAAAAATAAAACAGGGGAGCTATACCCGAGCTATTGATCTACAACATAGATATGCAAATACTGTAAAGACTAAGTTCATGATAAATTAAGTTCAATTAATCATATTACTTAAGAACTCCCACTTAGATAGACATCCCTCGAGTCATCTAAATGATTACGTGATCCAAATCAACTAAACCATGTCCGATCATCATGTGAGATGGAGTAGTCTTCAATGGTGAACATCTCTATGTTGATCATATCTACTATATGATTCACGTTCGACCTTTCGGTCTCCAGTGTTCCGAGGCCATGTCTGTACATGCTAGGCTTGTCAAGTTTAACCCGAGTATTCCGCATGTGCAAAACTGTCTTGCACCCATTGTATGTGAATGTAGAGCTTATCACACCCGGTCATCACGTGGTGTCTCAGCACGACGAACTATCGCAACGGTGCATACTCAGGGAGAACACTTATACCTTGAAATTTTAGTAAGGGATCATCTTATAATGCTACCGCCGTACTAAGCAAAATAAGATGCATAAAAGATAAACATCACATGCAATCAAAAATATGTGACATGATATGGCCATCATCTTGTTCCTTTGATCTCCATCTCCAAAGCACCGTCATGATTTCTATCATCACCGGCTTGACACCTTGATCTCCATCGTAGCGTCCTGCTCGTCTCGCCAACTATTGCTTCTACAACTATCGCCAACGCATAGTGATAAAGTAAAGCAATTACATGGCGTTTGCATTTCATACAATAAAGCGACAACCATAAGGCTCCTGCCAGTTGCCGATAACTTTTACAAAACATGACCATCTCATACAATAACGTATATCACATCATGTCTTGACCATATCACATCACAACATGCCCTGCAAAAACAAGTTAGACGTCCTCTACTTTGTTGTTGCAAGTTTTACGTGGCTGCTACAGGCTTCTAGTAAGAACCGTTCTTAACTATGCATCAAAACCACAACGGTGATTTATCAAGTTTGTTGTTTTAACCTTCAACAAGGACCGGCCGCAGTCAAGTTTGTTGTGACGCCCCTGGTTTGACCGTACACTAATCATGCACGCAAATGTGTACGATCAAGATCAGGGACTCACGGGAAGATATCACAACACAACTCTAAAACATAAATAAGTCATACAAGCATCATAATACAAGCCAGGGGCCTCGAGGGCTCGAATATAAGTGCTCGATCACAGACGAGTCAGCGGAAGCAACAATATCTGAGTACAGACATAAGTTAAACAAGTTTGCCTTAAGAAGGCTAGCACAAACTGGGATACAGATCGAACGAGGCGTAGGCCTCCTGCCTGGGATCCTCCTAACTACTCCTGGTCGTCGTCAGCGGGCTGCACGTAGTAGTAGGCACCTCCAGTGTCGTAGGTGTCGTCGTCGACGGTGGCGTCTGGCTCCTGGACTCCAGCATCTGGTTGCGACAACCAGATAGAAAGGAAAGGGGAAAAGAGGGAGAGAAGCAACCGTGAGTACTCATCCAAAGTACTCGCAAGCAAGGAGCTACACTACATATGCATGGGTATATGTGTAAAGGGGCATATCAGTGGACTGAACTGCAGAATGCCAGAATAAAAGGGGGATAGCTAGTCCTGTCGAAGACTACGCTTCTGGCCATCTCCATCTTGCAGCATGTAGAAGAGAGTAGACTGAAGTCCTCCAAGTAGCATCGCATAGCATAATCCTACCCGGCGATCCCCTCCTCGTCGCCCTGTTAGAGAGTGATCACCGGGTTGTATCTGGCACTTGGAAGGGTGTATTTTATTCAGTATCTGGTTCTAGTTGTCATAAGGTCAAGGTACAACTCCGGGTCGTCCTTTTACCGAGGGACACGGCTATTTGAATAGATAAACTTCCCTGCAGGGGTGCACCACATAACCCAACACGCTTGATCCCATTTGGCCGGACACACTTTTCTGGGTCATGCCCGGCCTCGTAAGATCAACACGTCGCAGCCCCACCTAGGCTCAACAGAGAGGTCAGCACGCCGGTCTAACCCTATGCGCGCAGGGGTCTGGGCCCATCGCCCTATGCACACCTGCACGTTGCGTACGCAGCCGGAAGCAGACCTAGCCCCCTTAATACAAGCGCGAGCTTACGGTCCAATGCGGCGCGCGCCACTCAGTTGCTGACGTCAACAAGTGCTTCGGCTGATACCACGACGTCGGGATACCCATAACTACTCCCGCGTAGATGGTTAGTGCGTATAGACCAAATGGCCAGACTCAGATCAAATACCAAGAACTCGTTAAGCGTGTTATTTATCCGCGAACGCCGACCAGGGCCAGGCCCACCTCTCACCTAGGCGGTCTCAACCTGCCCTGTCGCTTCGCCATAAAGTAACAGTCGGGGGCCGTCAGGAACCCAGGCCCACCTCTACCGGGATGGAGCCACCTGTCCTTTCAGCCCCCTCATCAGAATCACTTGCGGGTACTCCTTGAGCCGACCCGACTTTAGGCATCACATGTGTCATGTATATAGTGTATATTGTATATACCCGTGATCACCTCCCAAAGTGATCACGGCCCAGTAGTATAGCATGGCAGACGGACAAGATTGTAGGGCCACTGATGGAACACTAGCATCCTATACTAAGCAGTAGGATAGCAGGTAAGGGTAACAATTGTAGCAACAATGACAGGCTATGCATCAGGATAGGATTAACGGAAAGCAGTAACATGCTACACTACTCTAATGCAAGCAGTATAGAGAAGAATAGGCGATATCTGGTGATCAAGGGGGGGGGCTTGCCTGGTTGCTCAGACAAGGAGGGGTCGTCGGTGACGTAGTCGACCACAGGGGCATCAGCATCGTCACGGGGTCTACGGAAGAGAAGAGGGGGGAGAAACAGTAAATACATAGCAAGCAAGTGCATAACAGGACAACAGGCAGAGCTAGACGTGTTCTAACGCGGTATGAGGTGATACCGGTGAAGGGGGGAAACATCCGGGAAAGTATCCCCGGTGTTTCACGTTTTCGGACAAATGAGCCGGAGGTGAAATGTTGCAGGTTCACTATGCTAGGGACGCGTGGCGGTCGAACGGACTGCCTATTCTGATTCGTCTCGTCGTTCTGAGCAACTTTCATGTAGAACGTATTTTCATCCGAGTTACGGATTATATTGTATGATTTTCTAAAGATTTAATCATTTTCTGAATTATAATTAATTATTTAATTTAATTCAAAAATGGATTTATGACATCAGCATGATGTCATGCTGACGTCAGCAGTCAACATTGACCGTTGACCTGGTCAACCTGACAGGTGGGTCCCACCTGTCAGGGACTGTTTAGCTAATTAACAGTGGTTAATTAGATTAACTAGTTATTAGGTTAATTAAGTTTAATTAGTTTAACTTAAACATGATTAATTAAGTTAATTATTTATTTAATTAATTAAATTTATTTTTCTTATTTGTTTTATTTATTTTATTTTTATTTTTATTCTTTAATTCTTTTTTACTTTTTTTTTCTTTTTTTTACGTTCTCTGGGCGTGGGGCCCTTCTGTCATAGGCCCACAGGGGGTTCGGGCCTAGGGGCAGTGGCTCAGGGGGCGCGAGGCCCCACCTGGCAGTGGCCCAGGGGCCACAGGCGGGCGAGGGCGCGGCGCGCGTGTGCGGCGTGGCCGAGGCCAGTGGCCAGGACGGCCATGGCCGGAGCGGGGCGAGGCCGCGGTGGTGCGCGGCCAGCCGCCGGAGGTGGCGCAGAGGGGCGAGGCCACCGTGGCGACGGGGCGCTGCAGCCCGACTGGTCCCTGGCGTCGGCGGGGACGGAGGAAGGCGTCGGCCAGGGCAAGGGACAGAGGAGGCGCGGCCGTGGCCGCGAACGGGCGAGGACGGGAGGGCGCAGGCCGGTGTGAGGACGCGCACGAGCGCGGCCAGGGCGCGGCCCGGCCGCGGTGTCCGAATGGGCAGGGGAGTGCCAGGGGCGCGCGCACGATCGAGTGGGCTCGGCCGGGGCGAGGGTGCGCGGTGTTCGCGGCGACGGTGACCAGCACGATGCGGGGAAGAGAAGAGGAGGCCGGGGGCCTCACCGAGGGAGCGTAGGGCACGGGGCAGCGGTGCTCGAGGTGGGGGGACGGTGACGACGCACGCAGGGGAGGCAGGCCGTTGAGGAGGAGGGGGGCAGTCCGGCGGGGAAGCTCCGGCGAGGTCCTCGGGCGACGGTGGTGGCGCACAGCGACGGCGTCAGTGAAGGAGGAGCCGGGGTCGTTGCCCCTTCCCGATCTAGATTGGGTCGGGGAAGGGGAGGCGAGCCGGCGACGGGTGGCGGGGCGCGGCCGTCGGGGCGGTGCCAGGGGCGAGCGGGGCGGCGTCGGGGGCGAGCGGGGCGACAGGGTCAAGCCCGATCGGATCTGGATCGGGGGAGGGAGGGGGAGTGGCTGCGTGGGGGTTAGGGTTCGGGGAGTGGGGTGGGTTATGGAGGGGTTAGGTGGGCCGGCCTAGTTGGATGGCTAGCTAGGCTGAGGCCCAGCGCGCGGGGGGGGGGGGGGGGGGGGGGGGGTTCTTTTCCTTTTTTTATGTTCTGTTTTCTGTTTTGTTTCTTTTCCTTTTATTTATTTTTCTTTTACTGTTTTACTTTTAGTTTTCTTTTATTTTTGTTTTATAAAAATTATCACTAGCACTTAAATTAATACTTTTAAATATATTATTGCCACATTAATTCTCAACCCAAATTAAAATAGTTTAATATTTTATAAAATTCAAAAGGCATTTATTTTAATATTTAAACCTCTATTTTAATTATTTTGAACACTTAAACATTTTATTAAATTTAGGTTTCTCCACCATTATTACCCATGATTTATTTAACACCTTTACAACATTTTAGTTTTGACTTTTGAAAATTTTAAATGTTTGACTTGATTTTGAGTTTGAATTGGTTTTTGAACTAACGCGAGATTAGCAACAGTAATCAAAGTGACACGGCATCATTAGCAGAGGGTTACTGGCATCATTAGCAGAGGGTTACTGTAGCTTAATTATCCGGGCGTCACAATTCTCCTCCACTACAAGAAATCTCGTCCCGAGATTTAAGAAGGGGAGTACGGGGGAAAGTTCTGGTTACGAAATCCTAACGAATCTTCTCGGTCTTGGTTGCTCTTCTCGAAGAAGTTGATCCGTTACGTTGATGTCTTCATTTTTCCTGCTCAAGGTCATCATGATGAAGCTGGCATCCTTTCTTCGGGAACTCCATCGTACTTACGAAGGACAAGGGGTAACTTCGGAATAACAGACCTCTGAACGGTTGACTATCTGGTTGATCACATTGGGGAAGGTGGCGGAAAATAACTCTCGAATGGAAATTTAAGACAATATCGAGAGCAAAGTAAGGAGGTATCGTGGGGAAGTTTCGAGCGGGCAGGCAATCGTTCGATGCCTGCAGGGTTCAGAGCAACGAGAATAAGTATCGTGTCTGATACCAAAATTGATGATCTCACGAAAGGTGGCACGTGAATTACATACGAAGCCAAGCGTGAGGATTAACCTTGGGAACAGGGGTGTACAAGAGAGTCAGGTTTCGATCCTGTGGAACTGTGGGTTATGGGCCCACCATGTGGTTTTTTTATAGGAGCAGTGACATCTTGCACGGTCATGATAGCAAGGCATGTCAGAGAGTACCCTGTCAGTTATATGTCAGCAACATCGTCGGTACCAAGGGCGAGGGACGATGAGAACCATTTTCCTGCTCGTTGAAACGAGGCGGACCATTAGGCAAAGTTCTCGTCCATCGCTGGTTACCGAAATGTCACCAACAATAGTAACAGGGTCTTACTAACAGAGTTGTACACCGAGGTGTTTACATAAGCAGGAGAATATTACTGCTTAGATCATATAGATCACCAGAAAGGTTAAACCAAACAATGGAAAGGAAAATATGATTATCAGATTAAACAGAAGAATGGAAAGGAAAATGTGTTTAAACACATATTTCAAGGGTATATCCTTCCCAAGGACAAGCAGCGTATCATATCCATGACAGGATAGAAAGTAGAAAACCATTTAGGTAAGGGGAGAGGAATTTCATGACATAACCCATACAGCGGTGTTTGGATAATTGAGCAAGAAACATTTAGTATTGGGCTTCAAATGTTCTTGTTGAAAATCGGAGTACCATAGACATGCTTTGAGATAGCATTGACATGGTCAATAGGTGAAGATCAAAATTTGGAAACAAAAAGGATCCATCAGGAACAACTTATAGAATAAGTCTTACAATTTCCTCATGGAAGAATAGCTAACCTTTCTAAAAAGGAAAACTTATAACAATAGGTTCTGCGGCCAGGTGTGTTAGGCATGACATCACTTTACCGGGTCATAAATAGACCAATGTTATAACTCTTGGAAATATGTTCCAACCATCATATCTGACCGAGATTCAGATCTGATTGGTGTCAGGATACCTCAGACTCAGGATGTCTGAGAAGAAAAGTGCAACACAAATTGATGGGATGACATTGTAAGATTCTCGGGAAATGAATTATGAAAGCAAGTTCCGAAACCAGAGTTCATCATTAAACCAAAGAGAGGGTTAGGAGGTGGCTGATGGACTCAGCGACATTCCATTGAGATTTCCAAAAGATGGATTTCCACAACTATGTGAACAAGGAGATAACATTAGCTAGATCGAATGACTTAATGATGTATGCTCGAGGAAAACATACACGGTTAAACATTGGTTGAAATGTGCACCCGAAATATGGGCTAGGTAGCACGATCAATGTTCGAATGATGATTCATTAAGCCATAGACGTAGAATGAAACTATAGACCAATAACTTCAAAGCAATAGGGTTGCTAGAAGTTTAGAATTTACACGTCACAGACCATTTGTCAGTATTTCATTTAGAAACAACACGGGGACCACGAAAGAATGGTGATGGTGAGAAGTATCACTGTACCAAGAATTCTTAAGAGGTGGAGTAATGCTCACGACATTCTTGACATCGAAGATGGTAATACTCCACGGTAGAACATAACATAGGTTGGATAGCAGGGAAATCAAGATACAACACAAAATATGAACAAGTTTGTGTTGAGGGGAGGCAAGAATGTTGTCGATGATAACACAATTCATCGAGGGGCAAGGATGGTATTTCTCATCCTGAATTTCGACACACAACTTGGAAGAAGTCAAATTGTTGACAATGATCACGACAAATTTGTCGAGAGGTTTTCAAGAAGATGTAATTGATCGACGATGACATCAAGTCAAAGGAATGATGAAAGCGAAAGGTTATTGGAACCACGGGTAGGGCACAAACCCAAAATCAAGTTTGCTATTCAAGGAGAAGTGATATGACGAGGGAGATCGACGCAAGATTACCTCACTGTCGAAATTTGTGCGCTGGGAAGGTCCAGGTAGCACATTTAAAATCATCAAGATAATGATATAGCCAAACAGGCTAGGAATGGCGTGATCGGGTACAAACTCGTACTTAAAGAAGATTACTAAGAGTTGTTGAACCGTAGTGCGGACTCGGTTCAGTTATCGGTGTCTTTGTGTGATTAATAACTCAGAGCCCGTGGAAAATTGGAATCAGTGAGAATGTAGCACTTGATGAAGAACTCATAAGAAGTTATGCAGTTCCGTGATAATCTTGAGATACCAGGGGGTAATACTCGACGACAAATCAAAGTAGAGGTTGGACTGGGGTATTACTCTGCAGAAGACAAGTGCTTAAACTTGCACGAGAAATGGTATTTAAAGGAGAACATGGTCAGAAACCACGATCATAAATGATCGAACCATGGATACAAGATGAACTTATAACAAGGGGGGTAATTATTTTTACAAGCAGCTTCCATGATAAGTTATACATCGTGTCCATGGGCATGAACGCAAGGTTCAAGGTCGACTCCCACTTCTTCAATGTATAACCTTCCATTCACTCCTCGCTTTGATAAAGGCATTAGTGTTGAAAGTTTTACCTGGTGAAATACCAGATGAGTATGACTCGTGAAAACTTCTGAGTTCACACATATTAAGGAAGGCATAGGTTCAACCCGTCAGGGTATCGTGGAAACATATACCACCAGCTTGAAAACAAAGCATGGTTGAGAAAACAGAGGATACAATTTAGCAAAGGCTTTATATATCCGTGGAAAGGCTCACAAGGATATTGAATATGAAGGACATTGTCGGATAAAATCCAACAAAGGATCTGGTAGTCCATAAAGGATCTGATGTGAGTATCGGCACAAAACCAGAGCAAGAAACACTGCAAAGACATTGAATTATAGAAACAACTGACTAACTCAGAGCTCAATTGCAAAGGAATTAGGATTTCCAAATCAAGGGATCACAAGCAAACGCTCTGATTAAGGATGGATAAGTTGAATAGCCTTAGGGGTACAATCGACGGCAATTTGATTGGTCGAGAACCAACTCATGTTTAATATGACATCTGAGCCGGAAGAATGAATTCTAGGCTCTGATTGAGGATTGCGAGCATTCGCAACAAACTGAATCAACGGACTCAAAATGATAATGACAAGATATGCCAATAAGATTACGAGACTTAAGATTAATCATAATGCAAGTAAGCAAGAATTTCAAGAGCAAAAAGGCTCCTGAGGATTTTCGGAAGATCGAATGGTATTTTGAACACTTTTGTGAAATACTTGAATCAACTGGGGATGAGCGGATACTCGGTAAGTGCGAGAATTATCCGTAGGGGTATTCAGGTGACAAAGAACAGCAAGGTAGTAAGCTCAAAGGATTCTCGGAACAACAGAGAGAATTTCGGGGTACCTTGTAATAACAAGATCAACTGGGAAACATTGTATGAATGGCGAGTATACGTGGTTATCCATAGGAGTTTATCGATGAAAGGGAATTGCAAAAGCGATGAACACAAGTTCTCGGGTTATCAGCGGAGAGTATCTTCAGGGTCTTCACGTGCAGCAGCCGATCATCAGTAATAAGGGGCTCTCCGGTTGAAAGTGATAACGAGATCCTAATGTTAGATTTAGCAAAATTCACTTAACCCGAATAGAAAAGAGATCAGAGTCCCAGAGTATAGACAAGGAGTAAAAGATCCTAATACCACCCAATGGCGACGTGGGCCCGTAAGACACACAGCCATGTTAGTAAAAGTTTTTGCAATGTCTAGACTCGACTTCGGCCAAGGAGTTGGAAAGGGGGATTCCTACAGGCAGTTGGCTCTGATACCAACTTGTGACGCCCCCGGTTTGACCGTACACTAATCATGCACGCAAATGTGTACGATCAAGATCAGGGACTCACGGGAAGATATCACAACACAACTCTAAAACATAAATAAGTCATACAAGCATCATAATACAAGCCAGGGGCCTCGAGGGCTCGAATATAAGTGCTCGATCACAGACGAGTCAGCGGAAGCAACAATATCTGAGTACAGACATAAGTTAAACAAGTTTGCCTTAAGAAGGCTAGCACAAACTGGGATACAGATCGAACGAGGCGTAGGCCTCCTGCCTGGGATCCTCCTAACTACTCCTGGTCGTCGTCAGCGGGCTGCACGTAGTAGTAGGCACCTCCAGTGTCGTAGGTGTCGTCGTCGACGGTGGCGTCTGGCTCCTGGACTCCAGCATCTGGTTGCGACAACCAGATAGAAAGGAAAGGGGGAAAAGAGGGAGAGAAGCAACCGTGAGTACTCATCCAAAGTACTCGCAAGCAAGGAGCTACACTACATATGCATGGGTATATGTGTAAAGGGGCATATCAGTGGACTGAACTGCAGAATGCCAGAATAAAAGGGGGATAGCTAGTCCTGTCGAAGACTACGCTTCTGGCCATCTCCATCTTGCAGCATGTAGAAGAGAGTAGACTGAAGTCCTCCAAGTAGCATCGCATAGCATAATCCTACCCGGCGATCCCCTCCTCGTCGCCCTGTTAGAGAGTGATCACCGGGTTGTATCTGGCACTTGGAAGGGTGTATTTTATTCAGTATCTGGTTCTAGTTGTCATAAGGTCAAGGTACAACTCCGGGTCGTCCTTTTACCGAGGGACACGGCTATTTGAATAGATAAACTTCCCTGCAGGGGTGCACCACATAACCCAACACGCTTGATCCCATTTGGCCGGACACACTTTTCTGGGTCATGCCCGGCCTCGTAAGATCAACACGTCGCAGCCCCACCTAGGCTCAACAGAGAGGTCAGCACGCCGGTCTAACCCTATGCGCGCAGGGGTCTGGGCCCATCGCCCTATGCACACCTGCACGTTGCGTACGCGGCCGGAAGCAGACCTAGCCCCCTTAATACAAGCGCGAGCTTACGGTCCAATGCGGCGCGCGCCACTCAGTTGCTGACGTCAACAAGTGCTTCGGCTGATACCACGACGTCGGGATACCCATAACTACTCCCGCGTAGATGGTTAGTGCGTATAGACCAAATGGCCAGACTCAGATCAAATACCAAGAACTCGTTAAGCGTGTTATTTATCCGCGAACGCCGACCAGGGCCAGGCCCACCTCTCACCTAGGCGGTCTCAACCTGCCCTGTCGCTTCGCCATAAAGTAACAGTCGGGGGCCGTCAGGAACCCAGGCCCACCTCTACCGGGATGGAGCCACCTGTCCTTTCAGCCCCCTCATCAGAATCACTTGCGGGTACTCCTTGAGCCGACCCGACTTTAGGCATCACATGTGTCATGTATATAGTGTATATTGTATATACCCGTGATCACCTCCCAAAGTGATCACGGCCCAGTAGTATAGCATGGCAGACGGACAAGATTGTAGGGCCACTGATGGAACACTAGCATCCTATACTAAGCAGTAGGATAGCAGGTAAGGGTAACAATTGTAGCAACAATGACAGGCTATGCATCAGGATAGGATTAACGGAAAGCAGTAACATGCTACACTACTCTAATGCAAGCAGTATAGAGAAGAATAGGCGATATCTGGTGATCAAGGGGGGGGGGCTTGCCTGGTTGCTCAGACAAGGAGGGGTCGTCGGTGACGTAGTCGACCACAGGGGCATCAGCATCGTCACGGGGTCTACGGAAGAGAAGAGGGGGGAGAAACAGTAAATACATAGCAAGCAAGTGCATAACAGGACAACAGGCAGAGCTAGACGTGTTCTAACGCGGTATGAGGTGATACCGGTGAAGGGGGGAAACATCCGGGAAAGTATCCCCGGTGTTTCACGTTTTCGGACAAATGAGCCGGAGGTGAAATGTTGCAGGTTCACTATGCTAGGGACGCGTGGCGGTCGAACGGACTGCGTATTCTGATTCGTCTCGTCGTTCTGAGCAACTTTCATGTAGAACGTATTTTCATCCGAGTTACGGATTATATTGTATGATTTTCTAAAGATTTAATCATTTTCTGAATTATAATTAATTATTTAATTTAATTCAAAAATGGATTTATGACATCAGCATGATGTCATGCTGACGTCAGCAGTCAACATTGACCGTTGACCTGGTCAACCTGACAGGTGGGTCCCACCTGTCAGGGACTGTTTAGCTAATTAACAGTGGTTAATTAGATTAACTAGTTATTAGGTTAATTAAGTTTAATTAGTTTAACTTAAACAGGATTAATTAAGTTAATTATTTAGTTTATTAATTAATTAAATTTATTTTTATTATTTGTTTTATTTATTTTATTTTTATTTTAATTCTTTAAATTTTTTTTCTTTTTTTTACGTCTCTGGGGTGGGGCCCTTCTGTCATAGGCCCCAGGGGGTTCGGGCCCAGGGGCAGTGGCTCAGGGGGCGCGAGGCCCTACCTGGCTGTGGCCCAGGGGCCACAGGCGGGCGAGGGCGCGGCGCGCGTGTGCGGCGCGGGCGAGGCCAGTGGCCAGGACGGCCATGGCCGGAGCGGGGCGAGGCCGCGGTGGTGCGCGGCCATCCGCCGGAGGTGGCGCAGAGGGGCGAGGCCACCGTGGCGACGGGGCGCTGCAACCCGACTGGTCCCTGGCGTCGGTGGGGACGGAGGAAGGCGTCGGCCAGGGCAAGGGACAGAGGAGGCGCGGCCGTGGCCGCGAACGGGCGAGGACGGGAGGGCGCAGGCCGGTGCGAGGACGCGCACGAGCGCGGCCAGGGCGCGGCCCGGCCGCGGTGTCCGAATGGGCAGGGGAGTGCCAGGGGCGCGCGCATGATCGAGTGGGCTCGGCCGGGGCGAGGGTGCGCGGTGTTCGCGGCGACGGTGACCAGCACGATGCGGGGAAGAGAAGAGGAGGCCGGGGGCCTCACCGAGGGAGCGTAGGGCACGGGGCAGCGGTGCTCGAGGTGGGGGGACGGTGACGACGCACGCAGGGGAGGCAGGCCGTTGAGGAGGAGGGGGGCAGTCCGGCGGGGAAGCTCCGGCGAGGTCCTAGGGCGACGGTGGTGGCGCACAGCGACGGCGTCAGTGAAGGAGGAGCCGGGGTCGTTGCCCCTTCCCGATCTAGATTGGGTCGGGGAAGGGGAGGCGAGCCGGAGACGGGTGGCGGGGCGCGGCCGTCGGGGCGGTGCCAAGGGCGAGCGGGGCGGCGTCGGGGGCGAGCGGGGCGACGGGGTCAAGCCCAATCCGATCTGGATCGGGGGAGGGAGGGGGAGTGGCTGCGTGGTGGTTAGGGTTCGGGGAGTGGGGTGGGTTATGGAGGGGTTAGGTGGGTCGGCCTGGTTAGATGGCTAGCTGGGCTGAGGCCCAGCGCGGGGGGGGGGGATTCTTTTCCTTTTTTATGTTCTGTTTTCTGTTTTGTTTCTTTTCCTTTTATTTATTTTTCTTTTACTGTTTTACTTTTAGTTTTCTTTTATTTTAGTTTTATAAAAATTATCACTAGCACTTAAATTAATACTTTTAAATATATTATTGCCACATTAATTCTCAACCCAAATTAAAATAGTTTAATATTTTATAAAATTCAAAAGGCATTTATTTTAATATTTAAACCTCTATTTTAATTATTTTGAACACTTAAACATTCTATTAAATTTAGGTTTCTCCACCATTATTACCCATGATTTATTTAACACCTTTACAACATTTTAGTTTTGACTTTTGAAAATTTTAAATGTTTGACTTGATTTTGAGTTTGAATTGGTTTTGAACTAACGCGAGATTAGCAACAGTAATCGAAGTGACACGGCATCATTAGCAGAGGGTTACTGGCATCATTAGCAGAGGGTTACTGTAGCTTAATTATCCGGGCGTCACAGATACCTCTCCGATACACGGAGTGACAAATCGTAATCTCGATCTATGCCAACTCAACAAACACCATCGGAGGCACCTGTAGAGCATCTTTATAATCACCCAGTTACGTTGTGATGTTTGACAGCACACAAGGTGTTCCTCCGGTATTCGGGAGTTGCATAATCTCATACTCAGAGGAACATGTATAAGTCATGAAGAAAGCAATAGCAATAAAACTAAACGATCATTATGCTAAGCTAACGGATGGGTCTTGTCCATCACATCATTTTCCTAATGATGTGATCTCGTTCATCAAATGACAACACATGTCTATGGTCAGGAAACTTAACCATCATTGATTAACAAGATAGTCAAGTAGAGGCATACTAGGGACACTTTGTTTTGTCTATGTATTCACACATGTATCAAGATTTCCGGTTAATACAATTCTAGCATGAATAATAAAGATGTATCATGATATAAGGAAATATAAAATAACAACTTTATTATTGCCTCTAGGGCATATTTACTTCACCTAGGAGGCGGCGTGGTGACGGTGATGGTGAAGTGATCCACGCAAGGCTTCGCCTAAGCACTACGTGAATATGACCGGAGGCATAAACTGTGGAGGGGGGTGCCACACACGGCTAACAATGTTATTTGTGTGTTCTAGGCGCTCCCTCCCCACATATATATAGGTGGGAGGGGGAGGGGGACAGCCATGGGGCGCCCCAAGTAGGAGGAATCCTAATTGGGGGCCTCCTCCAATTCGGCCTCCCCCTTTCCTTATCTCTGGAGGGGGAAGGAAAAAGGGGAGAGGGGAAAGGAAGGGGGAATCCTATTCCCTCTATTTCCTTTATTCCTCCCCTTTTCCTTTCTCCACTTAGATCAGCCCATATGGGGGCGCACCAGCCCACAAGGGGCTGGTCTGTCCCGCCCTAGGCCCAATAAGGCCCATATCTTGGCCGGGGGTGCCCGGAACCCCTTCCGCTGACCCGATACGTACCCGGTACCCCCAGAACACTTCCGGTATCCGAATACTATCGTCCTATATATGAATCTTTACCTCTTGACCATTTCGAGACTCATCGTCATGTCCGTGATCTCATCTAGGACTCCGAACAACATTCGGTCACCAAATCACATAACTCATATAATACAAATCGTCATCGAACGTTAAGCGTGCGGACCCTACGGGTTCGAGAACTATGTAGACATGACCGAGACACCTGTCCGGTCAATAACCAATAGCGGAACCTGGATGCTCATATTGGTTCCCACATATTCTACGAAGATCTTTATCGGTCGTACCGTAATGACAACATACGTTATTCCCTTTGTCATCGGTATGTTACTTGCCCGAGATTCGATCGTCGGTATCTTCATACCTAGTTCAATCCCGTTACCGGCAAGTCTCTTTACTCATTCCGTAATGCATCATCCTGGAACTAACTCATTAGTCACATTTCTTGCAAGGCTTATCATGATGCGCATTACCGAGAGGGCCCAGAGATACCTCTCCGATACTCGGAGTGACAAATCCTAATCTCGATCTATGCCAACCCAACAAACACCTTCGGAGATACCTGTAGAGCATCTTTATAATCAGCAAGTTACATTGTGACATTTAATAGCACACAAGGTATTCCTCAGGTATTCGGGAGTTGCATAATCTCATGGTCGAAGGAATATGTATTTGACATGAAGAAAGCAATAGCAATAAAACTGAATGATCAATATGCTAAGCTAACGGATGGGTCATGTCCATCACACCATTCTCCTAATGATGTGACCCCATTCATCAAATGATAACACATGTCTACGGTTAGGAAACTTAACCATCTTTATTAATGAGCTAGTCTAGTAGAGGCTTACTAGGGACACCGTGTTTTGTCTATGTATCCACACATGTATCAAGTTTCCGGTTAATACAATTCTAGCATGAATAATAAACATTTATCATGATATAAGGAAATATAAATAACAACTTTATTATTGCCTCTAGGGCATATTTCCTTCAACTTGATACTCGCGTGTGACGCTTTCTGTGGGCCCGTGAGGTCGTCGTCCATCACTTTGACGAACAGCCGACAGTGAGGTTAATTTCACCAGCAAGGGTAGAATCTTTTTTGTTTGTATTATGGTGGTATATATGAAAGTGCGTTATATCAACTAGAGGGGGGGGGTGAATAGGCGATTTTTATGAATTCTTCGCTGATGAATTTGTGAGTGAGGAAATTCCTTAGCGAAGAACTACTAGCAGCGGAATAAGTACTCAAAAGTAAACATAATAGAACACAATCATGGTCATCATGATGAAATGAAGACAAGCACAGAGTACTGAAAGCGTAAACACAGGATAACACAGGATGAAGACAAACAGACTGAAGAAATTGAACTGAGGAAATTGAGAAAGTCTTCAGTCGAAGTCTTCAAACACAGATATGAAGAAATGAAAGGGTTGAGGAAATAGAACCAGTAAGCTTGGCGAAGACAATGATTTGGTAGACCAGTTCCAACTGCTGTCTCAGTTGTACATCTGGTTGGAGCGGCTATGTATTTAAACCTGAGGACACACAGTCCTCACCGTATTCTCCTTGAGCTAAGGTCACACAGACCTCGCCCAATCACTCGTGAAAAGTCTTCAGGTGACTTTCGAACCTTCACAAACTCGGTCACTCGGCAATCCACAATTCCTCTAGGATGCTCTAGACCATGACGCCTAACCATCTGGAAGAAGCACAGTCTTCAAAGGTAACAAGCGTCGGATCCACGCGGGATCAATCTCTTCAGTGATGCTCAATCACTTTGGGTTTGTAGGTGTTTGGGTTTGGGTTTTCCTCACTCGATGATTTTCGCTCAAAGTCCTCGGAGGATGGGATGCTCTCAAATGACAAGTGTCAGTTTCTCTCGGAGCAGCCAACCAGCTAGTGGTTGTAAGGGGCGGCTATTTATAGCCTATGGAGTAGCCCGACATGATAAGACATAAATGCCCTTCAATGATATGACCGTTAGGTGGGTAGATATTTTGGGACAGCTGGCGCATAGCACCGCAATGGTCGGAAATTTGAGTACCAAATTCCTCAGGGCTATCATGTTCCTCACAGTGTAGGCAATCCGCACTGACGAATTCCTAACTACTCAGTCAGAACAAATTCCTCAGCGACCAGAAGAACTTCGTCTCTGTCACTGAAGAAATTGACTGAACTGTATGAGATTTCCAATGGCTTCACTCGAAGTGATTGGTAGGTGTAGGATTTTGAGTTGAGCATCACTTGGAAATTTTTCCTTAGTATTTCCTCGACCCCCTTTAACAGTACGGTGTTTCCTATGACTCAAGAAAGAGAAAATGAAACTACGGAAACAAAAGTCTTCACGCTTCATGTTCCTCGAATGAATACCAAGTCTTCAAGGTCACACCAATTTCTTCACTTTCAAAGTCTTCAGAAATCCAAAGTCTTCAGTCGAAGAACTTCATTTTTAGGGGTCGACTTTCTCTGTAAATATCAAACTCCTCATAGACTTATAGACCTGTGTACACTCATAAACACATTAGTCCCTTAACCTATAAGTCTTCAATACACCAAAATCACTAAGGGGCACTAGATGCACTTACAATCTCCCCCTTTTTGGTGATTGATGACAATATAGGTTAAGTTTTCAACGGGGATAAACATATGAAGTGTAAATACTGATATTGAGGAATTTGATTGCAAGATATTGAGGAACTCCCCCTGAAGATGTGCATAGTGAGGAATTTGCTTTTGAAGCTTGCACACTTGAAGAGTTGAATCATGGAGATCTCCCCCTATATCTTGTAATTCATACACGCATTTAACATATGATATGAAGAATTTGAAATATGGTGACTGATGTAATTCAGCATGCGTGCATAAACATTAATGAGGAATAAGCATGCAAAAAAAACTACAACAAAAGTATCAGGTCACCATAGAGTTTAAGTTTACAACTCGATCCAGCAAAGTCATCAGAAGAACGAGAGTTGTAACTTAAAAAAACACCCATATAAGATAGACCCGCTTGAAGACTAACTCAAATTTCTCCCCCTTTGTCATCGAATGACCAAAATGATCAAAAATGAGGACTAACGCCCCTGAAGAATATCAAGTTGAAGAAGGAGCGCCAGCGTTGTTGGGGTCGTGTGTTGATGTAGGGCCTGCCGCAGTGTCGTCCAAGTCTTCATACTCGTCGGTGTCGCGCGATGAAGAATATGAGCTGGCCACCAAGGAAGGAACCTTGACCTTCTTGTATTTCTTTGGTGGAGGAGCAGACTAGTCAAAATCTTCCTTGAGACCCATTTGCTTCAGATCTTCTTCACCATATACATGTGACAGAATAGCCCAGGTGCGACCAAAGACTTCATGGAGGTAGTAATGATTTTTCTTCACTACATTGTGTGTAGCAGTCATGTTGTGAAGAATTGAACCAAACTGACGCTTAACCCATTTATGGTTTTGATCCACCTTCTGGTGAAGACTTAGCAGAAGCTCACGACCAGTCATCACACGAGGAGCAGTGGCTTGAGGATTTGTCTTGGAGGCATGGGCAGCAGAATCATGAGTGGCAGAGTCATCATTGGTGGAATAAGATGCAGCTTTGCGAAACTGACCATCCAATGGATGAATGCCTTCATCTATAATAGCTGGTGCCTTGCCCTTTTCATCAGCTGAGGAATAGGTCTGCTTGAGGACTTCAATCGGGGGCAAGTAGCTGAGGTGATTCTGCAAATCAGCCTTGTAGTTGAGTGAAGACCTTTTCCTGAGGAATCTCATAATCCAAGGTGCATAAGGCTTCAGCTCAAACGGAGAAAGTGCAACATTTGCCAGAGTCCTCATGAAGAAATCATGATAGTTGACGGGTATGCCATGAATGATGTTGAATACCAGATTCTTCATGATGCCAACAATTTCCTCATCAGATGAGTCATGGCCTTTGATTGGACTCATAGTCTTCGTCAGAATGTGATAGACTGTCCTTGGTACATACTGCAATTCCTTCACGAGGAATTTTGTCCTTGAGGCTTGGCCAGGTTTCAATGGCTTCATCAGCACTTGCATATAGTGATATGTAAGCTCAGGCTCTGGGTACATGCAACGAGCTCCTTCAGGTGGAGGACTGATGGGCAGGGCGTGAAGTAATTCAGAGGTTGGTGCTTTGTAGTGAGTGTTTTCGGTCATCTAGTCCACAACCCAGGAGTTCACATCGTCAGCATCTCCTGTGATGTGCAGTGTTGCGTAGAATTGAAGAATGAGCTCTTCATTCCAATCAACTATGTCTGTGCAAAAGTTGAGGAGGCCTGTGTCATGAAGCACACTGAGGACAGGTGTGAAGCATGGCCGTGATTCCATGTCCACATGAGGAATATGCTCGTGGTCAAAGACTTTGTCCTTGTTGAAGAGCAGTGAAGAATAGAAGTTGGCCTGGCTGGCGGTCTAGAAGCGCTTCCTTCTAAGACGAGCAGAATCATAGGGATTGTAGTCAGTGAAGAACACGTGCTCGCCGAAGAAATCATCAGCCTGGAATTTCAGCTTCTTTGAGAATGGATCCTTTGGTTTGGGCTGAGGAGTGTCAGTCAATTGCATTATTACCTCAGGAATCGCAATCTCAGGCTCCACAGGCTGAGGAATTTCAGCTTCTTCTTCAGTGACAGCCTGGGTCTTCAATTCTTCATTTACATTTTCTTCAGCACTAGTGGCTGGAATTTCTTCATGGACAGACGGTGTGGCATGTGGTTCATCAGATCCCATTTGTACTTCAGTAGCAACAGGGGACTGAGGAATTTGTTGCAACGGTGTGAACAGTGGAGAGTTGGGGTGCTGACTTTCCCAAAAGTCATCATTCAGCACAGGTGTGGTACAGCCAATGTCCACATCCTCATCTTCCATTTCTTCGACGCCGGCCTCTTCAGCAGTAAACTGAGGCATAGGCGAGGAAACAACTGGAGTTGAAGGGATTGCATCCACTTCAATTTCTTCAGCAGTAAACTGAGGCATAGGCGAGGAAGCAGCAGAAGGATTTTCTTCATCGGATTCACTAGGAACCACATATTCTTCATCATAAGGAACAAGGTCCTTTGATGGCATGGTTGAGATAGGAACAGCATCAATGGGGTTTGAAAACGAGCTGGTCAAAGACTTCATCTTCTTCGGAGCTGAAGAATCTGATGAAGTTGATGCCTTCCTTTTCTTCACTGCTGCACGCTCTGCAGCCTTAGTCCTCTTCACATCTGAAGCAGATGGAAGGATCGGAGTTGGGGTAGGCGCAGGAGGAGCAGAGGAATTTGGTTGAGTTTCTTCAGGCACAACTGATGCAGTTGCCCTGACCTCTTCATTTTCTTCAGGTGCACCACTAGTGGATGCCCTGGCAATTTCATCAGCGGCTGGAATGCAGTCATCAGCCCTGGAACTCACATTTTCTTCAGCAGCCGGTCATCAGTGGTGCTGGCATGTTCTTCAGTCGGCTGAGCAGATGCTTCAGCCTGAGGAATTTCTGGTTGTGTTGGGGCTCCAACATTGGACGTGAACTTTTCAGTTATCTTGACAAAACGGACTTTGGCTCCAAGCCAGTCAGCATAGTAACGATCAAATTCATCACTCAATTGTTTGATCTCAGCTTGCAAGGCAACGAGTTCTTCAGGGGAACGCTTCAGGACATTTTGCTTCAGAAAGCGCTCTTTCTTGTACTGCGCTTTCTTCACTCTTCTTCCTTGTTCAAATTTCCACTTTTCTTCTTCAATGAAGGCAGTCAAAACATGACTTTGACCAGGAGTGAGGTTCCTCTCTGGCAAGGGCGTGTTGGGATCCTTGTGCCATAAGTCAATGAAGTCTAGGATCAGCTTTGGATCCAGAAGTAATGGCACATTGCTTCCTTTGGCTCTAGCGGCCTTGACCTGCCTGTCTCTGATGATTTCAGCAAGTTCTTCATCATCAGCTTCGTCTTCATCAGACGACACTTGAAAGGCGACCTACTTCTTGTGAGGACTTGGTCTAGTGCCTCGTCCAGCAGTGGCCTTTTTCTTCAGCACAGAGGGGCCAGTTGAAGAATTTGGTGCAGCTGAGGAACTAGCAGAAGCTCCTGAGGCAATAGAGATGCATGTCGTCCTTTGGCACGTGGCAAGATGCACAGGTGCAGAGGATTTGGTCGGAGCAGCTGAGGACTTGAGTGGAGGAGCTGAGGATTTTGGAGGAGCAGGAGCAGCGTGAGGAAATGGCCGTGAGGGCTTTGAGGATTCTGGCCGTGAGGGCATAGCTGAGGAACTCGGCCGTGAGGGCATTGAAAAAGAAGCACTTGGCTTGTGAGCAGGCTTCTTTGACATGGCCTTCTTCAGTTTTACAGAGGCCTCAGTAGCAGCAGCAGCAGCAGAGTCTTCGTTGAATTTCCTCACTGCATCTTTTGCCTATTTGGCCAACTTGGCCTGGCGCTTGGCCCATTCTTCAGGATAGTCCTCACCGCGCTTGAGGCTGGTGGGATCAGCTATTTGGCCAGGTGCCAATGGAGGTCTTGAGCATGGAGGGGTAACAGCCAATTTCTTCATGTATTTTGGAGTAACATATCTGTACTCCCTCCACTCTCTTGCCCATCTCCTCTCGATCTTTTGAATGTCCACCTTGCGCTGATTTTTATCTTCCTCAGGGGGTGTGCAGTACCCAGCATAGATGTCCTCAGGGATTTCAAATGCAGTGTTGACCTCAGGCCTCTTTCCTCCTTTCTGTGGCTTTTTTCCATCAGCCATTTTCTTCAGATGAGGAATTTGAACAATAGAATTCTCTGAAGAAGTATGCAACTTTTCTTCGAGGAACGCTGCAAATGAGTTAAGTTGATGAGAACCTAGTGATTCAGCAGCGGACATGAGTACCTGTGAACAGAGTATAGTTGCGAGGAATTTGGAGAGGTCATATGCGTTCTCAGAAGGTTTTGTAAAAGGAACAAGTTTGAGGAATTTGACCAGATGAGTCTTAAAGAATTTCACTAAGCGTTCTTTGTCTTAGGTTCCAGAGTTGTACGGATAAGAAATCCACACAATTGAGGAATCTTGAAGAAAAACACAGCTTAGAGAAATGAATCAAGAACAGATGACATGTGAGGTGTTAAGTGTGTGAAGAATTTGAAGAATAAACACCTTTGAAGATTTTGTAGAAATCATTTGAATCAAAGAGGGCAGTAAAAGTAACTTTTAATTACCCTGGACGAAGAGCATGACGAACTGGGAAGTGGAGATGTGACATTCGTCAGTGCAGATCTTCCACGCCCTAACTCGGCAAAGGAAGACAGCTACGGCGGCGGCGGAGTGAAGAAATCTGCGGCCGGCGCGAGTACGGCGGGGACGAGGTCGAGGCAGTGAAGCTCTTCCTCACCGGAGACGATGAAGTAGCGGCGGCGCTAGGGTTTGAGAAGCTCGAGCTGGAGTGAGGTCGAGCGGAGTAAAAGAGAAGTGAGGAAGGGGAGGGGGTATTTATAGCCACGGTGAAAAACTGTTCGCCCAAAGAATTTGGACGAACGTGCCCCTGACCCTTCTCATTCGCTTGACATGTGTCACCCACGTACTGAGAAGTGAAGATCGTGGGTGAATAGATAAGTATTTCGTGGGATGCGGAACAGTTTGAGCGGCAAAGCCGAAAATTTGGATAAGATAAGTTAAAAGTTCCGTTCGCAAATTCTTCAGCTGACAAGGACACAGTGAAGATTTTGAACGAGTTTCAAATAGAACGCACATGAAGAATTTATGAATAGAATGGGTTGAGTTTAGCATAGAGGGGGAAGGGTCCGATCACATTCACTTAGCAGAAAAACAACTTAAAAAATTAGCCATAAGTGAATGTTGTAGAGGACATAAACTCATATATATATAGCCAATGAAGAAAACTGACGGAAACAGTGAAGACAATGCAGAGTTGAAGAATATGAACAACTGAGGAATTTCAAAACTGAGGAAAAACTCAAATTGAAGATTTTCAACTTTGGTGGTGGCGTGACCCACCATATAAAAATGGTGATTTCAATCACCGCGTAAAATTGTCGCAGGGTTCTGAGAATCAAATTCTTTGTTAATTTCTTCACACTTAGAGTGTTATTCTTCATTGATTGAAGAAAAACGTTTCTTCATGTGTTGCACATCTAAGTCATCAATTTGCATAAGTGTTAGGATGAGTGTCCTTTTCAAAGAACATTCGAAGATTCTAAGATATTTAGCTCACACCGCAACTTGCTAAATCTCTTCTCATCCAAGGGCTTAGTGAAGATATTGGCTAGCTGTTCTTCAGTCTTCACATGCTCAATAGAAATGTCGCCCTTCAACACATGATCACAAAGAAAATGATGACGAATCTGAATGTGCTTTGTCTTCGAGTGCTGAACTGGGTTGTGAGCAATCTTGATGGCACTCTCATTGTCAGAGTAGAGAGGCACATTCTTCATGTTGACGCCATAGTCCTTGAGAGTTTGCTTCATCCATAGCAATTGAGCACAGCAAGAACCAGCAGCAATGTACTCAGCTTCAGCAATAGACAGTGATACGCAGTTCTGTTTCTTCGAGGACCAACAGACCAAAGATCTTCCGAGGAAATGACATGTACCAGATGTTGACTTGCGGTCCACACAATCACCAGCATAGTCAGAGTCAGAATATCCAATGAGATCAAAAGCCGAGCCCTTGGGGTACCATAATCCAAGTGTTGGTGTGTGAGCTAGATATCGAAGAATATGCTTCACAGCCTTATGGTGTGATTCCTTCGGTGTAGCTTGAAATCGGGCACACATGCAAACACTAAGCATAATATCTGGCCTAGATGCGCATAAGTATAATAAAGAACCAATCATGGAGCGGTATACCTTTTGATCGAAGTCAATACCATTTTCATCAGTGCATAGATGGCCATTTGTGGGCATAGGAATTTTGACGCCTTTGCAATCTTGCATGCCGAATTTCCTCAGTACATCCTTGAGGTATTTCTCCTGAGATATGAATATGCCATTGCGCTGTTGACGAATTTGAAGACCTAAGAAGAATTTCAATTCTCCCATCATAGACATTTGATATTCTTCACTCATCATATAGGCAAATTCATCACTATAACGTTGGTCAATACAGCCAAAGATAATATCATCAACATATATTTGGCACACAAACAATTCACCATCATAAGATTTAGTGAAAAGAGTAGGGTCAAGTGAACCGGGTTTGAAGCCTTTCTTCATGAGGAATTCCTTCAAAGTATCATACCACGCCCGAGGGGCCTGCTTGAGGCCATAGAGGGCCTTATTGAGTCTGAAGACTTTGTCAGGATGCTTTGGATCTTCAAAACCTGGGGGTTGAGCAACATATACTTGTTCCTCAAGCTTACCATTGAGGAATGCACTTTTCACATCCATTTGATATAAAGTGATATCATGATGGTTAGCATAAGCAAGTAATATGCGAATAGCCTCAAGTCTAGCAACATGTGCAAAAGTTTCATCAAAATCAACTCATTCAACCTGTGTGTAGCCTTGAGCTACAAGCCGTGCCTTATTCCTCACCACAAGGCCATTTTCATCTTGCTTGTTGCGGTAGATCCACTTTATGCCAATGATATTGTGCTTGCGAGGATCTGTACGTTTGATCAGTTCCCAGACATTGTTGAGCTCGAACTGATGTAATTCTTCTTGCATGGCCTGAACCCACTCAGGCTCCAGAAATGCTTCATCTACCTTAGTGGGCTCTGTGATAGAGACAAAAGCATAGTGCCCACAAAAGTTAGATAAATGTGAAGCTCTTGAGCGTGTGAGAGGACCTGGTGCTTCAATGTCATCGATGATCTTCTCAATTTGCACTTCTTTTGCAAAGCGAGGATGAGCTGGTTGTCGTCGAGGAATTTGATCAGCATTTTCTTCAGGTGCATTAGCTCGACGTTCTTCACGTTCTGGAATGAATTCTTTAGCAGATTTTTCGGTAGGAATGACATCCTCAGTAGCCTTGAACTTGATAGATTCCTCAGGTGCTGGTTCATCTATCACAGAAGGTAAGTGCTCTCTTTGCGAGCCATTAGTTTCATCGAACCTCACATCTACAGTTTCGACAACCTTGTGAAGAACGTTGTTGAAGACTCTGTAGGTGTGTGAGTCCTTTTCGTAACCAAGCATGAAACCTTCATGTGCTTTCGGTGCAAATTTAGAGTTGTGATGAGGATCTCTAATCCAGCATTTAGCACCGAAGACTTTGAAATAACTCACATTGGGTTTCTTGTCAGTGAGGAGTTCATAGGCAGTCTTCTTGAAGAATTTGTGAACATATACTCTGTTGATGATATGGCACGCACTATCAATTGCATCAATCCAGAAACGACGAGGCATTTTGTATTCATCAAGCATAGTGCAAGCCATCTCAGCACGAGTCCTGTTCTTGCGCTCCACGACGCCATTCTGCTGAGGAGTATAAGGAGCAGATAACTCATGAGTAATACCAAGTTCATCAAGATAGTCATCAAGACCAGAATTCTTGAACTCAGTTCCATTGTCACTTCTGATGTGCTTGATCTTCACACCAAAGTTGGTTGAAGCCCTCGAGGAAAATCGTTTGAAGACTTCCTGCACTTCATGTTTGTAAGTAACAATGTGTACCCATGTGTATCGAGAGTAATCATCAACAATAACAAAGCCATATTGAGATGCATCATTTGAAACTGCAGAATAATGGTTAGGACCGAAGAGATCCATATGAAGCAATTCAAATGGACGAGTAGTAGTCATGATAGTCTTCGCTGGATGCTTAGCCTTGGTCATCTTTCCAGCTTCATAGGCTCCGCATAAGTGATCCTTGAGGAATTTGACATTCTCAATGCCAATGACATGCTTCTTCTTTGCAAGCGTGTGCAAATTCCTCATGCCTGCATGACCAAGTCATCGATGCTATAGCCAGCCTTCTGAAGCTTTTGCAAGTAGGCACACGGCTGGTTGTGGTCCTGTAGAGAAATCAACAATATACAAGTCTCCTATCCTAAAGCCTTCGAAGAATTTGGAATTGTCAGCTTCCATGATCACAACACAACGATACTTGCCAAAGACAACAACCATATCAAGATCACAGAGCATTGAGACAAACATGAGGTTGTATCCTAAGGACTCGATAAGCATGACTTTGTCCATGTGCCGATCCTTTGAGATAGCAACCTTACCTAGACCTAATACCTGACTTTTGCCTTTGTCACCGAAGATGATATGCTTTAGATGAGATGGAGATAAGGGAGCATCCATCAATAGATTCTTGTCACTAGTCATGTGATTTGTACATCCATTATCGAGGACCCACTCAGTGGCTTTGGGTTGATCATCCTGCAGATGAATTAGTGCAGCTTACGAACTCATATACTTCATCAGTGAAGAATATGACATCAATTCATCAGATCAATTTCATCAAGTAATAGAACAGATAAAGCAGTATGAGGACGTGAGAAATGAAAGTTCATTTCTTCATGATTAGCATGCGTCCTTTCAGGCACTTTTCAGGTCTCCAGCAAATTCTTTAGACGTTTGAGCACGTCTGGAGACCTGACCCTGCAGAAGAGATTAGTTCTTTTTCTTCACCACCCACATCTGAAGGGGTGGCAAAGAGTTCATCACTCTGCGAGCTCCATACGAGAAAGGTGGCATAGAAGCCAGTCCATTTCGTTTCACATAAGAGGAGCTAGGATAAACATATGAATAAGCAGAGAAATTCTTCGAGGACTTATGAACATAATGGTTAGAAGAATAATGCTCATATTCATAGCCCTTAGATCTTCCCTGTGAGACGGAGTTGTTAGCACGATGATAATCATATGAGGACTTTGATCTTCTTGAGGAATTTGATCCACGTGAGGAATTTGGTCTGTATGAGGACTTGGATCTATATGAAGAATTTGGTCCATATGAAGAATTTGATCTGGGGTTCCTATTCTTCACAGGTGGTGTCATGAGGACATTCACCTGAAGACTTTCAAGGCACCTTTTGGGAACCCAGATTTTCTTCATAGGGGAATCGTTCCTGCAGTTAGTGCCAACATATCTAGCAAATACTTCACCATTCTGATTTTTGAACAGTTTATAGTTGGAGTCAAATGACTCATCAGAAGAATGAGGAGATTCACATGTAAAGCCAGATAGATTAGATGGATCAACTGGAGGTCCTTTTGCAGCAACCCATGAGGTTTTGGGGTACTGCTCAGGCTTCCAATATGTACCATCAGCATTGAGTTTCCTCTCAAAGGCAATACCCTCTTTCCTAGGGTTCCTGTTGAGGATCTGCTTTTTAAGCACATCACAAAGAGTCTGATGCCCTTTGAGGCTTTTGTACATGCCTGTCATGTACAATTCCTTCAGCCCTGCATCATTAGTGATACTAGCAATGTCCTCAGATGAGGAATTAGTGATAATAGAGGCAGGTGAAGAATTTGTAACATTAGAAGCATTTGAACATTCAGGTGAAGAATTAGCAAATTCACGTTCAATGCACTTCAAACATGGAGGAACAAATTATTCCTGAGAAGCGCTGATTTGTTGAGCAAGTAATGAATCGAGCTCCTTCTGAAGATCTTCATAACTCACTCTTAGCTTTTCAAGATCTTGCTTTCTTTGAAGAAATTCATAAGAAAGCTTCTCATGATCGGATAAGAGAGTGTTATGATGACCTTGAAGGTTGTCAAACCTAGTCTGAAGTCTTTGAAGATTTTCAGTCAAGGTTTTAGTGCGATCCATTTCTTCAACCAACATATCATCACTTTTGTCTAGCATATTTTGAACCTTTTCAAAAGCCCTTTGTTGTTTCACAGCAATCTTAGCAAGTTTAGAGTAGCTGGGCTTGAGGTTTTCATCAGATTCATTCTCACTAGATTCAGAGGAGGTATATTTGTTGGAAATATGCCCTAGAGGCAATAATAAAAGGTTATTATTATATTTCTTTGTTCATGATAATCGTCTATTATTCATGCTATAATTGTATTGTCCGGAAATCGTAATACATGTGTGAATACATAGACCACAACGTGTCCCTAGTAAGCCTCTAGTTGACTAGCTCGTTGATCAACAGATAGTCATGGTTTCCTGACTATGGACATTGGATGTCATTGATAATGGGATCACATCATTAGGAGAATGATGTGATGGACAAGACCCAATCCTAAGCATAGCATAAAAGATCGTGTAGTTTTGTTTGCTAGAGCTTTTCCAATGTCAAGTATCTTTTCCTTAGACCATGAGATCGTGCAACTCCCGGATGCCGTAGGAGTGCTTTGGGTGTGCCAAACGTCATAACGTAACTGGGTGACTATAAAGGTGCATTACGGGTATCTCCAAAAGTGTCTGTTGGGTTGGCACGGATCGAGACTGGGATTTGTCACTCCGTGTGACGGAGAGGTATCTCTGGGCCCACTCAGTAATGCATCATCATAATGAGCTCAATGTGACTAAGGCGTTAGTCACGGGATCATGCATTGCGGTACGAGTAAAGAGACTTACCGGTAACGAGATTGAACAAGGTATTGGGATACCGACGATCGAATCTCGGGCAAGTAACATACCGATTGACAAAGGGAATTGCATACGGATTGATTGAATCCTCGACACCGTGGTTCATTCGATGAGATCATCGTGGAACATGTGGGAGCCAACATGGGTATCCAGATCCCGCTGTTGGTTATTGACCGGAGAGGCGTCTCGGTCATGTCTGCATGTCTCCCGAACCCGTAGGGTCTACACACTTAAGGTCCGGTGACGCTAGGGTTGTAGAGATATATGTATGCGGAAACCCGAAAGTTGTTCGGAGTTGTAGCGACCAGACCTCAAATGGCCTGTGCTGCTGTGCACCAGTGTCATCCCTGGATCAGTAATGCTGACACGCACAGTACAAATGGAGGATTTATAACAGAGTAGCAATCACACACTTATTACATCGAATATCTCCAAAGAGATTAAGTATAATAAACATGGCTTAAGGCCATCTAATAACGATAACAACGGAAGACTTGGAAGATAAGTGAGTCCATCAACTCTAGCGGCATCACTGAGTATAAGACCACGACCTAAGGCTCCTTACTCGTTGTCTGAAAAGTCCGCAACATGAAACGTTGCAGCCCGAAACGGGTCAGCACATAGAATATGCTGGCAAAGCAACACATAGAGAGCAATGAACAATGATAAGGCTATACTATATGCATATATGGCTGGTGGAAAGCTCTATGGTTACATTTTTGCGAAAAGCCAATTTTATCCTACTGCAAAGGAATAAATTTTATTTAACTATCATGGTGGTTGAAACATTGAGAAGGTACCTCCAACTCAATCCCAATTAAGTGTCATCATTAACCCAACAAAATTAATTATAAGTATCACGGTGATGAGATTCAAATGATAATCCAGATACTAGATACTCAAGTTGTCCATAACCGGGGACACGGCTAATCATGATCAGTTTGTACACTCTGCAGAGGTTTGTGCACTTTTCCCCACAAGACTCGATCGCCTCCGCTTGATTCTCGCACTGCCTGATGTTTGAGAAACGGATGACCGAGACACAGTCTTTCAGAAACAGTCACTCTCTACTCTGGATGGACCGTTACACCTACTTTCCCCTACATCTGCTAGTCCACCTCTTCAAGAGATCCTGTAACCTACTCAGCTATGCTAGAGCCCATAATAGCTTGCGGCTGCACACGGAAGTTTCTAGCATGAATAATCTTATGATCCCTTTGAGCCTGGGTGGCGGACCTTATACATACAGACAACACTGGGTTCTCCAGGTGCCTCAATCCACCCAGATGTGAGTTTTAGTTGCCACCTTAAGTTGAACCATTATTAAACAACTCACATATGTCATGAATATCTCTCAAACCCAATCCACGTCTACGAGCATAGCATGCAATATAATAGCAACGTAGAAGTAACTCCCAAGGGTTTGATAGTAAACAGGGCAATAGGTACTACCTCAACTACTTCCCAATACCCACAGTTTGATTAGATCCTAAACATGCAATGTGTTTGAGGAATAGATCTAATGCAATAAAAACTGGGTATGGAAGGTACATGATCAAAGTGTTACTTGCCTTGCTGATGATCCGCAAAACCTAGCGAGTCGAAGTAACAAGCGGCACACTCCGGGTACTCTATCGCAAACAAACAAGCATACAATCAGTACTCAACTAATGCACAGGTAAAACTCGAAAGAAAGATCCAACCAGAAAGTTCAACTTAAGAACTCCGGTTTGCAAAAAGAATCAACTCGAAAGAAGCAACGAAAGTCAAACGACGAAAGAAAGAAACTTCCTTTGCTAATCTGGATCTAGGTCAAATTTTACTGTAGCAAAAACTTGTTTGAGTAGGTTAAACGAAAAGAGAATTTCGAGACGAAACTCTAGGCGCTTGAATCGCCTGATTCCGATAAACGAGCGAGAAGTTAAACAGATTCGAAAATTCGATCAGAAATCGAATATGAGAAAATAACGAGAAAATCCGACGAAAAAGAAAAACGGACGAACGGTTAAATAACGGACGTTCGTTTAACAGAGAAAAACCGACAAACGCGTTCGTTAAAACGAACGGTTCGGTGAACGCTCGTGAAATAAGAAAACCGAAAAAAACGATCTAGGGTCTTTTTTTAACAAAAGTTTTTTTTTTAGAAAACCGGTCAACACGAGATGAGGCAGCGGCGGTACCTCGACGGCGGGGCTCCGGCGGGCGCGGGGCTAGGCGGCGGGCTCGGGCTCGGGGAGGGGCGCGAGGGGGCGGCGGCGGCGGCTTCCCGGCGGCGGCGGCGGCGGGCTAGCTGCGGGCGGCGGCGGCGTGCTCCTCCGGCGGCGGCGCGGGGTGAGGAAAGAGGGGGGGTGCGGCTATATATATAGGAGGGGGGCGGCTACTTGGGGAAGGGGGCGGGCGAGGCGGCGTGCGGCGAGCGGACTCTGGCGGGCGGTCGGCGTGCGGGAGGAGGAAGGCGACGGGGCGGGCCGTCGGCTGGGCCTTTGGCCCAGTCGGCGCGGGCGCATTTTTTTTTTAATATGTTCTGCGGAAAATATTGCGTAGAAAAATAAATAAATATCCAAAAAATATGAAATAAATTTTCCCCGTCTAGTTAGAAAATCTAGAATAGGGTGAACATTTGTAAAATCAAAAATAAATATTTTGAAAACATGCATATTTTTAAATGCAATAAAAATTGCAAATAAAATCCGGTTAAATTCCAAATAATGATTTTAACATTTTTCCTCCAGTATTTCAATTGTTTTGGAGAAGTCATATTTTCTCCTCTCGTTTATTTAAAAATGAAATATTTTTCCGGAGAGAAAAATAATTAAAAATCCCAATCCTCGTTTTGAAAAATCAAATAAGAAAAATTCGAGAAAATCCCCAACTCTCTCCGAGGGTCCTTGAGTTGCTTAGGATTTATCGAGGATTTGTCAAAATGCAACAAAACATGATATGCAAATGATGATCTATGTATAACATTCCAAATTGAAAATTTGGGATGTTACAAACCTACCCCCCTTAAGATGAATCTCGCCCTCGAGATTCGGGTTGGCTAGAAAACAGGTGGGAGTGGTTTTTCCGTAGATCTTCCTCTCGCTCCCAGGTGGCCTCATCTTCTGTGTGGTGACTCCACTGGACTTTGCAAAACTTGATAACCTTGTTGCGGGTAACTCGGCTGGCATACTCGAGAATCTTAACTGGTTTCTCCTCATAGGTCAAATCACTTTCCAACTGAATCGCTTCCAGTGGCACAGTATCTCTCAGTGGTATCTCAGCCATCTCTGTGTGGCACTTCTTCAACTGCGAAACATGGAATACATCATGAACTTCAGACAATCCTTCGGGCAATTCCAGCTTGTAGGCAACTTCTCCCATACGTTCCAACACTCTGTATGGTCCGATAAAACGAGGCGCTAACTTTCCCTTAACTCCAAAGCGCTTCACTCCTCGAAGTGGCGATACTCGAAGATACACTCTGTCTCCGATTTCGTGAACTGTCTCCTTGCGTTTAGAATCAGCATAACTCTTCTGCCTGGACTGGGCTACCTTTAGCCTATCGCGAATCAACTTCACTTTCTGTTCAGACTCCTTAATCAAATCTGGTCCAAACAACTGACAGTCTCCAACTTCGTCCCATAACAACGGTGTTCTACACCTCCTTCCGTACAAAGCTTCAAAAGGGGCCATCTTCAAACTGGTTTGATAACTGTTGTTATACGAAAACTCCGCATATGGCAAATTGTCATCCCAACTTGATCCATAATCTAGCGCACATGCTCTCAACATGTCCTCCAAAATCTGGTTGACTCTCTCGGTCTGTCCATCTGTCTGCGGGTGAAATGTTGTACTAAATTCCAGCCTGGTTCCCAATGTTTCATGTAGCTGCTTCCAAAACTTCGAGGTAAATTGGGTTCCTCTGTCTGATACAATGGTCCTCGGAACTCCATGCAAACATACTATCCTGGTCATGTATATCTTTGCCAACTTAGCACTGGTGTAAGTGGTCTTCACTGGAATGAAATGAGCCACTTTCGTCAAACGGTCGACTACAACCCATATCGAGTCATAGCCTGTACGAGTCCTGGGTAATCCTATGATAAAATCCATGCCTATTTTATCCCACTTCCATTCGGGTATCGGCAATGGCTGTAACAATCCTGCTGGCTTCTGATGCTCTGCCTTCACTCTCTGACATACATCACAAACTGCTACAAACTCCACAATATCCTTCTTCATTCCGGTCCACCAGAAAGTATTCTTCAAATCCAAATACATCTTGGTATTCCCTGGGTGAATCGAGTACGGTGAATCATGGGATTCTTGCAAAATCAACTTCCTGATCTCCAGATCATTTGGCACATATACGCGGTCCTCGAACCATAAGGTATCGTGCTCATCCTCACGAAATCCCTTGGCTTTTCCTTTGCTCATCTTCTCCTTTATCTCTTCAATCTCCTTGTCTGTCTTCTGAGCTTCTCTGATCCTTTCCATCAAGGTAGACTGAATCTCCAATGTCGCTAAATAGCCTCTAGGGACTATCTCCAAACATAGCTCACGTATGTCCTCGGCTAACTCCTGAGGTAACTCTCCTGTCATGAGGGTGTTGACATGACTCTTGCGGCTCAACGCGTCTGCTACTACGTTAGCCTTTCTGGGGTGATAATGCAATCTCATATCATAGTCTTTGATGAGCTCCAACCATCTTCTCTGTCTGAGATTTAACTCCTTCTGCGTGAAAATGTACTTCAAACTCTTGTGATCCGTGTACACCTCACAATGGTTTCCGATGAGAAAATGCCTCCATGTCTTCAATGCGTGCACCACGGCTGCTAATTCCAAATCATGCGTAGCATAATTCTTCTCATGGGGTTTAAGTTGTCGTGAAGCATACAAAACAACTCTTCCTTACTGCATAAGCACTGCTCCAAGTCCTCGACGAGAAGCGTCGCAATAAAATTCATAGTCCTTGCGTTGATCTGGCAGAATCAACACTGGTGAGGTAACCAATCGTTTCTTCAACTCTTGGAAACTAGCTTCACACTCCTCAGTCCAATTAAATTTGGTGTCCTTCTTCAATAGCTCAGTCATGGGCTTAGAAATCCTTGAGAAATTCTCGATAAATCTCCGGTAGTATCCTGCGAGTCCAAGAAAACTCCGGATTTCTCCAACTGTAGTGGGCGATTCCCAACTTGTCACTGTGTCAACCTTGGCAGGGTCTACTGCTATTCCTTCTCCAGAAATAACATGTCCAAGGAATCCAACTTCCTTCAACCAAAACTCACATTTGCTGAACTTGGCATATAACTGATGTTCCCTGAGCTTTTCAAGTACCAATCGTAAATGCTCCTCATGCTCTTCTTCATCCTTGGAAAAGATTAAAATATCATCAATGAACACCACGACGAACTTATCCAAAAACTCCATAAACACTTTGTTCATCAGGTTCATGAAATAGGCCGGTGCGTTAGTCAGTCCAAATGACATAACGGTATACTCATACAATCCATATCTGGTGGTAAATGATGTCTTGGGTATATCCTGCTCTCGAATCTTTAACTGATGGTATCCTGATCGTAGATCGATCTTGGAAAATACCTTAGCTCCTTGCAGGCGGTCAAACAAATCATTGATCATCGGCAGTGGGTACTTGTTTTTGATGGTCACTTCATTCAATCCTCGGTAATCAACAACCATCCTTAGTGATCCATCTTTCTTCTCTACTAGAAGTACTGGTGATCCCCAAGGTGACGAACTTGGGCGAATATAGCCTTTATCCAGTAACTCCTTGATCTGCTTCTTAATTTCTTCCAAATCCTTTGCGGGCATCCTGTACGGTCTCTTAGATATTGGCCCTGTGCCTGGCAAAAGTTCAATCAAAAACTCAATGTCTCTATCTGGTGGCATGCCTGGCAACTCTTCTGAAAATACATCCGGATAATCCTTCACCACTGGTACTTCCTCCTGTACAACTCATGATAAGGAATTCACTTGAGTCCTCTTCGGCATATGCCTGGATACATACTTGATCCTTTTTCCTTCCGGGGTGGTAAGCAAAATAGTCTTGCTGGCACAATCGATGTTTCCTCCATACAACGATAGCCAATCCATTCCCAAAATCACATACAAACCTTGCGATTCCAAAACAATGAGGTCTGAGGGGAAAACATGCCTTCCAATGGCTAACGGTATCTTAAAACATCCTTGGGTGGCCATATACTCTGCTCCTGGCGAGGTTACTAACATGGGGCTTTTGAGAACTTGGGTGGACATCTTAAACTTGTTTACGAATCCCCTTGATATGTATGAATGCGATGCACCAGTATCGAAAAGAACAGTTGCAGTAAATGACTTAACCAAAAACTTACCTATTACTGCATCAGGCTGAGCTTCAATCTCCTCCACGCTCACGTGGTTCACATGTCCTTTGTTGAACGGGTTCGGCTTCTTCCCAGAGCTTCCATTGCCGTTTCCATTTTGGGCTTCGGGACAATCAGTTGCATAATGTCCTGTCTTCTGGCACTTGAAACAAGTAATGTGACTTAGATCTCTCTTGGTTGGGGTAGATGGGTTGGTGCGGTTTTGTCTGTTTCCTCCTTCATTCCCATTACCATTCTTGGAGCCATTATGGTTGTGCGAACTACCTCCTCCATGGGTATGCTGAAACTGTCCTCCCGGCTTCGGGGTAAATCGTGGCTTCTGCTGGGCTCCAGAATTATACTTCCTTTGTCCATACTTCCTCTTGCGGTTTTCAATCTGCTGTTGCTTCCCTTCTATCATGAGAGCTCTATCTACCAGCTCTTGGTAGTTGTTGAAAGTTGCTACCATCAACTGCATACTCAGCTCATCATTCAATCCTTCCAGAAACTTCTCCTGCTTGGCTGCATCCGTAGCAACGTCATCTGGTGCATAACGTGCTAACTTACTGAATTCCTCCACATACTGGCCTACGGTGCGTCCTCCTTGGCGTAGGTTGCGAAACTCACGCTTCTTCATAGCCATAGCTCCTGCTGAAACATGAGATGTACGGAAAGCTTGCTGAAACTGGTCCCATGTGACAGTGTCAATAGGGTGCGTGGCTGTATAATTCTCCCACCATGATGCTGCGGGTCCATCAAGCTGATGTGCGGCAAAACGCACTCTTTCCGCATCTGTGCATCCTGTAGTGGTCAACTCCCTTCCAACTTTGCGGAGCCAATCATCTGCAACAATCGGCTCGGTGCTACTGGAAAACACCGGCGGGTTTAGCCTTAAGAAACAGGCTAAGTGGTCAACAGGTGGTGGTGGCGGTGGGTTGTTGTGGTTGTTGTTGCCTTGGTTCTGAACTAACACTTGCATCAGGGCATTCTGTTGCTGAATCAACTGGGTGATCTCTGGCGGGAAAACAAATCCGGGGTCGCGTCTCGGAGGCATCTGATAGGTTTTGAAAAGATGAGAATTAAGAATAGAATGAGGTCTAGAGAGAAAACACTACCCATATGCTCATGAGACAAATTCAATCAATATCACTCAATCAATCCAAACAAGGCAAAACAATCGATCTAACTAGCGTTTACAAAGTGCTTGAACTATCCTACTAAATGGGGGAAAAACTACTACTGATATGGTAGTCTACTAAAAATTCTGATCCGTTGAAGACTCCATGATGTCTGCTCCAGCTTCATCAATCCATTCGTCTTCACTTGGTTCCGAGTCGGTGTCGTCGATGATGATGTAGTTATCCGGACAAGTGCATTCGTCGACTTCTGCTTTTGGCACTGGATTTCCCACGAATGTTCCAATCTTATTCTCCAGGTCGTCAATCTTCCCGACTAGTGCGTTGATTTCCTCCAAATAGTCTTCGCGTGTAGTCTTGAGTTCCTCTTGGAGTTCCTTGATCTTCGTGAATGCCTTCTTCAGTTCTTCCTTGTCCGTGCACATCTGGTTCTCCTGGTGTCGAATATGTTGGTTCTGCTCCTGGATGAAAGCTGCAATTGATCCATCCTTCTTGGTCTTGATCATCTCCCATTGCGCGTCTCGACGTCCACAAATTTGGTAAATTGTATCCTTAAGCTCCTGGTGATAGACTTCTCCAATGCGTCCCATGGCGATATGTGCGGCCATGCTCTTCCCTAAACTCCAAGTTGGTGCTTCGAAAACCAATCTTATGGGTTCCGTAATTGGCGCAAATGTCCTTCCTGGAATGATCACTTGAATCTTCCAGCTCTCCTCTTCAGGTAATGTAGCGTTGTAGGTTCCGGTGACGCTTGGTATTCCTATGTTCAAGTACTTGGTGACTTCCTTCAAATGTCGTCCAAATGGCGTGTCTTCATCTGGTTGCATGAACTTGCTCCTTGCATTCGCCATTCCTAAAAGAGTAGAAAGTGGAGAGGGGTCAGAAATGAGAAGAGAGAAGTTTTCTAGGGCTTAAGCTTAGTGGTCGTGTCCTATAGTCAGCGTGTGCTCTGATACCAACTTTGTAGCGACCAGACCTCAAATGGCCTGTGCTGCTATGCACCAGTGTCATCCCTGGATCAGTAATGCTGACACGCACAGTACAAATGGAGGATTTATAACAGAGTAGCAATCACACACTTATTACATCGAATATCTCCAAAGAGATTAAGTATAATAAACATGGCTTAAGGCCATCTAATAACGATAACAGCGGAAGACTTGGAAGATAAGTGAGTCCATCAACTCCAGCGGCATCACTGAGTATAAGACCACGACCTAAGGCTCCTTACTCGTCGTCTGAAAAGTCTGCAACATGAAACGTTGCAGCCCGGCGGCGGGGCTAGGCGGCGGGCTCTGGCTCGGGGAGGGGCGCGAGGGGGCGGCGGCGGCGGCTTCCCGGCGGCGGCGGCGAGGCAAAAGGCGGCGGCGACGGCAGGCTAGCTGCGGGCGGCGGCGGCGTGCTCCTCCGGCGGCGGCGCGGGGTGAGGAAAGAGGTGGGGGTGCGGCTATATATATATAGGAGGGGGGTGGCTACTTGGGGAAGGGGGCGGGCGAGGCGGCGTGCGGCGAGCGGACTCCGGCGGGCGGTCGGCGTGCGGGAGGAGGAAGGCAACGGGGCGGGCCGTCGGCTGGGCCTTTGGCCTAGTCGGCGCGGGCGCATTTTTTATTTTTTTTAAATATGTTCCGCGGAAAATATTGCGTAGAAAAATAAATACAAATCCGAAAAATATGAAATAAATTTTCCCCGTCTAGTTAGAAAATCTATAATAGGGTGAACATTTTTAAAATCAAAAATAAATACTTTGAAAACATGCATATTTTTAAATGCAATAAAAATTGCAAATAAAATCCGGTTAAATTCCAAATAATGATTTTAACATTTTTCCTCCAGTATTTCAATTGTTTTGGAGAAGTCATATTTTCTCCTCTCGTTTATTTAAAAATGAAATATTTTTCCGGAGAGAAAAATAATTAAAAATCCCAATCCTCGTTTTGAAAAATCAAATAAGAAAAATTCGAGAAATTCCCAACTCTCTCCGAGGGTCCTTGAGTTGCTTAGGATTTATCGAGGATTTGTCAGAATGCAACAAAACATGATATGCAAATGATGATCTATGTATAACATTCCAAATTGAAAATTTGGGATGTTACAGGAGTCCCGGATGAGATCCCGGACGTCTCGAGAGGTTCCGGAATGGTCCGGAGGTGAAGAATTATATATAGGAAGTCAAGTTTCGGCCACCGGGAAAGTTTCGGGGGTTACCGGTATTGTACCGGGACCACCGGAAGGGTCCCGGGGGTCCACCGGGTGGGGCCACCTGTCCCGGAGGGCCCCGTGGGCTGAAAGTGGAAGGGAACCAGCCCCTAGTGGGCTGGGGCGCCCCCCTTGGGCCTCCCCCCATGCGCCTAGGGTTCGGAACCCTAGGGGGAGCTTCCCCCTTGCCTTGGGGGGCAAGGCAACCCCTTCCCCCTTTGGCCGCCGCCCCCCCCTTGGAGATCCCATCTCCCAGGGCTGGCGCACCCCCCCCAGGGGCCTATATAAAGGGGGGAGGGAGGGCAGCAATCTACAGCCTTGGGCGCCTCCCTCCTCCCCTGCAACACCTCTCTCTCTCTCGCAGAAGCTCGGCGAAGCCCTGCCGGAGACCCGCTACATCCACCACCACGTCGTCGTGCTGTTGGATCTCCATCAACCTCTCCTTCCCCCTTGCTGGATCAAGAAGGAGGAGACGTCGCTGCACCGTACGAGTGTTGAACGCGGAGGTGCCGTCCGTTCGGCACTCGATCATCGGAGATTTGGATCACGGCGAGTACGACTCCGTCATCCACGTTCATTGGAACGCTTCCGCTCACGATCTACAAGGGTATGTAGATGCACTCCTTTCCCCTCGTTGCTAGTAGACTCCATAGATGCATCTTGGTGAGCGTAGGAAAATTTTAAATTATGCTACGATTCCCAACAGTGGCATCATGAGCCAGGTCTATGCGTAGTTACTATGCACGAGTAGAACACAAAGAAGTTATGGGCGTTGAGTTTGCCAATTCTTCTTGCCGCTACTAGTCTTTTCTTGTTTCGGCGGCATTGTAGGATGAAGCGGCCCGGACCGACCTTACACGTACACTTACGTGAGACAGGTTCCACCGACTGACATGCACTAGATGCTTAAGGTGGCTAGCGGGTGTCTGTCTCTCCTACTTTAGTCGGAACGGATTCGATGAAAAGGGTCCTTATGAAGGGTAAATAGAAATTGGCAAATCACGTTGTGGTCATACGTAGGTAATAAACTTTCTTGCTAGAAACCTACAAACCACGTAAAAAAACTTGCAACAACAATTAGAGGACGTCTAACTTGTTTTTGCAGCAAGTGCTATGTGATGTGATATGGCCAGAAGATGTGATGAATGATATATGTGATGTATGAGATTGATCATATTCTTGTAATAGGAATCACGACTTGCATGTCGATGAGTATGACAACCGGCAGGAGCCATAGGAGTTGTCTTTATTATTTTGTATGACCTGCGTGTCATTGAATAACGCAGTGTAAATTACTTTACTTTATTGCTAAACGCGTTAGCCATAGAAGTAGAAGTAATCGTTGGCGTGACGACTTCATGAAGACACAATGATGGAGATCATGGTGTCATGCCGGTGACGAAGATGATCATGGTGCCCCGAAGATGGAGATCAAAGGAGCATGATGACATTGGCCATATCGTGTCACTATTTGATTGCATGTGATGTTTATCATGTTTTTGCATCTTATTTGCTTAGAACGACGGTAGCAAGTAGGATGATCCCTTATAATAATTCAAGAAAGTGTTCACCCTAACTGTGCACCGTTGCGAAGGTTCGTTGTTTCGAAGCACCACGTGATGATCGGGTGTGATAGATTCTAACGTTCGAATACAACGGGTGTTGACGAGCCTAGCATGTACAGACATGGCCTCGGAACACACGCAATACACTTAGGTTGACTTGACGAGCCTAGCATGTACAGACATGGCCTCGGAACACGGAGGACCGAAAGGTCGAGCATGAGTCGTATAGAAGATACGATCAACATGGAGATGTTCACCGATCTTGACTAGTCCGTCTCACGTGATGATCGGACACGGCCTAGTTAAGCTCGGATCATGTTTCACTTAGATGACGAGAGGGATGTCTATCTGAGTGGGAGTTCATTAAATAATTTGATTAGATGAACTCAATTATCATGATATTAGTCTAAAATCTTTACACTATGTCTTGTAGATCAAATGGCCAACGTTGTCCTCAATTTCAACGCGTTCCTAGAGAAAACCAAGCTGAAAGATGATGGCAGCAACTATACGGACTGGGTACGGAACCTGAGGCTCATCCTCATAGTAGCCAAGAAAGATTATGTCTTAGAAGCACCGCTAGGTGATGCACCAATCCCACAGAACCAAGACGTTATGAACGCTTGGCAATCACGTGCTGATGATTACTCCCTCGTTCAGTGAGGCATGCTTTACAGCTTAGAACCGGGTCTCCAAAAGCGTTTTGAGAAACATGGAGCATATGAGATGTTCGAGGAGCTGAAACTGGTTTTTCAAGCTCATGCCCGGGTCGAGAGATATGATGTCTCCGACAAGTTCTTCAGCTGTAAAATGGAGGAGAACAGTTCTGTTAGTGAGCACATACTCAGAATGTCTGGGTTGCACAACCGCTTGTCTCAGCTGGGAGTTAATCTCCCGGATGACGCGGTCATTGACAGAATCCTCCAGTCGCTTCCACCAAGCTACAAGAGCTTTGTGATGAACTAAAATATGCAGGGGATGGAAAAGACCATTCCTGAAGTATATTCAATGCTGAAATCAGCGGAAGGGGAGATCAGAAAAGAACATCAAGTGTTGATGGTGAATAAAACCACTAAGTTCAAGAAGGGCAAGGGTAAGAAGAACTTCAAGAAGGACGGCAAGGGAGTTGCCGCGCCCGGTAAACCAGTTACTGGGAAGAAGTCAAAGAATGGACCCAAGCCCGGGACTGAGTGCTTTTATTGCAAGGGAAGTGGTCACTGGAAGCGGAACTGCCCCAAATATTTAGCGGACAAGAAGAAGGCCGGCAACACCCAAGGTATATGTGATATACAAGTAATTGATGTGTACCTTACCAGTACTCGTAGTAGCTCCTGGGTATTTGATACCGGTGCGGTTGCTCATATTTGTAACTCAAAGCAGGAACTACGGAATAAACGGAGACTGGCAAAGGACGAGGTGATGATGCGCGTCGGGAATGGTTCCAAGGTCGATGTGATCGCCGTCGGCATGCTACCTCTGCATCTACCCACGGGATTAGTTTTAAACCTCAATAATTGTTATTTAGTGCCAGCTTTGAGCATGAACATTGTATCTGGATCTTGTTTAATTCGAGATGGCTACTCATTTAAATCCGAGAATAATGGTTGTTCTATTTATTTGAGAGATATGTTTTATGGTCATGCCCCGCTGGTCAATGGTTTATTTTTGATGAATCTCGAACGTGATGTTACACATGTTCATAGTGTGAATACCAAAAGATGTAAAGTTGATAACGATAGTCCCACATACTTGTGGCACTGCCGCCTTGGTCACATTGGTGTCAAGCGCATGAAGAAGCTCCATGCAGATGGACTTTTGGAGTCTCTTGATTACGAATCATTTGACACGTGCGAACCATGCCTCATGGGTAAGATGACCAAGACTCCGTTCTCCGGAACAATGGAGCGAGCAACCAACTTATTGGAAATCATACATACCGATGTGTGTGGTCCAATGAGTGTTGAGGCTCGCGGAGGATATCGTTATGTTCTCACTCTCACTGATGATTTAAGTAGATATGGGTATGTCTACCTGATGAAACACAAGTCTGAAACCTTTGAAAAGTTCAAGGAATTTCAGAGTGAGGTTGAGAATCAACGTGACAGGAGAATAAAATTCCTACGATCAGATCGTGGTGGAGAATATTTAAGTCACGAGTTTGGTGCACACTTAAGGAAATGTGGAATAGTTTCACAACTCACGCCGCCTGGAACACCTCAGAGAAATGGTGTGTCCGAACGTCGTAATCGCACTCTATTGGATATGGTGCGATCTATGATGTCTCTTACCGATTTACCGCTCTCATTTTGGGGTTATGCTTTAGAGACTGCCACATTCACTTTAAATAGGGCTCCGTCGAAATCCGTTGAGACGACACCGTATGAATTATGGTTTGGGAAGAAACCTAAGCTGTCGTTTCTAAAAGTTTGGGGATGCGATGCTTATGTCAAGAAACTTCAACCTGAAAAGCTCGAACCCAAATCGGAAAAATGCGTCTTCATAGGATACCCTAAGGAAACTATTGGGTACACCTTCTACCTCAGATCCGAAGGCAAGATCTTCGTTGCCAAGAACGGGTCCTTTCTAGAGAAGGAGTTCTCTCGAAAGAATTGAGTGGGAGGAAAGTGGAACTTGATGAGGTGATAGTCACCCCTTCCGAACCGGCAAGTAGCGCAGCGCGGGAAGATGTTCCTGTGGTGCCTACACCGACTGGGGAGGAAGTTAATGATGATGATCATGAAGCTACAGATCAAGTCACTGAACTTCATAGGTCCACAAGGACACGTTCCGCACCAGAGTGGTACGGCAACCCTGTCCTGGAAATCATGTTGTTAGACAACGGTGAACCTTCGAACTATGAAGAAGCGATGGCGGGCCCGGATTTCGACAAATGGCTAGAAGCCATGAAATCCGAGATAGAATCCATGTATGAAAACAAAGTATGGACTTTGACTGACTTGCCCAATGATCGGCGAGCCATAGAAAATAAATGGATCTTTTAAAAAGAAGACGGACGCAGATGGTAATGTGACCATCTACAAAGCTCGACCTGTCGCTAAGGGTTATCGACAAGTTCAAGGGGTTGACTATGATGAGACTTTCTCACCCGTAGCGAAGCTGAAGTCTTTCCGAATCATGTTAGCAATTGCCGCATACTATGATTATGAGATATGGCAGATGGACGTCAAAACGGCATTCCTTAATGGCTTCCTTAAGGAAGAGTTGTATATGATACAGCCGGAAGGTTTTGTCGATCCTAAGAATGCTAACAAAGTATGCAAGCTCCAGCGCTCAATCTATGGGCTGGTGCAAGCGTCTCGGAGTTGGAACATTCGCTTTGATGAGATGATCAAAGCGTTTGGGTTTACACAGACTTATGGAGAAGCCTGTGTTTACAAGAAAGTGAGTGGGAGCTCTGTAGCATTTCTCATATTATATGTGGATGACATACTATTGATGGGAAATGATATAGAATTCTTGGAAAGTATAAAGGCCTATTTGAATAAGTGTTTTTCAATGAAGGACCTTGGAGAAGCTGCTTATATATTAGGCATCAAGATCTATAGAGATAGATCAAGACGCCTCATTGGTCTTTCACAGAGTACATACCTTGACAAGATATTGAAGAAGTTCAGTATGGATCAGTCCAAGAAGGGGTTCTTGCCTGTATTGCAAGGTGTGCAATTGAGCACGGCTCAATGCCCGACCACGGCAGAAGATATAGAAGAGATGAGTGTCATCCCCTATGCCTCGGCCATAGGGTCTATTATGTATGCCATGCTGTGTACCAGACCTGATGTAAACCTTGCCGTAAGTTTGGTAGGAAGGTACCAAAGTAATCCCGGCAAGGAACACTAGACAGCGGTCAAGAATATCCTGAAGTACCTGAAGAGGACTAAGGATATGTTTCTCGTTTATGGAGGTGACGAAGAGCTCGTCGTAAAGGGTTACGTCGACGCTAGCTTCGACACAGATCTGGATGACTCGAAGTCACAGACCGGATACGTGTATATTTTGAATGGAGGAGCAGTAAGCTGGTGCAGTTGCAAGCAAAGCGTCGTGGCGGGATCTACATGTGAAGCGGAGTACATGGCAGCCTCGGAGGCAGCACAGGAAGCAGTCTGGATGAAGGAGTTCATTACCGATCTAGGGGTGATTCCCAATGCGTCGGGCCCAATGACTCTCTTCTGTGACAACACTGGAGCTATTGCCCTTGCGAAGGAGCCCAGGATTCACAGGAAGACCAGGCATATCAAGCGTCGCTTCAACTCCATTCGTGAAAGTGTTCAAAATGGAGACATAGATATTTGTAAAGTACACACGGACCTGAATGTAGCAGATCCGTTGACTAAACCTCTCCCTAGGGAAAAACATGATCAACACCAGGACGCAATGGGTGTTCGATTCATCACAATGTAACTAGATTATTGACTCTAGTGCAAGTGGGAGACTGTTGGAAATATGCCCTAGAGGCAATAATAAAAGGTTATTATTATATTTCTTTATTCATGATAATCGTCTATTATTCATGCTATAATTGTATTGTCCGGAAATCGTAATACATGTGTGAATACATAGACCACAACGTGTCCCTAGTAAGCCTCTAGTTGACTAGCTCGTTGATCAACAGATAGTCATGGTTTCCTGACTATGGACATTGGATGTCATTGATAACGGGATCACATCATTAGGAGAATGATGTGATGGACAAGACCCAATCCTAAGCATAGCATAAAAGATCGTGTAGTTTCGTTTGCTAGAGCTTTTCCAATGTCAAGTATCTTTTCCTTAGACCATGAGATCGTGCAACTCCCGGATACCGTAGGAGTGCTTTGGGTGTGCCAAACGTCACAACGTAACTGGGTGACTATAAAGGTGCATTACGGGTATCTCCGAAAGTGTCTGTTGGGTTGGCACGGATCGAGACTGGGATTTGTCACTCCGTGTGACGGAGAGGTATCTCTGGGCCCACTCGGTAATGCATCATCATAATGAGCTCAATGTGACTAAGGCGTTAGTCACGGGATCATGCATTGCGGTACGAGTAAAGAGACTTGCCGGTAACGAGATTGAACAAGGTATTGGGATACCGACGATCGAATCTCGGGCAAGTAACATACCGATTGACAAAGGGAATTGCATACGGATTGATTGAATCCTCGACACCGTGGTTCATCCGATGAGATCATCGTGGAACATGTGGGAGCCAACATGGGTATCTAGATCCCGCTGTTGGTTATTGACCGGAGAGGCGTCTCGGTCATGTCTGCATGTCTCCCGAACCCGTAGGGTCTACACACTTAAGGTCCGGTGATGCTAGGGTTGTAGAGATATATGTATGCGGAAACCCGAAAGTTGTTCAGAGTCCCGGATGAGATCCCGGACGTCACGAGAGGTTCCGGAATGGTCCGGAGGTGAAGAATTATATATAGGAAGTCAAGTTTCGGCCACCGGGAAAGTTTCGGGGGTTACCGGTATTGTACCGGGACCACCGGAAGGGTCCCGGGGGTCCACCGGGTGGGGCCACCTGTCCCGGAGGGCCCCGTGGGCTGAAAGTGGAAGGGAACCAGCCCCTAGTGGGCTGGGGCGCCCCCCTTGGGCCTCCCCCCATGCGCCTAGGGTTGGTAACCCTAGGGGGGAGCTTCCCCCTTGCCTTGGGGGGCAAGGCAACCCCTTCCCCCTTTGGCCGCCCCCCCCCCCCTGGAGATCCCATCTCCCAGGGCTGGCGCACCCCCTCAGGGGCCTATATAAAGGGGGGGAGGGAGGGCAGCAATCTACAGCCTTGGGCGCCTCCCTCCTCCCCTGCAACACCTCTCTCTCTCTCTCTCGCAGAAGCTCGGCGAAGCCCTGCCGGAGACCCGCTACATCCACCACCACGCCGTCGTGCTGTTGGATCTCCATCAACCTCTCCTTCCCCCTTGCTGGATCAAGAAGGAGGAGACGTCGCTGCACCATACGTGTGTTGAACGCGGAGGTGCCGTCCGTTCGGCACTCGATCATCGGAGATTTGGATCACGGCGAGTACGACTCCGTCATCCACGTTCATTGGAACGCTTCCGCTCGCGATCTACAAGGGTATGTAGATGCACTCCTTTCCCCTCGTTGCTAGTAGACTCCATAGATGCATCTTGGTGAGCGTAGGAAAATTTTAAATTATGCTACGATTCCCAACAATATTTGTGTACCTTGGCACCCTTTGGCATGAAGCAATAGGTGGGAGCGTAGTCATCATTGCCTTCATCAGCCTTGTTGGTGGAGCCATTTTCTTCAGAGTTGAAGATAGACTTGCTGACGAATGCAGTAGCGAGAGCTAGACTCGCCACACCAGACTCGGACTCCTCAGATGCCTCCTCTTCCTCATGTTCCTCGGATTCAGCCTCAGAGTCCATTTCCTTGCCAATGAATGTCCGAGCCTTCTTTGAGCTGCTCTTCTTATAAGATGAAGATTTTGAGGATGAAGACTTTGAAGATTTCTTCTTCGCATCATCAGAACTGTAATCCTTGTATTTCTTCTTCTTTGATTCCTTTTCCCACTGAGGACAATCTTGAATGTAGTGACCAGGTTTCTTGCATTTGTGGCAAAGCCTCTTCTCGTAGTCACTGGATGAGGAATCATTGCTCCTTGAGGGTTTTCCAAAGCGACCACATCTTGAGAACTTCTGAAATTTCTTCACGAGCAGTGCTAGTTCATGGCTCAGTTCTTCAGGATCACCAAGGCTGCTGCCAGAATCTTCATCTTCAGATTCAGACACTGCCTTGGCCTTCAGGGCACGTGATCTGCCATAGCTCGAACCATAGAGATCTCTCTTTTCAGCAAGCTGGAACTCATGAGTATTTAGCCTCTCGAGGATATTAGCGGGATCAAGTGACTTGTAGTCAGCACGCTCTTGTATCATCAGTGCCAGAGTATCAAATGAGGAATCAAGCGATCTTAGCAATTTCTTCACCACCTCATGGTCGGTGATGTCAGTGGCACCAAGTGCTTGAAGCTCATTTGAGATGTCAGTGAGGCGATCGAAGGTTTGTTGAACATTTTCATTGTCGAGTCTTTTGAAGCGGTTGAAGAGATTGCGAAGAACATCAACTCGAGAGTCACGCTGTGTTGAGACTCCTTCATTGACTTTGGACAGCCTATCCCAGATAAGCTTAGTAGTTTCCAAAGCACTCACTCTTCCATACTGTCCTTTGCTCAGATGGCCACAAATGATATTCTTCGCTTGAGAATCGAGTTGCTTGAATCTCTTCACATCAGCAGCATTTAGAGAAGGTGTGACTGAGGGAACACCATTTTCCACAACATACCAGAGATTGTTATCAATTGCCTCAAGATGCATTCGCATCTTATTCTTCTAGTAGGGGTAGTCCGTCCCATCGAAGGTAGGACACCCAGCAGAGACCTTGATCATACTTGCGGTTGACATAACTAAAACTCCAGGCGGTTAAACCAAAATCACACAGAACAAGGGAGTACCTTGCTCTGATACCAATTGAAAGTGCGTTATATCGACTAGAGGGGGGTGAATAGGCGATTTTTATGAATTCTTCACTGAGGAATTTGCGAGTGAGGAAATTCCTTAGCGAAGAACTACTAGCAGCGGAATAAGTACTCAAAAGTAAACATAACAGAACACAAGCATGGTCATCATGATGAAATGAAGACAAGCATAGAGTACTGAAAGCGTAAACACAGGATAACACAGGATGAAGACAAACAGACTGAAGAAATTGAACTGAGGAAATTGAGAAAGTCTTCAGTCAAAGTCTTCAAACACAGATATGAAGAAATGAAAGGGTTGAGAAATAGAACCAGTAAGCTTGGTGAAGACAATGAGTTGGTAGACCAGTTCCAACTGCTGTCTCAGTTGTACATCTGGTTGGAGCGGCTAGGTATTTAAACCTGAGGACACACAGTCCCGGACACACAGTCCTCACCGTATTCTCCTTGAGCTAAGGTCACACAGACCTCGCCCAATCACTCGTGGTAAGTCTTCAGGTGACTTCCGAACCTTCACAAACTCGGTCACTCGGCAATCCACAATTCCTCTTGGATGCTCTAGACCATGATGCCTAACCGTCTGGAAGAAGCACAATCTTCAAAGGTAATAAGCGTCAGATCTACGCAGGATCAATCTGTTCAGTGATGCTCAATCACTTTGGGTTTTTAGGTGTTTGGGTTCGGGTTTTCCTCACTCGATGATTTTCGCTCAAAGTCCTCAGAGGATGGGATGCTCTCAAATGACAAGTGTCAGTTTCTCTCGGAGCAGCCAACCAGCTAGTGGTTGTAGGGGGCGGTTATTTATAGCCTAGGGAGCAGCCCGACATGATAAGATATAAATGCCCTTCAATGATATGACCGTTAGGTGGGTAGATATTTTGGGACAACTGGCGCATAGCACAGCAACGGTCGGAAATTTGAGTATCAAATTCCTCAGGGCTATCATGTTCCTCACAGTGTAGGCAATCCGCACTGGCGAATTCCTAACTACTCAGTCAGAACAAATTCCTCAGCGACCAGAAGAACTTCGTCTCTGTCACTGTAGAAATTGACTGAACTGTATGAGATTTCCAATGGCTTCACTCGAAGGGATTGGTAGGTGTAGGGTTTTGAGTTCAGCATCACTTGGAAATTTTTCCTTAGTATTTCCTCGACCCCCTTTGACAGTACGGTGTCTCCTATGACTCAAGAAAGAGAAAATGAAACTACGAAAACAAAAGTCTTCACGCTTCATGTTCCTCTAATGAATACCAAGTCTTCAAGGTCACACCAATTTCTTCACTTTCGAAGTCTTCAGAAAGTCTTCAGAAATTCAAAGTCTTCAGTCGAAGAACTTCATTTTTAGGGGTCGACTTTCTCTGTAAATATCAAACTCCTCATAGACTTATAGACCTGTGTACACTCATAAACACATTAGTCCCTTAACCTATAAGTGTTCAATACACCAAAAGCACTAAGGGGCACTAGATGCACTTACAATATAGTACGCGTCGAAGAGGTGGGAGGGGACTAGCATATATACTATACGTACGCGTCTGTGAACAAGTACACCTCACTCAGTGTCGGGACTTTTCGGTTTACGAGGCACGTGCCACATCAAAATTGTGAAATTGGCTATTCAAACATCACATAACACCTCTTTAGGCCACATGCATGCAGGCGGTGGTTATCCTAGCTGGACACTCACATGTGACGCTTCCATCTGTGGGCCCACGAGGCCATCGTCGATGCATGCATCACTTTGACCTACATCGGGAGAGGTTAATTAATTTCACCATCGTTGAGGATTCTTTTTTGGGTTGTATTTCGGTAGGAGCATATAGTATGCGTCGAAGAGGGGGATGGGACCATCATATGTAGTACGCTTCATGAACCTCGCTCTGTGTGGGTGGTTTATGGTTTTTGAGGCATGTGGCACATCAAAGTTGTGCATTTTGGGTATTCAACATATGTTTAGCCCACATATAAAGGGATAGTGGTTGTCCTCTCGCACCCACTTAAGCGGTTATCAGCGATATCGATGCTTTCCATCTGTGGGCCCGCTTGGTCCATCACTACTTTTTGCCTGACAATGAGAGAGGTTAATTTGACTTAGGAGGGGATTATTTTTTGCTTGTAATACGGTATATATATAGGTCATGCTCTGGGATGACATGATACAGTTTGAGCACACACACATGCATGTGTACGCATGATCCCTCCCATCGAGTCGAAGTGGCTAGTACAACAACACGTCATTCACCGATCTCGCTCTGTGTGGGGAGTGTACGATTTTCGACGCACGCGCCACATCAATGTTGTGAAATGGTATTCAAACATGCATGCATGCATCACCTCCATACATATGCATGTAGTGGTTGTCTTCGAACGGTACACTCCCTCACGTGGTTATCGGCTACAAGCCTATATATTCGTGGGCCCGCATGGACATCCATGATCACCTTGACCGACAACAAGATAGGTTACCATGGCTGGTTCTTCCTTTGGTTCGTGTTATCGTAGTATAGGTCATGGTGAGATTCAGACCTAATTAAGTTTGACCGCATATACTATGCACGCATGCATGCATGAATCCCCGTCGTCGGCTTGAAGTGTGGTGTAACATACATATGCATCATCAACCTAACCCTCACTCAGTGTGGGGATTTCTAGTTCGAAATCACGGTGCCACATCAAAGTTGTTCCATTGTGTATTAAAAAACACACCTCTCCATACATATGTTTGGGCCACACGCATACAGTGGTTGTCTTCAGGGACTAGCTACTTGCGTGATTATTGGTGAGCTAGTGCCCATCTCCGGGGTCGCATGGACGACCATCACTTTGACCAACAACAAGAGAGAGGTTGTACGACCAAGGTGGATTATTCTTGGTCCGTTTTACGACCCATCTTGGTGAGATGCCTCTCTGGCCCGCCGACTGAAAGTGTGTGTGGGGGGGGGGGGGCCTGCTACTTCGCACTTTGCTAGGTGAACCTTGGTTGAGGGGGGCATGCATTCATAGCTTAGGATTCCCTTCGTGCCGACACGAGGGGGGCTGCTAGCTACTTCGCACTTTGCTAGGCGAACCTCAGTTGGGGGGCATGCATTCATAGTTTAGGATCCCCTTCGTGCCGACACGAGGGGGCAAGCAATGCCGTGCACTTTGCGAGATAGGTGCCACATCGAAGTTGCATTTGGTATTTGAACATCAAACCACCCTTTTCATACATAAATTTCGTCCACATGCAAGTGTGTTCGTGTTCTGACCCTCTCCCACGTCATTTTTTGCCAAATTTATGAACATTAGACAAGTCGGATGATGCAACAGACACGGTTCACTCAAACTAACCGTGTGCCACACCGGTGCCCCTGTCACGCACATATCTGCACAGTACATTGGGCTCCACGAGGCTTGCCCTCTCAAAAGTATCTACCCGTCTGCAGCTTTTTTCTGTTTGATAACACACAGTTAATGTGTTTCGACCATGTGTGATGTTTCTTGTTCCCAATCACACCTGCATCCCCTGAAAATATCTGCCCGCCTCGAGGGTTTTTCTGTTTCATAACACACGGTTGTTATCTCCGGACTGTGTGCAATGCACCATCATCAAAATTTTCAATAGCCCCGGCATTTCACTCCCGCGTAGTAAAATTTTCAATACCCGCGTCATTCCCTCAAACACACCCCCGCCCCCTCCACACACACACACACACCAAAACCTCCTGGGGCGCGCACACACACACACCCTCCCTCGCTCGAAACCCTAGCAAGGTCCCCGCCGCTGCCGCAAGGTCTCCATTGTCAACATTTGCCGGTTTGCCCGTGCAGCTTACCCGCCGATCTCCATACCCAGGCCGCCCTGAGTTTCTTAGATGACGCCTGCCAAACGCCCCGTTTCCCACATATCCCCATCTCCATCCCCATCCCTCACTCCAGAGTGTCATAGCCTAAGCCCGGCTACGCTTCATGTGGAGCTCGAGGAGCGACTGGCCCAAAAGAGGTGTATCGCGGTCTCTTCGCCCGACGTCGCCGAGGAAGCCGACGACCATTACTGGTCGCAGGCACTCAATCAGCGGGCTAGAGTATGCGGGTATGTTGCGGACGTCGGCTACGACATCGAGGTCGTCGACAGCGACGGCCTGAGGCGGGCTATGTCACAGGTTAAGTGGCCCACCCCCAACCCCTCGGGTTCAACCACCGTCGATATCATCCATGGCCCCGCCGCAGATCTCATCTGGCTCAATGTCAAGAATTTGCCATCCTACATCGCCATCGAGCCCCTTTTGTCATTTCTGAAGGACATGTTCTGCGACGCTGGCTTGGGATCCACAGCTTCCAAGTCAGACCTCATCGACGGCGACCACGAGGAGGGCACCCTCTCCGACTCATCCAAGGGGAAAGAGCCCATTTGCTCTTCCAAGGGGAAAGAGCCCGTCTGCGACATCAGCGAAGCACCCTACAACCGTGCTCTTCCAAGGGTAAAGAGCCCATCTGAGACAACATGGAGCGCATCCAGGGTCCATGCTCTTCCCACTGGAACGAGCTCATCTATGACAAGTGAGGAAACCCATGATCTGTTTTGCCGTGCCTCTTCACAGGGGAAACCCATGATTTGTTTTGTCGAGTCCCTTTTGTAGTGTAGTGAGAATATGTCCAATTTTAAATGTTATATTTGGTTGTTTGCAGTATGCCTTGTTTATTTCAGTTGTTCACAATGTGATGCTCTATATGTGCAATTATTTACCGTGCAGTACATTTCATCAATCCAGTTTTAAACATATCGATAGGAATGCATATATTTGCTTGCTGTTAAGCCTGTTATAGCTAGCATATGCCTCTTTTAAAGTTTTTTGATTCTCGGTTGTTTGTAGTTAGCATATGTCCAGTTTCAAATGCTATCTTTGGTTGTTCATAGTATGCCTTGTTTTTTCCAGTTATTCACAACGTGATGTTCTATATGTGCAAGTATGAACTATGCAGTTCAATTTCATCAGTACCAGTTTCAACAATACCACTATGAATGACTACATTTGGTTGCTGCATCTTGTAGTTAACACGCCTTTCCATTTTTATTTAACAATAACCAGTGTACTTAGACCGGCACAATACCAGTTTGAATGACTATGTTTGCTTGATGTTAAATGTTAGGCCTGTTGCAGTTACCTTTTCACTTGTTTTGCTTTACTAGCGTGCTTAAACCTGCACACTGAAGCTATCTTTTGGAGATTATTTTGTCTGCCATGGATAATTTTGGTTGATGTTTAGCCTGTTGTGCTTAACATGCCTCTCGATGTACCTATACAGGACAATTTTGGGAACGACTGCTGTTTTCCATCGAGGTTAGTTTCATCTCATGGCTTATATATGCTCACTGCTCAGGATATCGGTAGCTGGTACCATATAGGTCGGGGGCTGATAAGGGACTAATCGGTGAATCGGACTTTTAATTGAATATATCTGTAACCCATTTATCGTTAGGTTAACTAGGGCCATATGTAATATATCTGAGTCTACATAGCAAAATGCACTGTACTTAATGTCTAAATATGCAACCCTAGGCTACATAGCAACAAGGAAGAGTGTTACCTTAATGTTCTGATGATGTCTAGATATACGTGGAAGAGCAACAGCAGCAGCAGCAGTAGCAACAACAACAACAACAACAACAACACATCCCTGTTTGGATACTCAACTTAGCTAGAGGTTAGAATTAGTTTCTAGCTCATGACTAACCCTGAACTAACTCCATCCAAAGAGGTGTTTGTATGACAGGGTTAGATTGACAATAAATGCACTAGGAGAACTAACTCCAATTAGCACCTCTTGGGTTGGATAGTTTTTTTGGGTGGGTTAGATGCAACTAGCTCAAACTAGCCCTCATGTTTGGATATAATTTACGGCTATTTGAGCCTGAACTAACTCAAACTAACTCTAACCCATGGATACAGCAGCAGTTAATCAGCCGATAATTTGTAAGAATGCAATAAACTCCTTCCGGCCCATAATATAAGATGTTAATTCATCTAATATGTGAGTATATTGGATGTTATAAGATATTATAAAAGAGTGTTGTACTACATCATTGTACAATTGATGCTTAGCTTCTAATATTAACTTGGTGCTTTTAGGTACATATGTCATCGGTAAAGATCCGCGCTTCCACCCTTTCTGCGTATGGGGCAATGAGATATCGATGAACCAACATCAAGTGAGGAAGCTGATAAAGATTGTTAGTAAAATGGGTCAAAAGATGGCAATTAAACTATTTTTTACACTTTATCCAATACAACAACGAACTGTAGGATGGTAAGTAAGAACTCCGCAGCCTTCTTTTTACTGCCCATAATGAGTTGTGTTAGATGACAATGTCTGAATCTTTTTCCTTTGAAGTGGTTCCCAAAGCAGTTTACTCAAGATTACCTCTCAAACTACATGATTGGTGGGCATGCAAAGGTTAAAGTATTTCTACCAGAACACGATGATTATCTGGATGTTTTCATGAAGACCGTGAAGGATGGGCGGTCGGCCATCACAAGGGGTTGGACTAGAGTCGTGCATGCCTTCTGCATGGAGGAGGGCACAATATGGGCATTCCGCTTCACCTTATTCAGCAACCAGAATGTATTTCGCCTCTTTCTTTACCGTCTTTAATAATACAAGTATACAACTGTGGTTCATCATTCTTTATTTGGTTCTTATGTAATTCTTGAACATATGTATCTATGAATCGAATAATGCATTGCTTGTTTGAACCTGATGGATATGAATAAAGCTATAGCATACATTCAAATTAAAATTCAAATCTGGTACAATTTGAAATAGCGGCAATTAAATTACGGTGAAATTACGCTCTCCAGGTCATTACGGCACACACGGTTGGTAAAACACAAACTTTTGCGATAAACACTATAATCCGACACGGTTCACGGAGAGGAAACGTGTGCAAGCATGCACACAGTTGCCGTTTGCAAAGCGTGTGCGATGTCAGACAATATCACAAACGGTGCGGGCAAACTAAACGTTTGTGATAGTTGCCTTGTCGTACACGATTCACAACCATGAACTATTTCTGATGAAGTATGCATCGTAAACGTTGCACCACAGAATAGCGTGTGTGGTAGTTGTCATGTACGACGATGTTACGACGGTCCGACGTTTCGTAATCCTATCCGACACTCGTACGACGATTAGCTAACCTTCTTAATTAGTTATCGCATACGGTTTGGGAAAAGCGAATGTGTGTGATTGTATGCTTATCATACACGTTCTATAATAGTGAACCATTTGTGATGGGCCGCGCATCGTAAACGTAGCATCATACAATACCGACTGCGATGGCAATGCGAGCACAAACGAGTAGGAGTATTGTATATGCATCTTGGCTCCCTATCCCCAACGGTTTCTGGGTCATGTGGGAAGGACCCCCCTATCGCCCACACTCACTTGGCGACGGTTCCAAATGTCGTTGCAGAAAGGGGTTAAAAACCGTTTATATAGCACCGACGCGTACCAGTGTGGTGACAGTGGCCGAATTGATCTTGAGATCCGATCTTTTGGTTTCCTTTGTTTGGTCGTCTTCGCCCTCACTCGCCAGGTGATACTCTGGCCTGGGGGCGAGGGGGAAGATGGAGAGGTCATTGGAGCCCGTCTCTTGATGAAGAGAGTGTGATTCGGCCGTCGGCGATTAGGGTGTGAGCGTCATGCCGTGAGGGCCATGGTCATTAACTGACTGTTTCATCGATCCTTTTCCGATCACACAGCGGAACTCTCAATGAAAGCACCTATGTCGGTACTAAAATGGGCAGACCTCGGGGTAGGTGGTCCCGAGTTGTGGATCTCAAATCTATGGGTAACAAGGGACGAAGGAGACAATATTTACCTAGGTTTGGGCCCGCTCGAAGAGGTAATACCTACGTCATGCTTGATTGTATTGATGATGCTGATGTATCGATTACAGGTTTGATCTACCTCGAGATTGTAAGTAGAGTTCTAACCCTAAGGCTAGGTGATTGCAATTGTGATCCTCCCACTATGGACTAGGCCTCCTATTTTATATAGACACCAGGGGTACCTAGGGTTACACATGGTCGGTTGCTGATCTAGGGTTACATGCACCGCCGAGCCGGTGCAGGTCTTGGAGTACACGCCAAGTCTTCGGTAGAGTCCATCTTGATCACTCCGAAGTATGAGGCTTCCAAAGTCCTTCCTTAGAGAAAGGGTGTGCCATAAACTCGGCCTATGGACTGTGGGACGACTAGGTCAGTACCCCCTAATCCAGGACATTGTTAGTGAGTGAAAAGAAAAGGACCCTGAAGCGGTAGACAACGACCGACACCACAAGGACAATGATGTTCTTCAACATTAACGTCTTTAGGAAGAAAATGATGCTCAAGCGCTGTCGTCACCGGATCTAACCACCAGAGCCGAGAGATTTTCACCTAAAGAACAACTCCGAATATATTTGAACCATGCCCCCAACAATGTAATGACGCAAAAAACGTCGTCATTATCAGGTATAAACCAACTTGGGTCAGACCCATGGTTTTCACCCATAGCTCGAGACCGGCTACTCGATAAGCACCATCAAATCAGAGTGAATGAGGTCTTGTCGCCACAACTTTTCCATGATCCTAGCAGCTACATGCACTAGGCTAGAATCTCACCACGACCACAGCACAAACCATACACTCTACGTCAAGCTGTTGCTTGTAAATTGCATCTCATAGTCGGAAGTAAATTGGATCGAGTGAGAGCCACCAAACCCACAGAGGAGACTTCCAGTTGCATCCCGCAACTTTGTCAGTTCACACTAGTCACCTCAACAACGACACTCACAATACCCTTCAGAACGAAGGTCCGGAAGCACCGAACGGGTCCCGGGCAGATCCAGATGCCAGCAGCCAGCATGCACCCAAGCGCCATCAGATTCAGTGGACACAGAGTTGGTTGCGGCCAGACCATGCAGGGGCAAAGCCTTTAAGGACGCGTTTGGTAGGCTGCATATACCTCAGCCAGGCCCGCACAGGAAGAAAAAGCCCCGTTTGGTTACCCGCTTTCACTATAGGGCATGCATAGCACGAAGATTAAAGCACCTCTGGGCATGCATCCCTGTGAACGCTCAAATCGGCCATTTTTCCTCAGCCAGGCCCGAGCAATGCAACCCTAGGCATGTGGGCGTGGGTGGTTGCACGTGTGGGTGCGGTCCCGAGATGTCGCGTGGGTAGCCATACGTAGAACACCGTGGTCGATGTCGAGGTGGGGTAGCCAGTGTCGGGGAAGTCATATCGTGGAGCCGCGGGCGCAAGGAGGCGCGGAGTTAGCATGGGCGTAGTGGTGTCGAAGTACTAATGCGCCGGAAAGAAGACGGTGTTGATGACGCGTCGCGTCGGGTGTGCCAAACCCGGGGACACGTTGTAGATGAAGGCACGCGTCGGTGTTGCCAGCACCGGGCATGCGTAGACAGACGAAGACGAAGTTGACGAAACGCCACTCCATGCTTGCCAGGCCCGGGGACACGTCGTGGACGAAGGCATGCACCAGTGTTGCCAACACCGAGCATGCGTAGACAGGGACCTGCACGAGCTATACGCCATGTCGGAGAAGTCGGAGAGGCCAGCAGAGAAGGACTCAACGACGGTTGTGGCGCCAATCGACGTGCGGCCAATGTCGCTCGCGGTTGTCGAAGTAGACGAAGTGGTCGAGGTAAATGATGGCGACGCTGGCGACGGGCTAGTGCTGGACGAAGACGAAGGAGGTGGACATGCGGCGGCCGAAGAAGAGCAGCGGCAGCGGCCTGACGGCGGCGGCAGCTAGGTTAGTAGCGCGGCGGCGGTGCTCGAAGTAGGCTAGGAACCCGACATCGTGACGAAGACCGGCGCGGACGATGACGTTCCCGCGCCAAGGGAGGCGGCGCGGCGCATACCACGAGAGGTCGACGTGCGGGGACGGCGGTGGACTGCGGGCCGCGGCGCTACGTCCCGAAGGGGCGACGCAGCAGCGGCGAGCAGGTCGGGGCAATGATGGAAGACCTCGGGGCGGCGGTGGGGGCCGCGGCGCCACGGCCCGAAGGGGCGGCGCAGTGGCAGAACCCGGGTCGGTGCAACCGCGTGGACGGCCTCGGGCGGCGGCGTAGACTGCGTGCCACGCTCGCTACGGCCCGATGGGGCGACGCAACAGCAATGCGAGGGTCGGTGCAGCCACGGTGACAGCCTGGAACGAACGTACTCGGGGGCGGCGGTAGACCGCGGGCGAGGACACTACGGCCCAAAGGGGCGACGCAACGGCAGCACGCGGGTCAATGCAGCCACGGGGAGAACCACGGGGCGGCGGCGTTGTGGCCCGATGGAGCGACGTAACGGCAGCCCGATGCTCGATCGGTGGAGGGCCGCGCTGAACTCGAAGACGATCTTTACGGGACCTGCGGAGGCGCGCGCAACCGACAGGCCAGATCGGTCGCACGGCGTAGATGGAGCGGATCGCAGGCGATAGGGTGATCAATCCTATCACTCGCGAGGTTGGGTAGCTGCTCAGCTGGCGATGAAGGTACTGTGTGGTGAGTTATCCGGCCGAACGTAGCAGGAGCTTGCAATTGCGTTGAGCCAATGCAAGTTGGGTGATGTAGGTGGCTTGGCTGCACGTACTAATGCACTGCCATCCAACACACGGACGAGCAAGGGCTAGTGCACTTCAGGCATGCATTCATCGCGCGTGAGACTAACCTCGGGCCGCACGGTGTGGATAACCACATGCGGGCGCGGGGCAGAGCGTTTGCACCAACGCACCACGGGCGTGCCGTCCTGCAGGGAGGAGCGCGATGTAGCTGGATGAAGGCGAGGTTGAAGGAGGATCCCGATCCAATCAAGGCAACGACGGTCGGCGTAGAACGACGCGAGCGACGGATGCGCGGACGACGGACATTTCGGGCCGCCGCATGTCGCACGTGGCCATCGTGTCGAAGAAGAAGCCGCGTAGTCGTGCCGATGTCGAATTAGAGGCGCGCGAGGGACGGCGGCGGCGGCGGGCGACGCAAACCGATTTTAGATCGAAAAACCAAAAGAAACGCCGATCAAGACGATCGGCGACAGAGAGAAACCACGGATCAAAGGATCGGGAGAAAGACTCTCTAGGGCAGCCGGTCAACATGACCACGGACGAACCCTAGGTACGGGCAGCGCGGCCCACGGCGGCGGTCATGGAGGCCGACCGTCCCTGGGGCGGTGCGGAGCGGAAGCGACGGCGGCGGCTAGGGTTTGGATCAGTTAGGCTAATACCATGTTAGAAGGGAGAGAGAGGATTAGTGAAATAGTTCGTTGTATTGCTTGAGCCTCGTGGGCACATATATAAGAGTACATAATTTACTTGGAGTACTAAAAGAAGCCAGAATACTTCCTAGTCTATCCTATGTTTTCAAACTAATCAATATACTGAACAGCAGCCGTGACTTGGCTTGGTGAAGTCGGAGAATACGCGCCGGTGTATTTTGTGTGATTCCTCCGTCTGCAGCTTCTCTTCACTGTAATTCACCGACGGGGCCGTCGTTTTGCACACTTTGGTTCCGTTTATCTCCAAAAGAGAAGGTACGAAACACAGACCTCATTCTTTATAATTTCACGGCATGAAAGATATTTCGGAGTCCGTTTGGGCCGGAGATATTTTCTTGCATGCAGCTCGGACGCCACAGCGACATCTGACACGTACGTAATGTAAGATTGAGCTGAAGAGGAGAGAAAGCATTGGAGTCGGATAAGTTTTAGACAGCACCGTGCCGAAGAAGTGAAGGATGGTAATTAGCTGCAAGAGCGTCCTCTCTATAGTGTATTGGTATGAACAAGCATGAATTGACGGACGGCCCGAAGCAACCCCAATATTGATATTACGGTTGTTGCCAAACACTTGTCAGGAGGATCGAGATATTTGCTGGATCCAGGAGGAGACAAGGGAGGGCGCCGAATGACAAAAATACATGGGGCGTGCCCCTTTTCCTCCCAAAATCAAAATCAAAAGGAGCAGGCGCGAAATATCCCCGGGATGAGAAGTCTATCCTTGCAGCAGCAGCATCGTCGACGGAAAGGAATATAAGAGCATCTACATGCAGACGCCTTAAACCTTCTCTCATACGTTCATTGGACGCGCCCGATCAGTGACCGAATAGAAGAGAGAAGAAAAAAAATGACCCAACCGAATCTTTTATATTATCTATATGTCCGGGCTGTCCGCGAATCCTTATATTAAGGACAAATATAAAGAGGATGCGAGGGCTCGCAGACGCGCCCGGTCTATCTGTCATGCAGGAAGCAAACCCACCCCGGACAACCTTTTATTTTTCTTTGTTCAATCTTTTCTTTCTCCCGTCTCCATCAATCACGTGCACATGACCGGACATATGAGGAATAAAATGATGATCGTGGCTACGCGGACGGACAAATAAAGGCTCAAACGGACACGCCCGGTCACTGACCGGGCTCGTCCGCTCGCGTTTAGGGGATCATATTTGCTAAGTCCGGATGTACATGACCTAGCATGGCAGAGCGCGATCGTGCTGCCGCTAATGACGGGTCCACGGCAGAGCCATAGGTGTCCGTCAGTGTCAGCTGACACAAAAAAGAAAAAGAAAAAGAAATGTCAAATTTTCAATGACACCATTAATTGGCATGTTATGGCAAGTTTACTGTACTTTGATGTTTGCCGACCCATTTTTCCCTCCCGGTGGCCCGCGGCGGCGCCAGAGCCCAGAATGGGGGTATGCGGCTGCTCGATCGGCTCTCGATCTGCCACTGTTCCATCAGGTTAAGCCGTCCTCCTGCTCCCACCCGCACCGCACGTCGCAGTGTCGTGCGCGCGTAGTAGCAGTGGAGTCTGGGAGTACACGAAATCCATCTACTCTACTCTTTTCGGCAGCTTCCCACGCCATGCGACCCACGCCACGCACGCACGCACGCGAATCCGTCGCGTCCTCCTGCCCCGAAAACGACACGACGCCGGTTTGTAAATTCTAATCGGTTTCCATCGTTCGGACGGCGTGGACTAAAACGACCGGCCTGATACGGCCCAGGATACGGCGGGCTCGAGGTCACCTCACCTGCTGGAAGAGGAAGAATGATCGGCTGCGATGCCAGCCCTGGGATTTCGCGCACGTCCGGCCACCGGCACGCCGGTGCGCCGCTCCGCGGGGCCGGGGAGCCCGACGGCCAACCACGTGTCCGCGTGCGCTGCCGGCGACGGGCGAACCGCCGACCGTGTAGCGTGTACGCTTCCTCCCGTGCCACCCCGCCTCGCCTCGGAGGAGCGGGGGTAAAAAGCCGGAGAGGGATTGTACTAGTTGACTCGCCGGCGGTGTCGCCTGGATGCTCTGCTGTCGGCCCGACCGCTGGCTCGTGCGCCGGAGCGCGCGTGGAGGCGTGGCGTCCGGATAGAGAGCGGTGCAAGTTGCAACTGTTCATCTGAAACCCTTGCTTTCTCTAAAAAACAAACTGGATCCCTTGCTGGCACCCGATATAGTGTAGAATATTGTTCGTGCATCTTTTGAAAGGATTGTTAACTGGATTTTGGGCGGCAACGCTGGATCCCGGATATAAAGAAGGGAAGGTACTACCTTTGGACTTTGAAATGGTCGCTCTCAGTGTCCCCCTGAGTTAATTGCACACAAATACCACAATTGGGGTATCATATGCAGATTGGTACCATGATTGCTAATTTTTACGTGTCAGTATCAGCATTGCTCCGGACTTTTGCAAAAAGGTCTAAACCGTGTATAAACACGTATTGACGGTGTATCTGACTGGCGGGGGCCACCTGTCCAGCGCCGACGTGGCAATTTTTTTACAGAAAACCCCCCTTACTTTGCACGTAATCACATAAATGCCCAATTATTTTGCGGGAAAAAGGCTCCGGTGAGAGTTTTTTTTGTTCGCAATATTACAACACCGAATCGGACTTTTTTGAAGTTTTCGTTACGTTGGACAAAGAAATTAAATAAACGAAAAAGAGAGCCTACAGGATTCGAACCTGCGACGCGCGATGCAGACGCTGGGCGCTCTAGCCACCACGACACAGCTACTGCTGTGTTAGCTGTGTCAGTGTCCAGCTAGGCCTGCTACTTTTTTTTTTGTTCGCGTTCGGCTCGTTCGTTGCCAAACTTTCTTTTCATTTCATTTCTCTTATGTTTTACTTTTGTTTCACCACGCATTATGTACATTTTCAACAAATATTTTTAAAAAAATTGAATATGCATTTAAAATATGTTCAGCGTATATTAAAAAAAATTAATATATTAAATAAATGTTCACAATTTGTGAAGAAAAGTTCATCGTGCATTAAAAATGATCACTATACGCAGAAAAAGTGCTCGGCATACATTAAAAAAATGTTCATGCTCATTTGAAAACATGTTCATCATATAATGGAGCCTATCTTAAAAAATGTTCAGGAAGTATGTTAAAAATCCAGAAGAAAAACTAGCCCAATGAATTAAAAAATAAGGAGGAATAGAAATAAAAAACAAAGGAAGAAAATCCAAAAAATAAGCTAAAACCAGAAAAAAAAAGGTTTTTTTAGGAAAACCAGCCACGCATTATGTACAATGTTCAACATATATTTTTAAAAAATTGAATATGCATTTGAAACAAATTTGAACTAAAACCACGACGAGTAATTTGGAATTTGAACTAAAACCACGACGAGTAATTTGGAACGGAGGGAGTACATGTAGATTAACTAGATTTGCTGCCTAGTCATCTTTAGCTCACCCTTTCCATCCTTGCTAGTATCAAATTATCAAGTGGCCCAACTGGTAGAAGCTTAGCCGGTTTGAAGCTAGTTTTCTGCCTAATCCTAGTTGCAAACTAGGCGAAGGAATTCGATTCCTAGAGTCTAGCTAGAGATGTAGAGCCTCATTGATTCACAAGAATTTTAAAACGCAGGAGCAAGAAAATACAAAATTGAAGTGCCATGCCCACTTAATCCTATACATCCATAGGATTAACAAACCACAAGATTTTGGTAGTACCGACGTTGTAGTAACAACGTTGACGTGCTCTGGACTCTATTTATTTCGTGTAGCGGTTGTACAACTTGATGCTTTGGTTGCTTCATGGATCATCATGATGTTCATGTCCGATTGAACTTGTTTTAATAATAAACCTGAAAACTGTTGTCCGTTAGTTCCACAAGGCACCGCATGTAGCTGCATGCCCGTACCATATCCGAACCACCATACGCACGAAATCTTTCACCAATTATATAGGACATCTTATAGTAAGTAGTCGGAGGCTAGCGAACATCTTGTCCATTGCTAGAAAGACAAAGCGAATCATGAGGCCACACGCCCTATATCTTGTAAACAAACCTGTAGGAGTCCACGTGTAGGTGCTCTAATCTCTGGCTCTGTCTTGTCTCCCTGCGAGTTGAATTCAAATAGGAGTATTTCCAAGGGAGATGTCGTATCGGCTCACCGCCGTTTCACATAGAAACAGCCTAGCTAGGTCACACGTTTGCGAATGTTATCTTAATTCTTGCTCCTCCAGAGGACTATTTTAATTAGCGCACAGCCCCTCTTGGAATAAGTCAATTGTCGAAACTTGTCTTCCGAGAAAATGGCAGGAAAAGGAAGAGAAGCCACGCAAGAAGGTCTTTTCGTGCCCGGGTGATGAAAGAAACGTTCCGATGCGCTGTTCAATGCCTGCGTTGCCCAGCGATCTCATGCGCTCGATCATTCAACGGAAATGATTCTTATTTTATTTTATTTGAGGCTGCGGTGCTCCGGCGGACTAGGGTTAATACATACCCTTCTTCTGATTCTGGATTGTTCTTCCCTCTCTGAATTCCTTTCTAGATTCTTCTTTTACTCTTGGTCGGGGAAGAGTTTTTACCATCACGCGCAAAAAAGAAGAATAAGAGTTTTTACAAGGTCGGTAGTGTTACGGCAACGACAATCTATGGTCAGGACTCCCGAGGGTGAAAGGTCTTGCAGTTTCTACATGCAGCGGCGGTAAAAACGTGCTTGCTTACCATGTCCGGTCAGACGTCCACGGCCCCGGTTGGCCTGCGTTGCACCAAGCGTCTGAGACGGTGGCCCTTTTTTTCTCTCCATGATAATAATGGATGGATGGATGCACCGGCCAAACCAACAAGGCACTCATTTGCCATTACCGGACCCCAGGGGACATGAGTTAATTGCATAGAAGTACGGGGCATCACATGCAGATTGGTACCATGATTACTAATTTTTGCGTGTCAGTACCATCATTGCTTCAGACTTTTGCAAAAAGTCTAAAACGCGTATAAACACGTATTGACGGTGTATCTGATTGGCGGGGGCCACCTGTCAGGCGCTGACGTGGCAATCTTTTTACAGAAAACCCCCTTACTTTGCACGTAATCACGTAAACGCCCAATTTTTTTGCGGGAAAAAGGCTCCGGTGGGAGATTTTTTCAGTTCGCAATATTACAACACCGAATCGGACTTTTTTGAAAGTTTTCGTTACGTTGGACAAAGAAATTAAATAAACAAATTTGAACTAAAACCACGACGAGTAATTTGAAACGGAGGGAGTAGCATAGAGGCACACAGTAACCTGAGAAAGAAGAATGATTGAGTTTACTTGTAAAACATTCTGATGGTAACACTCCCCCTGTCTGCACTGCATGGCATTATCCGGCAAAAGGAGATTCCCGGTTGAGCCACTACTACGCTGTACGTAGACCACGTCGGCTACATCCCTACACGGCGTCGAATGCGATGATTATGCACAAAGGCTGCGGGCACTTCTACTGTTATCACACAAGAGCCGACAGAAAGCAACATTCGTAGTTTACTCTAGCCGAATTGTACAATGCTTAAGATGATTATGGTTTACATGTGTGATGTGTCTATTCCCAAAATGACTACATGTGGTTCATGTGTGTAAAATTTACGATATTCATATTTTATGCCAGTCTACACAACTATATCGGCACAAATAAGCCAACGTGTTTTTTCCCTGTGGCCAGGACTAATCTAAACTGTATTAATCTGTACCAGTACCTACTAAAGTAAGCGAAATTGACTGCAAAAAAAGTAAGCGAAATTCTTTTTTTGCTTTAGACTGTTGTAGAACTTCTATCATGTTTACTCGGTAAAAAGGAGTATTGTATAATTTTGACCGGTAAAACGGGTGTGCTACCTTGAATTTCGCCTATTTCTTAAAGATACAGGTAGTAACAACTCGGGTGTTTATAAGAAAAAATATTCAGCTTACCAGGCCGTTCTCTTCTTCTCTGTTTGTTGATCTTGAAACTTCCATTCCCTCGAGCAATTCACTCTACTATTCACCAGAACGGCTTGCACAAAGTCCAAATTATAATTTCCCAAGGTGAATGGCTTAGCTAAAAGGCCCTGCGCTTTCTGTCAATTCTATTTCAGGTACGGTTCGACCAGTCCTTCACTCGTTCCTGCAAATTGAAGCAACTGTTACACGGTCAGGGCTTAAACAAAGGCTAAAGGCAGCTGTAGCATAAACCCACGGCGACAGTAGCGCAAAACCACGTACACTAAACCGAATTAACCTGCGAAGTTGAATAGTCAATTTAATCATCCTATCCTACGTCCGATGGTCCACCCGACCCCGGGACAAACTTTTCGCCATATAAACGCGAACCCGCGGTTCGATTTGGTATATGAAACCGCGGTGTGACATGCCCGTCTCTTTGATCCACCCATGTTCGTTCCCACGAAGAAGGTTTGGGTCAACTCCATGAATGAAAACCTACGTCGTGTCGCCGGTAGAAACTCTGGTCCCGTTGGAGGGGAGGGCGAGCCGTTCCCGCCACCAACCACCACCACATCCCTTCCCTCCCTTGCCCTGTTTGCTCCATCACAGTCCTACGGCAGGGTCGAGGCCCGCACTCCACACTTATATAAAGGCCCGGCTAGCCACTCCATCCTCCACCCAAGCCGATCCCCGCCTTCTCCTTCTCTCCAATCCTGCTGACCTGACCTTCTCCCTCGCCCGAGCTCCCCTGCATTCACAGCCACCGGGTGGCGGGAAACATTCTTGATCCTACACGATATTGATATACGCGGAGCTTCTCGGTTCTTGCCATGGCCGCCAAATCTTGGAGCCCGTTCTCGTGCTGCGTCGGCGGTGGCAGAGTGGCGGACGACGACGACGACTGCAAGCGGCGGATCGGGCGGCGGGGGAAAGGCTGCGCGAGGTCGTCGTCGAGGATGTCCTTCAAGAGCCTGAGCTCGTCGGGGACGCTGTCCCCGGAGGACCTGTCGATCACGCTGTCCGGGTCCAACCTGCACGCCTTCACCTACGCCGAGCTCCGCGCCGCGACCGGGAGCTTCTCGCGCGCCCACTACCTCGGCTGCGGCGGCTTCGGCCCGGTCTACAAGGGCGCCGTCGACGACAAGCTCCGCCCCGGGCTGGCCGCGCAGCCCGTCGCCGTCAAGTACCTCGACCTGGACTGCGGCACGCAGGGCCACAAGGAGTGGCTGGTGAGTGCCCAACAGAGTGCAATGCACTCTCAAGCACGATCAGATGCTTGGCAGATCAATTTCGAAGCCTGGTCGATGAACAGCTAGCTCATTATGTGGGTTGTTCTTGCAGGCTGAGGTATTCTTTCTTGGGCAACTGAGGCACAAGAACCTGGTGAAATTGATCGGGTACTGCTACGAGGAAGAGCACCGGATGCTCGTGTACGAGTTCATGAACGCCGGGAGCCTGGAGACGCACCTCTTCAAAAGTGAGTTACTTCTTCACTGCTTTCTGCTGTCGATTGATCATTCTGAGGATTAGTAGTACGTTTGGTGGTTCTCGAGACCAGCAAGATAAAGAAATGTTTTAATTTGGAAATCTGGGTAGCACGTACGAGTGCCATCTGGTCCATCAGCGATGAGCTGTTCTTGTCCCCTGAAGTTTCTTTTCTCGAAGTCAAGAGGATAGCTGAGCTGCTCCCTGCCTTCCAAAAGAACAACACACACTTTCTCTTTTTAAAATCAGATGAATGTGGATATTGGATATTTACTAAAAAGGGATACCGGATATTTTGGATTAAAAAATTATTTATCCTACCAACTTCCTGGTGCTTGCAAGTTACAACTCTTGGTCAACGTGGAGAAGGAAACTGACCTGAAACATCCTACCATCTTCAGGTACCAATGGCTCTCTCCCGTGGATGACAAGGATGAAGATCGCTGTCGGCGCGGCCAAGGGCCTTGCCTTTCTCCACGATGCCGACCCGCCGGTGATCTACCGCGACTTCAAGGCCTCCAACATCTTGCTCGACTCGGTAAGCCACCTGTAACTTCAGACTTTCTGCAAAGAAAAGAAGCAGTTTTGAAAATGATTGTCATTTGGGAACTGTAGTAGTGGTTACCAACAAATGGGGTCGAACACAACTTCACACCTCTTGCGCTGGAATTACTACAAAGGTGTCTGAAAAACGAAAATTAATTTGATCTCAAGTCTTAATTTCCAACCTTTAGCTTTTGACCAGTTGAACCATCCAAGATGCCATGTTTCTGAACTTAGCTGGCCCAGTGTGTTATGGGCAGCTCTGACCTGACTGAAACTCTGAAGATTCTTGGATGAATGCCAAATCTGAGGAATCCAATTAATTGAGATACATTTAGCAGTCATGATCAAGTTTACAGAAACACCTATAGATTAGTAATTCACAAACAGTAGTACAATTGTACACATATATTTACCTTGCATCTACTTTGAGAAAATTGTTCAGCTTGTAACGCATTGTATTTCACTTCATGCCATTTCCCTAACAAAATTTCAATGCTTGATTTCAGGATTACAACACCAAGTTGTCCGACTTCGGGCTGGCCAAGGATGGGCCTCAGGGCGATGCGACACATGTGACAACACGTGTCATGGGGACGCATGGTTATGCAGCGCCAGAGTACATCATGACAGGCCACTTGACCGCCAAGAGCGATGTATATAGCTTTGGTGTAGTGCTCCTGGAGCTCCTCTCTGGGCTGCGATCAGTAGACCGTGCACGGCGACTCAGGGAACAGAACCTGGTCGACTGGGCTAGACCATACCTCAAGCGCTCTGACAGGTTGTACAAAGTCATGGACCCAGCTCTCGAGTGCCAATACTCATGCAAAGGCGCCGAGGTGGCAGCACTGGTGGCATACAAGTGTCTCAGCCAGAACCCAAAGTCTAGGCCCACCATGAGGGAGGTGGTCAAGGCCCTCGAGCCCGTCCTCGGCATGGAAGACTTCTTCCCTGTGGGCCCATTTGTGTTCACAGTCATTGTGGAGGAGGACAAGGTAGTGGACATGAAGGTGGAGGTCGAGGAGAAGCACCAGCACCCACGCCAGAACCATCAAGACAGGCACCGGCAGAAGTACCCCGACTCAGCAATCCATGCCGGCATTGTGCTCCGCCGCGGCGATGGGCTCATTACCGGATTCACCGGTGCGCAGCGGCGGCAACAAAGGTCGTCGAGCTACAATCGGGAGAGGGGGGCATAGGACCTAAGGTAGGGAAGTGAGTAGGACAGAATGTTATGTACATACCATAGAGATGTGATACAATGTCACATCGGTTTGTTTGTTTCGGATTTGTGGATTGTGTTTCTTTTCTTCTTTATAGTTTTTGGAAAGGTCTCAGGGGACTTACGCCCACCTTTCTTCTTGATAGTGACAATGGGTGTTAGATAAATATAGGGATGCAAAACAGTGTGACAAAAGTCCGGTTTTGATTTTCGCAAGGTTTGTTGTTCAAGATGTTTTTTTTTAGAATCAGCCGGGGGGGGGGGGGGGGGGGGGAGTTCCCCCACCTGAATATTTTACTCAAAGTGACCAAAATGCATGAGGATTGTGGACTGATCCAGTTTATAAGGAAAACCGGATCGAAAACCTAAACAAATTGACCTCGTTTATGAGTGAAACCGGGCCGAAAACCAAAATGCCAGAGGAGTGATCAAGATGTTGTTTACAAATCAATGGTCTAGTTCAAAGGGATGCCCAATGCTTCTTTCATTTGCATAAATTTTGGTCCAATATCGTCCATTGTTTGCAAATGAAATGAGTAGTTGAAAAAATTGACATGCAGGGCTTTTGTGATTCTTTAAGAAAGTGAAATGTGTACTTGAAAAAATTGCAAGCGAGGCTTTTGTGATTCTTTAAGAAAATAGAGAAAACAATGCAACATGAAACTAACACTGTGACAAGTTAATGTTGATGGTGTCAGTTAATACTGGCAAGCTGGACCGAGCACATGTTTATCAGTAAATATAAATGCTGGGGGATGGGCAAGTACATGTCACCTGACATATTGAAGGTTGACGCAAAAGGACTAAGGTCAAGTCAACATCAGCTTTGCAATGATAAGCTTCAACTGTGAAACTGTACAGAAGAACGTTTGGCAAGCTAGCTTACATGGCAATAGATTAACTGAAATGCATGTTTCTTTAAATTAAGTCTCACCCGTCCAGCTGAGACAAGAGATAGCCCAATAGGAATGCAACCACCAGAACTGAAGGTTTGCTACGCATCTGTTTACAAGATATACATAAATTATCAGTATCTGATAGGACATCAATCTTAATGAATCATATATGCAAAAACTATAATTGAGAAGCCTTGAGTTGAAAAAAGAACTGCAAATAAATTTTGAAGAGACTTTTGGGAGCACCATCATCGGAGGCAAGGAGTACTCCAAATATTCAATATCACATCACCTATATAGCACTCATACAACAGAATCATTTGTAAAATACCATGTTTCTGCTCTAATCAGGAACGTCCAGAGAAAACAGGGGATGAAAATATACAAGAGTCGTGCACAATCTCTGATGTACTTGTCATGCCAAGCTCCATGTGATTTGGCATTGTTTTCGTCTTCAGAATAACATATAGAAAATGACACATAACAGAATGAAGTGAAAACCTAAGAAGTGTACACCATTATCACCAGACAATGATGCCATCAGATACCCAATCAAGTAAAAATCTGACAGATATGCAAATCAATAGGAATCAAACTGCAGGATTTATTGCACAAGGATGATTCTGTAGGATGCAAATGCAAGGTATGATCAGAATGCCATGAGCAATTTTCCTTAAAAGTGCAATTGATGAGGCTAGTCAGTCTCAGGTGCCAGGATTGGGTCATGAAACAGAGGATCAGAAATGCATTCCAAGTATACAAGTGGCTCATTCATTAAAACATGACCATAAGTAGGAATGCACTACATTTGCCGCCCTGATGTCCTGATGCATCAAACTTAGAGTTCTTCGTGGTTCAGAAAGAACAGATAAGATGTTCTTCTCTGATAGTATAGCTCAATCAAGAAAATTGTTGCTACAGAATGGAAGGTTCAATCTTTCAATATTAACTCCAGCAGCTTTATAAAATAATATGCGATATGTATCTAAGTCGGGGCTTATGACCAGGGTGCTTCACTGTTGTACATATAAAAGTCGAACTTCTGATAACACTGTCAATGTGATAAAGAGTGAAAGCACAAAGCAATTGTACATATTTATTTAATTTAAACTGACATGTTGAAGGAGTGAGATCACACGTAGAGCATCCCAGTTCATACAGGATACAAACTGTCTGTACGTGTAGAGAACTTCTGTTGTAGCCACTAACTTAAATGTATGAGGCACTTTCATACCGGAATGACCTATAACTATTGCGCTATTAGACATCATCTACAGCAGAAGCACTTTTAGTTACGATGGCTATTTGTACTGGTTATATATTTCTGCAATATTGATAAAGAACATGGCACAGCTTGGTGCACTTGGAAACATTTTAGCAACTTATTCTATAGCTTAACTTTTAGTGAGGAACATTATAAAGTTGGTACCTTAAATGCTAAAGTGATCTATGCATCATCATTCTGAAACAGCATTACTGTTCTTGGAGTTAAGAGCTTGTCTAGGCTACACTGTATAAGGAGCAGAGTAATTACTATGTGTTGACCTTGAAGTTTCACTTAGGTAATAGGAAAAAACAAACGGCTATAAGATATCACATGCATACTTCTTATAGATGCTATGAAAATCGAACATTTATCTTCACAGTAATTTGCGCCATCTCCCTATTAACAAAGAACTATCCTATGAAGCACCGATACGTCCAGAAGCTGTGTATCGGCGTATAATATGTTGCCTATACTCCGATACGTCAGATACGCCATCGATACGCGTATCCAATGAGTATCTCGTTTTTCGATTTAAAAAGAACGAAAAAAATGCTGATACGGCCGCCGGGACGGCGCCGACACGTCGGGGACACGGGAAGCCCAGTACGAGCCCACTCGTAACCCTAAACAGCCAGCGTACCCAATTCGTTAGGGCGGTAGACTGGATCGTCGGGCGAGCCCATCGCTGCGGATGACTTCAGTCTCTCGTCGCCGCCGCCGCCTGGAGTCGCTCGTTGCCGCGGCCTGGGCGTGCTGGCTGTGTGTGCTTATTTCCGCCATGCATGCGTGGTTGTTGTTTATGTGTGCGTGCTTGCTCACTGCTGAGTAAATTGATGATGATTCAGTCATCCAGTAGGCGAGGATTGAGTAAAGTGATGATCAGTCACTCATTCAGTCATCGAGAAATAGGCATGGATGCAACAAATGGGTAGTATTTTGATCTCATCTCAGGCATTCAATTCATTGTCTTCACAATAATATGGCATTTTATTAATTATTTATATATACCCGCCGTATCGGCGTATTGCTGTTTTTAGAAATTGCCGTATCCCGTATCCCCGTATCCGTATCGCCGTATCGGTGCTTCATAGGAACTATCCTGTCACTGAGCTATTGGAAATTAAGGTTTCCCAAGGAATAAGGGAAAATATTCTCATTAAAACATGTGAGAATCATACAAGTCAGCAGAACGATACTGAATTTGGCCACAAAATTATACAATATTTAATATCTGAAACAAAATATACTGAAAAAAATATGCGGGGAATCAGGTTCGCACACAATTCTTTGATTGCTATTGGTTTAATTTTCATTTTCTGAATCAAATTTTTTCTCTTGTTCTGTTAGCTCTAAATTCTTTTATGTAAAACATGTAAACTGTAAAGGTAAGCTGAAAAGGGTAATTTCATACGGTCGGTCGATGATTGTGCCAAATTCAAATGGACATCACAAAGGTGTTGTTAACAATAGCCAAATTTCGATTGCATATACTACTTGAACATATTTGGGCGTCCAGCATGTTTTCCCCTTCTCTGGAATACAGAGTGTGTGACTTGATCGAATCGATGCTACTGATAATAAAAACAGGTTAGAAACCACCAGCAGGCAAGCAAACAATCGATATCTTATGACACTTCAATGGAGAACCTTCTGTTACCAATTCCTGGGTATATTTCATTCACAATAATACAGCAGTAACAGTGTAATCAAAGCAGCACCTACACCACAGAAACAACATACCCGAAGCCGAACCTCGTTCAGCTATAAGCTGTGGTGTAATCCTGGGGAGCTCCACAGGCACCGTGAAGGCACGAAGCGACCCCTACCCCAACGGTGACGGCGATCGTTGCGGCGGCCTTGGCCACGGCGTTGGCGGCGGGGCGCGGGGGGCAGGGCGCGGCGAAGGAGTGCACGAGGTGGAGCGTGAGGTGGAAGCACGCGGCGAGGAGCAGGGCCGTGGCGGCGACGGCGGACGCGGGCAGGCGGGACTCCGCGGCTGCCACGAAGGGCTCCACGAACCACGCCGCCACCGTCGACGCGGCGAGGCAGAGGAATGCGAGGTGGAGGAGACGCGATCTCCCACCGCTGGCCGCAGCTGCTCGTGGAGGTGGCTGGGTCGGCGTTGCCGGGGGATGGGTCCCGGCGGGGGAGCGGGGGAGTTGGGTGGGCGCCTCCTGGTCACGCATCGTCGCGGGCGCCGGCGGCGGGTTCGACGGCACAGCACAGCACTGGAAGATGTGCGGATTGTTCCCTCGTCTGCGGATGGAATGCGACTGACGACGGCTGTTTATAGTACTCCATGGGAAGCAAAGCGCCTCCCGTTTCGCGTCGGCGGCGACGTCGCACGGTCGCCATGGCACTGGCCGATGTCGACATCTACGACACCGCTGCACTTGTGCACTGTGCACAAACTGACTGACTCGTGGGCCTGGCCTAGTCCCGGGCCCAGCGGTCAGTGAATGAGACCGGGGAGCTAGTGACTCGCTGCAGGTGCCAGTTTCCTTCTGAAAACAAAAGAGGCCTCAAAACAAAAGGCAGGGCTGGGCGGCCGGTGCGAGTGCGACTGCCGCCTGCATTTCAAGCCCTTCTCGAGTCGAGTAAAGAAACAGTGGAAAATCCGGTGAAGTTTCTATGATTTCGTCACGGAGCACGGCGCCGCATGACGCCATAAAACTGGTCATGTTTTTCCTCGAAACCATGAAAATGACCATGATCATTTTTTAAACATGCCGAAAGTGATCGTAATTATTTTTTTATGATGAAATACTCCCTCAATTTTTATTTAGTTCGCGTATTAGATTTGATCAAAGTCAAGCTTTGTAAACTTTGACAAAGTTTATATAAACAAAAATATTAACATATACAATAACGGATCACATCATATAGATTTGATATGGTAAATGTTCATATTGTTTTCTATAAACTTGGTCAAACTTTATGAAGTTTAACTTCGGTCAAATCTAATATGCAGAGTAAATAAACACGGAGGGAGTACATCAGTCCGAGAACAAGATCCAGAAAGGGGAGAGGGAAGAATGAGATGATCACAATTAGTTGAAGGAGGTCCTGAGTGTGGAAAATAACTCGATGCATCTCCCGAATAAAAAATAAAAATAAAATCCCTGTAAAATGGTTGACAATGTGCATCACCAATATATATAACTTGGCTACTGATACTAGAGCTACTCACTCCGCCTTGTGATCCGGAGGTCAAGTTATTTCTTTACATACATGTGAAACACCACCGTATGTCAAGGCCCCGAACGGACCCAAACAACGGCTTAAACAGCAAGCACAAAGGCAACTACTACCAAAAGAGAAAGGCTTAAACACCATGTGGCCTAATTTAACACAGGCACCCGCCAGCACAGCACCGGGCGCATCGGCATCCGTCTGTACAGTTTTTGCACGACCACACGCACCCGCAGGAGCACTCGGGGCACGACGGCTTCGGGCAGCTCAGGCACGACCCGCCGCTGCAGCAGCCTCCCTTGTCGCAGCACGACGACTGGCACCTGAAGCACGACGGCTGCCCCTTGCAGCACGACGACTGGCAGTTGAAGCACCGCGCGCACGAGCATTTGGGGAGCTTGAAGCAGCCCCCCGTGCACCGAGGGCAGGAGCAGCCTGCGCAGCTGCAGCTTGGCTTGCAGTCGCCGCAGCAGCCGCCGCCGCCCGAACATGAGCCGCACTCGGGCTTGCACTCGCCGCAAGGGTTACAGCCGCTGCTGCAGCACTGTGGCTTGCTGCAGCTGCAGCACTCGAAGCAGCCGCAGCTTGGTTTGCAGCATGAAGGGATCTTGAAGCAGCTGCAGCAGTTTGGGCTGCAGCATGAGCAATTTGGTTTGCAGCATGAACAGTCCAAGCACATTGGTCTTTTGCAAGTTGGTAGGCATTGGCAGGAGCAGCACAGCCATGAAGCACATATGCACAGTTTTGATCTGCAGGAAAAACATTTCCCCCAAGTTAGACCTGGGCGGGTTCAGTTAGCAGGTTACAAGTTTTGGGCAAATAACTATCATGCCATCTGAAAACAAGTATTCAGAATTACAAATGAATGCGTATCTTTCATAGTGTTATCTGCTACTGCAATGTCATTTTCTCTTGGGACAGATTCTGTGACCCAGCATGAATTATTACCAGAACTTGTGTATTCTTGCCACTAAACGCCTGAAAGCAATACAGGAGAGAAGAGATACCTGATCCACCAGTAAAGACGGCAGGACCGGTGCTTCCTTTTGTTACTGCAAAAAATTGGTTCCGTCAAAAACACACTATACATGCTTCAAAGAAATAGGATGTTTGAGTATAGAGGGCCTTACATTGGTATTAGCGGGTCTTGTTTTGTACCAACAAACTCATTTACCCTGAAAAGTATTGTACACGGATATTAGCAGGTAGCAGCATGTAGAAAAAAATAGCCTGTAACAATGGACAAAATAAAAGCATTGTGCAAGGATATTGGCGACATGTATAAGAAATTAAGGGCTAGCTCTATCCATGAACAAAGCAAAGAATGCTTTGCAAGAGAATTGTGCTTGAGTTCACTCAAGCATTTAGCTCTCCATTTCAGCTATTTCAACTTCGAGAGCATTATCGTTTATGGATGAAACCCAAGAAATGTCACTCCCAATTGAACTCGTATAATAAATGTTCTGATGCAAGTGGGGTTTGCTGGGGAGTACTGCTTTCAGAGCATGACTTCAAGTTTGGAATATGGAACAGATAAACAGAAACTTACAGAGACCAAACTGACATAGAAACCGTATGAAGGTACAACATACAGACTAATCCATACATATGGCAAGAACTTGACAGAAACAGGCAACTGCATGCATACTAGAGTAAAGAAAACATAGAATCCTAAACTTAATTAGTTGGTACAACTTTCAGGTGGAATACTAGTTTGCAATGCAGCGAGGATGATGGTGTGTGCATACTCTTTCAAGCAACCAGAACGTGAGACTGGTTGAGCCCCTTCAAGTAAATGTAGCTCGTCCTGCGAAACAGTGTTTATGTCAAAAGTCACCCACTGTAGGTAGAAGATCTTTCTGCATTTGATATGCATGAATGTGGTAAATTACCAGAGAATTGGTACTGTAAATATTATGTAGGACCTCAGATGTTTTATACTAGATAATTCAAGAAGAGAGAATAACCGATAAAATGGAAATCTGACTGACCAAATTAAGGTTGTCTTTGTAAGTGCTAGCAAATGGATGCTTAAAAGCAGCAATAATAGTCTGGACTGGACTGGACTGGACTGGCTCCTGCTTTAAACAAAGTTACTATGATTCTAAAGCCACTGCTAGCACAAAGGCATAAAGAAGAAGGGAACCCCGTCACCTGAGCACCTTCGGAAATCTGCTCCTTGAAAGCAGAGCAGCATGTGTTCACAAAAAAAAAGGGGTATTATTCTCCCCCGTGGAAAAACACAAAATCTATATATCACATAAAAAGCCCCAAAGCTGGATGGCAGCCCATCAACCCCAGCTTCGCACGGCGGAATAATGCCATGCCTGGCCACGGGCCATGCCGTCCCCGTGCCCAGGCTACTCGTCCTAGCAAGCAAGCAAGAACGGCGACACGACAGCGCTTCCATACATGCATGCGACTGACAGGGCCACCACTCATCATCATCACTGGTCACTGCCCATGCCTTCTTTTCCCGCAAGGAACCGGACCAAACACGACAAAGGTACATCCATGGCACACCCAAAGAGGGCAAACGCTTGTCCGGCCCCGGATTGTCTGCGCACGCCGGGGCACGCAGCAACGCCGCCTCCCCCTCCCCTCCCCTCCCCATTCGCAGCTCTCATTAGGCTCGAATCCCCAGAACGCTGCCGAGATAAATAACCCTACTAGCTAGCACAGATGCAGGAGCAGCAGTGGATTAATAAAGAATTGAACGGCCTAACCGTACCTACGGAGGGTAGAAAATAAACAACGACGACGTGGCGTTCGTCGCCCTTCACCACCAGCAACTGCTGCTACCAATGGGACTACTAGTAGATGAGCGAGCGAGAAGCAAATCGGATCTTGTTTTAAAAATGGGATCGGCAAAGTCAAAGGAAGAGGGAGGAGCGATGAAGCAGTGAGTAGCGCGGCGGCCGAGGCGGTGGTCAGAGAGAGAGAGAGAGAGATTCAGAGAAACGCGGCCGTGACTGACCTTGAGGAACGTGAGCTCGCGGTCAAGGATCTGCACCTCCAGCTGCAGGCGCCGGCGGCCGCACATGTCCGGGTACCTCGGCGGCGACCTGGGCTTGGGCGCCTCCAGCACCACCACCGCGCCCTCCCCCATGTCTCTCTGTCTCTCACACGCCCGGACCCGGAGGGCTTAGGCTTAGCCACCGGCCCGCATTAGGCGCCGGCGGCGGGGCGGCAGCTAGCAGCAGGAGGCGCGGCGGAGCGGTGGTTGCGCACTGGCCGGCGGTGATGTAATAAGGAATCTGAGCAGCGCAGGTGAGTGCGTGCGTGCGTGCGTGCGTGCGATGCGAGGAGATGGAGGCGGGGGACGGGGGCGGGGGCGTGGGCTGGGGAGGAGCAGAGCAGAGTAGAGCAGGTGGTGGAAATGAAATGAAGGCGGAGGCGAGGAGTCTCTCCATATAGCTCGCGCTGCGCGGGCAATAATAGCAAAGGGAGGGAGGGAGCAGGGCGCGTGGGGTTTAGAGAGAGAGAGAGAGTGCGAGTGCAGCCGCAGGGGTGGGGTGGGGTGGAGTGGGGTTTAATGAGAGAGAAAGAAGATCAAGGGAGGACGGAGGAGGCGACTGTGCGGGCCGGTTCGTGACTTGTGATGAGCCTCTGCGCTCGTCCGTGCCGGTGAATCGGTGATGTGCCATGGGTCCGCCCGCCCGCCCGGTATGGGGGCTGGGCAGCGAGCGCGGCCGTGACCGTGAGCCAGCGCAACGGCCGCCCGTAGTGCCAAGGAAACAAATGCCACTCCAGAAGTATGTTGGAGCGATGATTATAGAGTTCAAACACTTGGTAGTAGGAGTAGGAGCGATCAATTGCAAATAGTGCCGAGTTTGATGGAGGAAAAGGCTGCTGCAGGGTGATGTGATGAATTGAGTTTGCCAGCGACGGGTGGGGAATAGTACCGCCACGCACGGACGGCCACATTGATTGCACGCACGGCGTCCTCACCGATCCATCACGTACCAGGAGTACGTACGTGTAGCACCACAAGCGTGACGGTGGCCGGGGTGGCGCGTCCCCCGAGCCGGAGCCGGGCGTACGGAAAAGCCATCCGCGGGGCAACGGGACAGAAGGAGGCCCTCGATCGGCTTGCTCGGACAGAGACGCATCCGCGCGCACACACACTGACGCGTCCACGTCCGCCCGGGGGCCCAGCATAAGATGGGCGCGCTCGCTACTGGCTAGCAGTAGTAGTAGTAGCCCGTAGCACTTGCGAGGGGGGGCCCGGCGCGGCAGAGCGGTGGCAGCGACCGGGGTTGCCCGATTTGAAACGGGCAGGCCGGATCAATCAATGCCTTCCCCCCACCGCGCTTCTCCGCTTCTCCTCTCCTCTCCTCTCCGGTGCCTGCCGCTCTGGGCCTGCCTGCTGCGGCATGCCGCACGAGGGAGGGGAGGAAGGAAGGGGTGGTTCCATTTCGGAGTAATGGCCGTCACGCGTTGCGCTGCACCTGCACACCCGCTGCGCCTGCGCCGCATGTGCGGCGCCGTGCGCCCGGGACTGACTGACAGGGCGATCGGATGTTGAGGCGAGTGTTCGCTTCGGGCGGTGCCTCTCTGGGGATGGGCGAGGGCAGGGGCTACGCTGTTCATCCCAGGGTCGTTCCGAATGCAAGTGTGCTCTTCTGTGTTTCATCTTCCCCAAGTAGCAGTACAATAAAACGATTATTCGATCAGGTTTTCCTGAATCTCTAGATACAGTGCCACACCTGATCAAGAACTCAAATAAACACGAGATCCTTCCGGTCCTCGTTGTAGAAGACGAAGAATAGGATGTGCAACACACGATCGATGCACCAAGCACATATATATGATGTACAAAGAAAGGTCACAACATCAACTATACAGATGGACTAGGAGGTGGGCCCAAGACACAATATATTCAACACACACCCACAGTCGAAGTGGCGCCGGAGACACAAAGACTGGAACGAAACTCCTCGAAGGTGGAAGTCGGCAGTCCCTTAGTCATTACATCAGCAAACTGTTGGGCGGTCGGAACATGGAGGACCCGAATGCGTCCAAGGGCTACCTGCTCACGCACAAAGTGAATTTCCAGCTCAATGTGCTTAGTCCGGCGATGATGAACGGGGTTGGCGAAAAGGTACACCACAGTGGGAGACATCATGATGCAACTCCTGAAGTAGCTGTCGTAGCCAGGTGCCCTCGGCGACGGCGTTAGCCACTGCTCGGTACTCAGCCTCCGCGCTAGAGCGCAAAACGGTGGGTTGTCGCTTGGACGACCACGAGACGAGTGAAGGACCGAGGTAGACGCAGTAGCCAGAGGTGGAGCGACGGGTGTCAGGGCAGCCGGCCCAGTCCGCGTCGGAATAGGCCACCGTCTCCAGAGAAGTGGACGCCATGAGAGTGAGCCCAAGAGCCATCGTGCCACGGATGTAGCGGAGAATCCGCTTCACGAGGGTCCAATGGGAGTCACGAGGGGCGTGCATATGGAGACACACCTGCTGAACAGCATACTGTAGATCCGGCCGGGTGAGATCAGGTACTGAAGAGCACCAACAATGGACTGGTAGAACGGAGCATCCGACGCGGGCGAGCCCTCGAGGGCAGAGACCTTGGCCTTCGTGTCAACAGGAGTAGCGGCAGGGTGACAATTGAGCATGCCGGCACGCTCAAGTAGCTCATGCGCGTACTTCTGCTGATGAAGGAAGAAGCCGTCGAGTCGCCGAGCAACCACAATGCCAAGGAAATAATGTAGAGCGCCCAGGTCCTTGATGGCAAACTCATCACGCTGCCGGAGAGTAATCTGCTGAAGAAGGGCTGCGGAGGAGGCCGTCAGGATGATGTCGTCGATGTAGAGGAGCAAATATGATGCCGTGTCGCCGCGGCGATACACAAACAACGAGGCATCCGAGCGAGTAACTTTGAAGCCCAGTGTCTGAAGGAAGCCGGCGATACGCTGGTACCAGGCGCGAGGTGCTTGCTTGAGCCCGTAGAGAGACCGGGACAGCAAATACACGTGCCCAGGAAGAGATGCGTCGACGAAACTGGTGGGCTGCTCACAGTAAACCTGCTATCAAGATGGCCATGAAGGAAGGCATTGGAGACATCCATCTGATGAACCGACCATCCTCGGGAAACTTCCAGCTGGAGAACAGTGCGGATCGTGCCCGGTTTGACAACAGGTGCAAACGTCTCAGTGAAGTCGACATCAGCACGCTGCCGAAAACCACGGACCACCCAACGAGCCTTGTAGAGCTCAAGTGTACCATCCGAGTGGGTCTTATGGCGAAAAACCCACTTGCCGCTGATGACATTGGCATGAGAAGGTCGAGGAACCAGTGTCCAGGTGCGGTTCTGCTGAAGGGCGTCGAACTCTTCCTGCATTGCAGCAAGCCAGTGAGGATCACGAAGGGCTGCTCTGGTGGAAGCAGGAATCGGTGACGGCTCGATGGTGGAGGCGGCGAGGAGATACTCGTCGCTGGAGTACCGCAGACTCGGGCGGTGAACGCCGGCTCGAGCCCGAGTGAGGGGGCGAGACGGCAACTCCGGGATGAGGCCTGAGGAGGCGGCCGGCGAGACAGCCGGCGAGGCGACAGGCGAGGCAGCCGGCGAGGCGACAGGCGAGGCAGCCGGCGAGGCGGCTGTTGGAAATATGCCCTAGAGGCAATAATAAATGGTTATTATTATATTTCTTTGTTCATGATAATAGTCTATTGTTCATGCTATAATTGTATTGTCCGGAAATCGTAATACATGTGTGAATACATAGACCACAACGTGTCCCTAGTAAGCCTCTAGTTGACTAGCTCGTTGATCAACAGATAGTCATGGTTTCCTGACTATGGACATTGGATGTCATTGATAACGGGATCACATCGTTAGGAGAATGATGTGATGGACAAGACCCAATCCTAAGCATAGCATAAAAGATCGTGTAGTTTCGTTTGCTAGAGATTTTCCAATGTCAAGTATCTTTTCCTTAGACCATGAGATCGTGCAACTCCCGGATACCGTAGGAGTGCTTTGGGTGTGCCAAACGTCACAACGTAACTGGGTGACTATAAAGGTGCACTACGGGTATCTCCGAAAGTGTCTGTTGGGTTGGCACGGATCGAGACTGGGATTTGTCACTCCGTGTGACGGAGAGGTATCTCTGGGCCCACTCGGTAATGCATCATCATAATGAGCTTAATGTGACTAAGGCGTTAGTCACGGGATCATGCATTGCGGTACGAGTAAAGAAACTTGCCGGTAACGAGATTGAACAAGGTATTGGGATACCGACGATCGAATCTCGGGCAAGTAACATACCGATTGACAAAGGGAATTGCATACGGGATTGATTGAATCCTCGACACCGTGGTTCATCCGATGAGATCATCGTGGAACATGTGGGAGCCAACATGGGTATCCAGATCCCGCTGTTGGTTATTGACCGGAGAGGCGTCTCGGTCATGTCTGCATGTCTCCCGAACCCGTAGGGTCTACACACTTAAGGTTCGGTGACGCTAGGGTTGTAGAGATATATGTATGCGGAAACCCGAAAGTTGTTCAGAGTCCCGGATGAGATCCCGGACGTCACGAGAGGTTCCGGAATGGTCCGGAGGTGAAGAATTATATATAGGAAGTCAAGTTTCGGCCACCGGGAAAGTTTCGGGGGTTACCGGTATTGTACTGGGACCACCGGAAGGGTCCCGGGGGTCCACCGGGTGGGGCCACCTGTCCCGGAGGGCCCCGTGGACTGAAAGTGGAAGGGAACCAGCCCTTAGTGGGCTGGGGCGCCCCCCTTGGGCCTCCACCCATGCGCCTAGGGTTGGGAACCCTAGGGGGGAGCTTCCCCCTTGCCTTGGGGGGCAAGGCACCCCTTTCCACTCCTTGGCCGCCGCCCCCCCCAACCCTAGATGGGTTTTGGCCGGCCCCCCTCCCAAGGGGGCCTATATAAAGGGGGGAGGGAGGGCAGCAACACACAGCCTTGGGCGCCTCCCTCCTCCCCTGCAACACCTCTCTCTCTCTCTCTCTCGCAGAAGCTCGGCAAAGCCCTGCCGGAGACCCGCTACATCCACCACCACGCCGTCGTGCTGTTGGATCTCCATCAACCTCTCCTTCCCCCTTGCTGGATCAAGAAGGAGGAGACGTCGCTGCACCGTACGTGTGTTGAACGCGGAGGTGCCGTCCGTTCGACACTCGGTCATCGGTGATTTGGATCACGGCGAGTACGACTCCGTCATCCACGTTCATTGGAACGCTTCCGCTCGCGATCTACAAGGGTATGTAGATGCACTCCTTTCCCCTCGTTGCTAGTAGACTCCATAGATGCATCTTGGTGAGCGTAGGAAAATTTTAAATTATGCTACGATTCCCAACAGTGGCATCATGAGCCAGGCCTATGCGTAGTTACTATGCACGAGTAGAAGACAAAGCAGTTGTGGGCGTTGAGTTTGCCAATTCTTCTTGCCGCTACTAGTCGTTTCTTGTTTCGGCGGCATTGTAGGATGAAGCGGCCCGGACCGACCTTACACGTACGCTTACGTGAGACAGGTTCCACCGACTGACATGCACTAGTTGCATAAGGTGGCTAGAGGGTGTCTGTCTCTCCTACTTTAGTCGGAACGGATTCGATGAAAAGGGTCCTTATGAAGGGTAAATAGAAATTGGCAAATCACGTTGTGGTCATACGTAGGTAAGAAAACGTTCTTGCTAGAAACCTACAAACCACGTAAAAACTTGCAACAACAATTAGAGGACGTCTAACTTGTTTTTGCAGCAAGTGCTATGTGATGTGATATGGCCAGAAGATGTGATGAATGATATATGTGATGTATGAGATTGATCATATTCTTGTAATAGGAATCACGACTTGCATGTCGATGAGTATGACAACCGGCAGGAGCCATAGGAGTTGTCTTTATTATTTTGCATGACCTGCGTGTCATTGAATAACGCCATGTAATTTACTTTACTTTGTTGCTAAACGCGTTAGCCATACAAGTAGAAGTAATCGTTGGCGTGACGACTTCATGAAGACACAATGATGGAGATCATGGTGTCATGCCGGTGACGAAGATGATCATGGTGCCCCGAAGATGGAGATCAAAGGAGCATGATGATATTGGCCATATCATGTCACTATTTGATTGCATGTGATGTTTATCATGTTTTTGCATCTTATTTGCTTAGAACGACGGTAGTAAGTAAGATGATCCCTTATATTAATTTCAAGAAAGTGTTCACCCTAACTGTGCACCGTTGCGAAGGTTCGTTGTTTCGAAGCACCACGTGATGATCGGGTGTGATAGATTCTAACGTTCGAATACAACGGGTGTTGACGAGCCTAGCATGTATAGACAAGGCCTCGGAACACACGCAATACACTTAGGTTGACTTGACGAGCCTAGCATGTACAGACATGGCCTCGGAACACGGAGGACCGAAAGGTCGAGCATGAGTCGTATAGAAGATACGATCAACATGGAGATGTTCACCGATCTTGACTAGTCCGTCTCACGTGATGATCGGACACGGCCTAGTTAAAGTCGGATCATGTATCACTTAGATGACTAGAGGGATGTCTATCTGAGTGGGAGTTCATTAAATAATTTGATTAGATGAACTCAATTATCATGAACTTAGTCTAAAATCTTTACACTATGTATTGTAGGTCAAATGGCCAACGTTGTCCTCAATTTCAACGCGTTCCTAGAGAAAACCAAGCTGAAAGATGATGGCAGCAACTATACGGACTAGGTCCGGAACCTGAGGCTCATCCTCATAGTAGCCAAGAAAGATTATGTCTTAGAAGCACCGCTAGGTGAAGCACCAATCCCAGAGAACCAAGACGTTATGAACGCTTGGCAGGAGCGTGCTGATGATTACTCCCTCGTTCAGTGCGGCATGCTTTACAGCTTAGAACCGGGTCTCCAAAAGCGTTTTGAGAAACATGGAGCATATGAGATGTTCGAGGAGCTGAAAATGGTTTTCCAAGCTCATGCCCGGGTCGAGAGATATGAAGTCTCCGACAAGTTCTTCAGCAGTAAAATGGAGGAGAATAGTTCTGTTAGTGAGCACATACTCAGAATGTCTGGGTTGCACAACCGCTTGTCTCAGCTGGGAGTTAATCTCCCGGATGACGCGGTCATTGACAGAATCCTCCAGTCGCTTCCACCAAGCTACAAGAGCTTTGTGAGGAACTACAATATGCAGGGGATGGAAAAGACCATTCCCGAGGTATATTCAATGCTGAAATCAGCGGAAGGGGAGATCAGAAAAGAACATCAAGTGTTGATGGTGAATAAAACCACTAAGTTCAAGAAGGGCAAGGGTAAGAAGAACTTCAAGAAGGACGGCAAGGGAGTTGCCGCGCCCGGTAACCAGTTACTGGGAAGAAGTCAAAGCATGGACCCAAGCCCGAGACTGAGTGCTTTTATTGCAAGGGAAGTGGTCACTGGAAGCGGAACTGCCCCAAATACTTAGCGGACAAGAAGGCCGGCAACGCCAAAGGTATATGTGATATACATGTAATTGATGTGTACCTTACCAGTACTCGTAGTAGCTCCTGGGTATTTGATACCGGTGCGGTTGCTCATATTTGTAACTCAAAACAGGAACTACAGAATAAACGGAGACTGGCGAAGGACGAGGTGACGATGCGTGTCGGGAATGGTTCCAAGGTTGATGTGATCGCCGTCGGCACGCTACCTCTGCATCTACCCACGGGATTAGTTTTAAACCTCAATAATTGTTATTTAGTGCCAGCTTTGAGCATGAACATTGTATCTGGATCTCGTTTAATTCGAGATGGCTACTCATTTAAATCCGAGAATAATGGTTGTTCTATTTATTTGAGAGATATGTTTTATGGTCATGCCCCGCTGGTCAATGGTTTATTTTTGATGAATCTCGAACGTGATGTTACACATGTTCATAGTGTGAATACCAAAAGATGTAAAGTTGATAACAATAGTCCCACATACTTGTGGCACTGCCGCCTTGGTCACATTGGTGTCAAGCGCATGAAGAAGCTCCATGCAGATGGACTTTTGGAGTCTCTTGATTACGAATCATTTGACACGTGCGAACCATGCCTCATGGGTAAGATGACCAAGACTCCGTTCTCCGAAACAATGGAGCGAGCAACCAACTTATTGGAAATCATACATACCGATGTGTGCGGTCCAATGAGTGTTGAGGCTCGCGGAGGATATCGTTATGTTCTCACTCTCACTGATGATTTAAGTAGATATGGGTATGTCTACCTAATGAAACACAAGTCTGAAACCTTTGAAAAGTTCAAGGAATTTCATAGTGAAGTTGAGAATCAACGTGACAGGAAAATAAAATTCTTATGATCAGATCGTGGGGGAGAATATTTAAGTCACGAGTTTGGTGCACACTTAAGGAAATGTGGAATAGTTTCACAACTCACGCCGCCTGGAACACCTCAGAGAAATGGTGTGTCCGAACGTCGTAATCGCACTCTATTGGATATGGTGCGATCTATGATGTCTCTTACCGATTTACCGCTCTCATTTTAGGGCTATGCTTTAGAGACTGCCGCATTCACTTTAAATAGGGCTCCGTCGAAATCCGTTGAGACGACACCGTATGAATTATGGTTTGGGAAGAAACCTAAGCTGTCGTTTCTAAAAGTTTGGGGATGCGATGCTTATGTCAAGAAACTTCAACCTGAAAAGCTCGAACCCAAGTCGTAAAAATGCGTCTTCATAGGATACCCTAAGGAAACTATTGGGTATACCTTCTACCTCAGATCCGAGGGCAAGATCTTCGTTGCCAAGAACGGGTCCTTTCTAGAGAAGGAGTTTCTCTCGAAAGAATTGAGTGGGAGGAAAGTGGAACTTGATGAGGTGATAGTCACCCCTTCCGAACCGGAAAGTAGCGCAGCGCGGGAAAATGTTCCTATGGTGCCTACATCGACTGGGGAGGAAGTTAATGATGATGATCATGAAGCTTCAGATCAAGTTACTGAACTTCGTAGGTCCACAAGGACATGTTCCGCACCAGTGTGGTACGACAACCCTGTCCTGGAAATCATGTTGTTAGACAACGGTGAACCTTCGAACTATGAAGAAGCGATGGCGGGCCCGGATTCCGACAAATGGCTAGAAGCCATGAAATCCGAGATAGAATCCATGTATGAAACCAAAGTATGGACTTTGACTGACTTGCCCGATGAGCGGCGAGCCATAGAAAACAAATGGATCTTTAAGAAGAAGATGGACGCAGATGGTAATGTGACCATCTACAAAGCTCGACTTGTTGCTAAGGGTTATCGACAAGTTCAAGGGGTTGACTACGATGAGACTTTCTCACCCGTAGCGAAGCTGAAGTCCGTCCGAATCATGTTAGCAATTGCCGCATACTATGATTATGAGATATGGCAGATGGACGTCAAAACGGCATTCCTTAACGGCTTCCTTAAGGAAGAGTTGTATATGATGCAGCCGGAAGGTTTTGTCGATCCTAAGAATGCTAACAAAGTATGCAAGCTCCAGCGCTCAATCTATGGGCTGGTGCAAGCTTCTCGGAGTTGGAACATTCGCTTTGATGAGATGATCAAAGCGTTTGGGTTTACACAGACTTATGGAGAAGCCTGTGTTTACAAGAAAGTGAGTGGGAGCTCTGTAGCATTTCTCATATTATATGTGGATGACATACTATTGATGGGAAATGATATAGAATTCTTGGAAAGTATAAAGGCCTACTTGAATAAGTGTTTTTCAATGAAGGACCTTGGAGAAGCTGCTTATATATTAGGCATCAAGATCTATAGAGATAGATCAAGACGCCTCATTGGTCTTTCACAGAGTACGTACCTTGACAAGATATTGAAGAAGTTCAATATGGATCAGTTGAAGAAGGGGTTCTTGCCTGTATTGCAAGGTGTGCGATTGAGCACGGCTCAATGCCCGACCACGGCATAAGATATGGAAGAGATGAGTGTCATCCCCTATGCCTCGGCCATAGGGTCTATTATGTATGCCATGCTGTGTACCAGACCTGATGTAAACCTTGCCGTAAGTTTGGTAGGAAGGTACCAAAGTAATCCCGGCAAGGAACACTGGACAGCGGTCAAGAATATCCTGAAGTACCTGAAGAGGACTAAGGATATGTTTCTCGTTTATGGAGGTGACGAAGAGCTCGTCGTAAAGGGTTACGTCGACGCTAGCTTCGACACAGATCTGGATGACTCGAAGTCACAGACCGGATACGTGTATATATTGAATGGAGGAGCAGTAAGCTGGTGCAGTTGCAAGCAAAGCGTCGTGGCGGGATCTACATGTGAAGCGGAGTACATGGCAGCCTCGGAGGCAGCACAGGAAGCAGTCTGGATGAAGGAGTTCATTACCGACCTAGGGGTTATTCCCAATGCGTCGGACCCGATGACTCTCTTCTGTGACAACACTGAAGCTATTGCCCTTGCGAAGGAGCCCAGGTTTCACAGGAAGACCAGGCATATCAAGCATCGCTTCAACTCCATTCGTGAAAGTGTTCAAAATGGAGACATAGATATTTGTAAAGTACATACGGACCTGAATGTAGCAGATCCGTTGACTAAACCTCTCCCTAGGGCAAAACATGATCAACACCAGGACGCAATGGGTGTTCGATTCATCACAATGTAACTAGATTATTGACTAGTGCAAGTGGGAGACTGTTGGAAATATGCCCTAGAGGCAATAATAAATGGTTATTATTATATTTCTTTGTTCATGATAATAGTCTATTGTTCATGCTATAATTGTATTGTCCGGAAATCGTAATACATGTGTGAATACATAGACCACAACGTGTCCCTAGTAAGCCTCTAGTTGACTAGCTCGTTGATCAACAGATAGTCATGGTTTCCCTCCGATCAAGTACCGAACGCACGGCACCTCCGAAGTTCTACACACGTTCAGCTCGATGACGTCCCTCGAACTCCGATCCAGCCGAGTGTTGAGGGAGAGTTTCGTCAGCACGACGGCGTGGTGACGATGATGATGTTCCACCGACGCAGGGCTTCGCCTAAGCTCCGCAACGGTATTATCGAGGTGTAATATGGTGAAGGGGGGCACCGCACACGGCTAAGAGATCTCAAGGATCAATTGTTGTGTTTCTGAGGTGCCCCCTGCCCCCGTATATAAAGGAGCAAGGAGGAGGCAGACGGCCAAGGGGAGAGGCGCGCCATATGGGGGAGTCCTACTCCCACCGGGAGTAGGACTCCTCCTTTCCTTGTGGGAGTAGGAGAAGGGAAGGGGGAAGGAGAAAGAAGGAAGGGGGCGCCCCCCTTCCCTAGTCCAATTCGGACCAAATCATGGGGAGGGGCGCGGCCACCTTTTGAGGCCTTTCTCTCCTTTCCCGTATGGCCCATTAAGGCCCAATACGAATTCCCGTAACTCTCCGGTACTCCGAAAAATACCCGAATCACTCGGAACCTTTCCGAAGTCCGAATATAGTCGTCCAATATATCGATCTTTACGTCTCGGCCATTTCGAGACTCCTCGCCATGTCCCCGATCTCATCCGGGACTCCGAACTCCTTCGGTACATCAAAACTCAATAAAACTGTCATCGTAACGTTAAGCGTGCGGACCCTTCGGGTTCGAGAGCTATGTAGACATGACCGAGACACTTCTCCGGTCAATAACCAATAGCGGGACCTGGATGCCCATATTGGCTCCCACATATTCTACGAAGATCTTTATCGGTCAGACCGCATAACAACATACGTTGTTCCCTTTGTCATCGGTATGTTACTTGCCCGAGATTCGATCGTCGGTATCTCGATACCTAGTTCAATCTCGTTACCGGCAAGTCTCTTTACTCGTTCTGTAATACACCATCCCGCAACTAACTCATTAGTCACAATGCTTGCAAGGCTCATAGTGATGTGCATTACCGAGTGGGCCCAGAGATACCTCTCCGACAATCGGAGTGACAAATCCTAATCTCGAAATACGCCAACCCAACAAGTAACTTTGGAGACACCTGTAGAGCACCTTTATAATCACCCATTTACGTTGTGAAGTTTGGTAGCACACAAAGTGTTCCTCTGGTAAACGGGAGTTGCATAATCTCATAGTCATAGGAACATGTATAAGTCATGAAGAAAGCAATAGCAACATACTAAACGATCGGGTGCTAAGCTAACGGAATGGGTCAAGTCAATCACGTCATTCTCCTAATGAGGTGATCCCGTTAATCAAATGACAACTCATGTCTATGGTTAGGAAACATAACCATCTTTGATTAACGAGCTAGTCAAGTAGAGGCATACTAGTGACACTCTGTTTGTCTATGTATTCACACATGTATTATGTTTCCGGTTAATACAATTCTAGCATGAATAATAAACATTTATCATGATATAAGGAAATATATAATACTTTATTATTGCCTCTAGGGCATATTTCCTTCAGTCTCCCACTTGCACTAGAGTCAATAATCTAGTTCACATCGCCATGTGATTTAACATCAATAATTCACATCACCATGTGATTAACACCCATAGTTCACATCTCTATGTGACCAACACTCAAAGGGTTTACTAGAGTCAATGATCTAGTTCACATCGCTATGTGATTATCACCCAAAGAGTACTAAGGTGTGATCATGTTTTGATTGTGAGATAATTTTAGTCAACGGGTCTGTCACTTTCAGATCCGTAAGCATATTTGCAAATTTCTATGTCTGCAATGCTCTGCACGGAGCTACTCTAGCTAATTGCTCCCACTTTCAATATGTATCTAGACCGAGACTTAGAGTCATCTACATTTAGTGTCAAAACTTGCATCGACGTAACCCTTTACGATGAACCTTTTGTCACTTCCATAATCGAGAAACATGTCCTTATTCCACTAAGGATAATTTTGACCGCTGTCCAGTGATCTACTCCTAGATCACTATTGTACTCCCTTGCCAAAATCAGTGTAGGGTATACAATAGATCTGGTACACAGCATGGCATACTTTATAGAACCTATGGCCAAGGCATAGGGAATGACTTTCATTCTCTTTCTATCTTCTGCCGTGGTCGGGTTTTGAGTCTTACTCAATTTCACACCTTGTAACACAGGCAAGAACTCTTTCTTTGACTGTTCTATTTTGAACTACTTCAAAATCTTGTTAAGGTATGTACTCATTGAAAAACTTATCAAGCGTCTTCATCTATCTCTATAGATCTTGATGCTCAATATGTAAGCAGCTTCACCGAGGTCTTTCTTTGAAAAACTCCTTTCAAACACTCCTTTATGCTTTGTAGAATAATTCTACATTATTTCCGATCAACAATATGTCATTCACATATACTTATCAGAAATGCTGTAGTGCTCCCACTCACTTTCTTGTAGATACAGGCTTCACCGCAAGTCTGTATAACACTATATCCTTTGATCAACTTATCAAAGCGTATATTCCAACTCCGAGATGCTTGCACCAGTCCATAGACGGATCGCTGGAGTTTGCATATTTTGTTAGCATCTTTAGGATTGACAAAACCTTCTGGTTGCATCATATACAACCTTCTTTAATAAATCCATTAAGGAATGCAGTTTTGTTTATCCATTTGCCAGATTTCATAAAATGCGGCAATTGCGAACATGATTCAGACAGACTTAAGCATAGATACGAGTGAGAAACTCTCATCGTAGTCAACACCTTGAACTTGTCGAAAAACCTTTTTGCAACAATTCTAGCTTTGTAGATAGTAACACTACTATCAGCGTCCGTCTTCCTCTTAATGATCCATTTATTCTCAATTGCTTGCCGATCATCGGGCAAGTCAACCAAAGTCCACACTTTGTTCTCATACATGGATCTCATCTCAGATTTCATGGCCTCAAGCCATTTTGCGGAATCTGGGCTCACCATCGCTTCTTCATAGTTCGTAGGTTCATCATGGTCTAGTAACATAACCTCCAGAACAGGATTACCGTACCACTCTGGTGCGGATCTTACTCTGGTTTACCTACGAGGTTTGGTAGTAACTTGGTCTGAAGTTACATGATCATCATCATTAACTTCCTCACTAATTGGTGTAGGAGTCACAGGAACAGATTTCTGTGATGAACTACTTTCCAATAAGGGAGCAGGTACAGTTACCTCATCAAGTTCTACTTTCCTCCCACTCACTTCTTTCGAGAGAAACTCCTTCTCTAGAAAGGATCCATTCCTAGAAACGAATATCTTGCCTTCGGATCTGTGATAGAAGGTGTACCCAACGGTCTCCTTTGGGTATCCTATGAAGACACATTTCTCCGATTTGGGTTTTGAGCTTATCAGGATGAAACTTTTTCACATAAGCATCGCAACCCCAAACTTTAAGAAACGACAACTTTGGTTTCTTGCCAAACCACAGTTCTTAAGGCGTCGTCTCATCGGATTTTGATGGTGCCCTATTTAACGTGAATGTAGCTGTCTCTAATGCATAACCCCAAAACGATAGCGGTAAATTGGTAAGAGACATCATAGATTGCACTATATCTAATAAAGTACGTTTATGACGTTCGGACACACCATTATGTTGTGGTGTTCCAGGTGGCGTGAGTAGTGAAACTATTTCACATTGTTTTAACTGAAGGCCAAACTCGTAACTCAAATATTTTACCTCTTCGATCATATCGTAGAAACTTTTATTCTCTTGTTACGATGATTCTCCACTTCACTCTGAAATTCTTTGAACTTTTCAAATGTTTCAGACATGTGTTTCATCAAGTAGATATACCCATATCTGCTCAAATCATCTGTGAAGGTCAAAAAATAATGATATCCGCCAGGAGCCTCAATATTCTTTGGACCACATACATCTGTATGTATGACTTCCAACAAATCTGTTGCTCTCTCCATAGTTCCGGAGAACGGCGTTTTAGTCATCTTGCCCATGAGGCATGGTTCGCAAGCATCAAGTGATTCATAATCAATTGATTCCAAAATCCCATCTGTATGGAGTTTTTTCACGCGCTTTACACCAATATGACCTAAACGGCAGTGCCACAAATAAGTTGCACTATCATTATTAACTTTGCATCTTTTGGCTTCAATATTATGAATATGTGCATCACTACGATCGAGATCCAACAAACCAATTTCGTTGGTGTGTATGACCATAGAAGGTTTTTTATTCATGTAAACAGAACAACAATTGTTCTCTAACTTAAATAAATAACCGTATTGCAATAAACATGATCAAATCATATTCATGCTCAACGCAAACACCAAATAACACTTATTTAGTTTCAACACTAATCCCGAAAGTACAGGGAGTGTACGATGATGATCATATCAATCTTGGAACTACTTCCAACAAACATCGTCACCTCGCCTTTTACTAGTCTCTGTTTATTCTGCAACTCCCGTTTCGAGTTACTACTCTTAGCAACTGAACCAGTATCAAATACCGAGGGGTTTCTATAAACACTAGTAAAGTACACATCAATAACATGTATATCCAATATACCTTTGTTCACTTTGCCATCCTTCTTATCCACCAAATACTTGGGGCAGTTCCGCCTCCAGTGACCAGTTCCTTTGCAGTAGAAGCACTTAGTCTCAGGCTTAGGACCAGACTTAGGCTTCTTCACTTGAGCAGCAACTTGCTTGCCGTTCTTCTTGAAGTTCCCCTTCTATCCCTTTGCCCTTTTCTTGAAACTAGTGGTCTTGTTAACCATCAACACTTGATGTTTTTCTTGATTTCTACCTTCGTCGATTTCTGCATCACGAAGAGCTCGGGAATTACTTTCGTCATCCCTTGCATATTATAGTTCATCACGAAGTTCTACTAACTTGGTGATGGTGACTAGAGAATTCTGTCAATCACTATTTTATCTGGAAGATTAACTCCCACTTGATTCAAGCGATTGAAGTACCCAGACAATCTGAGCACATGCTCACTAGTTGAGCGATTCTCCTCCATCTTTTAGCTATAGAACTTGTTGGAGACTTCATATCTCTCAACTCGGGTATTTGCTTGAAATATTAACTTCAACTCCTGGAACATCTCATATGGTCCATGACGTTCAAAACGTCTTTGAAGTCCCGATTCTAAGCCATTAAGCATGGTGCACTAAACTATCAAGTAGTCATCATATTGAGCTAGCCAAACGTTCATAACGTCTGCATCTGCTCCTGCAATAGGTCTGTCACCTAGCGGTGCATCAAGGACATAATTTTTCTGTGCAGCAATGAGGATAGTCCTCAGATCACAGATCCAATCCGCATCTTTGCTACTAACATCTTTCAACATAATTTTTCTCTAGGAACATATCAAAAATAAACACAGGGAAGCAACAACGCGAGCTATTGATCTACAACATAATTTGCAAAAATACTATCAGGACTAAGTTCATGATAAATTTAAGTTCAATTAATCATATTACTTAAGAACTCTCACTTAGATCGACATCCCTCTAATCATCTAAGTGATTACGTGATCCAAAGCAACTAAACCATGTCCGATTAACACGTGAGATGGAGTAGTTTCAATGGTGAACATCACTATGTTGATCATATCTACTATATGATTCACGCTCGACCTTTCGGTCTCCGTGTTCCGAGGCCATATCTGTATATATGCTAGGCTCGTCAAGTTTAACCTGAGTATTCCGCGTGTGCAACTGTTTTGCACCCGTTGTATTTGAACGTAGAGCCTATCACACCCGATTAACACGTGGTGTCTCAGCACGAAGAACTTTTGCAACGGTGCATACTCAGGGAGAACACTTTTATCTTGAAATTTTAGTGAGAGATCATCTTATAATGCTACCGTCAATCAAAGCAAGATAAGATGCATAAAGGATTAACATCACATGCAATCAATATAAGTGATATGATATGGCCATCATCATCTTGTGCTTGTGATCTCCATCTCCAAAGCACCGTGCTCGTGATCTCCATCTCCGAAGCACCGTCATGATCACCATCGTCACCGGCTCGACACCTTGATCTCCATCGTAGTATCGTTGTCGTCTCGCCAACTTATTGCTTTTACGACTATCGCTACCGCTTAGTGATAAAGTAAAACTATTACATGGTGATTGCATCTCATACAATAAAGCGACGACCATATGGCTCCTGCCAGTTGCCGATAACTCGGTTACAAAACATGATCATCTCATACAACAAATTATATCACATCATGTCTTGACCATATCACATCACAACATGCCCTGCAAAAACAAGTTAGACGTCCTCTACTTTGTTGTTGCATGTTTTACGTGGCTGCTACGGGCTTAGCAAGAACCGTTCTTACCTACGCATCAAAACCACAACGATAGTTTGTCAATTTGGTGCTGTTTTAACCTTCGCAAGGACCGGGCGTAGCCACACTCGGTTCAACTAAAGTGAGAGAGACAGACACCCGCCAGTCACCTTTAAGCAACGAGTGCTCCGAACGGTGAAACCAGTCTCGCGTAAGCGTATGCGTAATGTCGGTCCGGGCCGCTTCATCTCACAATACCGCTGAACCAAAGTATGACATGCTGGTAAGCAGTATGACTTATATCGCCCACAACTCACTTGTGTTCTACTCGTGCATAGCATCAACGCATAAAACCTGGCTCGGATGCCACTGTTGGGGAACGTAGTAATTTCAAAAAAATTCCTACGCACACGCAAGATCATGGTGATGCATAGCAACGAGGGGGGGAGAGAGTTGTCCACGTACCCTCGTAGACCGAAAGCGAAAGCGTTATCACAACGCGGTTGATGTAGTCGTACGTCTTCACGATCCGACCGATCAAGTACCGAACGCACGGCACCTCCGAAGTTCTACACACGTTCAGCTCGATGACGTCCCTCGAACTCCGATCCAGCCGAGTGTTGAGGGAGAGTTTCGTCAGCACGACGGCGTGGTGACGATGATGATGTTCCACCGACGCAGGGCTTCGCCTAAGCTCCGCAACGGTATTATCGAGGTGTAATATGGTGGAGGGGGGCACCGCACACGGCTAAGAGATCTCAAGGATCAATTGTTGTGTTTCTGGGGTGCCCCCCTGCCCCCGTATATAAAGGAGCAAGGAGGAGGCAGCCGGCCAAGGGGAGAGGCGCGCCATATGGGGGAGTCCTACTCCCACCGGGAGTAGGACTCCTCCTTTCCTTGTGGGAGTAGGAGAAGGGAAGGGGGAAGGAGAAAGAAGGAAGGGGGCGCCCCCCTTCCCTAGTCCAATTCGGACCAAATCATGGGGAGGGGCGCGGCCACCTTTTGAGGCCTTTCTCTCCTTTCCCGTATGGCCCATTAAGGCCCAATACGAATTCCCGTAACTCTCCGGTACTCCGAAAAATACCCGAATCACTTGGAACCTTTCCGAAGTCCGAATATAGTCGTCCAATATATCGATCTTTACGTCTCGGCCATTTCGAGACTCCTCGTCATGTCCCCGATCTCATCCGGGACTCCGAACTCCTTCGGTACATCAAAACTCAATAAAACTGTCATCGTAACGTTAAGCGTGCGGACCCTTCGGGTTCGAGAGCTATGTAGACATGACCGAGACACTTCTCCGGTCAATAACCAATAGCGGGACCTGGATGCCCATATTGGCTCCCACATATTCTAGGAAGATCTTTATCGGTCAGACCGCATAACAACATACGTTGTTCCCTTTGTCATCGGTATGTTACTTGCCCGAGATTCGATCGTCGGTATCTCGATACCTAGTTCAATCTCGTTACCGGCAAGTCTCTTTACTCATTCTGTAATACACCATCCCGCAACTAACTCATTAGTCACAATGCTTGCAAGGCTCATAGTGATGTGCATTACCGAGTGGGCCCAGAGATACCTCTCCGACAATCGGAGTGACAAATCCTAATCTCGAAATACGCCAACCCAACAAGTACCTTTGGAGACACCTGTAGAGCACCTTTATAATCACCCATTTACGTTGTGATGTTTGGTAGCACACAAAGTGTTCCTCTGGTAAACGGGAGTTGCATAATCTCATAGTCATAGGAACATGTATAAGTCATGAAGAAAGCAATAGCAACATACTAAACGATCGGGTGCTAAGCTAACGGAATGGGTCAAGTCAATCACGTCATTCTCCTAATGAGGTGATCCCGTTAATCAAATGACAACTCATGTCTATGGTTAGGAAACATAACCATCTTTGATTAACGAGCTAGTCAAGTAGAGGCATACTAGTGACACTCTGTTTGTCTATGTATTCACACATGTATTATGTTTCCGGTTAATACAATTCTAGCATGAATAATAAACATTTATCATGATATAAGGAAATATATAATACTTTATTATTGCCTCTAGGGCATATTTCCTTCAACGGGATCATGCATTGCGGTACGAGTAAAGAGACTTGCCGGTAACGAGATTGAACAAGGTATTGGGATACCGACGATCGAATCTCGGGCAAGTAACATACCGATTGACAAAGGGAATTGCATACGGGATTGATTGAATCCTCGACACCGTGGTTCATCCGATGAGATCATCGTGGAACATGTGGGAGCCAACATGGGTATCCAGATCCCGCTGTTGATTATTGACCGGAGAGGCGTCTCGGTCATGTCTGCATGTCTCCCGAACCCGTAGGGTCTACACACTTAAGGTTCGGTGACGCTAGGGTTGTAGAGATATATGTATGCGGAAACCCGAAAGTTGTTCGGAGTCCCGGATGAGATCCCGGACGTCATGAGAGGTTCCGGAATGGTCCGGAGGTGAAGAATTATATATAGGAAGTCAAGTTTCGGCCACCGGGAAAGTTTCGGGGGTTACCGGTATTGTACCGGGACCACCGGAAGGGTCCCGGGGGTCCACCGGGTGGGGCCACCTGTCCCGGAGGGCCCCGTGGGCTGAAAGTGGAAGGGAACCAGCCCTTAGTGGGCTGGGGCGCCCCCTTGGGCCTCCCCCCATGCGCCTAGGGTTGGGAACCCTAGGGGGAGCTTCCCCCTTGCCTTGGGGGGCAAGGCACCCCTTTCCACTCCTTGGCCGCCGCCCCCCCAACCCTAGATGGGTTTTGGCCGGCCCCCCTCCCAAGGGGGCCTATATAAAGGGGGGGAGGGAGGGCAGCAACACACAGCCTTGGGCGCCTCCCTCCTCCCCTGCAACACCTCTCTCTCTCTCGCAGAAGCTCGGCAAAGCCCTGCCGGAGACCCGCTACATCCACCACCACGCCGTCGTGTTGTTGGATCTCCATCAACCTCTCCTTCCCCCTTGCTGGATCAAGAAGGAGGAGACGTCGCTGCACCGTACGTGTGTTGAACGCGGAGGTGCCGTCCGTTCGGCACTCGGTCATCGGTGATTTGGATCACGGCGAGTACGACTCCGTCATCCACGTTCATTGGAACGCTTCCGCTGGCGATCTACAAGGGTATGTAGATGCACTCCTTTCCCCTCGTTGCTAGTAGACTCCATAGATGCATCTTGGTGAGCGTAGGAAAATTTTAAATTATGCTACGATTCCCAACAGCGGCCAGTGATGTGGCCGGCCAAGGGGCAACACCCGATGCCCCCGAGGCAGCTGGGGAGGGCACGTCACCCGAGGCGCCCAAGGCAGTGGAGGCGGGCGAGGTAGCGAGGCCGGCCGAGGCGCCCGGAGAGGGCGCCGGCGGCAAAGCCGGCGGTGACGGCGACGGCGGCATGGGGGCACGAGGCGCAGTTCGTCCCATGGCGCGAGGACCGCCAAAGCCCGAAGGCGGTCCGAGAGCTGAGCGGGCCGTCCACCTGACGGGGTCGCCGAAGAGCCACCGACAGTACCTGCTACTGAAACGGAAACACCTTCTCATCAAAGTAAACGTGTCGGGAGGTGAACACATGATGTGAGACAGGGGCGTAGTAGCGGTAGCCTTTAGTGTTAAGTGGTAGCCGAGAAAGATGCAAGCGACGGAGCGGGGTGCAAGCTTATGAGGGGCAGTGGCGGCGGTGCTAGGGTAGCAGAGACAGCCGAAGATGCGAAGCTCATCATAAGAAGGCGGTGCGCCAAAGAGGAGGTGATGAGGTGCAAAGTTCCCGCGAGTACGACAGGGGAGGATGTTAATGAGGAGTGATGTAGTGGCGAGAGCGTCAGGCCAAAAGCACGAAGGCACATTGGCATGAAAGAGAAGGGTCCGAACGCAGTCATTAAGAGTGCGAAGGACACCCTCAGCGCGACCGTTCTGTTGCGAAGTGTACGGGCATGTGAGACGAAAAGTCGTGCCATGTGTGGTGAGGAGAATGCGAACAGCTAAGTTGTCGAACTACTTCCCGTTATCTGTCTGAAACGCGAGAATGCGATGACCTTTCTGCGTGAAAACATAGGAGTAGAAAGCGCCGAGAGTGGAGATGACATCCGACTTACGACGCAACGGGAAGGTTCACACATAGTGCGAAAAATCATCAAGTATAACAAGATAATAAAGATAGCCCGTATTACTTGCAACTGGAGAGGTCCAAACATCACTATGAATTAACTCAAACGGGTACGATGCAACATGAGAAGACGCCCTAAACGGAATACAAGCATGTTTGCCGAGGCGACATGCATGACATGAGTGATCCCCGATCTTATTACACGTGAAATAAAAACTCCGAAGTATATGATGATGGGTGGCGGGGTTGGGATGACCCAAGCTAGCATGCCAAAGATCCACTCCGGTGGTGAGAGCGACAGGGGCGGCGGAGGTGGTGGACGCGGTGGAGTGGACCGGGTAGAGCTCGTCGGGACTGTCACATCGGTGGAGTACCATCCGGGTGCGAGCGTCCTTAATAGAAAAACCACATTCGTCAAACTCAACGGTAACATGATTTTCACGTGTAAAAGTGTAAGTGCATCTAGTGCCACCCCTAGTTGGTTTTGGACTATTGAAGACAAACTTGGTTGAGGGACTAATGTATTTGTGAGAATTGCGGGATAACACAGGTAGTAGTTGTTGGGTAACGTAGTAATTTCAAAATTTTCCTACGCACACGCAAGATCATGGTGATGCATAGCAACGAGAGGGGAGAGTGTTGTCCACGTACCCTCGTAGACCGTAAGTGGAAGCGTTATGACAACGCGGTTGATGTAGTCGTACGTCTTCACGGTCGACCGATCCTAGTACCGAACGTACGGCACCTCCGCGATCTGCACACGTTCGACCTGCCGCGTGTGTTTGAAATGCGACCGTTGGACACGTGTCGGTTCCTTAGTGACCCAGGGTCATTTCGGACATATCAGGTCGGGTTGCCTCCTAGCTATAAATAGCCCACCCCCTACACCATAAATTGGTGGCTGCTCAGAGTTAGTGCACGACTTTTGTTGTTTGAGAGCAACCCACCTCCGAAGCCTTTGAGAGAGAGATCCTTGCGAGGACAAAGCCCAAAACACCCAGAGCCAAAGAGTGTTAGGCATCACTGAAGTCTTTCTGTCCGCGTGATCTGAAGACTTGTTACACTTGAGGATTGTGTATCCTCCAGCCGGTTAGGCGTCGCGTTCTCAGCATCCAAGAGTCATTGTGGATTGCCGGTGAACAAAGTCTGTGAAGGTTTGGAAGTCTATCTTGAAGACTTACCAGAGTGATTGGGCGAGGACTGGGTGTCCTTATCTCGAGGGGAATAAGGTGAAGACGCGGTCTTCTGAGTTTAATCTCAGCCTCCCTAACCAGACGTACAGTTGTCACAGCACTGGAACTGGTCTACCAAATCCTTGTCTTGACCAAGCAACTAATTCTATCCCCCACTTCCCTTTACTTTACTGTTTGTCTTTGTGAAGTCATTGCTTGGCTGTCTGATCTATTTGACTTCACTGTGTGAAGACTATTACCTGTTTGGCTTTATACTGTCTTCCATTCTGATCCATACTACCTAGCTGCTGATAGTCTTCGTACTTTCACTACATTGCTTACTTGACTATGGTTTGTCTAGTGCAGTCTATCTTCCGCTGCCTATCAATAGGTTCATTTTATCTGTTTGTCTTGAAAGACCTCGTGCTTTGAAGACTTTCATAAAAATCGCCTATTCACCCCCTCTAGTCGGTAACTAGCACTTTCAATTGGTATCAGAGCAAGGTGCTCCCTTGTTCTGTGTGATCCGTAGTTTAGAGACAGCTGCATTCACGTTAAATAGGGCACCATCTAAATCCGTTGAGATGACACCTTATGAACTGTGATTTGGCAAGAAACCAAAGTTGTCGTTTCTTAAAGTTTGGGGCTGCGATGCTTATGTGAAAAAGCTTCAACCTGATAAGCTCGGACCCAAATCAAAGAAATGTGTCTTCATAGGACACCCAAAGGAGACAGTTGGGTACACCTTCTATCACAGATCCAAAGGCAAGACATTCGTTGCTAAGAATGGATCCTTTCTAGAGAAGGAGTTTCTCTCGAAAGAAGTAAGTGGGAGGAAAGTATAACTTGATGAGGTAACTGTACCTGCTCCCTTATTGGAAAGTATTTCATCACAGAAATCTGTTCATGTGACTCCTACACCAATTAGTGAGGAAGCTAATGATGATGATCATGTAACTTCAGATCAAGTTACTACTGAACCTCATAGGTCAACCAGAGTAAGATCCGCACCAGAGTGGTACGGTAATCCTGTTCTGGAAGTCATGTTACTTGACCATGACGAACCTACGAACTATGAGGAAGCGATGATGAGCCCAGGTTCCGCAAAATGGCTTGAGGCCATGAAATCTGAGATGGGATCCATGTATGAGAACAAAGTGTGGACTTTGGTTGACTTGCCCGATGATCGGCAAGCCATCGAGAATAAATGGATCTTCAAGAAGAAGACTGACGCTGACGGTAATGTTACTGTCTACAAAGCTCGACTTGTTGCGAAAGGATTTCGACAAGTTCAAGGAGTTGACTACGATGAGACCTTCTCACCCGTAGTGATGCTTAAGTCCGTCCGAATCATGTTAGCAATTGCCGCATTTTATGATTATGAAATTTGGCAAATGGATGTAAAGACTGCATTCCTGAATGGATTTCTGGAACAAGAGTTGTATATGATGCAACCTGAAGGTTTTATCGATCCAAAGGATGCTAACAAAGTGTGCAAGCTCCAACGATCCATTTATGGACTGGTGCAAGCATCTCGGAGTTGGAATAAACGTTTTGATAGTGTGATCAAAGCATATGGTTTTATACAGACTTTTGGAGAAGTCTGTATTTACAAGAAAGTGAGTGGGAGCTCTGTAGCATTTCTAATATTATATGTGGATGGAATATTGTTGATTGGAAATGATATAGAATTCTGGATAGCATAAACGGATACTTGAATAAGAGTTTTTCAATGAAAGACCTCGGTGAAGCTGCTTATATGTTGGGAATCAAGATCTATAGAGATAGATCAAGACGCTTAATTGGATTTTCACAAAGCACATACCTTGATAAATTTTTGAAGAAGTTCAAAATGGATCAAGCAAAGAAAGGGTTCTTACCTGTGTTACAAGGTGTGAAGTTGAGTCAGACTCAATGCCCGACCACTACAGAAGATAGAGAGAAAATGAAAGGTGTTCCCTATGCTTCAGCCATAGGCTCTATCATGTATGCAATGCTGTGTACCAGACCTGATGTGTGCCTTGCTATTAGTTTAGCAGGGAGGTACCAAAGTAATCCAGGAGTGGATCGCTGGACAGCGGTCAAGAACATCCTGAAATACCTGAAAAGGACTAAGGATATGTTTCTCGTTTATGGAGGTGGCAAAGAGCTCATCGTAAATGGTTACATTGATGCAAGCTTTGACACTGATCCGGATGACTCTAAGTCACAAACCGTATACGTATTTATATTGAACGGAGGAGCTGTCAGTTGGTGCAGCTCTAAACAAAGCATCGTGGTGGGATGTACATGTGAAGCGGAGTACATAGCTGCTTCGGAAGCAGCAAATGAAGGAGTCTGGATGAAGGAGTTCATATCCGATCTAGGTGTCATACCTAGTGCATCGGGTCCAATGAAAATCTTTTGTGACAATACTGGTGCAATTGCCTTGGCAAAGGAATCCAGATTTCACAAGAGAACCAAGCACATCAAGAGACGTTTCAATTCCATCCGCGATCAAGTCAAGGAGGGAGACATGGAGATTTGCAAGATACATACGAATCTGAATGTTGCAGACCCGTTGACTAAGCCTCTCTCACAAGCAAAACATGATCAGCACCAAGACACCATGGGTGTTAGAATCATTACTGTGTAATCTAGATTATTAACTCTAGTGCAAGTGGGAGACTGAAGGAAATATGCCCTAGAGGAAATAATAAAGTTGTTATTTATATTTCCTTATATCATGATAAATGTTTATTATTCATGCTAGAATTGTATTAACCGGAAACTTAGTACATGTGTGAATACATAGACAAACGGAGTGTCACTAGTATGCCTCTATTTGACTAGCTCATTGGATCAAAGATGGTTAAGTTTCCTAGCCATAGACATGAGTTGTCATTTGATTAACGGGATCACATCATTAGAGAATGATGTGATTGAATTGACCCATTCCGTTAGCTTAGCACTTGATCGTTTAGTATATTGCTATTGCTTTCTTCATGACTTATACATGTTCCTATGACTATGAGATTATGCAACTCCCGAATACCGAAGAAACACTTTGTGTGCTACCAAACGTCACAACGTAACTGGGTGATTATAAAGGTGCTCTACAGGTGTCTCCGATGGTACTTGTTGAGTTGGCATAGATCAAGATTAGGATTTGTCACTCCGATTGTCAGAGAGGTATCTTTGGGCCCTCTCGGTAATGCACATCACTATAAGCCTTGCAAGAAATGTAACTAATGAGTTAGTTGCGGGATGATGCATTACGGAACGAGTAAAGAGACTTGCCAGTAACGAGATTGAACTAGGTATTGAGATACCGACAATCGAATCTCGGGCAAGTAACATACCGTTGACAAAGGGAACAACGTATGTTGTTATGCGGTTTGACCGATAAAGATCTTCATAGAATATGTAGGAACCAATATGAGCATCCAGGTTCCGCTATTGGTTATTGACCAGAGATGAGTCTCGGTCATGTCTACATAGTTCTCGAACCCGTAGGGTCCGCACGCTTAAAGTTCAGTGACGATCGGTATTATGAGTTTATGTGTTTTGATGTACCGAAGGTAGTTCGGAGTCCCGGACATGATCACGAACATGACGAGGAGTCTCGAAATGGTCGAGACATAAAGATCGATATATTGGACGGCTATATTCGGACACCGGAAGTGTTCCGGGTGATTTCGGAGAAAACCGGAGTGCCGGAGGGGTTACCGGAACCCCCCGGGGAAGTATTGGGCCTTAGTGGGCCTGAGGGGAGAGAGAGGGCAGCAGCCCAGGAGGTGGCGCGCCCCCTCCCAAGGGGAGTCTGAATTGGACTACGGGAGGGGGCGCGGCCCCTCATTCCCTCTCCCTCTCCCTCTCTTTCCTCCCCCTTCCTCCTCCTAGTTGGACTAGGAAAGGGGGAGTCCTACTACTAGGAGGAGTACTCCTCCCCCTCCTTGGCGCACCACAAGGCCGACCGGCCTCCCCCTTGCTCCTTTATATACGGGGGCAGGGGCACCCTAGAAGCACAACAGACATTGTTCTTAGCCGTGTGCGGTGCCCCCTCCACCATAACCCACCTCGGTCATATCGTCATAGTGCTTAGGCGAAGCCCTACGCCGGTAGCTTCATCATCACCGTCATCATGCCGTCGTGCTAACGAAGCTCTTCCCCGACACTCTGCTAGATCGTTAGTTCATGGGACGTCACCGAGCCGAACCTGTGCAGATCGCGGAGGTGTCGTACCTTCGGTGCTAGGATCAGTCGATCGTGAAGACGTACGACTACATCAACTGCGTTGTCATAATGCTTCCGCTTACGGTCTACGAGGGTACATAGACAACACCCTCCCCTCTTGTCGCTATGCATCACCATGATCTTGCGTGTGTGTAGGATTTTTTTTTGAAATTAATATGTTCCCCAACGGTGGCATCCGAGCCAGGTTTATGCGTAGATGTTATATGCACGAGTAGAACACAAGTGAGTTGTGGGCGATACTAGTCATACTGCTTACCCGCATGTCATACTTTGATTCGGCGGTATTGTTGGATGAAGCGGCCCGGACCGACATTACGCGTACGCTTACGCGAGACTGGTTCTACCGACGTGCTTCGCACACAGGTGGCTGGCGGGTGTCAGTTTCTCCAACTTTTGTTGAATCGAGTGTGGCTACACCCGGTCCTTGTTGAAGGTTAAAACAGCACATACTTGACGAAATATCGTTGTGGTTTTGATGCGTAGGTAAGAACGGTTCTTTCTCAGCCCGTAGCAGCCACGTAAAACTTGCAACAACAAAGTAAAGGACGTCTAACTTGTTTTTGCAGGGCATTTTGTGATGTGATATGGTCAAGACATGATGCTAAATTTTATTGTATGAGATGATAATGTTTTGTAACCGAGTTATCGGCAACTGGCAGGAGCCATATGGTTGTCGCTTTATTGTATGAAATGCAATCGCCATGTAATTGCTTTACTTTATCACTAAGCGGTAGCGATAGTCGTAGAAGCAATAGTTGGCGAGACGACAACGATGCTACGATGGAGATCAAGGTGTCGCGCCGGTGACGATGGTGAACATGACGGTGCTTTGGAGATGGAGATCGAAGGCACAAGATGATGATGGCCATATCATATCACTTATATTGATTGCATGTGATGTTTATATTTTATGCATCTTATTTTGCTTAGTTCGGCGGTAGCATTATAAGATGATTTTTCACTAAATTTCAAGGTACAAGTGTTCTCCCTGAGTATGCACCGTTGCGAAAGTTCGTCATGCTGAGACACCACGTGATGATCGGGTGTGATAAGCTCTACGTTCACATACAACGGGTGCAAGCCAGTTTTGCACACGCAGAATACTCGGGTTAAACTTGACGAGCCTAGCATATGCAGATATGGCCTCAGAACACTGAGACCGAAAGGTCGAGCATGAATCATATAGTAGATATGATCAACATAGTGATGTTCACCATTGAAAACTACTCCATCTCACGTGATGATTGATACGTATCCAACGTATCTATAATTTTAGATTGTTCCATGCTATATTATATTCTGTGTTGGACATTATTGGGCTTTATTATACACTTTTATATTGTTTTCGGGACTAACCTATTAACCGGAGGCCCAGCCCAGAATTGTTGTTTTTGCCTATTTCAGAGTTTCGCAGAAAAAGAGTATCAAACGGAGTCCAAACGGAATGAAACCTTCGGGAACGTGATTTTCGGAACGAACGTGATCCAGAGAACTTGGACCCTACGTCAAGACTTCAACCAGGAGGCCACAAGGTAGGGGGCGCGCCTACCCCCCCAGGCGCGCCCTCCACCCTCGTGGGCCCCCTGTTGCTCCACCGACGTACTCCTTCCTCCTATATATACTTACGTACCCCCAAACTACCAGATACGGAGCCAAAAACCTAATTCCACCACCGCAACCTTCTGCACCCGTGAGATCCCATCTTGGGGCCTGTTCCGGAGCTCCGCCGGAGGGGGCATCAATCACGGAGGGCTTCTACATCAACACCATAGCCTCTCCGATGATGTGTGAGTAGTTTACCTCAGACCTTCGGGTCCATAGTTATTAGCTAGATGGCTTCTTCTCTCTTTTTGGATCTCAATACAATATTCCCCCCTCTCTCGTGGAGATCTATTCGATGTAATCTTCTTTTGCGGTGTGTTTGTTGAGACCGATGAATTGTGGGTTTATGATCAAGTTTATCTATGAACACTATTTGAATCTTCTGAATTCTTTTATGTATGATTGGTTATCTTTGCAAGTCTCTTCGAATTATCAGTTTGGTTTGGCCTACTAGATTGATCTTTCTTGCAATGGGAGAAGTGCTTAGCTTTGGGTTCAATCTTGCGGTGTCCTTTCCCAGTGACAGTAGGGGCAGCAAGGCACGTATTGTATTTGCCATCGAGGATAACAAGATGGGGTTTATATCATATTGCATGAGTTTATCCCTCTACATCATGTCATCTAGCTTAAAGCGTTACTCTATTCTTATGAACTTAATACTCTAGATGCATGCTGGATAGCGGTCGATGTGTGGAGTAATAGTAGGAGATGCAGGCATGAGTCGGTCTACTTGTCTCGGACGTGATGCCTATAGACATGATCATACCTCGATATTATCATAACTATGCTCAATTCTGTCAATTGCTCAACAGTAATTTGTCCACCCACCGTTAATACTTATGCTCTTGAGAGAAGCCACTAGTGAAACCTATGGCCCCGGGTCTATTTTCCATCATATTAATCTTCCAACACTTAGCTATTTCCGTTGCCTTTTATTTTGCTTTTATTTTACTTTGCATCTTTATCATAAAAATACCAAAAATATTATCCTATCATATCTATCAGATCTCACTCTCGTAAGTGACCGTGTAGGGATTGACAACCCCTTATCGCGTTGGTTGCAAGGATTTATTTGTTTGTGTAGGTGCGAGGGACTCGTGCGTGGCCTCCTACTGGATTGATACCTTGGTTCTCAAAAACCGAGGGAAATACTTACGCTACTTTGCTGCATCACCCTTTCCTCTTCAAGGGAAAACCAACGCAGTGCTCAAGAGGTAGCAAGAAGGATTTCTGGCGCCGTTGCCGGGGAGGCTTACGCGAAGTCAAGTCAATATTTGACTCCCGACAACGAGCCATTTCTGGCGCCGTTGCCGGGGAGTCTACGTAAAAGTCAACATACCAAGTACCCATCACAAACCCTTATCTCCCGCATTACATTATTTACCATTTGCCTCTCGTTTTCCTCTCCCCCACTTCACCCTTGCCGTTTTATTCGCCCTCTCTTTTCCGTTCGCCTCTTTTTGCCCGTCTCTTGTTTGCTCGTGTGTTGGATTGCTTGCTTGTCACGATGGCTCATGCTAATACTAAATTGTGTGACTTCACCAATACCAACAACAATGATTTCCTTAGCACTCCGATTGCTCCTCTTACCGATACTGAATCTTGTGAAATCAATACTGCTTTATTGAATCTTGTCATGAAAGATCAATTCGCCGGCCTTCCTAGTGAAGATGCCGCTACCCATCTAAATAGCTTCGTTGATTTGTGTGATATGCAAAAGAAGAAAGATGTTGACAATGATATTGTTAAAATGAAGCTATTTCCTTTTTTGCTTAGAGATCGTGCTAAAGCTTGGTTTTCGTCTTTGCCTAAAAATAGTATTTATTCTTGGAATAAGTGCAAAGATGCTTTTATCTCTAAGTATTTTCCTCCCGCCAAGATCATCTCTCTTAGAAACGATATTATGAATTTTAAGCAACTTGATCATGAACATGTTGCACAAGCTTGGGAGAGGATGAAATTAATGATACGTAATTGCCCTACACATGGTTTGAATTTATGGATGATTATACAAAATTTCTATGCCGGATTGAATTTTGCTTCTAGAAATCTTTTAGATTCGGCCGTGGGAGGCACTTTTATGGAAATCACTTTAGGAGAAGCTACTAAACTCCTAGATAATATTATGGTTAATTATTCTCAATGGCACAGTGAAAGATCTACTAATAAAAAGTGCATGTGATAGAAGAAGTTAATGTTTTGAGTGGAAAGATGGATGAACTTATGAAATTATTTGCTAATAAAAGTGTTTCTTCTGATCCTAATGATATGCCTTTGTCTACTTTGATTGAGAATAATAATGAATCTTTGGATGTGAATTTTGTTGGTAGGAATAATTTTGGTAACAACGCGTATAGAGGAAACTTTAATCCTAGGCCTTATCCTAGTAATTCCTCTAATAATTATGGTAATTCCTACAACAATTCTTATGGAAATTTTAATAAGATGCCTTCTGAATTTGAGACTAGTGTTAAGGAATTTATGAATTCGCAAAAGAATTTCAATGCTTTGCTTGAATAAAAATTGCTTAAAGTTGATGAATTGGCTAAGAACGTTGATAGAATTTCTCTTGATGTTGATTCTTTGAAACTTAGATCTATTCCACCTAAGCATGATATCAATGAGTCTCTCAAGGCCATGAGAATTTCCATTGATGAGTGCAAAGAAAGAACCGCTAGGATTCGTGCTAAGAAAGATTGCTTTATAAAAGCGTGTTCTTCTAATTTTTATGAAAACAAAGATGAAGATCTAAAAGTTATTGATGTGTCTCCTATTAAATCTTTGCTTTGCAATATGAATCTTGATAATGATGGGACTGAATATGATCCACCTTTACCTAGAAGGCGTTCTAGAAATTCGGAGTTTTTAGATCTTGATGCTAAAATTGATAGAAGTGGTAATAAAGAAGTCAAAACTTTAGATCTCAATACACCCACTATTTTGGATTTCAAGGAATTTAATTATGATAATTGCTCTTTGATTTATTGTATTTCCTTGTTGCAATCCGTGCTAAATTCTCCTCATGCTTATAGTCAAAATAAAGCCTTTACCAAACATATCATTGATGCTTTAATGTAATCTTATGAAGAAAAACTTGAGTTGGAAGTTTCTATCCCTAGAAAACTTTATGATGAGTGGGAACCTACTATTAAAATTAAAATTAAAGATCATGAATGCTATGCTTTGTGTGATTTGGGTGCTAGTGTTTCCACTATTCCAAAAACTTTGTGTGATTTGCTAGGTTTCCGTGATTTTGATTATTGCTCTTTAAACTTGCACCTTGCGGATTCCACTATTAAAAAACCTATGGGAAGAATTAATGATGTTCTTATTGTTGCAAATAGGAACTATGTGCCCGTAGATTTTATTTTTCTTGACATAGATTGCAATCCTTCATGTCCTATTATTCTTGGTAGACCTTTCCTTAGAAAGATTGGTGCAATTATTGATATGAAGGAAGGGAATATTAGGTTCCAATTTCCATTAAAGAAAGGCATGGAACACTTCCCTAGAAATAAAATAAAATTACCTTATGAATCTATTATGAGAGCCACTTATGGATTGCCTACCAAAGATGGCAATACCTAGATCTATCCTTGATTTTATGCCTAGCTAGGAGCGTTAAACGATAGCGCTTGTTGGGAGGCAACCCAATTTTACTTTTAGTTTTTTGCTTTTTGCTTCTGTTTAGGAATAAATATTTGATCTAGCTTCTGGTTAGATGTGTTTTTATGTTTTAATTAGTGTTTGTGCCAAGTTTAACCTATAGGATCTTCTTGGATGATAGTTATTTGATCTTGCTGTAAATTCCAGAAACTTTCTGTTCACGAAAATAATTGTTAAAAATCACCAGAACGTGATAAAATATTGATTCCAATTGCTTCTGATCAATAAAAAAATTTTCTAGGTCGTCTTATTTTGGCTGAATTTTCGGAGTTCGAGAAGTTTGCGTTAGTTACAGATTACTACAGACTGTTCTGTTTTTGGCAGATTTTGTTTTTCGTGTGTTGTTTGCTTATTTTGATGAATCTATGGATAGTAAAATAGTTTATAAACCACAGAGAAGTTGTAATACATTAGATTTAACACCAAAATAAATAAATAATGAGTTCATTACAGTACCTTGAAGTGGTCTTTTGTTTTCTTTCGCTAACGGAGCTTACGAGATTTTCTGCTGAGTTTTGTGTTGTGAAGTTTTCAAGTTTTGGGTGAAAGATTTGATGGATTATGGAACAAGGAGTGGCAAGAGTCTAAGCTTGGGGATGCCCGTGGAACCCCAAGATAATCTAAGGACACATAAAAGCCAAAACTTGGGGATGCCCCGGAAGGCATCCCCTCTTTCGTCTACTTCCATCGGTAACTTTACTTGGAGCTATATTTTTATTCACCACATGATATGTGTTTTGCTTGGAGCGTCTTGTATGATTTGAGTCTTTGTTTGTTAGTTTGCCACAATCATCCTTTCTTTACACACCTTTTGAGAGAGTCACACTTGATTCGGCATTTATTAGAATACTCTATGTGCTTCACTTATATTTTTTGAGCTATATAGTTTTTGCTCTAGTGCTTCACTTATATCTTTTAGAGCACGGTGGTGGATTTGTTTTATAGAAACTATTGATCTCTCATGCTTCACTTATATGATTTTGAGAGTTTTAAAATAGCATGGCAATTTTCTTTAATTAATATCATGAGAAATTTGATGCTTGATAATTGTTTTGAGATATAAAGGTAGTAATATCATAGTTTTGCTAGTTGAGTAATTGTGGAATTGAAAAATACATGTGTTGGAGTTTGTGATTCCCGTAGCATGCACGTATGGTGAAACGTTATGTAACGAAGTCAGAGCATGAAGTATTTGTTGATTGTCTTCCTTTGTGTGGCGGTCGGGATTGCGGGATGGTTAACTCCTACCAACCCTTCCCCTAGGAGCATGCATAGTAGTACTTTGCTTCGAGGGCTAATAAATTTTTGCAATAAGTATATGAGTTATTTATGACTAATGTGAGTCCATGGATTATACGCACACTTACCTTTCCGCAATTTTCTAGCCTCTTCGGTACCGCGCATTGCCCTTTCTCACCTTGAGAGTTGGTGCAAACTTCGCCGGTGCATCCAAACCCCGTGATATGATATGCTCTATCACACATAAACCTCCTTATATCTTCCTCAAAACAGCCACCATACCTACCTATTATGGCATTTCCATAACCATTCCGAGATATATTGCCATGCAACTTTCCACCGTTTCATTTATCATGACATACTCCATTATTGTCATATTGCTTTGCATGATCATGTAGTTGACATTGTATTTCTGGCAAAGCCACCGTTCATAATTCTTTCATACATGTCGCTCTTGATTTATTGCATATCCCGGTACACCGCCGGAGGCATTCATATAGAGTCATATTTTGTTCTAAGTATTGAGTTGTAATTCATGAGTTGTAAGTAAATAAAAGTGTGATGATCATCATTATTAGAGCATTGTCCTAAGTGAGGAAAGGATGATGGAGACTATGATTCCCCCACAAGTCGGGATGAGACTCCGGGCTAAATAAAAAAAAGAGGCCATAAAAAAGGGAGAAAAGGCCCAAATAAAAAAAAGAAAAAATGATGAGAGAAAAAGAGAGAAGGGACAATGTTACTATCCTTTTACCACACTTGCGCTTCAAAGTAGCACCGTGATCTTCATGATAGAGAGTCTCTCATTTTGTCACTTTCATATACTAGTGGGAAATTTCATCATAGAACTTGGCTTGTATATTCCAATGATGGGCTTCCTCAAATGCCCGAGGTCTTCGTGAGCAAGCATGTTGGATGCACACCCACTTAGTTTCTTTTTGAGCTTTCATGCACTTATAGCTCTAGTGCATCCGTCGCATAGCAATCCGTACTCCTCGCATTAACATCAATTGATGGGCATCTCCATATCCCGTTGATTAGCCTCGTTGATGTGAGTTTCTCCTTTTTTGTCTTTCCACATGACCCCTACCATTATACCTTATTCCACCATAGTGCTATATCCATGGCTTGCGCTCATGTATTGCGTAAGAGTTGAAAAGGCTGAAGCGCGTTAAAAGTATGAACCAATTGCTTGGCCAAAACCGGGGTCGTACATGATATGAATATTTTGTGTGGGGAAGATGGAGCATAGCCAGACTATATGATTTTGTAGGGATAACTTGCTTTGGCTATGTTATTTTGATAAGACATAATTGCTTAGTTAGTATGCTTGAAGTATTATTGTTTTTATGTCAACATTAAACTTTTATCTTAAATCATATCAAATCTGAACATTCATGCCACAATAAGAAGGGTTATATTGAAATTATGCCAAGTAGCATTCCACATCAAAAATTCTGTTTTTATCATTTACCTACTCGAGGACGAGCAGGAATTAAGCTTGGGGATGCCTGATACGTCTCCAACGTATCTATAATTTTTTATTGTTCCATGCTATATTATATTCTGTTTTGGACATTATTGGGCTTTATTATACACTTTTATATTGTTTTTGGGACTAACCTATTAACCGGAGGCCCAGCACAGAATTGCTGTTTTTTTGCCTATTTCAGAGTTTCGCAGAAAAAGAATATCAAACGGAGTCCAAACGGAATGAAACCTTCGGGAACGTGATTTTCGGAACGAACGTGATCCAGAGGACTTGGACCCTACGTCAAGACTTCAACCAGGAGGCCAGGAGGTAGGGGCGCGCCTACCCCCCCCCCCCCCAGGCGCGCCCTCCACCCTCGTGGGCCCCCTGTTGCTTCACCGACGTACTCCTTCCTCCTATATATACCTACGTACCCCCAAACTACCAGATACGGAGCCAAAAACCTAATTCCACCACCGCAACCTTCTGTATCCCGTGAGATCCCATCTTGGGGCCTGTTCCGGAGCTCCGCCGGAGGGGGCATCGATCACGGAGGGCTTCTACATCAACACGATAGCCTCTCCGATGATGTGTGAGTAGTTTACCTCAGACCTTCGGGTCCATAGTTATTAGCTAGATGGCTTCTTCTCTCTTTTTGGATCTCAATACAATGTTCTCCCCCTCTCTCGTGGAGATCTATTCGATGTAATCTTCTTTTGTGGTGTGTTTGTTGAGACCGATGAATTGTGGGTTTATGATCAAGTTTATCTATGAACAATATTTGAATATTCTGAATTCTTTTATGTATGATTGGTTATCTTTGCAAGTCTCTTCGAATTATCAGTTTGGTTTGGCCTACTAGATTGATCTTTCTTGCAATGGGAGAAGTGCTTAGCTTTGGGTTCAATCTTGCGGTGTCCTTTCCCAGTGACAGTAGAGGCAGCAAGGCACGTATTGTATTGTTGCCATCGAGGATAACAAGATGGGGTTTATATCATATTGCATGAGTTTATCCCTCTACATCATGTCATCTTGCTTAAAGTGTTACTCTGTTCTTATGAACTTAATACTCTAGATACATGCTAGATAGCGGTCGATGTGTGGAGTAATTGTAGTAGATGCAGGCAGGAGTCGGTCTACTTGTCTCAGACGTGATGCCTATATACATGATCATACCTAGATATTCTCATAACTATGCTCAATTCTGTCAATTGCTCAACAGTAATTTGTTCACCCACCATAAATACTTATGCTCTTGAGAGAAGCCACTAGTGAAACCTATGGCCCCCGGGTCTATTTTCCATCATATTAATCTTCCAACACTTAGCTATTTCCGTTGCCTTTTATTTTGCTTTTATTTTACTTTGCATCTTTATCATAAAAATACCAAAAATATTATCCTATCATATCTATCAGATCTCACTCTCGTAAGTGACCGTGTAGGGATTGACAACCCCTTATCGCGTTGGTTGCGAGGATTTATTTGTTTGTGTAGGTGCGAGGGACTCGTAAGTGGGCTCCTACTGGATTGATACCTTGGTTCTCAAAAACTGGGGGAAATACTTATGCTACTTTGCTGCATCACCCTTTCCTCTTCAAGGGAAAACCAACGCAGTGCTCAAGAGCTAGCAATGATTGGACATGGTTTAGTTGATATGGATCACGTGATCACTTAGATGATTAGAGGGATGTCTATCTAAGTGGGAGTTCTTAAGTAATTTGATTAATTCAACTTTAATTTGTCATGAACTTAGTACCTGATAGTATTTTGCATGTCTATGTTATTCCGTTGAATATTAATGCGTTCCTAGAGAAAGCTAAGTTGAAAGATGATGGTAGCAACTGTAGCTGTAGAACTATTCTCCTCCATCTTGCAGTTGTAGAACTTATTGGAGACTTCATATCTCTCAATCCGGGCATTTGCTTGAAATATTAACTTCAACTCCTGGAACATCTCATATGCTCCATTACGTTCAAAACGTCGTTGAAGTCCAGGTTCTAAGCCGTAAAGCATGGCACACTGAACTATCGAGTAGTCATCAGCTTTGCTCTGCCAGACGTTCATAACATCTGGCGTTGCTCCAGCAACGGGTTTGGTGAAGCAAATATGCCCTAGAGGCAATAATAAAGTATTATATATTTCCTTATATCATGATAAATGTTTATTATTCATGCTAGAATTGTATTAACCGGAAACATAATACATGTGTGAATACATAGACAAACAGAGTGTCACTAGTATGCCTCTACTTGACTAGCTCGTTAATCAAAGATGGTTATGTTTCCTAGCCATAGACATAAGTTGTCATTTGATTAACGAGATCACCTCATTAGGAGAATGACGTGATTGACTTGACCCATTCCGTTAGCTTAGCACTCGATCGTTTAGTATGTTGCTATTGCTTTCTTCATGACTTATACATGTTCCTATGACTATGAGATTATGCAACTCCCGTTTACCGGAGGAACACTTTGTGTGCTACCAAACATCACAACGTAAATGGGTGATTATAAAGGTGCTCTACAGGTGTCTCCAAAGGTACTTGTTGGGTTGGCGTATTTCGAGATTAGGATTTGTCACTCCAATTGTCGGAGAGGTATCTCTGGGCCCACTCGGTAATGCACATCACTATAAGCCTTGCAAGCATTGTGACTAATGAGTTAGTTGCGGGATGATGTGTTACGGAACGAGTAAAGAGACTTGCCGGTAACGAGATTGAACTAGGTATCGAGATACCGACGATCAAATCTCGGGCAAGTAACATACCGGTGACAAAGGGAACAACGTATGTTGTTATGCGGTCTGACCGATAAAGATCTTCGTAGAATATGTGGGAGCCAATATGGGCATCCAGATCCCGCTATTGGTTATTGACCGGAGACGTGTCTCGGTCATGTCTACATAGTTCTCGAACCCGTAGGGTTCGCACGCTTAACGTTACGATGACAGTTTTATTGAGTTTTGATGTACCGAAGGAGTTCGGAGTCCCGGATGAGATCGGGGATATGACGAGGAGTCTCGAAATGGTCGAGACGTAAAGATCGATATATTGGACGACTATATTCGGACTTCGGAAAGGTTCCGAGTGATTCGGATATTTTTCGGAGTACCGGAGAGTTACGGGAATACGTATTGGGCCTTATTGGGCCATACGGGAAAGAAGAAAAAGGGCCTCAAGGGTGGCCGCACCCCTCCCCTTGGTCTGGTCCGAATTGGACTAGGGAAAGGGGGCGCCCCCTTCCTTCCTTCTCTTTTTCCCTTCCTCTTTTCCTATTCCATATGGGAGGTGGAATCCTACTAGGACTAGGGAGTCCTAGTAGGACTCCACACTTGGTGCGCCCCCTCCTAGGGCCGGCCTCCTCCTCCCTTGCTCCTTTATATACGGGGGCAGGGGGGCACCCCAGAGACACAACAATTGATTGTTTGATCTTTTAGCCGTGTGCGGTGCCCCCCTCCATCATAATCCACCTCGATAATATCATAGCGGTGCTTAGGCGAAGCCCTGCGTCGGTAGAACATCATCATCACCACGCCGTCGTGCTGACGGAACTCTCCCTCAAAGCTCGGCTGGATCAGAGTTCGAGGGACGTCATCGAGCTGAACGTGTGCTGAACTCGGAGGTGCCGTGCGTTCGGTACTTGATCGGTCGGATCGTGAAGACGTACGACTACATCAACCGCGTTGTGTTAACGCTTCCGTTGTCGGTCTACGAGGGTACGTGGACAACACTCTCCCCTCTCGTTGCTATGCATCACCATGATCTTGCGTGTGCGTAGGAATTTTTTTGAAATTACTACGTTCCCCACCATTTGGCACCTAGCGGTGCTTCTAGGACGTAATTCTTCTGTGCAGCAATAATGATAATCCTTAAGTTACGGACCCAGTCCGTGCAGTTGCTACCATCATCTTTCAACTTAGCTTTATCTAGGAACGCATTAATATTGCCAATGAACTTGCCTTGGCTTAGAAAATCGTTGAGCTCAAGAACAAGATAGACTATGAGAAGGCACATTTCAAGAAGCACATGGCCAAGCTCGGTGTTGCTGATGTGCAAATATTCAAGCAAATGATGAATGACCTCAACGCCGAGTTCAACAAGAAGCATGAAGAAGCCAAAGGATCACGCGAGCGCATGAAGTACTATGCACAGAAATGTGTGCAAGCACACAATGAAGCTAAGAAGAGAAAAGCACTTGAGTGTCTTGGCATCGACCCCAAGATGGCTGCCAAGAAAACCAAGCAGTCTGCTGAAGCTGAACCAAAATCTTCAAGGCAGGGCCAACGAAGCATTGTCTTCCCTGCCAGCATGACTGGCTCGAAGCGAAAGGTCCCCTCAGCAGTTTCTGAGCAAAAGAAGACACGGCTAGCCGAAGCCGAAGCTAGGAAGAGGAAGCATCATGACACCCCTGATGCTGCCCCTCCAAAAAGAAGTTGAAGACTAAGGCTTCTAAGTCTTCGAAGAAAGAGCGTGCCACTGCCCAAGTACCGCCGAATGTCAAGCCAATCTCTATTGCTCCACCTGAAAACCGCGAACGCCGCCTTGTGATTCATGAGTCTGCTTCCACAGAGGCTCCAGAAAGTGAAGAGATTCCAGTTGTTGACCCCAACGCAGCTGAAGACATTGGTCGTGAAGACAATGTAAATGATGATGAAGTCCTTCCTCGGCTTGAACCCAAATCGGTATCATCGCCTACTCCCACGAGCAGTGAACTCATTAGCAATGGTCGTCCCTTGACGCCAGTTGCTCAAGATGATTCATGGGTAGAGCAACAACCTGACACCCCCTGCAAGATGAGATCCCCTGTACTCCACCAGCTCAAGTCACCACTCCAGTGCTTGATGATGACTACATGGAACAGACCACTCCCTCTCCAAAGGCGTTGCCAGCATTCCGCAGGCTTCGCAAAGGCCTCAGGTCTCCATGTCAAGCATTCCAGAAGAGGATGTGCAACACACAAGCTTAGTAGCATGTCAAGTGTTCCCTGAAGCCATCCCTTCTGTGTCTGCTTCTGAGTCTGAAGCTAAAGCTGCTGAAGACATTCCGGCTGCATCAGCCGAAGAAGAAAAGGAAAAAGAGAAAGAAGAAGAGAGAGAAGCTACTCCCCCGGCCAGTGATTGATAACCCACAAGTATAGGGGATCGCAACAGTTTTTGAGGGTAGAGTATTCAACCCAAATTTATTGATTCGACACAAGGGGAGCCAAAGAATACTCTCAAGTATTAGCAGTTGAGTTGTCAATTCAACCACACCTGGATAACTTAATATCTGCAACAAAGTATTTAGTAGCAAAGTAATATGATAGTAGTGGTAACGGTAACAAAGGTAACAGTAGCAAAAGTAATATTTTTGGTGTTTTGTAGTGATTGTAACAATAGCATCGGGAAAGTAAACAAGCGAAGAACAATATGTGGAAAGCTCGTAGGCATTGGATCGGTGATGGAGAATTATGCCGGATGCGGTTCACCATGTAACAGTCATAACATAGGGTGACACAGAACTAGCTCCAATTCATCAATGTAATGTAGGCATGTATTCCGAATATAGTCATACGTGCTTATGGAAAAGAACTTGCATGACATCTTTTGTCCTACCCTCCCGTGGCAGCGGGGTCCTAATGGAAACTAAGGGATATTAAGGCCTCCTTTTAATAGAGTACCGGACCAAAGCATTAACACATAGTGAATACATGAACTCCTCAAACTACGGTCATCACCGAGAGTGGTCCCGATTATTGTCACTTCGGGGTTGCCGGATCATAACACATAGTAGGTGACTATAGACTTGCAAGATAGGATCAAGAACTCACATATATTTATGAAAACATAATAGTTTCAGATCTGAAATCATGGCACTCGGGCCCTAGTGACAAGCATTAAGCATAGCAAAGTCATAGCAACATCAATCTCAGAACATAGTGGATACTAGGGATCAAACCCTAACAAAACTAACTCGATTACATGATAGATCTCATCCAACCCATCACCGTCCAGCAAGCCTACGATGGAATTACTCACGCACGGCGGTGAGCATCATGAAATTGGTGATGGAGGATGGTTGATGATGACGATGGCGACGGATTCCCCTCTCCGGAGCCCCGAACGGATTCCAGATTAGCCCTCCCGAGAGGTTTTAGGGCTTGGCGGCGGCTCCGTATCGTAAAACGTGATGAATCCTTCTCTCTGATTTTTGACCTGGCGGATATCCATAGTTGTAGCTGGAGTTGTACTGAGATGAAGAAGATTCTGACTGCCACTGGTTGGCAATCATCTCCGGATCCCACTGGTAGTTAGACTGTCGTGGAGGTTCAAATTGTGGTTCTGGCTCCGTGGTTGGTGTAGGGTTCTGGTAGGCGTGAATGGCCGCCAACGGAACGAGATACGGACCTTCAGATAAATTAAACAAGGAGGGAGCAGGAAAGGTAATAGTCTCAGGGTGATGTTTATCAAAGAACAATTTGTATTTAAGCGCTCCTTCCCTATTCTTAACAATAAAGTCATGCGCTACCATACTCTTATAATCTAAATAAGCAGTGGGCAGCAATTTTTCTTCTTTTTCATAGTGCCTAATAGGTATGTTATAGTGTACAGCAAGGCGTGAAGCATAAATACCTCCAAAGATGGGGCCCTTTGTACGGTTCGGACTTAACCGTTTGGCAATAATACCGCCCATACTAACAGTGTTATCGCATAATAAACCATGGAACAAGATAATAATATCAGGAACACTAAGGTTTCCACATTTTCCGCGACCAATTAAGCAACGACTAGCAAATATGGCAAAGTAGCGTAAAACAGGAAAATGTATGCTAGTGATTCTTGCATCAGAAACCTTCCTGGTTTCCCCCACAGTGATAGTGTCAACAAACCCATCCACATCTTTACGATGTGGTTCATCTAAACTACCCTCAAAAGGTATTTTGAAAACCTTGCAAAATTCATCTAGTGGCATCTTCTTAACAACATCATATAAATGAAACTCTACTGAAGGAGGTGATTCCTTAGGATAATAGTAGAAGTTTTGCACAAAAGTATTGGTGAGTAAGAGATACTGATTGCCGTATCATAACACATAGTAGGTGACTATAGACTTGCAAGATAGGATCAAGAACACATATATATTCATGAAAACATAATAGGTTCAGATCTGAAATCATGGCACTCGGGCCCTAGTGATAAGTATTAAGCATAGCAAAGTCATAGCAACATCAATCTCAGAACATAGTGGATACTAGGGATCAAACCCTAACAAAACTAACTCGATTACATGATAGATCTCATCCAACCCATCACCGTCCAGCAAGCCTACGATGGAATTACTCACGCACGGCGGTGAGCATCATGAAATTGGTGATGGAGGATGGTTGATGATGACGATGGCGACCGATTCCCCTCTCCGGAGCCCCGAACGGACTCCAAATCAGCCCTCCCGAGAGGTTTTAGTGCTTGGCGGCGGCTCCGTATCGTAAAACGCGATGAATCCTTCTCTCTTATTTTTTTTCTCCCCGAAAGTGAATATATTGAGTTGGAGTTGAGGTCGGTGGAGCGTCAGGGGGCCCATGAGGTAGGGGGCGTGCCCATGGGGCAGGCACGCCCCCCTCGTGGACATGGTGTGGGCCCCTGACATGGATTTTTCTTCCAGTATTTTTAATATTTTCCAAAAAGATGTTCCATGGAGTTTCAAGTCATTCCGAGAACTTTTGTTTCTGCACATAAATAACACCATGGAAAGTCTGCTGAAAACAGCGTCAGTCCGGGTTTGTTCCATTCAAATCATGCAAGTTAGAGTCCAAAACAAGGGCAAAATTGTTTGGAAAGGAGATACGACGGAGACGTATCAGTGATCCAGTCCAACCCGAAGAGAATGTGATTGTGCCAGACCCTCTAGTCGTTGAAGAGATGGAGGTTGAAAACAATGAGGCTACCACCACCAACACCACTGAAGCCAATGACATAGTCATGTGTGAAGACAATGTGGAGCCCGACGCCAATGCTGCAATTGACACCATTGTGCAGCCAATCACTTCTGATGACGCCGTTCCTCCACCAAGGCCTCATACGATGGAACGCACGTTCAATCATAGTGGCGAGCTTGTCACAGTCAGATGGCCTATCATGGTTCCACCCACTTCTCCCGGCCCACAATATGATTATCACGTGGAGCAAAGGCCTCAGGTTCAAAAGCCAAAGCCAAGACTGCCAAGGCTTCCAAGTGCTGCAACGACACAGGGCTCATTCAGTGTGCTCAGCTTCAGAGAGCACAACACCTTCTTTGACAGCGCCAAGAACCCGTACACGAAGCCCAAGATCTCCTCTGACCGGTTTTGGAGCCATCAGCAGCAAAGCTACTACTCCTGCATCTTATACAACCTGGACTGGATTTTTCCTCATAAGCGTCTGGATTGTGATGCTATGGCTGGGATGCCATGCCTTGAGGAGGCACTGGACTGCTTCAGAGACGTTGGGCTGCTGCCGTTTGTGACTGACAAGGAGCACTGGAATAAAGAACTTCTGCTACAGTTTTTTGCTACATTGCACATTTGAGGCTACAACAGGGATCCGAAGACTTGGATCCTTGAGTGGATGACAAGTGATATTCATCATGAAGCCAAAGCTCAGGACATCATTGAGCTTACTTCCCTGCCCACTCTAGGTGAGTTGTATGAACCTGGTTGTCAGCTTCATCAGAACGAACTGTAGAGCATATTCCAGAAGCAAGAGCCCAACCTGAGCCAGATGTTGAGCATGATGAAGCCATTGCCTCACGACGCCGAATACCCCAAGGAATTCTTTGTTCAGGACCTTGAGTACTTGCCGCGCACAGTTTATCACATTCTGAGGCGTACTCTCTGGCCAATCATAGGCAATTCTTGTGAAGCTAAACTCGAAGGCGCCATGAAGACATTGGTGCTCTATATCATCAATGGCATCAGATTCAACACTCAGGATTTCTTCATCCGACAGCTTGCAGCCTCTGGGATTGATCTTTTTGGACTGAAATTCTATGCTCCATGGGTGATGCGTTTGATCAAACTTCATTCAACCATCAACTATCAACCTTCAGCACGCAATTACGTTGTATTTCCGCCTGATGTTGATATGTCCATTGAAGCCATCTACGACCCTGAGCTAGCAAAGAAGCCATTCCATCTTCAAAATGCAGAATTCCAAAGCTTCACGCAACAAATTGAAGGGATTCATGTGCCAAATTCTGCTACTCCTGCTTATCCTCTGGCTGGCAACTTGCGTCTACCGCACCGTGCCAATAATAAAGCCACTGCCAGCACCCGTGTCCTCAACGACCGTGAGCTTCTAGTGTCTCTACATCAAAAGCAGGATAGGCATCATGACTGGCTGAAGTGTCAAATGCAGAGTCTCTTGGTTGATGTTAATCGCATTTGCAACTTGGCCACCAAGATCTCATTCGTTGTGCATGAAGCCTGTCGGCGGTCCTGGAAGAGCCTCACATTGCTCTGCTCTGAAGATGATCTTCGCGAAGATGGCTTCACCGAGAGCTTCTAGTTTGACTCCAGGCCTCCGCAATCTGCAAGTTGGCATCGCACACCCTCAATTGAAGATTCTGAACATTCTTCTTCGGCTGCAACTGTTGTTGCAAGAGTCGTCGATGAAGAAGTTGACGCCACTTCCCCAAATCTGGCTACACTGCACCACGATTCTGCTTCAGGCCCGTCTGCACCGCCCAACTCCAACGTTGACCCTGCTCCAACTTCTACTCCAACTGGGAACGAGTAGATCATCTATGTCTTCAAACCTTTTTGGTCCTTACTGACAAAAGGGGGAGAAGCATATGAGGTTGATAGTCTTCAAGCGGGTCCATATGGGGTGGTTGAATTATTTTTGCTAAGTTCTTACAACTCTCGTTTTGAAACTATTTGGCTTTTGAGTTGTAACACTTAAACTTGATAGTCGTGTACTACTTTTGCTGCTACTCTGTGATGCGGTGATAAATTCCGCATGAAGTCATTCTACAGACGCCCATTTCTCATTATGCATGTCATTATCTTTGCTATTCTGATATATGCATGATGAATTGTCTTCGTAAGTTGAAGAGGATCTCCACAAAGTAAAACATGCCATGTGCATTTGCATTGAAAAGCAAACTACTTATATGCACATCTTCGGGGGGAGCCTTTTGCAACTTATGAAGACAATGACTTTGATCTTTAACTTTCACATACTTTTATCCCCGTTGGAAACTTCAACCAGTTTGTCATCAATCACCAAAAAGGGGGAGATTGTAAGTGCGTCTACTGCCACCCCTAGTTGGTTTTGGAGTATTGACGACAAACTTGGTTGAGGGACTAATGTGTTTGTGAGAATTGCAGGATAACACAGGTAGTAGTTCCTTATTGATTCGGTTTACCTACCAAAGATGACCCCTAAAAATGTGTGAAGACATTGAAGACAATGGTGGTTCGTGAAGACATTCACAATGAAGATTATGACATGTGAAGACATTCACTTGAAGACTATGGAGTGCGAAGACAGAGTTGTTTCGTAGTTTCCTTTTCTTCTATATTGAGTCATAGGAGCCACCGTACTGTTATGTGGGGTCCAAGTGAACAAAGTCAGAATGACTGATGTGATGCTCAACCAAAATCCTATGTCTTCGAGCGAAGACAATGAGAGTAAATCTTATCCAGAGTTGGATGAGTCAACTTTACTTGTAGCCCAAGTCAAGCTGCCGTGTGTGTTTGAAATCCGATCGTTGGACACGTGTCGGTTGACGGTGTCCTGGAGTAGGGGGTACTCACCACGTCGTCTCCCGATCAGTTGGATTGGGCCGAGGACCCCATGATCGTTTACTCATGGGCCAGTTCGGACAGCCGATGCATACATGAGGAAGATTCCACAAGACTTGGTGATCAAGACAAGGACTCCTCTCCACCAACGTATTCGACTAGGACTCTTGTTATCCTAGGCCTCTGGTACATTATATAAGCCGAGGCCGGGCTAGTCGATAGGGATATGCTAGATCATTATGACATTATTCATCATACCCTTAGGTTTTAGACCACAACATATGATCTCGAGGTAGATCAACTCTTGTAATCCTTATATTCAAACTTAGGGAACCTTCCGATGAGTGGACCAATTTTTGGATCTGTTTTCTGCGCGAATACGAATCCGGCCTGAGTTCATGTTTCTTCATGAATGGGATACTAGACAACCTTTTTGAAGGAATTTTTTTCTAGGGTATTGTGCGTTGTTTTTAAACACGTGCCCATAAAATTTTAAGCCTCCTCTGAGGTAATCTTCACCATCACACTGGTGTCAAACCAGTTCGGCAATATTGCTCCACGGCTGATGACCTGCGCTAGACACGTCGTCGCTTTGTTGAGCCGAACTCAACTTCTTCGGATCATCATCTCGGCGAGCCGAACAAGAGTTCGGAATCGCCAAGGATAAATCATCACCAACATCGCCGCCCCACGGATTACACGGAGCGGGCACACCGGCATCGCCGCATGGTCACTTCATCAAGCCGGCATTGACCGCGTCACAAGTTACGACCTGCGTCGGCATGGCCGCACTATTGCTTCTTCAAGCCGATGTCCATCACGCCGAACTGCTCCAACACCTCAGCTGACATGGTAGCTGCAACGTCTCCTTACCGACCTGCTCCATCATTTCGTCTGGACCGGGGGCTTCGCCATATCTTCATCAACCTACTCCGGAGACTTCGGCGTCACCAGCCGACCGGCTTTTAATCACGTTAGCTGGACCGGGGGCTTTGCCTCGGTGAGCCAACCTTTGCCAGCATCGCCATGCCGTCGCTTCATCACCCATCAGCCAATGGGTGTGCGGATCGAGTCCCAATTTTGGGAGTTACCTTTCTTCAGGATTGCTACAACAAATAAACCAGGTGCTATTAATCCTAATAATTTTGGCTTGTTTGGGTTTATTTTTCCCGAGGAATTATTACTCTGGTTTGTTCCATCATCTGTACACAGGTCTATCAAATGGTGGCCGCATTAATGACGGTCGCATGGTGGTTCGGTCAGTTTTCGTACACAGTTCGGCGAACGCCGCATCCGGAACTCGGACCGACCTGTGAATTCAGGCTTTGCCACGCCTTACCGCATCACGTCGATGCCCTGCATCGACATTGACTTCGACGCCAGGCCACTTCTCTTTAAAAAAATTATTTTGCGTAAATTAATTATGTGAAGATTTTTTTATATGTTTATATTATTATTTTTTGGACTGCACTATTTTTCATGTGTAGGTAATCGACTTCGACTGCGTCACGCGGTCACTTCGGCAAGCCGACGTCGTCGTCCCAATTGGCATAAATCGGCTCGCGTGATCACCTTGTTGGTCGAATTGCCATATCGACATGTTCGGTTGCCTTGGGGACTTCGTCATCGCTGAGAGAGATCTACCTCATCGTGTGTTCGGCACACGAGCCATATTTCTTTTATTACTCACTTTGCATAAATTATTAATTATGCAATGAGTTTTCTTTTAATTTATTATTATTACTATTATTTACGGCTTGCACTATTTTCTGTGCACAAGTAAATGATCCGGGTTGGGCAGCGCTGTCATCTCGGCGTACTGACATACCACGTCACCTCGGCTGGATCAGGGGCTTCGTCATTAGTTCATTAACCCACGCCAGGGACTTCGACGTCATACTGCCGGCCTGCTCCGTCGCCTCGGTCGGACTGGGGGTTCCACCTCGCCACATTGGCCGTGCTATGTCGCCACTTCAGAGTGCCGAACACTTCGCTCCGCCACCTCGGGACCGGCTTAGGTGATGGGACCTCATCCCGCCGTAAGCTCGAACCGCGTCATCGATGTCGAACACATTAACCAGCTAAGTCGCTTTCATGCTCAAAGTTTTAAATTTTAAATTTTGTTCGGTCGACCATGCTCACATACGTTGTTTGTTAAAGGAAACTCCCTTTACCCATGTTAACTGGGGGTTCTTAAAATTTACATGAGCCATTTTTTAATAAAAGTTTTATTCTTAGTCGTCGCAAAGTCTGTTTCTATCACTCCTTTTTCGACGCAAGTGTGTGGTGAACAGCCGGGGAGCCTAGTTTCTCTCTCAAAGCCACTCGAGTTTAGCTTGCTAAACTGGCCTAATGAGAATTACTCTGCCTTCGGGATAGGAGGTTGCAGTCGTGGGCTGACCCGCTTGAAGTCTTGAGATCGGATGTGTCATATTAATGTGCGACAGAAGCACAAAAAATTTAAGACTAATTTTCGGATTGGCACCAAATGACTTGATTTAGTTCGGACGTCAAGCTTTTACATAAGTTTTTGGCTTTTCGAGCTTATGGCACTTTTTTAGCTATTTGTATGTTTTCCTTTCAGGAAGCGGGACATCCTCATGACCGAGGTGCTCTGCATAATAATTCAGCTTGGGAGATCTTTTTCGACCCACAGCTTGGCATCTTTCCCACCGAACTACACCTCGGCGTTGACAAAACACACGCCACATCGGGACTAGTTCCCGAGCAGTGCAACGCCAGACGCCTTTAAAGCATTGGCAATATTCACGGGGGGCTGAGACTACAGCCGAACCCACCAAAACCAAGGTACCCCATAGAGTCCTCGGCAAAGCATTCTCGGGCATTGCTTTATATGCATCGGTTTCGAATTGTGTCTTCGATCAATAGTTGGGTTGCCCGGCTCCTGTGCTTGCCTCCTACGTTCCGCTTTGTTCGGCTAGGTGTGCAAAGGGAGAACCACTGCGATTGTTCTTCCAGCTCGCATGGTTAAGCACCTCAGTGGAGAAAGCCAAAAACCGACTGTCACGATAAGCGTAAACTGGTCAGCGATCCGATGACTGTGTTAAACTATAAGATCAATGGAGGTCACCCCGTGTTAAGCGACGGGCCATTCATAACATTGGCCGAAGTGTTAACGGCTTGACCTCGGCTGACGCCGAACACTAATCGGCTGCTAGTAACTGGCCTCCCAACTTTAAGCTCCTATGACTAAGTGAAAGTTATAAAGCCTGCATATCTGATTGCCTCGTTTCCGCTAAAGCAGCCGCCTCTAGGCACCGAGACGCCGGCTAAGGGTTGTCTTGTTACAGTGGAAACACCCTGTGTAGCATCTACAAAGGGGTAAAAGCCGACGATGGGCCACTTTCAAATGATAAACGGTCGCAACAGAGTCAAAATAAACATATATCATCAGTGTTCGTATTCAATATACAAGCGCTGCCTTCCGTAATTTTCGTTATAAAGCCATATATTTGCATCAATTTGACTTAAGATTTTGGCCAAGCTGGGCTGCCTGGCTCCTGTGCTTACCCCTACGTTCCCGATTGTTGGGCTAGGCGGTAAAGGGAGCACCTCTGTGATTATTACTACCAGGTCATCCGGGTTAGTACCTCAGACTGGTTGAAGCCGAAAGCTAGTTATCTTAACGGATATAATTGGTCGGCAACGATGGAAGTGAAAATTCAGGTTCGCTAAAGACCACATAAGTTCGGGCATTGTCCCCAAACTAAATCCTCAGTATTTTCCTCACACATTGATCGGAGGTGAGGTTTCATGATCATGATCAGTATGACAGTCCAAAGAAAGGAACCGATAGCAGGAATATTTTCTTTGGAAGATGTTTCTTACGTTTAATAGCATTATAGCATATCTCTCCGCATACCTTTGTTTATAAAACCATATGACCGGATTGCCTTGTTTGCCGTAAATCTTTGCCCTTATAACGGCTTTATAAAGTGGGACAAACACTCCCCAGCTACTGGCCGAGGAGGTTGAAGCCGATGGTCGGTCAACAAAGTTTTGTACAATGCAGATCCGAGCATTAATGATGTAAAGTACTTGGATACATAGAATCATTACACATAAAAATTGCGATTAAAATCCATTTACTGCAACCCATCTTTTAAACCCCTTGGGGCCTACCTTGGTGAGCTCGGATTTCGACCAGCTCTACGCTCCTTTAAGAGACCTTATTCTCTTTTTGAGAAGTTTGTGTTAAACACAACAATTTTTTCTGTCAAACGGATATCGATCCTTAGAAATCCATGCCCACATTAAGGCTCGGGGGCTACTGGGCTTCGCGCTCATTACTTAAAATATTAAAGGGGCACATCGATCCCCTGATCTGGTGTTGCCACCCAACCAGTGGCTCGGGGGCTACTGCATTGCCTATTCAATGCAGAAAATTCAAAGTGCTCAGTGTTCGGCATGACGGAACTACGGACAAGCGCGTCTTCGGACAACAATAAGTACCATCTGGGACTTATCCGACATCAAGCTAATATATTACGGTGACTTCTCACGACCCTCTCTCAGAAGCCCGTCCGCCGATCACTATTACCTCTAATATATTACACTGCATTTCTATTCCTACGTATGTTGCCGAGCTAGGAGTTGATCCTCAAGCCGATTCCGCGAATCGACCTGAGTCTCAGGGGCTACTAGGATCAGCGGTTTCATGTTTTCCTTCAGGTGCATCTCGGGTTTTAGACCGACACACATCTAGAGGGCTACTGGTTGTACATATTAACAGCAAATAAATTTACATGCATCGGAAATAAAATCCGCAAACAATCAGCCCATGACCGAGGTGCTGAACCACCTCGAAAGCATTTTTGAATATAGCTCGGATGCAAGTGACTGGCTCCAAAGAGGGCATTTCCGGCATTAAGATCTGCTAAACTCCTTCAACTTTTTTGAACCAAGGTGATCTATGACACCTCGGATATAGTCCGGCGTTGGAGCTCGGATACGCTGGAGCTCGGATGCAGTCCGGCATTGGAGCTCGGCTGTAACAAGACTCTTCGGATACAGTCCGGCTTTGGAGCTTGGATACATTCCGGCGTTGGAGCTCGGAAGCGGTCCGGCGTTGGTGCTCGGCTGCAAATAGATACCTCGAATGCAGTCCGACGTTGGAGCTCGGATGCAAGAGGACACTGCCGCAAGACAAACACTTCAAACCTGAGGTGTGGCATAAAAATAACAAGGCATTGATAAAGGCCGAAGACTTAAAGGGCTCCTCAGATACCCGGCGTGTGAGATCTTCAGATTTAGCTCGGCAATCCTCAAGATAGAAGATGGGAAGATTTGTTGAACCAGTTTTCAAGACCGACGACCGAAGACGAAGAACGGTTCGGAAGAACCGAGGAGCGTCCCCAACTTCAAGACCGATTCAGGGGGCTACTGATGGTGTCCTGGACTAGGGGATACTCACCACATCGTCTCTCGATCAGTTGGATTGGGTCGAGGACCCCCATGGCCGTTTACTCATGGGCCAGTTCGGACAGCCGATGCGTACACGAGGAAGATTCCACAAGACTTGGTGATCAAGACAAGGACTCCTCTCCACTGACGTATTCGACTAGGAATCTTGTTACCCTAGGCCTCTGGTACATTATATAAGCCGAGGCCGGGCTAGTCGATAGGGATATGCTAGATCATTATGACATTATTCATCATACCCTTAGGTTTTAGACCACAACATATGATCTCGAGGTAGATCAACTCTTGTAATCCTTATATTCATCAAGATCAATCAAGCAGGAAGTAGGGTATTAGCTCCATTAAGAGGGCCTGAACCTGGGTAAACACCGTGTCCCTTGTCTCCCGTTACCCATCGATCCCAGATCCACAGCCTGGGACCCCCTACCCGAGATCTGTCGGTTTTGACACATGTCGGTTCCTTAGTGACCCAGGGTCATTTCGGACGTATCAGGTCGGGTTGCCTCCTGGCTATAAATAGCCCACCCCCTACACCATAAATTGGTGGTTGCTCAGAGTTAGTGCACAACTTTTGTCGTTTGAGAGCAACCCACCTCCGAAGCCTTTGAGAGAGAGATCCTTGCGAGGACAAAGCCCAAAACACCCAGAGCCAAAGAGTGTTAGGCATCACTGAAGTCTTTCTGTCCGCGTGATCTGAAGACTTGTTACACTTGAGGACTGTGTATCCTCCAGCTGGTTAGGCGTCGCGTTGTGAGCGTCCAAGAGTCATTATGGATTGCCGGTGAATGAAGTCTGTGAAGGTTTGGAAGTCTACCTTGAAGATTTACCAGAATGATTGGGTGAGGACTGGGTGTCCTTAGCTCGAGGGGAATAAGGTGAAGATGCGGTCTTCTGAGTTCAATCTCAGCCTCCCTAACTAGACGTACAGTTGTCACAGCAACTGGAACTGGTATACCAAATCCTTGTCTTCACCAAGCAACTGGTTCTATCCTCCACTTCCCTTTACTTTACTGTTTGTCTTCGCGAAGTCATTGCTTGCCTGTCTGATCTGTTTGACTTCATTGTGTGAAGACTATTACCTGTTTGGCTTCATATTGTCTCCCATTCTGATCCATACTACCTAGCTGATGATAGTCTTCGTACTTGCACTACATTGCTTACTTGACTATAGCTTGTCTAGCGTAGTCTATCTTCCGCTGCCTATCAATAGGTTCATTTCATCTGTTTGTCTTCAAAGACCTCATGTTTTGAAGACTTCCATAAAAATCGCCTATTCACCCCCCCTCTAGTCGATAACTAGCACTTTCAAAAAGAACGAACAGAGACAAGATTTTTAATAAGATCGGGAGAAACTAAGATGATAGATAATGACAATGGAGTAGAATTAGATGGAAAAGAAGCATGTCCTATGTGAGTAATGGGAAGGGAGGAACCGTCACTGACAGTGATGCGAGCGGAATTGTGGACAGGATAGGAGGTGTGAGGTTACCGGGATGAGCTGCCATATGCGCAGTAGCTCCAGTGTCCATATACCAGTCGCCGCCGTCGGTGTAGGTGGGCGGGGAGGGGACGGAGTGCAGGGATGCCAAGAGAGCTGAGTCCCACGGCGCCGGTGGGAGCGCGGCCTGCTGGGGCGGGGCCATCAGGGGCAACAGCGGCAGCCCACTTGACTACGGCGGCTGCCCGTAGGAGAGGGGCCCATAGGAGAGGGGCCCGTAGGGCGCCGCATAGGGCTGCGGCGCGGCGTATGATACGTCTCCAACGTATCTATAATTTATGAAGTATTCATGATGTTATATTATCATCCTTGGATGTTTTACAATCATTTTATAGCAACTTTATATCATATTTTTGGACTAACCTATTGACGCAGTGCCCAGTGCGAGTTGCTATTTTTTGCTTGTATTTTACATCGCAGGAAATCAATATCAAACGGAGTCCAAACACCGCGAAACTTTTTGAGGATTTTTTATGGACCAGAAGACACCCAATGGGCCAGAGCTGCACCTGGGGGTGCCCTGCTACCTCTTGAGCACTGCGTTGGTTTTCCCTTGAAGAGGAAAGGGTGATGTAGTAAAGTAGCGTAAGTATTTCCCTCAGTTTTTGAGAACCAAGGTATCAATCCAGTAGGAGATCACGCATGAGTCCCTCGCACCTACACAAACAAATAAGAACCTCGCAACCAATGCGATAAAGGGGTTGTCAATCCCTCAACGGTCACTTACGAGAGTGAGATCTGATAGATATGATAAGATAATATTTTTGGTATTTTTATGATAAAGAGAAATAAAGATGCAAAGTAAAATAAAAGGCAAAAGAAATAACTAAGTGTTGAAGATTAATATGATGGAAAATAGACCCGGGGGCCATAGGTTTCACTAGTGGCTTCTCTCAAGAGCATAAGTATTACAGTGGGTAAACAAATTACTGTTGAGCAATTGATAGAATTGAGCATAGTTATGAGAATATCTAGGTATGATCATGTACATAGGCATCACGTTCGTGACAAGTAGACCGACTCCTGCCAGCATCTACTACTATTACTCCACACATCGACCGCTATCCAGCATTCATCTAGAGTATTAAGTTCATAAGAACATAGTAACGCTTTAAGCAAGATGACATGATGTAGAGGGATAAACTCATGCAATATGATATAAACCCCATCTTGTTATTCTCGATGGCAACAATACAATACGTGCCTTGCTGCCCCTGCTGTCACTGGGAAAGGACATCGCAAGATTGAACCCAAAGCTAAGCACTTCTCCCATTGCAAGAAAGATCAATCTAGTAGGCCAAACCAAACTGATAATTCGAAGAGACTTGCAAAGATAACCAATCATACATAAAATAATTCAGAGGAGATTCAAATATTGTTCATAGATAAACTTGATCATAAACCCACAATTCATCGGTCTCAACAAACACACCGCAAAAGAAGATTACATCAAATAGATCTCCACGAGAATCGTGGAGAACTTTGTATTGAGATCCAAAGAGAGAGAAGAAGCCATCTAGCTAATAACTATGGACCCGAAGGTCTGAGGTAAACTACTCACACATCATCGGAGAGGCTATGGTGTTGATGTAGAAGCCCTCCGTGATCAATGCCCCCTTCGGTGGAGCGCCGGAAAAGGCCCCAAGATGGGATCTCATGGGTACAGAAGGTTGCGGTGGTGGAATTAGATTTTTTGCTCCGTATCTGATAGTTTGGGGGTACGTAGGTATATGTAGGAGGAAGAAGTACGTCGGTGGAGCAACGTGGGCCCCACAAGGGTGGAGGGCGCGCCCCCTGCCTCGTGTTCTCCTGGTTGATTTCTTGACGTGGACTCCAAGTCATCTCGATCACGTTTGTTCTGAAAATCACGTTCCCGAAGGTTTCATTCCGTTTGGACTCCGTTTGATATTCTTTTTCTGCGAAACACTGAAATAGCCAAAAAAATAGCAATTTGGGCTGGGCCTCCGGTTAATAGGTTAGTCCCAAAAATAATATAAAAGTGTATAATAAAACCCATTAACATCCAAAACAGAATATAATATAGGATGGAACAATCAAAAATTATAGATACGTTGGAGACGTATCAAGCATCCCCAAGCTTAATTCCTGCTCGTCCTCGAGTAGGTAAATGATAAAAACAGAATTTTTGATGTGGAATGCTACTTAGCATAATTTTCAATGTAATTCTCTTAATTGTGGTATGAATATTCAGATCCGAAAGATTCAAGACAAAATTTTAATATTGACATAAAAATAATAATACTTCAAGCATACTAACTAAGCAATTATGTCTTCTCAAAATAACATGGCCAAAGAAACTTATCCCTACAAAATCATATAGTCTCGCTATGCTCTATCTTCACCAGACAAAGTATTTAAATCATGCACAACCCGGATGACAAGCCAAGCAATTGTTTCATACTTTTGGTGTTCTCAAACTTTTTCAATCTTCACGCAATACATGAGCGTGAGCCATGGACATAGCACTATATGTGGAATAGAATGGTGGTTGTGGAGAAGACAAAAAGGAGAAGACAGTCTCACATCAACTAGGCATATCAACGGGCTATGGAGATGCCCATCAATAGATATCAATGTGAGTGAGTAGGGATTTCCATGCAACGGATGCACTAGAGCTATAAGTATATGAAATCTCAACAAAAGAAACTAAGTGGGTGTGCGTCCAACTGGCTTGCTCACGAAGACCTAGGGCATTTTGAGGAAGCCCATCATTGGAATATACAAGCCAAGTTCTATAATGAAAAATACCCACTAGTATATGAAAGTGACAACATAGGAGACTCTCTATCATGAAGATCATGGTGCTATTTTGAAGCACAAGTGTGGTAAAAGGATAGTAGCATTGTCCCTTCTCTCTTTTTCTCTCATTTTTTTATTTGGGCCTTTTCTCTTTTTTTATGGCCTCTTTTTTCTTTTTCTTTTTTCTTTTTCGTCCGGAGTCTCATCCCGACTTGTGGGGGAATCATAGTCTCCATCATCCTTTCCTCACTTGGGACAATGCTCTAAAAATGATGATCATCACACTTTTATTAACTTACAACTCAACAATTACAACTCAATACTTAGAACAAAATATGACTCTATGTGAATGCCTCCGGCGGTGTACCGGGATATGCAATGAATCAAGAGTGACATGTATGAAAGAATTATGAACGGTGGCTTTGCCACAAATACAATGTCAACTACATGATCATGCGAAGCAATATGACAATGATGGAGCGGGTCATAGTAAACGGAACGGTGGTAAGTTGCATGGCAATATATCTCGGAATGGCTATGGAAATGCCATGATAGGTAGGTATGGTGGCTGTTTTGAGGAAGGTATATGGTGGGTGTATGATACCGGCGAAAAGTGCGCGGTATTAGAGAGGCTAGCAATGGTGGAAGGAAGAGAGTGTGTATAATCCATGGACTCAACATTAGTCATAAAGAACTCATATATTTATTGCAAAAATCTACAAGTTATCAAAGCAAAGTATTACGCGCATGCTCCTAGGGGGATAGATTGGTAGGAAAAGACCATCGCTCGTCCCCGACCGCCACTCATAAGGAAGACAATCAATAAATAAATCATGCTCCGACTTCATCACATAACGGTTCACCATACGTGCATGCTACGGGAATCACAAACTTTAACACAAGTATTCCTCAAATCCACAACTACTCAACTAGCATGACTCTAATATCACCATATTTATATCTCAAAACAATTATCAAGCATCAAACTTCTCATAATATTCAACACACTCATAAGATAATTTTTACTAATCTTGGATGCCTATTACTTTAGGACTAATTTCTCAATTTAAGCAAATTACCATGCTGTTTTGTAGGACTCTCAAAATAATATAAGTGAATCATGAGAGAACAATAATTTCTATAAAACAAATCCACCACCGTGCTTTAAGATATAAGTGAAGCACTAGAGCAAAAACTATATAGCTGAAAAGATATAAGTGAAGCACATAGAGTATTCTAATAAATTCCGAATCATGTGTGTCTCTCTCAAAAGGTGTGTACAGCAAGGATGATTGTGGCAAACTAACAAATAAAGACTCAAATCATACAAGACGCTCCAAGGAAAACACATATCATGTGGTGAATAAAAATATAGCTCCAAGTAAAGTTACCGATGGAAGTAGACGAAAGAGGGGATGCCTTCCGGGGCATCCCCAAGCTTTGGCTTTTTGGTGTCCTTAGATAATCTTGGGGTGCCATGGGCATCCCCAAGCTTAGGCTCTTGCCACTCCTTGTTCCATAGTCCATCAAATCTTTTACCCAAAACTTGAAAACTTCACAACACAAAACTTAGCAGAAAATCTCATGAGCTCCGTTAGCGAAAGAAAACAAAACACCACTTCAAGGTACTGTAATGAACTCATTCTTTATTTATATTGGTGTTAAACCTACTGTATTCCAACTTCTCTATGGTTTATAAACTCTTTTATTAGCCATAGATTCATCAAAATAAGCAAACAACACACGAAAAACAGAATCTGTCAAAAACAGAACAGTCTGTAGTAATATGTAACTAACGCAAACTTCTGGAACTCAAAAAAATCTACCAAAATAGGACGGCCTCGAAAATTTGTTTATTGATCTACTTCAATTGGAATCAGTATTTTATCATGTTCTGGTGATTTTTAACAATTGTTTTCGTGAATAGAAAGTTTCTAGAATTTTCAGCAAGATCAAATAACTATCATCCAAGAAAATCCTATAGGTTTAACTTGGCACAAACACTAATTAAAACATAAAAACAAATCTAACCAGAGGATAGATCAAATATTTATTCCTAAACAGAAGCAAAAAGCAAAAAAAACTAAAATAAAATTGGGTTGCCTCCCAACAAGCACTTTTCTTTAAAGCCTTTTAGCTAGGCATTGAGATTTCAATGATGCTCACAAGAAAGACAAGAATTGAAGCGCAAAGAGAGTATCATAAAACACGTGACAAACACATCTAAGTCTATCATACTTCCTATGCATAGGCATATTATAAGCAAACAAATTTGCAAGGCAAGCAAAAACTAGCATATGCAAGGAAGAAGAAAGTGACAATAGCAATCTCAACATAACGAGAGGTAATTTAGTAACATGAAAATTTCTACAACCATATTTTCCTCTCTCATAATAATTACATGTGGGATCATAAGAAAATTCAACAAAATAGCTATCACATAAAATATTTTCAACACGATCCACATGCATGCGAAGTTGGCACTCTTCCAAAATAGTGGGATTATCATTAACTAAAGTCATGACCTCTCCAATCCCACTTTTATCAAAAATTTCATAAGATTGATCAAAATCTAAATATGTGGGATCTAAAGTTGACACTCTTCCAAAGCCACTTTCAATTTTATTGCAAAGACTATTATCAATCTCATATTCATCACAGGGCTTAGATAAATTTTCAAGATCACAAGAAGAATCACCCCAATCATGATCATTGCAACAAATAGTAGTCATAGCAAAACTAGCATCCCCAAGCTTAGGGTTTTGCATATTATTAGCACAATTGACATCAAGATAATTTATAGTAAAATCATTGCAATCATGCTTTTTATTCAAAGATCTATCGTGAATCGCTTCATAAAGTACTTCGTCACAATTTTCAGATTCACGAATTTCAATCGAAACCTCATAAAGATAATCTAGTGCACTCAACTCACTAGCAATAGGTTCATCATAATTGGATCTCTTAAAGAGATTAGCAAGTGGATGAGGATCCATAAACTTTTAGCAAGCGAATATGCAAGCAAAAAGAAGGTACATGGCAACACAAGCAATCGACAAAGTCGAACGGAAGAGGGCGAATAAAACGGCACAGGTGAAGTGGGGGAGAGGAAAATGAGAGGCAAATGGCAAATAATGTAATGCGAGGGATAAGAGTTTGTGATGGGTACTTGGTATGTCTTGACTTGACTTGACTTGGCGCGAATCTCCCCGGCAACGGCGCTAGAAATCCTTCTTGCTACCTCTTGAGCATTGCATTGGTTTTCCCTTGAAGAGGAAAGGGTGATGCAGTAAAGTAGCGTAAGTATTTCCCTTAGTTTTTGAGAACCAAGGTATCAATCCAGTAGGAGATCACGCATGAGTCCCTCGCACCTACACAAACAAATAAGAACCTCGCAACCAATGCGATAAAGGGGTTGTCAATCCCTCAACGGTCACTTACGAGAGTGAGATCTGATAGATATGATAAGATAATATTTTTGGTATTTTTATGATAAAGAGAAATAAAGATGCAAAGTAAAATAAAAGGCAAAAGAAATAACTAAGTGTTGAAGATTAATATGATGGAAAATAGACCCGAGGGCCATAGGTTTCACTAGTGGCTTCTCTCAAGAGCATACGTATTACGGGGGTAAACAAATTACTGTTGAGCAATTGATAGAATTGAGCATACTTATGAGAATATCTAGGTATGATCATGTATATAGGCGTCACGTCCGTGACAAGTAGACCGACTCCTGCCTGCATCTACTACTATTACTCCACACATCGACCGCTATCCAGCATGCATCTAGAGTATTAAGTTCATAAGAACAGAGTAACGCTTTAAGCAAGATGACATGATGTAGAGGGATAAACTCATGCAATATGATATAAACCCCATCTTGTTATCCTCGGTGGCAACAATACAATACGTGCCTTGCTGCCCCTGCTGTCACTGGGAAAGGACACCGCAAGATTGAACCCAAAGCTAAGCACTTCTCCCATTGCAAGAAAGATCAATCTAGTAGGCCAAACCAAACTGATAATTCGAAGAGACTTGCAAAGATAACCAATCATATACAAAAGAATTCAGAGGAGATTCAAATATTTTTCATAGGTAAACTTGATCATAAACCCACAATTCATCGGTCTCAACAAACAGACCGCAAAAGAAGATTACATCGAATAGATCTCCACGAGAATCGTGGAGAACTTTGTATTGAGATCCAAAGAGAGAGAGAAGAAGCCATCTAGCTAATAACTATGGACCCGAAGGTCTGAGGTAAACAACTCAAACATCATCGGAGAGGCTATGGTGTTGATGTAGAAGCCCTCCATGATCAATGCCCCCTCCGGCGGAGCGCCGGAAAAGGCCCCAAGATGGGATCTCACGGGTACAGAAGGTTGCGGCGGTGGAATTAGGTTTTTTGCTCCGTATATGATTGTTTGGGGGTACGTAGGTATATATAGGAGGAAGAAGTATGTCGGTGGGGCAACATGGGCCCCACGAGGGTGGAGGGCGCGCCCAAGGGGGGTAGGCACGCCCCCTGCCTCGTGCTCTCCTGGTTGATTTCTTGACGTGGACTCCAAGTCCTCTGGATCACGTTTGTTCCAAAAATCACGTTCCTGAAGGTTTCATTCCGTTTGGACTCCGTTTGATATTTTTTTTCTGCGAAACACTAAAATAGGCAAAAAAACAGCAATTTGGTCTGGGCCTCCGGTTAATAGTTTAGTCCCAAAAATAATATAAAAGTGTATAATAAAGCCCATTAACATCCAAAACAGAATATAATATAGCATGGAACAATAAAAAATTATAGATACGTTGGAGACGTATCATGCCCCGAGGGGGGCACAACCCACCAGGGCGTGCCAGGGCCCCCAGGCGCGCCCTGGTGGTTTGTGCTCACCTCGGTGGCCTCCCGTACCCCCTCTTCGCCCTATAAATTCTCAAATATTCCAAAACCCTTCGGGGTAGCCCTAGATCAGAAGTTCCGCCGTCGCAAGGCCTCTGTATCCACGAGATCCAATCTAGACCCCGTTCTGGCACCCTGCCGGAGGGGGAGATCATCAATGGTGGCCATCTTCAACATCCCGGCGGCCACCACGATGAGGAGGGAGTAGTCCACCCTCGGGGTTGAGGGTTTGTACGAGTAGCTATGTGTTTAATCTCTCTCTCTCGTGTTCTTGAGATGTCACGATCTTGATGTATCGCGGGCTTTGTTAATATAGTTGGATCATATGGTGTTTTTCCCCTCTCTATCTTGTGATGAATTGAGTTTTCCCTTTGAGATATTGTTTTATCGGATTGAATACTTTTATGGATTTGAGAGCACTTGATATATGTCTTGCAAATGAATACTTGTGGTGACAATGGGGTATCATATTGATTCACTTGATGTATGTTTTGGCACTCAACTCGCGGATTACCGAGGTGACATTGGGGTAATCTACGCATAGGGGTTGATGCACGTTCTTGTCTTTGTTTCTCCGGTAGAAATCCTGGGGCACTCTTTGAGGTTCTCTGTGTTGGATTGAGTATTATGAATCTGAATTTGCTTTGGTGTTATTTTAGTACGAACTCTAGGATAGATCGAACGGAAAGAATAGCTTTGTGTTATTTTAGTATGAACTCTTGAATAGATCGAACGGGAAGAATAGCTTTGAGGTGGTTTCGTACCCTACAAACAATTTCGTCTTATGTTCTCCACTAGATAGGAACTTTGGAGTGATTCTTCGTTGCGCTTTGAGGGATGGTTATATGATCCAATTATATTAGTATTGTTGAGAGATTGCACTGGCGAAAGTACGGACCCTAGGCCTCATTTTCAAGCATTGCAAGACCGTTTTTGCTCCGTTTTATCAATTGCTACCTTGCTGTTTTTATTTATTCAGATTATAAAAATATATTTCTATCATCAATATTACACTTTTATCACCATCTCTTCGCCGAACTAGTGCACCTATACAATTTGCCATTGTATTGGGTGTGTTGGGGACACAAGAGATTTCTTGTATTTGGTTGCAGGGTTGTTTGAGAGAGACCATCTTCATCCTATGCCTCCCACGGATTGATAAACCTTAGGTCATCCACTTGAGGGAAAATTGCTATTGTCCTACAAAACTCTGAGCTTGGAGGCCCAACACGAGTCTACAAGAATAAAGTTGCGTAGTAGACATCTGCGTAGAACGCCTGATGGGACGGAGGCCACGCGCCTAGGATACCCGAGGCAGGGGCGCGGGGAACTGGCATGGAGTAGGCGTGCACAACGCCAGTCGAAGGGTTCTGGCCGGCATACCATGGGGCCGGCTAGTACTGCTGCTGCTGGGGGCGGGCCGCTCCTCCCTGAGCGCTGGCGCCCTGCTACTGCTTGCGGCCACCACGACGGCGCCCGTTAGCGGCCGGCGGGGGCGGCAGGTGGGGGGCAGCAGGTGCCTGCGGGAAGACCGGCGCGGGACGCGGCGACGGCGGCTGATACGTCTCCAACATATCTATAATTTTTAATTGTTCCATGCCATTATATTATCTGTTTTGGATGTTTTATATGCATTAATATGCTATTTTATATTATTTTTGGGACTAACCTATTAACCTAGAGCCCAGTGCCGGTTTCTGTTTTTCCCTTGTTTTTGAGTTTTACAGAAAAGGAATATCAAACAGAGTCCAAATGAGCTGAAACTTTACGACGATTTTTTATGGACTAGAAGAAGCCCACGGAGTATCGGAGATGGACCAGAGGAGCCACGAGGCATCCACAAGGGTGGAGGGTGCGCCCCCCCTAGGGCGAGCCCCCCTGCCTTGTCGCTGCCTTATGGACCCCCCTGACTCGAAACCGACGCCAAAAATTCCAATAAATCCAGAAACCCCCAGAAAGAAACCTAGATCGGGAGTTCCGCCGCCGCAAGCCTCTCTAGCCACGAAAAAGCAATCGGAAAGCCCATTTCGGCACCCTGCTAGAGGGGGAAACCATCACCGGTGGCCATCTTCATCATCCCGGCGGTCTCCATGACGAGGAGGGAGTAGTTCACCCTCGGGGCTGTGGGTATGTGCCGGGCTCCGTGTTTGATCCCTCTCTCTCTCTCTCTCTCTCTCTCTCTCTCTCTCTCTCTCTCTCATGTTCTTGATTTGGCATGATCTTGATGTACCGCGAGCTTTGTTCCTATAGTTGGATCTTATGGTATTCTTCCCTCTCTACCTTGTGATGAATTGAATCTTTTCCTTTGAGGTTTTGTTATGTCAGATTGAATCTTTGGATGTGAGAGCACTTGATGTATGTCTTGCGATGGGATATTTGTGGTGACAATGGGATGTTCTATTGATCCACTTGATGTATGTTTTGGTTATCAACTTGTGGATTCCCATGGTGACATTGGGGTAATCTATGCATAGGGGTTGGTACGGGTTTTCATATTCCTTTCTCCGATAGAATTCTTGGGATACTCTTGAAGTTCTTTGTGTTGGATTGAATATTATGAATCTGAGATTGTGTGATGCATATCGTATAATTGACCCAAGGATACTTGTGGTAACATTGGAGTATCTAGGTGACATTAGGGTTTGATTTATGTGTGCCATGTGGTGTTATTTTACAACTAACTCTAGGGTTGTTTGTGACACTTATAGGAATAGCTCAATGGATTGATCGGAAAGAATAGCTTTGAGGTGGTTTCGTACCCTACAAGTAATTTCATCTTATGTTCTCCGCGATAGGAACTTTGGAGTGACTTTTATCGCACGTTGAGGGATTGCCATATGATCTAATTATGTTATCATTGTTCAGAGAACTTGCATTAGTGAAAGTATGAACCCTAGGTCTTGTTTTCAAGCATTGCAATACCGTTTTTGCTCACTTTTGTTACTTGCTACCTTGCTATTTTTATATTTTTAGATTACAAACACCTATATCTACTATCCATATTACATTTGTATCGCCATCTCTTCGCGGAACTAGTGCACCTATACAATTTACCATTGTATTGGGTGTGTTGGGGACACAAGAGACTCTTTATTATTTGGTTGCAGGGTTGTTTGAGAGAGACCATCTTCATCCTACGCCTCCCACGGATTGATAAACCTTAGGTCATCCAGTTGACGGAAATTTGCTATTGTCCTACAAAACTCTGCACTTGGAGGCCCAACAACGTCTACAAGAAGAAAGGTTGCGTAGTAGACATCGGCGGTGCCTGACCCCCGCGGGTGCCGGCGACGCGAGCGATGTGGGTCGCCTGAGTCCGGGCCATCTTCATTAGTCGCCCCTCCAGCTTGAGGTACGCCACCACCTTAGCAAAGGTAGGCTCCGGGATGAGGGTGAGGTTGGAGGTGGCGTTCCCAAAGTCCTCGTTGAGGTCGGTCGTGAGGGTGCTGATGAGGAGGTCGTCGCCGACCGTCTCGCCGAGATCGCGGAGCTCATCGGCAAGCTTTTTGAGGCGCATGCAAAAATCGTCGATGGACGAGTCAAGCTGCTGGCACCCTAAAACTCGTCGTGGAGGAGGACCTTGCGCTGCAGTTTGTTGTCGGTGAAGAGGCTGTTGAGCTTGGTCCAGACGGCGTATGCGTCATCGTCATCAGCCACTACCGTGTGGAAGAGGTCGTTGGAGATGGTGAGGTAGAACCAGCGGATGATGGTGGCATCGAGGATCATCCACCCCTTGTCGTGAATCGTGAGGCTCGAGTCCACGGTGCCGTCGACGTGGCCGTGGGGCAGGTACACGCGAAATACCAAGGAGTTGTACCGCTTCCAAGCGGGGTAGGACGCGATGGATTGATCAAGCACCATCGGAACGCGCTCGTGGATGTTGAGATCACGGACGAGGGTGACATCGGGACCGGCAAAGGGGTTGGAGACGGTGGAGGAGGAGAAGCTCATGGTGCAGCTTAGGGTTTGGGGCGGCTCGGGTGGGAACGACGCGGGCGGGCGGGCTAGGGTTTGGTGCGGCGCGGGTGGAGATGGGGGCGGCGCGGGTGGAGAGAGGCGCGGGTAGGAGCGGCGGGGTTGGGTTGGGTGCGGAGGCGGGACAACGGCGACCGGCGGCGGCGGTGAAGAGGACTGCGACGGCGGCAGGTGGGGGCGGTTGGAGGTGGGAAGAGCGGCGACGACCGGTGGCAACCGGAGGAACCGGCGGCGGCTAGGGTTGGGATCAACCTGCGATGGATACCATGTAGAAGAGGAAGAATAGGCTGTGCAACAAACTTGCATTGATCGGTGCACCGGGCACGTATATATGATGTACAGAGGGGGGCCACAACCTCAACTATACAGATGGACTACGAGGTGGGCCCAAGACACAATATACACGTACACAATATATTCAACACTCGTTATTGCACATCTAAATGACTCAATAGAACATGGAAAGAAAAAAAATTGAAAATACTTGCACGAATGTTCGGGTAAAATCAATGATATAGGACATAGATATGCAATACTTAGAGCATCTACAGCCGGACTTGGAAAATCCGGCCCCTCAAACGCCCGAGTCCGCGGGCAGTGACCGAGCATGCCTCAAATTGCAACAGTTGCAGTTGGACATCTCATACTAGATTCTCAAATCCATAAAAAAGACATGCAAACTAAAATAAATGTGACGCCCGGATAATTAAGCTACAGTAATCCCCTGCTAATGGTGCCAGGTCATCATTTTCTCTGTTGCTAAATCCCCCTTTGATTTCATCAGATTCAAATTCAAATTCAAATTGAAGTCCAAAATTGAAATTTCTAAAACATGCAAACAAAAATGTTCGAAGTGTTGCAAATATTCCTTAACTATTTATGGTGGTGAACCAACATTTGTGTAAAGTCGTTTAATGCCCTTAAATAATTAAAACAATAGCTGAAAACGGTTATTAAATGCCTTTAATAATAAAACAAATACATATCCATTTTATTAAAGTGCCAAATCATTTATGGTAGTGGCCAAACTATTAATAGTAACTTAGATGCTAAAATTATATTTTATAAAACTAAAACAAAAAGAAACTAAAATAAAACAAGGCTATAAAAGAAAAGAAAATGAAAAGGGCAAAATAGTAACCCCCCCCCCCCCACTGCCCTTGGGCCTCGGCTGGCCGGCCCAGTCGGCCACGCCCCAACCGACCCACCTTCCCCCCACTTAACCACCCACTACCCAAAACCCTAGCCCTCCCCCCGATCCACCCCCCGCATGATCTCCTCTCCCTCGAACCCCCCTCTGCCTCCCCCGATCCAGATCGGGATCGGGCAACCTCGCTGCCGCCCGTCCCCGTCGCCCCTCGCTGCCGTTCGCCGGATCGCCCGCCACCTCGCCGGCCCCGCGTCCCCGCCGGACTGCCTCGTCCTCGTCCCCTCCTCGCACCGCTTCTCCGAGCCACGCCGCCCGTTCCCCTGCAACGCGGATGAGGAACCCCCCCGGCCTCCTCCCCCTGTCTACCGGCTCGCCTCGCCCCACGGCGACCACACCGCGCCGTCCGCGCCTCGCACGTGCTCACCCCGCCGCGGCTTGGCCCCGCGCCCACAGCGTCGTGCACTCGCCACTGCCCGCTGCTGAGCCCCGCCGCCGCCTCCCTTTCTCTACCCATCCCGGTCGCCGCGCTCCGGCCGCGTACGCGCCCCACCATGGCCGCATCCGTGCACACGCACCGGCCGCCCCGTGCGCGCGCCGGGGCTCCCCAGCCCATGCTCCCCGCGGCCATTGCCCGCTACTCGCTGCGCCCACGTGCGCATCCGCATCACCTCGCGTAGCCCCCGCACCGACTGTGCCCGCCGTCCCCGCTCACGTCGCCATGGCCAGCCGCGCCACCCGCTGCTAGCCCAGGGCCGCCACCCCCTCTACCCCCTGCGCCGTCCGTCCTGCCCGCTGCATGCCGCAACCGCCCCCTGTGCCGGTCACCGTCGCCCGCGGTCGCGCCCACTCCGGCGCTCGTCCGCATGCCCGTAAACCACTCCAGTGGCCTCCTATGCCACTAGCAGTGGGGGCCCACGCCCCCTTTTAGGAGAAAAATAAAAATAAAAAAGATAATAAATAAAATAATAAAAATAATTAATCAATTCAATAATTAATTAATTAACTTAATTATGTAGCTTAATTCATTTCTTATTAGCCTAGTGTGAGAATGATAGTAGGCCCCACCGCTAACTAAACCTATTTAAAATATGTTAGTAGTCTGTGTTAAAAGAAATGAGTCACACACAACTGGACCCTACCAGTCAGTTTGACGAGTCAACATTCACTGTTGGCTGCTGACTCAGCCCCTGGCCCCACGAGTTAGTGTCTGCTGACTGGGCTGTTAACCCAGTCACCCGGGCCCCCTTGTTAGCCACACATGCGCAGCATTTATGTTTAATATATTTTTCGTATTAAATTAAATCCAGTAATTCCAGAATATTATTAAAACTTTGAAAAATTGTAGAAAATAAACTGTAAGTCAGATGAAAATACTTTGTACATGAAAGTTGCTCAGAAAAATGTGATGAATCCGCATATGCTCTCCGTTCATCTTTCACGTGCCCCTAGCATAGCGAACATGCAACTGTCCACCTCTGTTTCATTTGTCCGAAAATGCCAAACTTCGGAAAACTGTCCTGGATGTTATTCCCCTTCGCCGCGTGTAACACTGTGTTAGAATACCTCTAGCACCGCGTACCGCCATGTCATGCTTAGTGATGCATCTGTGTGCCTTATATTTACTGTTTCTTCCCCCTCTTTTGTTCGATAGACCCCGATACCGCTGCTGATGCGCCTGTGACCGACTACGTCACCGACGACCCTTCTTCCGTTTTAGCAGAGCTTGCAGGCAAGCAAAACCCCCTTGATCATTCCGATATCGCCAAGTTCCTTCTCTCTCATGCTTGCATTAGATTTTGCTATTGTTATTGATTGCTCCTATTCTGATGCATACCCTGCCTTTGTAACCTGCTCATTGTACCTTACCTGCTTATCCTAAACCGCTTAGTATAGGTTGGTTGGTGATCCATCAGTGACCCCTATCCTTGTCCCAGTTGCCCCGGCTTGTTGATCGATGACTCGATTAACGTGATCGACGTCCAGAGCCCGACACATGACTTCACCCCCTTTAGTTGTACGACTCTACAGAGCTACTATCACGTGCCGAGGGTGATACCTCGAATAGCCCTCCTGATGATAACTTGTAGTGTAGCTAATCGATCGTGGTCTTCAAGGGTGATTCCTCCTTCACCACCCCCGATATGACTCTGTCGTGCAACCCCTCAAGTGTGAACCGCGAGGGTGATTCCTCCTATGTTCACCTTGATGATTACATCAAGTGGAATCCATCGAGGGTGATTCCTCGGGGTTTTCCTCTTGATGTTTTGGACACACGGTTACCTTGACTTTACTTGAGACATTTGCGAAAGTCGGGCGGGCCTAGTGAGCACCCGTGAAAGTCGGGCGGGCCCGGAGAGCACCCGCTAGATGTTACGGTGGCTGCTGGTTGTTTAGCGGTATCACCCAGGAGGGGGTGGTAGCTCCAGACTTATCCCGACAGCCGTCACTTCATTTAATAATGCACTAACAGGTTTGGGTATTTGATTTGAGTTGGCCACTGGCCTATACGCACTAACCACCATGCGGGAACCGATATGGGCACTCGGCGTCGTAGTATCAGTTAAAGCTTTGTCAGATGTCCAGTTCAGCATTGCAGCACGGTCGGATCGTGTCGAACATCCGAGGTGGCGCTGGTATCCACCCTGTGCGCAATGACCCGGTGTGCAATGGGCGATGGGCCCAATACCCCGGAGCTCTTAGGATGTAGACCGGCAGGGACCTCTCTGCTGAGCCTAGGTAGAGGTGTGACGTGTTGACCGTCCGAGCCCGGGCATTGACCTAGTAAAGTGTGTCCAGCAAGTGTAATCAAGCGTGTTGGGAAATGTGGTGCGCCCCTGCAGGGAAGTTTATCTATTCGAATAGCCGTGTCCACGGTAATGGACGCTCGAAGTGGTATCCTGATATATTACAACTAGAAATGGATACTTTGAGATATGTGATGGATATGTTCGCTCCGGGATTGCTTTCTCGCAGGGAGTCGAGGAAGAATCTCTGGGCGTTAATACTACAACATGCTTGTTAATTATAAATTGCTATTTTGTACTCTTCTGAATGCTGCAAGATGCTTGAAGATGCTAGTCTTCGATAGGCTAGACTTTCTCCTCTCTTCTGGCATTCTGCAGTTCAGTCCACATATACAGCCCCATTTCTTTGATACCGATGCATACTTAGTGTAGTTTTGATGTACGTCTTGCGAGTACTTTGGATGAGTACTCACGGTTGCTTTGCTACCTCTTTTCCCCTATACTTGGTTGCTGCGATCAGATGATGGACCCCAGGTGCCAGATGCTACCCCCGTCGACTACTACTACTATCACGAGGGTGCCTACTACTATGTGGAGACCGTCGACGACCAGGAGTAGTTAGGAGGTCCCAGGCAGGAGGCCTTGCCTTTTTGATCGATGCTACTTTTGTGCTAGCCTTCTTAAGGCAAGCTTGTTTAACTTATGTCTGTAGTCAGATATTGTTGCTTCCGCTGACTCGTTTGTACTCGAGCTTATGTATTCGAGCCCTCAAGGCCCCTGGCTTGTAATATGAAGCTTGTCTGCCTTTTATTTGTGTTTACAATTGTGTTGTGATATCTTCCCGTGAGTCCCTGGTCTTGATCGTACACATTTGCGTGTATGATTAGTGTACGGTCGAGTCGGCAGCTTTGGCTCCTGCTGCTCCGCCTCCCGAGCCTCCTTCACCTCCATCGGAGCCACTGACTCCTCCTCCTCTTCCCCCGGTTGCTCCTTCTCCTTCTCCGGCTCCTGCTGCTCCGCCTCCTCCGCCTCCATCGGAGCCATCGACTCCTCCTCCTCTTCCCTCGGCTACTCCTCCTTCGGCTCCGGCGAGTCCAGAGGCAGCCCGGCAGCAATGCGAGCGGCGCGCGCGGCTTGCCTCGCCCGGATCTCCTGCTAGATCTCATAGCTGCGCTCCGGCGTCAGCATGGCGTAGTAGGTGATCCTTATACTATTGTCAGTGAAATAAACAACGGAAATGGTGCCCAAGCGATGCCAAACACGCTCTAGCAAATAGGATCTTCTAGACTAGAGATGCATATACCCACAATTTTCAATACATGAAAAATATCTACTTCACGAGCAAAATACTTGGGTAATCAACATGGTCAAAAGGGTTCTGGCTTAGAAAAGTTTTCAAACTCTTCTGGTCCTTGTCCAAATACTCCGTCTACTTCGTTAATTAACGTCGAAAGAAAATCACAATAAGCAACACAATAAGGCAGTAAATAAAATGGTTGTGAAAATATTTGAAACACTTTTTTAGGACTTCTCTTATTATATGAAAAATAACCGAAGTGATCCTATACGTGTTGGAGCTATGGATATTTTTATCAACTTACGAAAGTTGAATAAGAGGAAGAAATGACTTGATAGAGACTATGCAGAGAAGTCTTCTGAAAAAATAAGTGAAGGCACCCATTAAATAGGGAGAGATTTTAGAAACATTTAGGAGTTGGTTTCACTGGATTTGGAGTACAAATGATTTTCCTAGGGATTTGCAAAGATGAGAACACATATAGAAATGGCCTAATAATTTAGCGTGTGGGAACAGTGAATGTAAAAATGTTCACGAGATAGCATATGAACATAGAAGCACGCAGGAGTTTGAATCACTGAATTTGAGCTTGAAATGATTACTCTAGGAGCTTTCAAACGTTGACTTATATAAGAAGAAATGGCTAAATAAGTATTAGCAAGGGCCACCTAGAAAAATGTGCATGCTACACCACTAGAGAGGGCATGATTTTACAAGTATCTAGGAACTTGAACCAATTGAGTTGATGGTCAAATGAATTTGCTAGAAATATTCAAATTCCAAAAAAATAAAAGGAAAAGGATTCATACCCATTGGGCCAAAATGGCCAGATTTGGAGTGGCAAAAACGCTCATTGGGCACTACTTAGTGTTGAAACAATTATCTCAAAAAAAAAGTTAGCGTTTAAACGCACAGGGCCTGGCCCGGTTGCTCAGCCGCACACGAATGGGTGACTACGAAGGCGTACTGGGAGAGGCTTGCCATGGTGCTGGAGGTGATGGGTGTCGACTCGGAGAGGTTGCGTGGCAATGTAGAGATGAAGGAGTGAGAGAAAGAGAGAAAGGACATGTTGTCCAAAAGTTAGGCAAGGGGTTTTGAACCTTTTCTGAGAAGATACAAGTGTGGCACTTGCACTGGATTGAGATAAATGGATGACAATGCCCTGTTAAAAATTTCAGGTAAAACAAAGCAACTTTGTTTCACAAAAGTTTCTGCATGAATCAAAAAACAGACGATCTTCAAAGCAAATGGATGATCGGGTTTCTCAAACTTGGTAGGAGTAATATTTTACAACAAATATAGCTCCATTAATTTTGGGTAAGAGAAAATTCCGTTGTAACATTTCGAAACCCTAAAAATCACATAAACTAAAATTCTATAGATCTAGAGAGATTTTTGTCATGACCATGGGTTGAAACTCTTATATATGGAGAATATATGTCTCTTGAGTCGGTCTAAATTTTCTAACATATTTTTTAAACATAAAAGTTGATTTTCCTATTAAAGACCATTTCTAGCCTTAAGAAAAGGCTGATAAAATAAATACTTTTATTTATTAAAATACTTTTTTGGTGGTTTTGGGAAGTCTTGTAACTAATATGATCCAAATATAGTTTTGCAAGTTTTTATTCCACCTAAATAAAGTACTTGTAGTTCAAGCCTTAACTCGGGGTTCTTTTGAAAACCTAAATCTGAAAAATACTTTTTGGCCAAATTAATTTTGTAAGAAAATACTTGTATGCCCTATTCCCAAGGCATGGTCAGTGATCGAAGTTTGGGATGAAGCACTGGAGTACAATGGCTACATGATGTTTCCTAAGAGATACAACACTTTATGCAAGTAGGAGATCTAATTCAAATTTCAAACAGAAGAAATTCGAAAGATTCAAAGAAGAAGCAAAATATTATACTCAGACACAACTTAAAATCCAAACAACACTATTAGCTCTAAGTTATCAGGAGGCAACCCCCACGGTGTTACAATGTCACATGAAAAAATCATTTATTTTTTATTTTTCAAACATGGCAAATTTGAAGAACATACCATGGAAAATTATCTTACCATTTAAAGTTTTTCGTCCAATGTGTTTGCCATTATCTTATGAAATGTTTTTTGGTACTTTGGTTGTGTGATGAGTGCAAACAATGTTCAAATTTTCCATACTCTTAAGTAATAATTCCCCCTTAATTTCCCACATGACCATTACAATTTTTCTTAATATTTTCCATTTTTTTAGTAAGCACATTTTCTTTTTGTTAAATCGTTGTGTGATTTATCCAAACCAGGCAGCGTTTTTATGCTCTATAACATGGCAAATTTGTTGTGTATAAGATGGCAATTTTTCAATTCGTTAGTCTTGAAAATTGCCAAACATTTTTCAACATACAGGTGAATTTTGCTCATCAACATGGAAAACTTCCTCATGTGTTTTTCATATGAACATAATTTATTTCATACTACTAGCAAAGGGCATGTCCCGCCGTTGGGTTCGCTTCTGGTAGTGAACCGAAACATTCGCTCGTCCCCCCTACCTGAGGGAATGATTCGTTCCCTGTTGACGTCCAAAAGAAAAACCGAAAGGAAGTCCAAGCACGACAACGTTCATCTTTGGTTCTGAAACAGCACACGGCTCATCTAGACCTCGAACCGATCTTGAAATCGGCAGCCTGTATGGGTCTAATTTGAACATTCTACTGTAGACATGCAAGTGGCGACTTGCTACTACTGTGAACACGGAGACTAACGTTGAGCTGTACCGTTGTCCGTGGGCCTGCGACATGCCCGACAGTCCTCACCTGGGCGCTCTGTCCGGCTGGGCCTGCCTGCCTGACTGAGAGCGATGCATCCTCTCCACTCCCGCAGTGGGCCACGCGGACGTGGGCGGTAGGCCCGGCCCGGGCGAACCTCTGCGTGTGATCGGGAAACGGCTCGCTTGTGAGTCAGGCCGGGCCGGCAGAGGCAGGCTGGCTTTGCAGCGCTGCCCCCTCGCGCTTTGCGTGGCGGCTCCACACGGGCCTGCCTGGTGGACCTCGTTGCCCAATCGCCAGCGCAGATTTTGTACCTTTTGCACAGTCTCGTGTTTAAATCCTCTTTTACCTGTCTAATATAATTTACTCCTAGTCTTATTAAATGATGAATATATAAACAGAGAGACCGCAAGACCGAAGCAGCATAATGGACGGAGAGCGGGTGCTCGGTTACGATGTACCGATGCGTTGTCGAAGAGAAGCATCAGAATTCATAAAAAAAAAATGAAAGGAGAGAAGCATCAGCTGTGTTTATCACTGCGTCTAACGCCCCGGCAGCTCGAATAATGGCGAGTTAAAAACTAGCCGGTGCAGGGCGCGCGCGGCACGTGCACCGCTCAGGCCGCGCAGCGTGCAGGCAGTCCTGCTTCTGAACGGCGCACTGCCTCGGCTGCCTGCGCTCGCTCATGCTGCTGCCTTCCACTGCTCTTGTCCCGACGGACTGCCCGCCCGCCCGGCCGCCCCCGAGACGGTATGATACGTACGAGGTTTGCCAGGCCAGGCCGTACGTGCGATGGGACACACCATGATTAGCTTTACCTGCCCACGCTCCTCCTTGAGCTTTGCCTGCCAGCGCCTCAGCGGAAGACAGCGAGCGGTGCAGCACCCGGCCGGGCAGAGAACGGTAGTGCTCCTACATGCATATCCACGACTGTGGCACGTGAACCTCTCTGTCGCCGCCGCAGAGGCCCGTCCTGTGTGCCTGCTCAGCAGGCGACGTAGTGCTACGAGTATGCTTGGGTTGCCAGTAAAGTACATCGATCCTATACTAGTAGTTCGGATCATCACCAACTTTTTGGCATGTCAATGCTTGCTTCACAACTCTAGTTCATTGTTTTAGTCAATGTTGGTTTGTTCACGAGCAATCAAAAGATCGACTTTTCTTGTGAGGATCTTCCGAAACAACAACAATAACAACAACAACAACAAACCTTTTCTTGTGAAGAAGCTCAACCGAAATTTTGTAGGACACACTTGGATATATACAAACCAAACATACTCTACGTTTCATGTACCGCCCACCGGGCATCCATATGCATGCCTTGCGGTCATAGTATGTTGTACCGCCCACAGCGCAAGATAAGCATGAAATATGATTACGCTACAACATACCAACCGTGTGTATGCAACAAACATATATGTGTGACCACAACATACTGAAATTACTTACGTACCAACAAAGGGTATGGCTAGGTCTTAGTCGACTAACAAAGGGTATGGCTAGGTCTCAGTTGACTGAGACTTAAACAAGTCTCAGTCAAGTGATACAATATATAAAAGAACGAAAGAAAAAATGAAAGAAAATTTTGCACGGATCTCCATGTAAGATCTCACGGATATAGCATCGACTGAGACTTCGTTAAATCTCAATCGACTGAGATTTAATATTCTCAAACAATAAAAGTTCACAAACAAGGCTAGCCTGGTTCTTAACTGCAACATTTACAAACTCTACGGATTGCATGAAATTTTAAAAGTATGAATAATAAAACACATGATCGATATCTCTTTGAGTTCATGTGCAAGAATTCTGGCACATGCCTTCTCGTATTGATGCTAAAAAAACAATTGTTGGCTGAAAAGTTGAACTACCTAGAAAGAACTGGGTAAAATGTAGAAAAACGTGTTCTCGCTTTTTCCCCATTCGATTCTCTCTTGATCTAGAATTTGCAGCCCCTCGTTTGACCGATTCCGGGTGCTTGCGTTGACAGTCAATGTCGACAACTTCTTTGACGAGGTAGGAGTAGGATATCAAATTTGTATTTCCGGGGTAACTATTTTTAAGGATGAACACAAAGTAGGATTAATATTGATCTAAAAGCTGGTTTTCAGAGAACAATTTGGAAGATGCTCGATTTTTTGGTGAACAGTCCTCCGGGATTATGGGGTGATACAAACGAGCTTATGGGGTTGACCCAACCAGTACGACGATCCCGACTCAACGTAAAGAGAACCTAAAGAGATTGTGAGCTCCACCATTCAAGTTTATTCTTTTAAACAAAAATATACTTGACAAATGGAGAAGTGTCACATGTTCTTTCGCAAACCATAATGGAGGGAACGTTTGCTTTGGCGCGACACAACACTAGCCCTCTGATCGCATGCGTGAATCTCAACGTGGCAACAACGTGACAACCGTGTGGTGCGAAACCGCCCGCTTCATAGCTCACTTGTGTGAAATGGCGCAAACATTCACTTCATCGCTCCTTTCTGCGCGATGCGACTTGCACCACATTTTCATGTCCTCCCATGTAGCTGCTTACTATGTTCCTCCGGACCCCATTAGACGACAACCTTTCTCAGTTTTTTTGTGTGCAAATAGATCTCGAACAAGCGGCTATTGATAGCATGGCAAGTTATAAGTTTCAGGCTTTTGAACATGACAATTATCTAAGCTATAGCATGACAATTCCTAAAAACATGACATTTTTCTCTGATATACCACTTAAATTCCTATAAATATCCTGAAAAAGTGGCTATTTTTAGAGCATGGCAACTTTTATATTTTAAAGCGGTAATTCCTGAACATGGTGGCAATGTTGCCACCATGGGAGGACACGAGAAAACATGTGACAACCTTCTCCAGCATGGCAATTCTACATGTTGTTGCAATTATCTCCGTTATAGCATTGCAAATCCTAAAAAAACATGTGGCAACCTTCTCCTTCATGGCAATTCTCCGCTATAGTGCTACACCATCGCCATGTTCTAGATCTGTAACATGGCAATTCTCTATATTGCAGCATGGCAATTCCTAAACATATATGGCAATTTTCTCCGGTGTAGCATAGAAATTATCTTTGCTACAACATGCCATTTTCTTTGTGCTATGGCATGACAATTCTTTTTAAAGGAACGTTCCGAAGGTTTAGAGGAGGAGGGTAGCGGTGTGCGAAGGGAGGGAGTAATCATGGTCTGATAGTGGACACCTAAGGGGAACTTAATTGGCCCTGAGCTAGCACTTGTCACCCGCATGGGCCTCACAGTGCGAACGACGTCGTTCACTCGCTGGATCCTTCCAGCGAGCATGGTATGTAGTGCTGGGGCAGTAGAGAGCATACATCTACACACCATGAGGGTCTTTCTAAAAATCATGGTATGTTGATGTTCTTGAGAGTGCTCGCTAGCGGCACACAAATGATATTTTATCCTTAACATGGATCGCCCGCCGGCGTCCATAAATGGGCCGACCCATTAGAAGCAGCCGAGCGCTACGGGAGCCATTTGCTTTGGTCGATGTGAGGAAGCTTCTCACCTGGTATTGAGAAGTTCATGGGCCATTTCTCCTTTCAATTTTTCTGTGTTTTCTGTGTTTTCTTCTGTTTTTACTGGTTTTTCTTTACCTTTCCTTTTTGTTATTTGTTATTTTTTGTTTTAATTTTATTTTTCTTTCATTCTTGTTTCTTTGTAAAATATTTTTAAAGTGCATGAAATCTTTGAAAATTCATGATTTTTTTCAAATTGATGAAATATTCTTTTTTTCTCATACGCCTTCAGAATGAAGCCAGGTTCCACTATTTAGCACAACTAGTAAATATGCTCGTGCGTTGGAATGAGAAAAAATAATCAGATTATGCAGATGTGGTAGAGATAAAAAAATGTCTGAATCAAAATTCTAGGATGAGATAAGGATTTTCAAAATTTCATTTCACAAACTATGTCTAAGTGATGTCATGATGAGAAGGGACTTTTAAAATGTCATTTCGAAAACTGAAAATGTGATGGTCTCATCACGACTTGATTTCCTAAGGTGCCACAATGAAATATTTTTTGGCTGAGCAAACTACATTATTGGACCCTGCCAAAGTTAGACTGATGCATGATGTGTCTCACCTTGACCGAGCGTAGCGGTGTTTTCCACAACCAGTAAAACTGTCGTACCAGAATAGTTGTGTATGTAGGCAGAATAGACACTGTAGTCATTTTCATATAGCTTACAAAAACTAACACATACCAAGTTGTGTCAATTTTTTGGAGTATAGCACTGTATAGAACACATAAACCTTTTTTTACCCGACATGCGAGAGACTAAATAAAATCATAAAACGACCTCTACAGATCCCCGAATAAAACCTCTACCTAGGCGATGGTTCGTTTTGTTCGTTATTTTACAAATCTGTTTAATTTTGTGAATATTTTCTCAAATTTCATGGACATTGTTTTCAAATTCCCGAGTATGTTTTGAATACACAATCATATTTTAAAAACAATGAACATTTTTTATATCATGATTTTAATTGAAATCATGATTTTTTTTATAATATGCAAACAGTTTTTTGAAATCACAAACATTTTATGATTTCCCAAATGTTTTTTGAATTCTCAAACATTTATGATTTTTTGAAATATTTTTTTAGTAGTCGCAACTTTTTGAAATTTGGATTTTTTTTTGAAATCCCGGATCAATTTAAAGAAGAAAAAACAGAAACAAAAATGAGAAAGGAAAAAGCAAAAAAAAGGGGACGTCACGACCGGCATATAGGCCGGCCCATTACCGTGTGCGGGCCCTGCTATATATAAGAGAAAAGGGAGAAGAATGGAGAGAACGAGGGATCGAACCATTTTATAAGAACCAAGTCCGGCGGTGATTAAAAAAAACCATTAGCGCAATGGCTAAGGCTAGCCTTAGCCATTACGCTAGTTGTATGCTTGTGATATGTGAGTAGCATTTTATAAGAACCAAGTCCGGTGGTGATTTAAAAAAAATCGAATCATTTCCTTACTTACGGGTGGCATAGTGGATAATTTGTGTCAACTTCGGGGGCAATTTCCATGACAGACGACCAGAAGCAATAACCCCTTCATTATTATAGCAAATATGCCCCTGTGTTGCAACGGGAGAAAAAGAACTAGATTATGCAGATATGGTAGAGATAAAAAAAAAGTCTGAATCAAAATGCCAAGATGAGACACGGATTTTCAAAATTTCATTTCAGAAACTATGTCTGAGTGATGTCATAATGAGAAGGGACTTTTAAAATGTCATTTCGAAAATTGAAAATGTGATGGTCTCATCACGACTTGATTTCCTAAGGTGCCACAATGAATTTTGTTTGGCTGAGAAAACTACATTGATGGACCCCTGCCTGAGCTAGACTGATGCATGATGTGTCTCACCTTGACCTAGCATAGCGGTGTTTTCCATAACCAGTAAAACTGTGGTATCATAATAGTTGTGTATGGAGGCACGATAGACATTTAGTCATTTTCATATAGTTTACAGAAACTAACCTATACTAAGTTGTGTCAATTTTTTGGGGTTTAGCGTTGTATAGAACACGGAAACCTTTTTTACCCGACATGTGAGGGACTAAATAAAATCATAAAACGACCTTTACAGATCCCCCAATAAAACCTCTACCTAAGTTTTGTTCGTTATTTTACGAATCTGTTTTAATTTTCTGCATATTTTCTAAAATTGCATGGACATTGTTTTCAAATTCCTGAGTATGTTTTGAATAAACAATCAAATTTCAAAAATATTGAACATTTTCTATTTCATGATTTTTATTTGAAATCATGATTTTTTTATAACACGCGAACAGTTTTTTGAAATCACGAACATTTTATGATTTCCCGAATGTTTTTTGAATTCACAAACGTTTTATGATTTCTCAAAATATTTTATTTAGTAGTCACAACTTTTTGAATTTTGGATTTTTTGGAAATCCTGGATTAATGTAAAGAAGGAAAAATAGAAAAAAATGAGAAAGAAAAAAAACAAGGGGCGTCACGGCCGGCATATGGACCGGCCCATTACCGTGTGTGGGGCCTGCTATATATGAGAGAAAAGGGAGAAAAATGGAGAGAACCAGGGATCAAACCCTGGTACCCCACGCAGAAGGATAAGGCCTTAGCCATTGGAAAATACAAAGGAGAACCTGTGTACCAGCGCACCCTATATGTAAAAAAATAGTAATTCAAAAAAAGTTCAAAAAATCTTGAAACTACTTTGGTATCAAACATGGTCAAATATTGTAGTTGTATAAAAAGATTCGTGAGAGAAAGACTTTCCTTGTATCCTGGGTCGAAGATTCGGCAAAAACCGCTATATACAAGTACTATACACGCTATATTGTCATCATAAACTTGTCTTTTTTGGCCCGAAGTCAATAGAAATCATTTCTTGTCCAATTTTTTTATACGAGTACAATACCTCATCATGTTTGGTTCCAAAAAAGATTTGGAATTTTTTCAAATTTTTTTGGATTACTTTTTTTTTTGCGCGTGTAGGGTGCGCGGGAACCCGAGAGCACCAAGTTCCCGTTCCTTAGCCATTTTGTTAGTTGTATGCTTGTGATATCTGAGTGTATCATTTTATAAGAACCAAGTCCGGCGACGATTTAAAAAAAAGTCGAATCATTTTCTTTACTTACGGGTGGCATAGTGGGTAATTTGTGTAAACTTCGGTGGCAGTTTCCATGACATGCGACTTGAAGCAATAGCCCGTTTATTTTTAGGTAGAGATTGAAAAATAGTTCGATGCAACCGCACAAAGATAAAAAGAAAAAAGGAAAAACAAATGTTACTGCAAATAGCACTTGACCAACAACAGGGACTACTAGGAACAACATACAACCAAGCACCACATCATACAAGAGACGCACATCTCCAAATGATTAAGAAACCACTAGGGCGACCCAGTTTACAAGATTAAGAAACCACTAGGGCGACCCAGTTGATTACGTGCGATTAGTCGACCTTTTGGCGCATAGAGCGTCAAATAGAGTTTCCAGACTTTCTTTTCCTGGCATGCTCCACGCTATATTTTATGCCCGGGCAATGTGCGCACCAGGCCCAGCTGCCTCCTGCGAAATCCTTTTCGTTTTTTCAGCAGAAAAATAATTTAGTACCACCTATAAAATATGGGTGAACGGATTAAAAAATCAAAGAAACGCACCTCCCATTAATAGCAGGTATAGATATAGCCAAAGCGTATCTCTTTCATCGTCCACAAGAAAAGCCCATTCTCCTCCCGTCGGCGCTGCCGCCCGTCCGCTCAATCTCTGACGGCCTTTGGGCCATAAAAGTGCGAAGGTTCTCGGCCCTCATCGGCGGGAGGCACCCAGTCCCCATTCCTGTTAAATTCAGCGTCTTGGTTGGGGCTGTGTGACGGCGGCGATGTCCCTTAGTAACAATAATGGCTCCCACGTTCTATCCCCATCGCGATGGTACGTCTAGCATCGTCGAAGGGCGTGTGGAGTTGTATCTCCATCGGCTCTCGCGGGATTCGGTCCGAGCTGGTCTTCGGTGGATTTGTTTCGACCAGGTGTTCGTTCGTCTTTATTTGAGTGTTTATAGGTTTGATCCTTCTGATCTATGACTTTCTTCAATGGCGATGGTTGTTGCTCTCGTGCGCTGGTCCTATGGGGTCTTAGCACGACGACTTCCTGGTTGTCTACTACAACAAGGTTTGCCGACTCCAGTGAGGGAGGAACAATGACAATGGTGCACCTTCGGCTTGCTGTAGTGCTTGTAGTCATCGCTAGGTTGTCCACATACATGGTTGTAATTTTTATTACATCTGTTGTTCTTTGTGCTGCCATGATTGAAGATGATTAGAAGTTTCTAGCTAAAAAAGATTAAGAAACCATAGTAGCTAGCCAAACGCTCTTTTAACCATTTTTCACATATTCAAATTCATGAATTTTATTACAATGTTAAAATATTTTTTGAATCTATATGAACATTTTTTGAATTCAATTTCCTAAATCATGAACTCTTTGCAAATATGGAACATGTTTTAAATTCCTAAATATTTATAAAAAAATTGTGAAAATCTTTCAAACTTGTGAAATTTTGAAGTTTTCCTTTTTCTAAATGCTTGAATATCTATAAATTCACGATTTGGTTTCAAATTCATGAACATTGTTTAGAATCCTTAATTTTTTTTTTAACATTATGCTTGAGAAAGATCACAATTAGGACAACAGATTTTTGAATTATGTATAACTTGCTAGCACAACAAAAAAATAATTAATTTTTGAATGTGCATAACTGTCTAGTACAACGAATGCAGCTGCTTGCTGTCCTTCAAAAAATGGGAGGAGAGAAGTTGCATGGTTCTGCCTAGAGAGAGGGTTAATAAAGAGAGTTGAGCGGGCCACACATTTAAAAGTGGCTTCATGCAAGGAAAATGCATTGCAGCTCTCGGGTGCCACACACCCCTATATGAAAATAGTATTAAAAAAATATCAGGAAATTTCGAAAATTCTGGGATATGAAAGCTGAGTGCCCGTTGTACACCCGTGTGCATTTTCGTGAGGAATGGGTGCCCATGGTATCCGCGGCGTACGAATTACGGTCCGACATACGTTACATTCATTTTTTCTATACATATGATTTTTTTGTCTTTTTTACTGGCACCACAGGCACCCATTTCCCACTAAACTGAACACGTGTGTACAACAGGCACCTAAGTTCCATATCCCAAAATTTCAGAGTTTTTTGATTTTTTCTAATATGTATTTTGATGCTATTTTCATATAGGGGTGTGTGGCCCCCGAGAGCCACAAATCCTCATCCCTTCATGCAAGATTTACATAGCGCCCAATACTACTGCTGTGCTATTTGTGAGAGCAATTAACTAGAAGGTACCCTGAGGGAGCCTCGCAAAGGTCATTTTGATGGGCTGCGAGCATGCCAAATGATGCGTCCAGCCGCCGTCACGTGTCGCGTGCTGGACGTTCCCTCTAGATTTTTATTTTTTTATTTTTCTATACACATTTTTGGGTTTTAGATTATTTTTTTGGATTTCGGTTTACTTGTTTTCCTAGGTATTGGAGAAAAGGAATTCTTGAACTTTTTTCACATGATTTTTTTTTGATTCCATAAGAAGCACATATTTGCTTTTGGTGGAGGCACATGTTTGTTTCCATGAGAAGCATGATTGCGCTTCTCAGAAAAAAGGAAAAAACTAAAGCACATATTTGTTTCTTGTGGAGGCACGTGCTTCTCGGAAAAGAAAAATAATCGTGATTTTATTTCTACTTTCACGAGAGGCACATATTTATTTCTCGTGGAGGCACATATTTGTTTTTGCGAGAAGCAGAACGCTTCTTGGAAAAGGAAAAAAAGTCATGTTTTTTCTGTTTTCATGAAAGGCACATATTTGATTCTCGTGGAGTCACAGACTTGTGCTTCTCGGAATGAAAAAAAATATCATGTTTTTTGTGCTTCCACGAGAAGCACAGATTTGCATCTCGTGGAGACACAGATTTGTGCTTCCCGAAAAGGGGAAAATGTAAAATAAAAACATGGTCGCTACAGTTTTTTTCTTTCGGTTTTTCTGGTTTTTTGTGAAAATAGTTTGTCAAAACCTATTAACATGAGATCTAATCCGATGATCTTGATGCGAGAAATCCCGCTGTGAAAATGGTTTCGGGATTTGGACCTATGATTCAAGACATAAAACATTTTGAAAAAATGAATCTATAGAAAAAAAATAAAGAACCCAGGTTGCGACAAGGCACACATGTAGCGCACCACTTATCAGCGCCTGAAAAGGTGGAAGTGACATTTGCAAAGGGGAACACCTTTAACTAGTGATTTCGATGATTTGTTATAATTTGATTGGCTAAATCCTACTCCTAAAACCTATCTTTTTTTGCCGTCCTGCCTTGATATGAGAGTCAAAAGTCAGCCCGTCAAAATAGATGGAGGGAATACCTGCTTGTTGCGGAGTGACGTGCTACACTTTTTCAAACACCGTACAAATATATACGCTCATACATATACACATACACTCAATTATATAGAGGCATGCATACACACCTTACCCCATGAGCACCTTCAAGAGACTGAGCCGATATTTGGGATTGACGAAGTCGCCACAGACGCCTTTGTAGTCGACGGGAATATCTCTCCTACTGAATGCACATTATTGGACGCCCCGAAATAAATCCAGAAAATGCGAGCACCAGTGTCAAGTCTAGAACTTGAACTCTGGTGGGGCTGGGGATACCACTGTCCTCCTAAGGGCATCTCCAACGCTGACCCTCAAACCGCCCAGAACTGTCTGAACCACGCGGTCCGGACGTGTTCCATCCAACGCAGGCCTGTATCGGTCTGCCGACCGGCCCGGACGTGATTTTCTCGGCAACGCTGAAACAAACACGGGGGGGGGGGGGGGGGGGGGGCTTTGTGGGCGCACGGATCGCCTCCACACGTTCGCTTCTGATTGCCCCTGCCCACCAAGCACCCCACTCCCATGCACGGCGCTTTCCCGCCCAAAGTGGCCAGTGTTGCTCGAGCATCAGTGCTGTATTCATGCCTGCTCAGAGCGACGTGACATCTCAAAACGCAATGGTAATGAAGCGGCACGCTGGCTAAGAGTGTCGCCCTCATCGATTCCTGGTGCATGCGGCTGCCCCACGTTCAAACGACATCCCATCAGTCGCCTACCTACATTAAATATGTGTGTGGTTGCCGAGGAACAGTGGGCCGGCGCTACCCATATGTCCGTCTGGCGCCCACCATTAATCACATCGTTGGTTGCCCTGCCATCCTCCTGCTATATAAACCGCATGCCCGACCATAACCACATCCAACATCCTCTGCTCCCTTTCTCCTCTCTGCACCACGCCCGCCGTGTTCTCCTCGAGCTCCAAAGCCGTCTGGTACAACCTCTCGTCCGAGCAGAAATATGAGATCCCTGCCATTGCAGCCGGCTGGCATGCCGGCACAAAGACGGAGGCCGGCGTGTGGACGTCCTGAAGGAAATATGCCCTAGAGGTAATAATAAAGTTGTTATTTATATTTCCTTATATCATGATAAATGTTTATTATTCATGCTAGAATTGTATTAACCGGAAACTTGATACATGTGTGGATACATAGACAATACACAGTGTCCCTAGTAAGCCTCCACTAGACTAGCTCGTTAATCAAAGATGGTTAAGTTTCCTAACCATAGACATGTGTTGTCATTTGATTAACGAGATCACATCATTAGGAGAATGATGTGATGGACAAGACCCATCCGTTAGCTTAGCATAATGATCGTTAAGTTTTATTGCTATTGCTTTCTTCATGACATATACATATTCCTTTGACTATGAGATTATGCAACTCCCGGATACCAGAGGAATACCTTGTGTGCTATCAAGCGTCACAACGTAACTAGGTGATTATAAAGAGGCTCTACAGGTATCTCCGAAGGTGTTTGTTGGGTTGGCATAGATCGAGATTAGGATTTGTCACTCCGAGTATCGGAGAGGTATCTCTGGGCCCTCTCAGTAATGCACATCATAATAAGCCTTGCAAGCAATGTGACTAATGAGTTAGTTGCGGGATGATGCATTACGGAACGAGTAAAGAGACTTGCCGGTAACGAGATTGAACTAGGTATGGAGATACCGATGATCGAATCTCGGGCAAGCAACATACTGATGACGAAGGGAATAACGTATGTTGTCATTGCGGTACAACCGGTAAAGATCTTCGTAGAATATGTAGGAACCAATATGAGAATACAGGTTCCGCTGTTGGTTATGTCTACATAGTTCTCGAACCCGTAGGGTCCGCATGCTTAACGTTCGATGATGATTTGTATTATATGAGTTATGTGATTTGGTGACAAAATGTTGTTTGGAGTCCCGGATGAGATCACGGACATGACGAGGAGTCTCGAAATGGTGGAGAGGTAAAGATTCATATATAGGACGATAGTATTTGGACACCGGAAGTGTTCCGGGGGTACGGGGTACGAATCGGGTCACTGGAAGGGGTTCCGGGCAACCCCCGGCAACCTATATGGGCTTAATGGGCCTAGGGAGGGACAGACCAGCCCACAGGGGGCTGGTGCGCCCCTCCACCAGGCCGACCAGCCCTAGGGAAGGCAAGGGAGGAGGCTAGCCCCTCTTTCCTTCCCCTTCTCAAGGGAGAAAGGAAAGGGGGGGGGGGCGCCACCTCCTCCTTCCTTCTCCTAGTGCCAAAACAAGGAGGGGGGCGAATTGGGGTTGCCTCTTCCCCCCTCCAACCTATATATATGTGGGGAGGGGGGGAGCCTAGAGGACACACAAACATCTGTTAGCCGTGTGCGGCGCCCCCCTCCACAGTTTACGCCTCAGGTCATATTGTATTAGTGCTTAGGCGAAGCCCTGCGCGGATCACTTCACCATCACCACGCCGTCGTGCTGATGAAACTCTCCCTTGACACTTTGTTGTATCAAGAGTTCGAGGGACGTCATCGAGCTGAACGTGTGCGGAACTCGGAGGTGTCGTACGTTCAATGCTTGATCGGTCGAAACGAGAAGAAGTTCGACTACATCAACCGCGTTGTAAAACGCTTCCGCTTTCGATCTACGAGGGTACGTGGACACACTCTCCCCCTCTCGTTGCTATGCATCTCCTATATAGATCTTGTGTGAGCGTAGGAATTTTTTTTAAATTGCATGCTACATTACCCAACAATGGTATCAGAGCCAGGTCTATGCATAGATGATATGCACGAGTAGAACACAAAGAGTTATTGGCGGTGATAGTCATACTGCTTACCGCCAACGTCTTATTTTGATTCGGCGGTATTGTTGGATGAAGCGGTCCGGACCAACCTTACATGACCACGTTCATGAGACCGGTTCCACCGACAGACATGCAACTAGTTTTGCATAAAGGTGGCTGGCGGGTGTCTATTTATCCACTTTAGTTTAATCGAATTTGACTACGACCGGTCCTTGTTGAAGGTTAAAACAACAAACTTGACGAAACACAGTTGTGGTTTTGATGCGTAGGTAAGAACGGTTCTTACTAGTAGTCCGTAACAGCCACATAAAACTTGCAACAACAAAGTAGAGGACGTCTAACTTGTTTTTGCAGGGCATGTTGTGATGTGATATGGTCAAGACATGATGTGATATACGTTATTGTATGAGATGATCATGTTTTGTAAAAGTTATCGACAACTGGCAGGAGCCTTATGGTTGTCACTTTATTGTATGAAATGCAAACGCCATGTAATTGCTTTACTTTATCACTACGTGTTAGCGATAGTTGTAGAAGCAATAGTTGGTGAGATGACTACGACGCTACGATGGAGATCAAGGTGTCAAGCCGGTGACGATGGAAATCATGATGGTGCTTTGGAGATAGAGATCAAAGGCACAAGATGATGATGGCCATATCATGTCACATATTTTGATTGCATGTGATGTTTATCTTTTATGCATCTTATTTTGCTTAGTACGGCGGTAGCATTGTAAGATGATCCCTCAGTAAAATTACAAGGTATAAGTGTTCTCCCTGAGTATGCACCGTTGCGACAGTTCGTCGTGCTGAGACAACACGTGATGATCGGGTGTGATAAGCTCTACGTTCACATACAACGGGTACAAGACAGTTTTGCACATGCGGAATACTCGGTTTAACTTGACGAGCCTAGCATGTACAGACATGGCCTTGGAACACCGGAGACCGAAAGGTCGAGCGTGAACCATATAGTAGATATGATCAACATAGAGATGTTCACCATTGAAAACTACTCCATCTCACGTGATGATCGGACATGGTTTAGTTGATTTGGATCACGTGATCATTTAGATGACTCGAGGGATGTCTATCTAAGTGGGAGTTCTTAAGTAATATGATTAATTGAACTTAATTTATCATGAACTTAGTCCTGATAGTTTTTGCATATCTATGTTGTAAATCAATGGCCCGTGCTATCGTTCCCTTGAATTTTAATGCGTTCCTAGAGAAAGCTAAGTTGAAAGATGATGGTAGCAACTACACGGACTGGGTCCGTTACTTGAGGATTATCCTCATTGCTGCACAGAAGAATTATGTTCTTGATGCACCTAGGTGACAAGCCCCCTCCCGCTAATGTAGATGCTTTGAACGTCTGGCAGACGCGGTCTGATGACTACGCTATAGTTCAGTGTGCCATGCTCTATGGCTTAGAATTGGGACTTCAAAGACGTTTTGAACGTCATGGACCATATGAGATGTTCCAGGAGTTGAAGTTAATATTTCAAGCAAATGCCCGAGTTGAGAGATATGAAGTCTCCAACAAGTTCTATAGCTGCTAGATGGAGGAGAACAGTTCTGTCACTGAACACATACTCAAAATGTCTGGGTATCATAACCACTTGACTCAGCTGGGAGTTAATCTTCCAGATGATAGTGTTATTGATAGAGTTCTTCAATCACTGCCACCAAGCTACAAAGGTTTCGTGATGAACTATAATATGCAAGGGATGGATAAGACAATTCCTGAGCTCTTCGCTATGCTCAAAGCTGCGGAGGTAGAAATCAAGAAAGAGCATCAAGTGTTGATGGTTAGCAAGACCACTAGTTTCAAGAAAAGGGCAAGGGAAAGAAGAGGAACTTCAAGAAGAATGGCAAACAAGTTGTCACTCCCGGGAAGAAGCCCAAGTCTGGACCCAAGCCTGAAACTGAGTGCTTCTACTGCAAAGGGACTGGTCACTGGAAGCGGAACTGCCCCAAGTATTTGGCGGATAAGAAGGATGGCAAAGTGAACAAAGGTATATTTGATATACATGTTATTGATGTGTACCTTACTAATGCTCGTAGTAGTGCCTGGGTATTTGATACTAGTTCTGTTGCTCATATTTGCAACTCGAAACAGGGGCTACGGATTAAACGAAGATTGGCTAAGGACGAGGTGACGATGCACGCCAGGAATGGTTCCAAGGTCGATGTGATTGCCGTCGGCACGCTACCTCTACATCTACCTTCGGGATTAGTTTTAGACCTAAATAATTGTTATTTGGTGCAAGCGTTGAGCATGAACATTATATCTGGATCTTGTTTGATGTGAGACGGTTATTCATTTAAATCAGAGAATAATGATTGTTCTGTTTATATGAGTAATATCTTTTATGGTCATGCATCCTTGAAGAGTGGTCTATTTTTGTTGAATCTCGATCGTGGTGATACACATATTCATAATATTGATGCCAAAAGATGCAAAGTTGATAATGATAGTGCAACATATTTGTGGCACTGCCGTTTAGGTCATATTGGTGTAAAGCGCATGAAGAAACTCCATGCGGATGGACTTTTGGAATCACTTGATTATGAATCATTTGATGATTGCAAACCATGCCTCATGGGCAAGATGACTAAAAATCCGTTCTCCGGAACAATGGAGCGAGCAACTGACTTATTGGAAATAATACATACCGATGTATGCGGTCCGATGAGTGTTGAGGCTTGCGGCAGGTATCGTTATTTTGTGACCTTCACAGATGATTTGAGCAGATATGGGTATATTTACTTAATGAAACACAAGTCTGAAACATTTGAAAAGTTCAAAGAATTTCAGAATGAATTGGAGAATCATCGTAACAAGAAAATAAAGTTTCTATGATCTGATCGCGGAGGCGAATATTTGAGTTACGAGTTTGGCCTTCATTTAAAACAATGTGGAATAGTTTCACAACTCACGCCACCTGGAACACCACAGCGTAATGGTGTGTCCGAACGTCGTAACCATACTTTATTAGATATGGTGCAATCTATGATGTCTCTTACCAATTTGCCACTATCGTTTTGGGGTTATGCATTAGAGGCAGCTGCATTCACTTTAAATAGGGCACCATCTAAATCCGTTGAGATGACACCGTATGAACTGTGGTTTGGCAAGAAACCTAAGCTGTCGTTTCTTAAAGTTTGGGGTTGCGATGCTTATGTGAAAAAGCTTCAACCTGATAAGCTCGAACCCAAATCGGAGAAGTGCGTCTTCATAGGATACCCAAAAGAAACTGTTGGGTACACCTTCTATCACAGATCCGAAGGCAAGATCTTTGTTGCTAAGAATGGATCCTTTCTAGAGAAGGAGTTTCTCTTGAAAGAAGTGAGTGGGAGGAAAGTAGAACTTGATGACGTAATTGTACCTTCTCTCGAATTGGAATGTAGCTCATCACAGAAAACAGTTCCCGTGATGACTACACCAACTAGTGAGGAAGCTAATGATAATGATCATGAAACTTCAGATGAAGTTACTACCGAACCTCGTAGGTCAACCAAAGCACATTCCGCACCAGAGTGGTACGGTAATCCTATTCTGGAAGTCATGTTACTAGACCATGACAAACCTACGAACTATTAGGAAGCGATGATGAGCCCAGATTCCGCAAAATGGCTTGAGGCCATGAAATCTGAGATGGGATCCATGTTTGAGAACAAAGTATGGACTTTGGTTGACTTGCCCGATGATCGGCAAGCCATAGAGAATAAATGGATCTTCAAGAAGAGGATTGACGCTGATGGTAATGTTACTATCTACAAAGCTCGACTTGTCGCGAAAGGTTTTCGACAAGTTCAAGGAGTTGACTACGATGAGACCTTCTCACCCGTAGCGATGCTTAAGTCTGTCCGAATCATGTTAGCAATTGTCGCATTTTATGATTATGAAATCTGGCAAATGGACGTCAAAACTGCATTCCTTAATGGATTTCTTAAAGAAGAGTTGTATATGATGCAACCATAAGGTTTTGTCATCCCTAAAGGTGCTAACAAAGTGTGCAAGCTCCGGCGATCCATTTATGGACTGCTGCAAGCATCTCGGAGTTGGAATATACGCTTTGATGAGGTGATCAAAGCATATGGTTTTATGCAGACTTTTGGAGAAGCCTGTATTTACAATAAAGTGAGTGGGAGCTATGTAGCATTTCTAATATTATATGTGGATGGCATATTGTTGATTGGAAATGATATAGAATTTCTGGATAGCATAAAAGGATACTTGAATAAAAAAATTCAATGAAAGACCTCGGAGAAGCTGCTTATATATTGGGCATCAAGATCTATAGAGATAGATCAAGACGCTTAATTGGACTTTCACAAAGCACATACCTTGATAAAGTTTTGAAGAAGTTCAAAATGGATCAGTCAAAGAAAGGGTTCTTGCCTGTGTTACAAGGTGTGAAGTTGAGTCAGACTCAATGCCCGACCACTGCAGAAGATAGAGAGAAAATGAAAGTAATTCCCTATGCCTCAGCCATAGGTTCTATCATGTATGCTATGCTGTGTTCCAGACATGATGTGTGCCTTGCTATAAGTCTACCAGGGAGGTACCAAAGTAATCCAGGAGTGGATCACTGGATAGCGGTCAAGAACATCCTGAAGTACCTGAAAAAGACTAAGGATATGTTTCTCGTTTATGGAGGTGACAAAGAGCTCGTCATAAATGGTTATGTCGATGCTAGCTTTGACACTGATCCGGATGACTCTAAGTCACAAACCAGATACATATTTATATTGAATGGTGGAGCTGTCAGTTGGTGTAGTTCCAAGCAAAGCGTCGTGGCGGGATCTACGTGTGAAGCGGAGTACATAGCTGCTTCGGAAGCAGCGAATGAAGGAGTCTGGATGAAGGAGTTCATATCCGATCTAGGTGTAATACCTAGTGCATTGGGTCCAATGAAAATCTTTTGTGACAATATTGGAGAAATTGCCTTGGCGAAGGAATCTAGATTCACAAAAGAACCAACACATCAAGAGAAAATTCAACTCCATCCGTGATCAAGTCAAGGAGGGAGACATAGAGATTTGCAAAATACATAAGGATCTGAATCTGGCAGACCCATTAACTAAGTCTCTTCCACGAGCAAAACATGATCAACACCAAGACTCCATGGGTGTTAGAATCATTACATTGTAATCTAGATTATTGACTCTATTTCAAGTGGAGACTGAAGGAAATATGCCCTAGATGCAATAATGAAGTTGTTATTTATATTTCCTTATATCATGATAAATGTTTATTATTCATGCTAGAATTTTATTAACCGGAAACTTGATACATGTGTGGATACATAGACAATACACAGTGTCCCTAGTAAGCCTCTACTAGACTAGCTCGTTAATTTGATGTAGCTCGTTAAGTTTCCTAACCATAGACATGTGTTGTCATTTGATGAACGGGATCACATCATTAGGAGAATGATGTGATGGACAAGACCCATCCGTTAGCTTAGCATAATGATCGTTAAGTTTTATTGCTATTGCTTTCTTCATGACATATACATATTCCTTTGACTATGAGATTATGCAACTCCCGGATACCAGAGGAATACCTTGTGTGCTATCAAACGTCACAACGTAACTGGGTGATTATAAAGATGCTCAACAGGTATCTCCGAAGGTGTTTGTTGGGTTGGCATAGATCGAGATTAGGATTTGTCACTCTGAGTATCGAAGAGGTATCTCTGGGCCCTCTCGGTAATGCACATCATAATAAGCCTTGCAAGCAATGTGACTAATGAGTTAGTTGTGGGATGATGCATTACAGAACGAGTAAAGAGACTTGCCGGTAACAAGATTGAACTAGGTATGGAGATACCGACGATTGAATCTCAGGCAAGTAACATACCGATGACAAAGGGAATAACGTATGTTGTCACTGCGGTACGACCGATAAAGATCTTCGTAGAATATGTAGGAACCAATATGAGCATCCATGTTCCATTGTTGGTTATTGACGGAGAGATGTCTCGGTCATGTCTACATAGTTCTTGAACCCGTAGGGTCCGCACGCTTAACATTCGATGAAGATTTGTATTATATGAGTTATGTGATTTGCTGACCGAATGTTGTTCGGAGTCCCGGATGAGATCAAGGACATGATGAGGAGTCTCGAAATGGCCGAGAGGTAAAGATTCGTATATAGGACGATAGTATTTGGACACCGGAAGTGTTCCGGGGGTACCAGGTACGAATCGGGTCACCGGAAGGGGTTCCGGGCAACCCCCGGGAAGCTATATGGGCTTAATGGGCCTAGGGAGGGACAGACCAGCCCACAGGGGGCTGGTGTGCCCCTCCACCAGGCCGGCCAGCCCTAGGGAAGGCAAGGGAGGATGGTTAGCCCCTCTTTCCTTCCCCTTCTCAAGGGAGAAAGGAAGGGGGGGCGCCACCTCCTCCTTCCTTCTCCTAGTGCCAAAATAAGGAGGGGGGGGCGAATTGGGGTGGGAGCCCAGGTAGAACTCGGCCTACCTGGGCGCCCCCTGGCTACCTCTTCCCCCCTCCAACCTATGTATATGTGGGGAGGGGGGCCTAGAGGACACACAAACATCTGTTAGCCGTGTGCGGGGCCCCCCTCCACAGTTTACGCCTCCGGTCATATTGTCGTAGTGCTTAGGCGATGTCCTGCACGGATCACTTCACCATCACCGTCACCACGCCGTCGTTCTGATGAAACTCTCCCTCGACACTTTGCTGGATCAAGAGTTCGAGGGACGTCATCAAGAAGAACGTGTGTAGAACTCGGAGGTGCCGGACGTTCGGTGCTTGATCGGTCGGAACGAGAAGAAGTTCGACTACATCAACCGCGTTGTCAAACGCTTCCGCTTTCGGTCTACGAGGGTACGTGGACACACTCTCCCCCTCCCGTTGCTATGCATCTCCTAGATTAATCTTGCATGAGCGTAGAATTTTTTTTAAAATTGCATGCTACGTTCCCCAACATGTCCCAATGGAGGACGCGCCCGACGACGAGCTGATGCACCCTCCTCGTCGGTCCATTCCGGCATCACCATGGGCGAGGCCCATTCTTACTAGACCAAAATGGTGTTGGTCGAGCGAGAGGCCACATTCTGGCAGGCGCAGGCCGACCAGGAGTACAATGCCCGCCTCCTCGACAAGCACCGTCGCGCAGTGGAGCAACTCGTCGCTTGCACGGCCATCACGTCGGAGCTGCTAGTTGAGTCCTATCGCTCCACCCGTGACATCCATCGTGACCACTGGCGGTACCACCAATGTTAGTTGGAGTTAGAAGCCACCTTTAGGTAGTTAGAAGCCCCTTTTAGGGAGTTTAACATGGCGACAGATGAGGTATCTAGCAAGAGCGAGGACGAGGATGAGGTCGCCAGCTCTGCCACGAACGCGCCAAGACGTCACGACCACGAAGCCAACACGTCCGCGTACACCGCTGGTAGCGAGGAAGAGTAGCTCATGGGAGGTCGTCGGCGCTTGTGTCCCAAGAAGGCCACCCCCCGGTTGAAGCCAAACTTGGCGGGCTCATCATTGTCAGCGGATTAGCCGCAAGCAGGCTGCAGAGGCGGGGCTTCATTTTTCGGGGCTCATGACCAGCTGGAGATGGGGAACGGACGCCGACGATCATTTTAGGCTAGTTTGGAGCCCGTTCTAGTTGAAATATGTCTAAATGCAATGAATTTTCTGTGGTTTAGACGAAAAGCATCTGGCTTTATGTAAATATCCAATGAATTAATTGAAGGAAATATGCCCTAGAGGCAATACTAAAGTTGTTATTTTATATTTCCTTATTCATGATAAAGGTTTATTATTCATGCTAGAATTGTATTGATCGGAAACTTAAATACATGTGTGAATACATAAACAAACACCATGTCCCTAATAAGCCTCTACTAGACTAGCTCGTTGATCAACGATGGTTAAGGTTTCCTAACCATGGACATGAGTTGTCATTTGATAACGGGATCACATCATTAGGAGAATGATGTGATGGACAAGACACATCCGTTAGCTTAGCATAATGATCGTTCAGTCTTATTGCTATTGCTTTCTTCATTTCAAATACATATTCCTTCTACTATGAGATTATGCAACTCTCGGATACCGCAGGAATACCTTATGTGCTATCAAACGTCACAACGCAACTGGGTGATCATAAAGATGCTCTACAGGTATCTCCGAAGGTGTTTGTTGAGCTGGCATAAATCGAGATTAGGATTTGTCACTCAGAGTATCAGAGAGGTATCTCTGGGCCCTCTCGGTAATACACATCATAAGCTTGCAAGCAAATGACTAAGGAGTTGGTCGCGAGGTGATGTATTACAGAATGAGTAAAGAGACTTGCCGATAACGAGATTGAACTAGGTATGAAGATATCACGATCGAATCTCGGGCAAGTAACATACCGATGGACAAAGGGAATTATGTATGTTGTCATAACGGTTCGACCGATAAAGATCTACGTAGAATATGTAGGAGCCAATATGGGCATCCAGGTTCCGCTATTAGTTATTGACCGGAGAGGTGTCTCGATCATGTCTACATAGTTCTCGAACCTGTAGGGTCCGCACGCTTAATGTTCATTGACGATATAGTATTATATGAGTTATGTGATTTGGTGACCGAATGTTGTTTGGAGTCCCGGATGAGATCACGGACATGACGAGGAGTCTCAAAATGGTCGAGAGTTAAAGATTGATATATAGGACGATAGTATTCAGACACCGAAGTGTTTCGGGGGGTACCAGGTACTTATCGGGTCACTGGAAGGGGTTCCGGGCACCCCCGGCAAAAGATATGGGCCTTATGGGCCAAGAGAGGGAACACACCCGCCACAAGGGGCTGGTGCACCCCCCATAGCAGGCTGATACGTCTCCAACGTATCTATATTTTTTATTGTTCCATGCTGTTATATTATCATTCTTGGATGTTTATAATCATTTTATATCATTTTTTGGTACTAACCAATTGACATAGTGCCAAGTGCTGGTTGCTGTTTTCTGCATGCTTTTTACATCGTAGGAAATCAATACCAAACGGAGTCCAAACGCAGCGAAACTTTTTGTGGATTTGTTTGGACCAAAGACATCCAATGGGCCGGAGAAGTGCCTGGGGGTGCTCCGAGGGGAGCACAACCCACCAGGGTGCGCCAGGTCTATAAATACCCCAATATTCCATAAACCCTAGGGGAATCAATGAAAATCAATTCCAGCCACTGCAGTGTCTAGAACCACCAGATCCAATCTGGACACCATCACGGAGGGGTTCACCACTTCCATTGGTGCCTCTCCGATGATGCATGAGTAGTTCTTTGTAGACCTACGGGTCCGTAGTTAGTAGCTAGATGGCTTCCTCTCTCTCGTTTGATTCTCAATACAATCGTCTCTTGGAGATCCATATGATGTAACTCTTTTTGCGGTGTGTTTGTTGGGATCCGATGAACTTTGAGTTTATGATCAGATTTATCTTTTTATCCATGAAAGTTATTTGAGTTTCTTTGATCTCTTATATGCATGCTTGCTTATAGCCTCGTATTTCTTCTCCGATATTTGGGTTTTGTTTGGCCAACTTGATCTATTTATCTTGCAATGGGAAGAGGTGCTTTGTAGTGGGTTCGATCTTACGGTGCTTGATCCCAGTGACAGGAGGGGAACCGACACGTATGTATCGTTGCTACTAAGGATAAACGATGGGGTCTATTTCTACATAAATAGATCCTGTCTACATCATGTCATCGTTCTTATTGCATTACTCCGTTTCTCCATGGACTTAATACACTAGATGCATGTAGCGGTCGATGTGTGGAGTAATAGTAGTAGATGCAGACAGGAGTCAGTCTACTAATCTTGAACGTGATGCCTATATAATGGCATTGCCTGGATATCATCATGATTATTTGAAGTTCTATCAATTGCCCAACAGTAATTTGTTCACCCACCGTTTGCTATTTTCTTGAGAGAAGCCACTAGTGAAACCTACGGCCCCCGGGTCTCTTTCTCATTTTATTTGCCATTGCGATCTATTTTATTTGCCTTTTATTTCCAGATCTATTAAACCAAAAATACAAAAAATACCTTGCTGCAATTTATTTTATTTGGCGTTAGATCTATCAATATTTACAACTCTCTCACGTCCGTTTGCCAATTTCTGGCGCCGCTACCCGAAAGGGATTGACAACCCCTTTTACACGTCGGGTTGCGAGTATTTGTTGTTTGTGTGCAGGTGTTGTTTACGTAGTGTTGCTTGGTTCTCCTACTGGTTCGATAACCTTGGTCTCATCACTGAGGGAAATACCTACCGTCGATGTGCTGCATCATCCCTTCCTCTTTGGGGAAATACCGACGTAGTTCAAGCAGGCATCAAAAGGAATTTCTGGCGCTGTTGCCGGGGAGGATCTTCAACGTCTACCAGGTTCCTAATCACAAATCTCATCTCCTCGCAATTTACATTATTTTCCATTTGCCTCTCGTTTTCCTCTCCCCCACTTCACAAAAAAATTTCCGTTTTATTCGCCCTCTTTTTCGTTCGCCGTTTTCTTGCCGGATCTGTTTTTGAGTGCAATCTTGTTGCGTAGTCACCATGACTCAAGAGAACACCAAGTTGTGTGATTTCTCAAATACCAACAACAATGATTTTATTGGCACTCCTCTTGCTCCTCCCGCCACTAGTGCGGAGTCTTGTGATATTAATACTGCTTTGTTGAATCTTGTTATGAAAGATCAATTTTCTGATACTCCTAATGAGGATGCCGCGTCCCATCTTAAGACATTTGTGGAATTATGCGATATGCAAAAGAAAAAAGATGTGGACAATGATGTTGTGAATATGAAATTATTTCCATTTTCCTTGCGTGATTCTGCAAAAATTTGGTTTTCTTCTTTGCCTCGCAATAGTATTGATTCTTGGAACAAGTGCAAAGATGCTTTCATCACTAAGTATTTTCCGCCCACAAAAATTATTTCCCTTAGAACCCAGATCATGAATTTCAAGCAACTTGAACATGAGCATGTTGCACAATCTTGGGAAAGGGTGAAAATGATGCTAAGGAATTGCCCAACTCATGGGTTAAATCTTTGGATGATCATACAAAAATTTTATGCGGGGTTGAATTTTGTTTCTCGTAATCTTTTAGATTCCGCCGCGGGTGGGACTTTTATGGAAATTACTTTGGGTGAAGCCACCAAATTGCTTGATAATATCATGGCAAATTATTCACAATGGCACACCGAAAGAGCTCCTACTAGTAAAAAGGTTAATTCGGTTGAAGAAATTTCTTCTTTGAGTGAAAAAGTTGATGCTCTTATGAAATTGGTTGCTAGTAAAAGTGCTCCTATTGATTTCAATGATATCCCTTTGTCTACTTTGATTGAGCAAAATAGTGATGCCATTGATGTGAACTTTATCTCGCGAAACAATTTCAATAACAATGCTTATAGAGGTAATTTTAATCCTAGGCCTTTTCCTGGTAATTCCTCTAATAATTATGGTAATTCCTATGGAAATCCTTCTTATAATAATAATAGGAACACCTCTGATCTTGCGAATAATATTAAAGAATTTATCAACACGCAAAAAAATTTCAACACTACCATAGAAGAAAAGTTGAATAAGATTGATGATTTGTCTAGAAGTGTTGATAGAATCTCTCATGATGTTGGAAATCTCAAGATGAAAATTTTTGTGCCTAAAGTAGAGGAATTAATTAAAGCTCTTTATGTTTCTATGGATGAAAGTAAGAAAAGAACCGGTATGCTTAGAGCTAGAAGAGAATTTTTAGAAAAAGTTTTCTAGTGATTGCTTTCATAAAAGTGATGAAAATCTGAAAATGATTGGTATTTCCTCTATTGATTCATTGTTTAGTAAAGTTAAGATTGATGATAAAGGGACTGGAGAAGAGTCAAATTTAGCTAGAAGGCGTCCCGATAATTCAGAGGGTGAAAATCTTGTTGAGAAAATTGATTAAAGTGGGTTTGAAGAGGTCAAGACTTTAACTAGTGATGTGCCCACTCTTTTGGATTACAAAGACTTTAATTATGATAGTTGCTCTTTGATTGATTGCATTTCTTTGTTGCAATCCATGATAAATTCACCCCATGCTTATGAAAAAAATAAAGCTTTTACTAAACATATTGTTGATGCTATGATGAAAGCTTTTGAAGAAAAGTTGGAATTAGAAGTTTCAATTCCTAGAAAATTTCATGATGAATGGGAACCTACTATCAAAGTCAAGATTAAAAATTATGAGTGTTTTTCTTTATGTGACTTGGGTGCTAGTGTTTCTACAATCCCGAAATCTTTATGTGATGTGCTTGGTCTTACCGATATTGAAGAGTGTTCTTTAAATTTGGACTTGGCGAATTCCACTATTAAAAAGCCTATGGGAAGAATTAATGATGTTCTTATTCTTGCAAATAGTAATTATGTGCCCATAGATTTATTGTTCTTGATATTGATTGCAATCCGTCTTGTCCAATTATTCTTGGTAGACCGTTTTTACGCACTATCGGTGCCGTGATTGATATGAAAGATGGCAATATTAAATTTCAATTTCCACTAAGGAAGGGAATGGAAAACTTCCCTAGAACAAGAATTAGGTCACCATATGAATCAATCATGAGGGCATCCTATGGATCTCGAAACAAAGATGACAAAGCTTAGATCCTTGCTTTATGCCTAGCTAAGGGCATAAAACGATAGCGCTTGTTGGGAGGCAACCCAATGAATAAAATTTATTTTTGCCTTTTGCTTTCTGTTCTTGAGTGTTAGCACAATTATGCTACTGTTATGACTGTGTTTTTTTGTGTTTTAATTAGTGTTTGTGCCAAGTAAAGCCTTTAGGATCTTCTTGGGTAATAGTTGTTTGATCTTGCTGAAAAACAGAAACTTATGCACTCATGAAAACAATTTTCATAAATTACAAAAATGTTCTTTTGCCATGATTATTTTTGCAGAGGATTAATATACAAATTTCTCAGGTTTTCCTAATTTCTAAAGATTTTTTGGACTTTCAGAAGTACTCGAAATATTCAGATTTCTACAAACTGTTCTGCTTTTGACAGATTTTGTTTTCTTTGCGTTGTGTGCTTATTTTGATGATTCTATGGTTTTCTTTGATGAGTTTTTGCCATAGAAAAGTTGGAATAGAGTAGATATAATGAAAAAAATAAAATATGAATTGGTTTGCTACAGTACTTATAGTAGTGATTTTCTTTCTTATACTAACGGATCACACGAAGGTTTTGTTGAGTTTTGTGTGATTGAAGTTTTCAAATTTTGGGTTATCTTACGATGGATGAAGGAATAAGGAGTAAGAAGAGCCTAAGCTTGGGGATTCCCATGGCACCCCAAGTTATTATCCAAAAAGAAGAAGCAACTAAGCTTGGGGGTGCCCCGAGAGGCATCCCCTCTTTCTTCTAACGACCATCGGTATTTTACTCGAAGCTATATTTTTATTCGTCACATACTATGTGTTTTGCTTGGAGCGTCTTGTATGATATGAGTCTTTGCTTGTTTTGCTTTGTGTTCTAAGTCATGATTCCTTGCTGGACACACCTATTTGAGAGAGCCAAAATTATGCCATGACTTGTTAGAATAGCTCTCTATGCTTCACTTAAATTTTTATGAGCTATGGTTTTGCTCTAGTGCTTCACTTATATCTTTTTGAGCACGGTGTGCTTTAGTATTTTTGAAGAAATGCTCTCTTGTTTCACTTAGATTTGTTCGAGAGTTAGTAAATTTTTCAATAAATTCTCTCTTGCTTCACTTAAATTATTTTGAGAGAAAGAAATATCATGCTCATGATCTTCACTTACATTTGTTTGAGCCTACCAAAAGCAACACATGAAAATTAGTCCCAAAGTGATAGACATCCAAGGAGGATATAATAAAAACTTTCATGAAGATCATTGGACAAAATAAACTTGATTCTTAATAATAGTCTTGAGATATGATGATGTGATATGTGAGTCATGTTGATGAGTAATTATGCTTTAGTAAGAATATTGGTGTTAAGGTTTGTGATTCCCTATGCAAGCACGAAAGTCAATAGTTATGCAATGAAATTACATCCTACTTGTGGTGCATTATTCGGTGTTAATTATGCTTAATGCTCGCTTATGAGATTATTCGTTTCTTGGTTGGTCGCTTCTCAATCTTTTGCTAGCCTTCATTTTTTGCACTAAGTATGATCACTACTTGTGCATCCAAAATCCTTTAAACCAGTTTTGCCACATGAGTCTACTATACCTACCTATATGTGGTATTCTTTTTCCGTTCTAAGCAAATTTGTATGTGCCATCTCTAATTTTCGAAATAACTTTCTCTTTTGTGTGCTCGTACCGCTCGCGAGGCGGTGAGGGGTGGCCAATATTTTCCATGCTAGATGTGTTATTTTCACGATGAGTGTTTATTCACTTGTCATTGCATGAGAGTAAGGCAAAGGTATTAGGGATGCCCAGTCCCGAAATGAAAAAATGAATTTACTTTATGTTGTCAAATAATAAATTCCTTGGAAAGTGTTTGTATGGAAGGCAACCGTGGATTTGGCTAGCCATGGAAAGTGAAAGTATGGTGGAAAAAGGAATACACTTTATTTTCTGTTTGGGAACCACCTATGATATATCTAGCATAGAAAGTGTTGGGAGCTCTAAGTCATTTTCGTTGGTGGGAAAAATATGCCTCTCAAAATGTTTTTATCTCTCAATTTTCGCTTTGAGCTCTGGCACCTCTACAAATCCCTACTTCCCTCTATGAAGGGCCTTTCTTTTACTTTATGCAATTTTTATTTTGAATTTGAGTCTCCATCTTCTCTTAGAAAGCACCAACTAGGAGGCACTATGATCGTACTTGAGCATTGGGTGTAGCTAATAAGCGAGTGTGTTTCATGAATGGATCAATGATTGAGCATGATGGGCTAGGGATAACTTATTTTAGCGTTGATATTCTGAAAGAAATGGTTGCTTGTTGATATGCTTGAGTATTTAAGTCTCATGTCAAAATTGTTTTGGAACATAACATGCAATTTCAAAAACAATTCCTACGATCAGGCAAGATCTATCTAGGAGATGCATGGCAACGAGAGGGGAAGAGTGTGTCCACATACCCTCGTAGACCGAAAGCGGAAGCGTTAGTTTAACGCGGTTGATGTGGTCAAACGTCTTCGTGATCCAACCAATCAAGTACCGAACGTACGACACCTCCGAGTTCAGCACACGTTCAGCTCGACGACGTCCCTCAAACTCTTGATCCAGCAAAGTGTCGAGGGAGAGTTTCTTCAGCACGACAGCGTGGTGACGGTGATGGTGATGTGATCCGCGCAGGGCTTCGCCTAAGCACTACGACAATATGACCGGAGGAGTAAACGGTGGAGGGGGGCACCGCACATGGCTAAGAAACAATTGGTGTGCTTTGGGGTGCCCCCTGCCCCCGTATATAAAGGATAAGAGGGGAGGAGGCCAGCCCTAGGGGGCGCGCCAAGTGGGGGGAAACCCGCTAGGACTCCTAGTCCTAGTCGGCCCCCCTTCCTTCTTTCGGAGGGGGGAAAGGGGAAAGGAGAGGGAGAGGGAGAATGAAAGGGGGCCGCGCCCCCTCCCCTTGTCCAATTCGGACTCCCCATGGGGGGGGGGGTGGCGCGCCACCCCTTGTGGGCTGCCCTCTCTTCCCCCTTATGGCCCATGTGGCCCATTACTTTCCCCAAGGGGTTCCGGTAACCCCTCGGTACTCCGATAAATATCCAAAACACTCCGAAACCATTCCGGTGTCCGAATACTATCGTCCAATATATCAATCTTTACCTATCGACCATTTCGAGACTCCTCGTCATGTCCATGATCTCATCCGGGACTACGAACAATCTTCGGTCACCAAAACACATAACTCATAATACAAATCATCATCGAACATTAAGCGTGCGGACCCTACGGGTTCGAGAACTATGTAGACATGACCGAGACACATCTTCGATCAATAACCAACAACGGAACCTGGATGCTCATATTGGTACCTACATATTCTACAAAGATCTTTATCGGTCAAACCGCAATGAGAACATACGTCCTTCCCTTTGTCATCGGTATGTTACTTGCCCGAGATTCGATCGTCGGTATCTTTATACCTAGTTCAATCTCATTACCGACAAGTCTCTTTACTCGTTCCGTAATGCATCATCCCGTAACTAACTTATTAGTCACATTGCTTACAAGGCTTATCAAGATGTGCATTACCGAGAGGGCCCAGAGATACCTCTCCGATACTCGGAGTGACAAATCCTAATATCGATCTATGCCAACCCAACAAACACCTTCGGAGACACCTGTAGAGCATCTTTATAATCACCCAGTTACGCTGTGATGTTTGATAGCACACAACGTGTTCCTCCGGTATTCGGGAGTTGCATAATCTCATAGTTAAAGGAATATGTATAAGTCATGAAGTAAGCAATAGCAATAAAACTTAACGATCATTATGCTGAGCTAATGGATGGGTCTTGTCAGTCATATCATTCTCCTAATGATGTGGTCCCGTTCATCAAATGACAACACATGTCTATGGTCAGGAAACTTAACCATCTTTGATTGACGAGCTAGTTAAGTAGAGGCATACACACTTTGTTTTGTCTATGTATTCACACATGTATCAAGTTTCCGGTTGATACAATTTTAGCATGAATAATAAACATTTATCATGATATAAGGAAATATAAATAACAACTTTATTATTGCCTCTAGGGCATATTTCCTTCAGTCTCCCACTTGCACTAGAGTCAATAATCTAGATTACAATGTAATGATTCTAACACCCATGGAGTCTTGGTGTTGATCATGTTTTGCTCGTGGAAGAGGCTTAGTCAATGGGTCTGCAACATTCAGATCCGTATGTATTTTGCAAATCTCTATGTCTCCCTCCTTGACTTGATCACGGATGGAGTTGAAGCACCTCTTGATGTGTTTGGTTCTCTTGTGAAATGCTAAGGCAATTGCTCTAGTATTGTCACAAAAGATTTTCATTGGACCGAATGCACTAGGTATTACACCTAGATCGGATATGAACTCCCTCATACAGACTCCTTCATTCGCTGCTTTCGAAGCAGCTATGTACTCCGCTTCACACGTAGATCCCGCCATGACGCTTTGCTTGGAACTGCACCAACTTACAGCTCCACCATTCAATATAAATACGTATCCGGTTTGTGACTTAGAGTCATCCGAATCTGTGTCAATGCTAGCATCGACGTAACCATTTACAACGAGCTCTTTGTCACCTCCATAAATGAGAAACATATCCTTAGTCCTTTTCAGGTACTTCAGGATGTTCTTGACCACTATCCAGTGATCCACTCCTGGATTACTTTGGTACTTCCCTGCTATACTTATAGCAAGGCACACATCAGGTCTGGTACACAGCATAGCATACATGATAGAACCTATGGCTGAGGCATAGGGAATGACTTTCATTTTCTCTCTATCTTCTGCAGTGGTCGGGCATTGAGTCTGACTCAACTTCACACCTTGTAACACAGGCAAGAACCCTTTCTTTGACTGATCCATTTTGAACTTCTTCATTGGAAAACTCCTTTTGAAGTATCCTTTTATGCTATCCAGAAATTCTATATCATTTCCAATCAACAATATGTCATCCACATATAACATCAGAAATGCTACAGAGCTCCCACTCACTTTCTTGTAAATACAGGCTTCACCGTAAGTCTGTATAAAACCATATGCTTTGATCACCTCATCAAAGCATATATTCCAACTCCGAGAGGCTTGCACCAGTCCCTAAATGGATCGCTGGACCTTGCACACTTTGTTAGCATCTTTAGGATCGACAAAACCTTCTGGTTGTATCATATACAGCTCTTCTTTAAGAAATCCATTAAGGAATGCAGTTTTGACATCTATTTGCCAGATTTCATAATCATAAAATGCGGCAATTGCTAACATGATTCGGACAGACTTAAGCATCGCTACGAGTAAGAAGGTCTCATCATAGTCAACTCCTTGAACTTGTCGAAAACCTTTCGCGACAAGTCGAGCTTTGTAGACAGTAACATTACCATCAGCGTCAGTCTTCTTCTTGAAGATCCATTTATTCTCTATGGCTTGCCGATCATCGGGCAAGTCCACCAAAGACCACACTTTGTTCTCATACATGGATCCCAACTCAGATTTCATGGCCTCAAGCCATTTTGCGGAATCTGGGCTCATCATCAATTCCTCATAGTTCGTAGGTTCATCATGGTCTAGTAACATGACTTCCAGAACAGGATTACCATACCACTCTGGCGCGGAACATGCTCTGGTTGACCTACGAGGTTTGGTAGTAACTTGATCCGAAGTTTCATCAGATCATTAGCTTCCTCACTAGTTGGTGTAGGCATCATGGGAACGGTTTTCTCTGATGAGCTACTTTCCAATTTTAGAGAAGGTACAATTACCTCATCAAGTTCTACCTTCCTCCCACTCACTTCTTTTGAGAGAAACTCCTTCTCTAGAAAGGATCCATTCTTAAGGTGTACCAAACAGTTTCTTTTGGGTATCCTATGAATACGCACTTCTCCGATTTGGGTTCGAGCTTATCAGGCTGAAGCTTTTTCACATAAGCATCGCAACCCCAAACTTTAAGAAACGAAAGCTTAGGTTTCTTGCCAAACCATAGTTCATACGGTGTCGTCTCAACGGATTTAGATGGTGCCCTATTTAAAGTGAATGCAGTTGTCTCTAATGCTTAACCCCAAAACGATAGTGGTAAATCGGTAAGAGACATCATAGATCACACCATATCTAATAAAGTATGGTTACGACGTTTGGACACACCATTTCGCTGTGGTGTTCCAGGTGGCGTGAGTTGTGAAACTATTCCACATTTTTTAAATGAAGGTCAAACTCGTAACTCAAATATTCGCCTCTGCGATCAGATCGTAGAAACTTTACTTTCTTGTTACGATGATTTTCCACTTTACTCTGAAATTCTTTGAACTTTTTAGATGTTTCAGACTTGTGTTTCATCAGATATACCCATATCTGCTCAAATCATCTGTGAAGGTCAGAAAATAATGGTACCCGCCGCGAGCCTCAACACTCATTGGACCGCATACATTGGTATTTATTATTTCCAATAAGTCAGTAGCTCGCTCCATTGTTCCGGAGAACGGAGTTTTAGTCATCTTGCCCATGAAGCATGGTTCGCAAGCATCAAATGATTCATAATCAAGTGATTCCAAAAGTCCATCTGCATGGAGTTTCTTCATGCGCTTTACACCAATATGACCTAAACGGTAGTGCCACAAATATGTTGCATTATCATTATCAACTTTGCATCTTTTGGCATCAATATTATGAATATGTGTATCACCACAATCGAGATTCAACAAAAATATACCACTCTTCAAGGGTGCATGACCATAAAAGATATTACTCATATAAATAGAACAACCATTATTCTCTGATTTAAATGAATATAACCGTCTCGCATTAAACTAGATCTAGATATAATGTTCATGCTCAACGCTGGCACCAAATAACAATTATTCAGGTCTAAAACAAACCCCGAAGGTAGATGTAGAGGTAGCTAGCGTGCCAACGGCGATCACATCGACCTTGGAACCATTCCCGACGCGCATCGTCACCTCGTCCTTAGCCAATCTTCGTTTAATCCGTAGTCCCTGTTTCGAGGTACAAATATGAGCAACCGAACCGGTATCAAATACCCAGGCACTACTACGAGCATTTGTAAGGTACACATTAATAACATGTATATAAAATATACCTTTGTTCACTTTGCCATCCTTCTTATCCGCCAAATACTTGGGGCAGTTCCGCTTCCAGTGACCAATCCCTTTGCAGTAAAAGCACTCAGTTTCAGGCTTAGGTCCAGACTTGGGCTTCTTCCCGGGAGTGGCAACTTGCTTGCCATTCTTCTTGAATTTCCCCTTCTTTCCTTTGCCCTTTTTCTTGAAACTAGTGGTCTTGTTAACCATCAACACTTGATGCTCCTTCTTGATTTCTACCTCCGCAGCTTTGAGCATTGTGAAGAGCTCGGTAATAGTCTTCTCCATCCCTTGCATATTATAGTTCATCACGAAGCCTTTATAGCTTGGTGGTAGTGATTGAAGAACTCTGTCAATAACAGTATCATCAGGAAGATTAACTCCCAGCTGAGTCAAGTGGTTATGGTACCCAGACATTCTGAGTATATGTTCACTGACAGAACTGTTCTCCTCCATCTTGCAGCTATAGAACTTGTTGGAGACTTCATATCTATCAACTCGGGAATTTGCTTGAAATATTAACTTCAACTCCTGGAACATCTCATATGGTCCATGACGTTCAAAACGTGTTTGTAGTCTCGATTCTAAGCCGTAGAGCATGGCACACTGAACTATAGAGTATTCATCAGACCGCGTCTGCCAGACGTTCAAAGCGTCTACATTAGCGGGAGGGGGCTTTTCACCTAGCGGTGCATCAAGGACATAATTCTTCTATGCAACAATGAGGATAATCCTCAAGTTATGGACCCAGTCCATGTAGTTGCTTCCATCATCTTTCAACTTAGCTTTCTCTAGGAACACATTAAAATTCAAAGGAACGGTAACAGGGGCCATTGATCTACAACATAGATATGCAAAAACTATCAGGACTAAGTTCATGATAAATTAAGTTCAATTAATCATATTACTTAAGAACTCACACTTAGATAGACATCCCTCGAGTCATCTAAATGATCACGTGATCCAAATCAACTAAACCATGTCCGATCATCACGTGAGATGGAGTAGTTTTCAATGGTGAACATCTCTATGTTGATCATATCTTCTATATGATTCACGCTCGACCTTTCGGTCTCCAGTGTTCCGAGGCCATGTCTGTACATGCTAGGCTCGTTAAGTTTAACCCGAGTATTCCGCACATGCAAAACTGTCTAGCACCTGTTGTATGTGAACGTAGAGCTTATCACACTTGACCATCATGTGGTGTCTCGGCACGACGAACTGTCGCAACGGTGCATACTCAGGGAGAACACTTATACCTTGAAATTTTTAGTAAGGGATCATCTTATAATGCTACCGCTGTACTAAGCAAAATAAGATGCATAAAAAACATCACAAGCAATCAAAATATGTCACATGATATGGCCATCATCATCTTGTGGCTTTGATCTCCATGTCCAAAGCACCGTCATGATCTCCATCGTCATCGGCTTGACACCTTGATCTCCATCGTAGCGTCGTGGTCATCTCGCCAACTATTGCTTCTACAACTATCGCTAACGCATAGTGATAAAGTGAAGCAATTACATAGCGTGTGCATCTCATACAATAAAGCGACAACCATAAGGCTCCTGCCAGTTGCCGATAACTTTTTACAAAACATGATCATCTCATACAACAACCTATATCACATCATGTCTTAACCATATCACATCACAACATGCCCCGCAAAAACAAGTTAGACGTCCTCTACTTTGTTGTTGCAAGTTTTACGTGGCTTCTATGGGCTTATAGTAAGAACCGTTCTTACCTACGCATGTTTTGTCAAGTTTGTTGTTTTAACCTTCAACAAGGACCGACCGTAGTCAAATTCGATTCAACTAAAGTTGGAGAAACAGATACCCGCCAGCCACCTTTATGTAAAACAAGTTGCATGTCTGTCGGTGGAACCGGTCTCATGAACGTGGTCATGTAAGGTTGGTCTGGGCCGCTTCATCCAACAATACCGCGGAATCAAAATAAGACGTTGCTGGCAAGCAGTATGACTATCATCGCCCACAACTCTTTGTGTTCTACTCGTGCATATCATCTACGCATAGACCTGGCTCGGATGCCACTGTCGGGGAACGTAGCATGCAATTTCAAAAAAATTCCTACGATCACGCAAGATCTATCTAGGAGATGCATAGCAACGAGAGGGGGAGAGTGTGTCCACGTACCCTCGTAGACCAAAAGCGGAGGCGTTAGTTTAACGCGGTTGATGTGGTCGAACGTCTTCGCGATCGAACCAATCAAGTACCGAACGTACGACACCTCCGAGTTCAGCACACGTTCAGCTCGATGACGTCCCTCGAACTCTTGATCCAGCAAAGTGTCGAGGGAGAGTTTTGTCAGCATGACGGTGATGGTGATGTGATCCACGCAGGGCTTCGCCTAAGCACTACGACAATATGACCGGAGGAGTAAACGGTGGAGGAGGCACCGCACATGGCTAAGAAACAATTGATGTCCTTTGGGGTGCCCCCTGCCCCCGTATATAAAGGAGGAGAGGGGAGGAGGCCGGACCTGGGGGCGCGCCAAGTGGGGGGAAACCCACTAGGAATCCTAGTCCTAGTCGCCCCCGTTCCTTCTTTCGGAGGGGGAAAGGCGAAGGAGAGGGAGAGGGAGAAGGAAAGGGGGGCCGCGCCCCCTCCCCTTGTCCAATTCGGACTCCCCATGGGGGGGGGGTGCCACCCCTTGTGGGCTGCCCTCTCTCTCCCGTTATGGCCCATGTGGCCCATTACTTTCCCCGGGGGGTTCCGCTAACCCCTCGGTACTCCGATAAATATCCGAAACACTCCGAAACCATTCCGGTGTCCGAATACTATCATCCAATATATCAATCTTTACCTCTCGACCATTTCGAGACTCCTTGTCATGTCCATGATCTCATCCGGGACTCCGAACAACCTTCGGTCACCAAAACACATAACTCATAATACAAATCGTCATCGAACATTAAGCGTGCGGACCCTATGGGTTCAAGAACTATGTAGACATGACCGAGACACATCTTCGATCAATAACCAACAGCGGAACCTGGATGCTCATATTGGTTCCTACATATTCTACAAAGATCTTTATCGGTCAAACCGCAATGACAACATATGTCATTCCCTTTGTCGTCGGTATGTTACTTGCCCGATATTCGATCGTCTGTATCTTTATACCTAGTTCAATCTTGTTACCGGTAAGTCTCTTTACTCATTTCGTAATGCACCATCCCGTAACTAAGTCATTAGTCACATTGCTTGCAAGGCTTATCATGATGTGTGATACGTCTCCAACGTATCTATAATTTTTGATTGTTCCATGCTGTTATATCAATCTTGGATGTTTTATAATCATTTATAGTCATTTTATATCATTTTTTGGTACTAACCTATTGACATAGTGCCAAGTGCCACTTGCTGTTTTCTGCATGTTTTTTACACCACAGGAAATTAATATCAGACGGAGTCCAAATGCAACGAAACTTCACGGAGATGTTTTTGGACCAGAAGGAACATAATGGGCCCTAGCTGCGCCTGGGGGTGCTCCGAGGAGAGCACAACCCACCAGGGCGCGCCCGGAGGCCCAGGCACGCCCTGGTGGGTTGTGCCCACCTCGCGTGCCCCCAGGACCGCCTCTTTGCTCTATAAATACCCCAATATTCCAGAAACCCTAGGGGAGTCGACGAAATATTGATCCAGCCGCCGCAGAGTCCAGAACCACCAGATCCTATCTAGACACCATCTCGGATGGGGTTCACCACCTCCATTGGTGCCTCTCCGATGATGTGTGAGTAGTTCTTTGTAGACCTTCGGGTCCGTAGTTAGTGGCTAGATGGCTTAGTTGTCACAGCCTTAGAATAATGCTTGTAATTAGTGGCATTGCATCCATGCATCATGTTTAAATTTTGTTAAACTTGAAATGGGGATGTTCAAACCCTAGCACCAAATAGAATTCAACCAGGCTCAATTTGAAATCTTTTCAATGAACCCAAAGTGCCTACAGAAAAGTTCATAATTTTTGATGAAGGTGAAAACCTCTGCCAAAAATGATGAACATATTTCTAGGACATTCTCGATTTTTGAATTAACTCATATTGTATTTGAATTGGGGCATTTAAATCCTATAAATATTTTAAATGCTCTAATAATTCTGAAACTAGTTGAGGGTTGTTGGGAATAATTTCAACATTGCCCACAAATATTCTCCGGAGTTTTAAAAATGGTTTAGTATTTTTACTAAGTCGAAACAAAACAGAATAAATAGAAAACAGAAAGAATTAGAAGAGAGAGAGAGAGAGAGAGAGAGAGAGAGAGAAGGACTCACCTGGGCCACTTACCTGACCTGGCACAGTGCCGGCCCAGCCCACTGGCGCCTGCCAGTCGTCTTCCATCGTGCCAGGAGGACAACGCGTGTAGCCGACGCGCGCGAGCACGCGCCTCGCCACCTCCTGCTTGCCGCTTCGCCCTGTGCCTCTCTGGATGAAGCCACACAACCCCTAGAACCCCCTCGGCCTCTCCCTCATGATCCTCCCCTTCTCTGCTCTCTCACTCACACGCACCCGAGCGGCCCCGTCGCCGTCGTCCACCGCTCGCATAGCCACCGGCCTCCCCTACGCCCCTAGACACGCCCCTGAGCCCTATGACGACATCCTCGTCTTCTCCATCGAGTCAAGCAACACCGGGTGCCCGGCCGCCACCACCGTCGTCTTCAACTTCGGCCTCTGAGATCGCTGCCAATGCCCCGACGTCTCCGACCTCTGCCGAGCCCACTGAGACGCATCCTGTGATAATCCCCAAGTGAAGGGAATCATCGTAGCAATTCCCAAAGGTGGAGGTGATAAGTATGGAGTGTCGAACCCACAAGGAGCTAAAGGTAAGATCAATATTCTCTCAAGCCCTATCTGCCACTGATACGACTCTACGTATACCGAACGTTTGCTTCCAACTAGAAACGAGAAATAAAAGTACGTTGTGGCTATGCAGAGGATAACTTTGCATGATACCGGAGAGCTAAAATATAAAAGTAGGTGCTGTTATCATAAAGTTAGAATATATTACTAAATATTATAAATAGCGAGTGTGGAATAATGATGGATCGGTGTGTGGAAATGTCCTAGGCAATTGTTAACAAGACCGGTAGTCGTCATTGCAATTTCATATGAGGGAGAGGCATAAGCTAACATACTTTCTCTACTTGGATCATATGCACTTATGATTAGAACTCTAGCAAGCATCCGCAACTACTAAAGATCATTAAGGTAAAACCCAACCATAGCATTAAAGCATCAAGTCCTATTTATTCCCATACGCAACAACCCCCTTACTCGGGTTTGTGTTTCAGTCACTCACCAACCCACTATAAGTGAATCATGAACGTATTGCAACACCCTACAGCGGGAATCCCTCACGCTTGCGCGACATGGAGGGCACCATAGGACAGCACCAAAATAAAACATACAACTCGTACCAATCTAGATCATCAATCAACCCAAAGACAAAGGATATCTACTCAAAACATCATAGGATGGCAACACATCATTGGATCATAATATGTGGCATAAAGCACCATGTTCAAGTAGGGATTACAGCGAGGTGCGGGAGAGTGGACCGCATAAAAGAGATGAGGATGGTCATGATGATGGTGATGTTGATGAAGACGATCACCGCGGCGATGATTCCCCTCCCGATGGCACTCTGGCGCCACCGAGAGATAGGAGGAAAGGTTCTCCCCCTTGTGCTTCCTCCTCCATGGCCTCCCCCCTAGATGGGGAGAGGTTCTCCCTCTGGTCCTTGGCCTTCATGGCGATGATGGCCCCTCCGGGATCCTCCTCCATGGCCTTCGGTGATGATGGCCCCCCTCCGGCAGGGTGCCAGAGAGGGCCTAGATTGATTTCTCGTGGCTACAGAGTCTTGCGGCGGTGGAACTTCCGACCTAGGTTTCTTTCTAGAAGTTTGGGTATATATGAGAGGTGTTGGCATCAAGAACAAGTCTAGGGGGGTCTCTGGGCTGTCCACGAGGCAGGGAGGCGCGCCCCCACCCTCGTGGGCAGCCCTGGACTCTTCTGGCCCAACTCTTTGACTCCGTGGCCTTCTTCTGGTCCAAAAATAAGCTCCGTCAAGTTTGAGGTCAATTGGACTCCGTTTGGTTTTCCTTTCTGCGAAATTCTAAAACAAGGAAAAAGCAGAAACTGGCACTGGGCTCTAGGTTAATAGGTTAGTCCCAAAAACCATATAAAATAGCATATAAATGCATATAAAACATCCAAGGTTGATAATATAATAGCATGAATACTTCATAAATTATAGATACGTTGGAGACGTATCAGCATCCCCAGCTTAATTCCTGCTCGTCCTCGAGTAGGTAAATGATAAAAGAAATAATTTATGAAGTGTGAATGCTACCAAGTGCACGAGTTTGATCAATGATAGTTCCAATCACTTTTTCTAGCATCATTATATGTCATATCAGTAGCTCATCTTCATAAAACTTTTCATGATCAAGTAACAAGCTAATCACGTGTTAAAGTATAGATCATAAACTTTCTTGAAATTAACAAACTATATTCTTAGTCATCAAACAATTGCAATTCATCTTATTTTCAGGAAGGGTCTATGTCAGAGCTTTGATTTAGCAAACTCCACATACTCAACTATCATTTAATCTTTCACAATTGCTAACACTCATGTGATATTTATGGGTTCAAGGTTTTAATCGGACACAGAGAAAGATAGGGGCTTATAGTTTCGCCTCCCAACCTTTTACCTCAAGGGTAATGTCAACAATAATAACTCCTGAAAACCTACATCCAAGTAGATATATATATCCGGATCGCTCCAACACAAAGTGCTTGCCAAAGGAAAAAGTGAAAAAAAGAAAGGTGATGATCACCATGACTCTTGCATAAGGTAGAAGATAAAAGTAAAAGATAGGCCATTCGCAGAGGGAAGCAGAGGTTGTCATGCGCTTTTATGGTTGGACGCACAAAATCTTAATGCAAAAGAACGTCAGTTTATATTGCCTCTTGTGATAGAGACCTTTATTATGCAGTCCGTCGCTTTTATTACTTCCCTATCACAAGTTTGTATAAAGCTTATTTTCTTCACACTAATAGATCATACATATTTAGAGAGCAATTTTATTGCATGCACCGATGACAACTTACTTGAAGGATCTTACTCAATCCATAGGTAGGTATGGTGGACTCTCATGGCAAAACTAGTGTAAGGGATATTTGGAAGCGCAAGTAGTATCTCTACTTGGTGCTAAGAATTTGGCTAGCATAAGGGGGAAAGGCAAGCTCAGCCTGTTGGATGATCCAAGACAATATACTTTATTTCGGATATAATAAAACATAACCCATTACGTTGTCTTCCTTGTCCAACATCAACCTTTTAGCATGTCATATTTTATTGAGTGCTCACAATTACAAAAGATGTCCAAGATAGTATATTTATATGTGAAATCTCTCTTCCTTCAATATTCTTTCATGAATTGTTCAAGTGACCAATTCTACGTTTGCTAACTTTTAATGAGTTTACTACCTATACTTATTATGTGTGAAGTCATTACTCCCCATGTTATAAGCATATGAAACATATATAAATTCAGATTTACGACATTCAATTCATTCAACCTTTTACTCATAGGATATACGTGAAGCACGTGAGTTATTGACAAACTACTCCAAAAAGATACAAGTGAAGAACACTGGGTAGTCAAATAATTAACTAGCCATGGGAGGATTATTTTTCATTCAATATTTCAGATCCAATGATTTTATTCAAACAGCAAGTAAAATTGAAAACACGCTCCAAGCAAAACACATATCATGTGACGAATAAAAATATAGCTCCGAGTAAGGTATACCGATAGTTTTGAAGACGAAAGAGGGGATGCCTTCCGGGGCATCCCCAAGCTTAGGCGCTTGAGTCTTCCTTGAATATTACCTTGGGGTGCCTTGGGAATCCCCAAGATTAGGGTATTTCCACTCATTATTCTCCTCATATCGATATCTCACCCAAAGCTTGAAAACTTCAATCACACAAAACTTAACGGAACTTCATGAGATAGGTTAGTATGATAAAGAGTAAACCATTCACTTTTGTACTGTCAAAGACAAGGTTCATAATTGTTCTCACACAATTCCTACTGTACCATATCATTTCTACAATTTATATTGAGAAATATAAGCCATAGAAACTAGTAAACAAGCAAACTATGCGATGAAAGCAGAATCTGTCAGAAACAGAACAGTCTGTAATGATCTGAACAGAAACCATACTTATGCTACTCCAAAAATTATGAAATAAATTGGTGGACGTGAGGAATTTATCTATTAATCTTCTTCAAAAAGAATCAACTCAAAATCACTCTTCTGTAAAAAATGGAAGCTAATCTCGTGAGCGCAAAGTTTCTGTTTTTTACAGCAAGATCACATTAACTTTCACCCAAGTCTTCCCAAAGGTCTTACTTGGCACTTTATTGAAACAAAACATATAAAACATGATTAATACAGTAGCTTAATCATGTAAACACACAAAAACAGTAAGGGTAAATATTGGGTTGTCTCCCAACAAGAGCTTTTCTTTAGTGCCTTTTAGCTAGGCATGATGATTTCAATGATGCTCGCATAAAAGAAAAGAATTGAAACATAAAGAGAGCATCATGAAGAATATGACTAGCACATTTAAATCTAACCCACTTCCTATGCCTAGGGATTTTGTGAGCACATAATTTATAGGAACAAGAATCAACTAGCATAGGAGGGCAAAACAAGTATAACTTCAAAACTTTAAGCACACAGAGAGGAAACTTGGTATTATTGCAACTCCTACAAGCATATATTCATCCCTCATAATAATTTTCAGTAGCATGATGAATGAATTCAACAATATAACCATCACATAAAGCATTCTTTTCATGATCTACAAGAATAGAAAATTTTCTACTCTCCACATAAGCAAAATTCTTCTCATTCGGAATAGTGGGATCACTAATTCCTAAAGTTGACACTCTTCCAAACCCGCTTTAGATGATAGTATTATTCATACTCCAAAATATACAAGTGAAGTTCATGGAGCATTATACAATTAATATTGACTAACCAATATCCAAGCTCAAAATATATAAGTGAAGCACACGAAGCATTTTATAAAACCATACTCAAAAGATTTAAGTGAAGCACAAAGAGCATTCTATAAGGTCATACTCAAAAGATATAAGTGAAGCACATGAATCATTATATAAATTGATGAAGGGACATCTCATACTAGCATGGTTCTTAAAGAAAAAGAAAAACACAAAGGACACAAATCATGTGAACAAAACAAAAACCGAGGTATACCGATATTTGTTGAAGAAGAAAGATGGGATGCCAACCGGGGCATCCCCAAGCTTAGATGATTGAGTATCCTCTGAAATATTTACTTGGGGTGCCTTGGGCATCCCCAAGCTTGAACTCTTGCCTCTCTTTATTCTTCTCATATTGATAGCTCCTCGATCTTCGAACACTTCATCCACACAGAACTTTAACAAAAACTTTGTGAGATCCGTTAGTATACAAAGCAAATCACTACTATAAGTACTGTTGCAAACCAATTCATATTTTGTTTTTGCATTATAGCTACTGTAATATAACTTTTCCATGGCTTAATCCACTGATAGAAATCGATAGTTTCATCAAAACAAGCAAGCAATGCATCAAAAACAGAATCTGTCTTAAACAGGACAGTCTGTAGTAATCTGGAAGTTTAGCAAACTTCTGTAACTCCAAAAATTATGAAATAAATTTGAAAATTTGAACAATTTGTACAGAAGTAATGTGCAAAAAGTTTCAGACCATTTGACTTTCCAGTAAAAAATGTAAATTCATGCACTACAGCCAAAGTTTCTGTTTTTGTTCTGCACATAGTAAACAAGCAATCTAATCATCCTAAAACCAAAGCTTGGCACATTATTTTTATAATACAATAGATATATACAAGGGGATAATTATTTACAGAGAAACTTTCATGAAAAATTCTACATTGTTTCCGTGAGCATGAACACAAGTGCTCAAGGTCGACCCTCACACTTCTTCAATGCATAACTTTCCAATCACTTCTCTTTTTGAAAAACTTTTTAGGCAAGGAAGGCAAGTAAATTTTTTTGTATTTTCATTCTTTTATTTTTTTGTATGTTTCACCCACAACTAAACAGAAACAAAAAGGAAAAACAAAATCTACTTAGTGAAGAAAGCAAACAAGCACACACGAGAATACCAACCCCACGCTATTGCTCCCCGGCAACGGCGCCAGAAAAGAGCTTGATAATCCCCAAGTGAAGGGAATCATCGTAGCAATTTCCAAAGGTGGAAGTGATAAGTATGGAGTGTCGAACCCACAAGGAGCTAAAGGTAAGATCAATATTCTCTCAAGCCCTATCTGCCACTGATACGACTCTACGTATACCGAACGTTTGCTTCCAACTAGAAACGAGAAATAAAAGTACGTTGTGGGTATGAAGAGGATAACTTTGCATGATATCGGGGAGCTAAAATATAAAAGTAGGTGCTGTTATCATAAATTTAGAATATATTACTAAATATTATAAATAGCGAGTGTGGAATAATGATGGATCGGTGTGCGGAAATGTCCTAGGCAATTGATAACAAGACCGGTAGTCGTCATTGCAATTTCATATGAGGGAGAGGCATAAGCTAACATACTTTCTCTACTTGGATCATATGCACTTATGATTGGAACTCTAGCAAGCATCCGCAACTACTAAAGATCATTAAGGTAAAACCCAACCATAACATTAAAGCATCAAGTCCTCTTTATTCCCATACACAACAACCCCCTTACTCGGGTTTGTGTTTCAGTCACTCAACAACCCACTATAAGCGAATCATGAACGTATTGCAACACCCTACAACGGGAATCCCTCACGCTTGCGCGACACGGAGGGCACCACAGGACAGCACCAAAATAAAACATACAACTCGTACCAATCTAGATCATCAATCAACCCAAAGACAAAGGATATCTACTCAAAACATCATAGGATGGCAACACATCATTGGATCATACTATGTGGCATAAAGCACCATGTTCAAGTAGGGATTACAGCGGGGTGCGGGAGAGTGGACCGCGTAAAAGAGATGAGGATGATGATGATGGTGATGTTGATGAAGACGATCACCGCGACGATGATTCTCCTCCCGATGGCACTCCGGCGCCACCGAGAGAGAGGAGGAAAGGTTCTCCCCCTTGTGCTTCCTCCTCCATGGCCTCCCCCTAGATGGGGAGAGGTTCTCCCTCCGGTCCTTGGCCTTCATGGTGATGATGGCCCCTCTGGGATCCTCCTCCATGGCCTCCGGTGACGATGGCCCCCTCCGGCAGGGTGCCAGAGAGGGCCTGGATTGATTTCTCGTGGCTACAGAGGCTTGCGGCGGCGGAACTTCTGATCTAGGTTTCTTTCTGGAAGTTTGGGTATATATGAGAGGTGTTGGCGTCGAGAACAAGTCAGGGGGAGTCTCCGGGCTGTCCACGAGGCAGGGAGGCACGCCCAGGGGGGTGGGCGCGCCCCCCACCCTCGTGGGCAGCCTGGGACTCTTCTGGCCCAACTCTTTGACTCCGTGGCCTTCTTCTGGTCCAAAAATAAGCTCCGTCAAGTTTCAGGTCAATTGGACTCCGTTTGGTTTTCCTTTTCTGTGAAATTCTAAAACAAGGAAAAAACAGAAACTGACACTGGGCTCTAGGTTAATAGGTTAGTCCCAAAAACCATATAAAATTGCATATAAATGCATATAAAACATCCAAGGTTAATAATATAATAGCATGAATACTTCATAAATTATAGATACGTTGGAGACGTATCATGCTGCAACCGCTGTGAGCTCACGGACCGACCCCCCTCCTCCCCTGCTCGCGCTCATACTCTAGCTCCGTTCCCCACCTCTGCCGAAGCTCGCCGCCGCCATGGCCGACGAGCTCCATGCTCCTGAGCTCGCCCGCTCTCCCTAGCATCACCAACGTGCTCACCGCGTTCCTGTGAACCCGCATCACCCAGGGGTTGGCCCTGCCGTGCCCTGTAGCGCCATCTCCGCCGTTGCCCGAGCTCCGGCCGCCGCACAAGTTGTCGCCGCTGTCAACCCTGGCCATCCCATCTGCTGCTGCTTGCACTGATGGATGCGCACGAGCCCATGCTCCACGTCGATGCCCTCCGCTGGCCAAGCGGTCGCCAGAGTAGCGTTTCCGACGACCGCCGCCGCGTCTGGCCTCGCCGGCGGCCTAACTCCGGCTAAACCCGGATTAGCACTAACGACCCCGCTAATCCCCCCACTAGTCACTTACATATGGGCCCCACGCCCTTATTTAACCATAGTTTTAATTTCTTTTTAGTTTAGATTAATCCAGCCGGGCCCACATGTCAGTTTGACCCTGCCACGTCAACGTTGACCTGGACCCACTGGTCAGCCTCTGTTCCTGCCCTGTTACACTGACGTGCGGGCCCCATAGGTCAGGTTTGACCTGGACCGCACCTGTTGACTTGCTGACGTCACACCAACGTCATGCTGACATAGTAAGTCATTTTCTGGATTTAGTTTAAATTAGAATACCCAGGAAATTTCAGAAAATAGTTCAAACTTCTAAAAAACATAGAAATTCAACCGTAGCTCAGAATGGGATAATTTATATATAAAAAATTATCAAAAAATCCAATCTATCCATTGGTACTGGTTTCATGCATGTTAAAGCAACTTAACCTTGCTGCATAGATCAAAACATGTTAATGCACTTTGGAAATTCATAGTTTGAATTTGAACCTTTGGTTCAAATAAACCCAAACCCTTCTGTTACTAGCTACATTAGCTCAAACCATAACATATTTCCATGTCACATTCATGCATCATATTGTTGCATTGCATTGATTGTGTTCCCTCTTGTTTGTCGGTGATTGTCCGCTCTCAGTAAACTGGTTCCGACGATGAGTTCGATGGCACCGATGAAGAGCTATACTATCTTCAGAAGTGCTAGGCAAGCAAAACCACCTTGTTCATTCCGATACAATCCCACTCTCTCGCTTCCGCTCTCTTTTACCGCATTAGGACAACAACGATTCAACTGTTACATGCTGCGGTAGTTGAACCCCTTTCCTCTGCATGACCTGACATTGCCACAGTAAATAGAGGAAACTCACTAGCATGAGTAGGAGTTGTTTGAGCCCTGATGTGCCTACTCATTCATGCTTGTTGTCATGCCTGCTACTGCTTAGAGTTGAGTCAGGTCTGATTCATCGGGGATGAATTGGAATGTGGTGAACATGTCCTACTGTTGAGAGCTAAGTGTGTGAACATGACTTGGTAAAGGTAGCGGTGAGAGGCCATGTAGGAGTACATGGTGGGCTGTCTCATTGAAACTGTCCTCAGGAACTGAGTTCTACGTTTGTGATCCAAGAACAGCTACTACCACATGTTGGGCCCTGAAATATGACCCCGCTCGACTTATTAACCCCCTGTCCTCTGTCCAGGAGCTACAAGTAGTTTCTGGTGTTTGTAGTATGCTGGAGGCCATGCGCAACACTGACCTGAGGGGTGGGCTGTGTTGGGGTAGGCATGTGGCACGGTGTACCGAGTCGCCCGTTGGGTGCCTCGGGAACCCTGCACACATCGTTTGGAGCCGTAGTGGAAACCTCGGTCAGACTCCCTACGGATGGAACCTGAATAGGTAATAAACCCGGACTAGGGACTTGTGTGGTTAGTCAGGTTGTGGTCTACACCCACGTCGGCTTTCGCTTGAAGTCTGCCGAGCACATGTCGTGTGCAGACGCTAAGTGGTGGAAACATGTGTGAAGAAGTACACCCCTGCAGGGTTATAAATGATCTATTCGAATAGACGCGTCCGCGGTGAAGGACTTCTGGTTTGCCTATACAGTTCATAGACAAGTGAAAGTGGATACTCTAAAATGCGCAAGATAAGCATGAGTGCTATGGATGGCGTTCTCGTAGGGAGACGTGAGCAGATCCATAGTGGTGTATTGATTTGGTGAATATGTGGACTCGTGTGTGCCACCCCAAAAGAGTTACATGCAGACGTAGTTCAGGATAGCCACTGAGTCAAAGCTGGCTTGCTGCAGTTAAACTCAACCACCCCCTTTGTTGATACTGATGCATATGTAGCTAGTTCTGATGTAAGTCTTGCTGTGTACATTTGTACTCATGTTTGCTTAATTTATGATTTTGCAGAGAGACTTCAGTCTCACTAGTAGTTCCATGTGGACTTCGACGTTTAGCTTTTCACCTCAGCTACGATCTTGTACCTTGGGAGGGTCTTGTCGATAGTCAGGCTTCTCAGCCTTTTTCATTTGTAGTTGTCTGTACTCAGACATGTTATGCTTATGTTGCCTATATGCTCTGTATGTTGGGTCATGAGACCCGCTGCTTGTAATAAATGCTATGATGGCTCTTCTGGGCATTTATCTATATGAGTTGTTGAGTGATGTTGTGATGCCATGCTGTACATCACACTTGCATGTTATGCGTACGTGTAACATGTATTGGTATGTGTGGGATCTGACAATCTAGTTGTTTATTCTTGGTAGCCTCTCTTATGGGGAAATGTCTCCTAGTGCTTCCACTGAGCCATGGTAGCTTGCTACTGCTCTGGAACACTTAGGCTGGCCGGCATGTGTCCTTCTTCGTTCCTGTGTCTGTCCCTTCAGGGAAATGTCACGCGTTGTTCCTTTAAGTCCTTGTAGCTTGCTACGACTTGGGTTCATACGTTCATGATCGACACATTCGTTGTTGGGTCATGTATGCCTGTCCCTATAAGTTAGTGCCACTTTGGGTCTACGACTCGTCATGTCGGCTCGGGTCCTCTGTCATTGATACGTCTCCACCGTATCTATAATTTATGAAGTATTCATGCTAATATATTATCATTCTTGGGTGTTTTACAATCATTTTATAGCAACTTTATATCATTTTTTGGGACTAACCTATTGACCCAGTGCCAGTTGCTGTTTTTTTGCTTGTTTTTTACATCGCGGGAAATCAATATCAAACGGAGTCCAAACACCACGAAACTTTTTGGAGATTTTTTTGGACCAGAAGGAACCCAATGGGCCAGAGCTACACCTGGGGGTGCCCCGATGGGGGCACAACCCACCAGGGCGCGCCAGTGCCCCCTGGCACGCCTAGGTGGGTTGTTCCCACCTCGGTGGCCTCCTGCACCCCCTCTTTGCACTATAAATTCCCAAATATTCCGAAACCCTTCGGGGTTAACCTAGATCAGAAGTTCCGCCGTTGCAGGGCTCCGTAGCCACCAAAAACCAATCTAGACCCTTTCCGGCACCCTGCCAGAGGGGGGAATCATCTCCGGTGGCCATCTTCATCATCCCGACGGCCACCACGATGAGGAGGGAGTAGTCCACCCTCGGGGCTGAGGGTTTGTACCAGTAGCTATGTGTTCAATCTCTCTCTCGTGATCTATATCACGGGCTTTGTTAATATAGTCGGATCATATGATGTTTCTCCCCTCTATACTCTTGTTATGATGAATTGAATCTTTACCCTTCAAAGTTTTGTCTTGTCGGATTGAATATTCAGAGATGATAACACATGATATATGTCTTGCAATATGAATACTTGAGGTGACAATGAGGTATCCTATTGATTCACTTGATATGTGTTATGGCATTCAACTCGCGGATTCCCGCTGTGATATTGGGGTAATCTATGCATAGGGGTTGATGCACGTTTTTTTCTCCCACGGAAACTTTTGGGTCTCTTTATAGTTCTTTGTGTGGATTGAGTATTATGAATATGAATTTGCTTTGGTGTTATTCTAGTGCGAACTCTAGGATAGATCGAACGGAAAAAATAGCTTTGTGTTATTTTAGTACGAACTCTTGAATAGATCGAACGGAAAGAATAGCTTTGAGGTAGTTTCGTGCCCTACAAGGAATTCTTCTCTTTTGTTCTCTGCTAATAGGAACTCGGGAGTGATTATTTATTGCACTTTGAGGGATAATCATATGATCCAACTATGTTAGCATTGTTGAGAGGTTGCACTAGCAAAAGTACGGACCCTAGGCCTTGTTTTCAAGCATTGCAATACCGTTTTTGTGCCCGTTTACTATTTGCTACCTTGCTGTTTTTATTTATTCAGATTATAAAAATATATTTCTACCATCAATGTTACACTTTTATCACCATCTCTTCGCCGAACTAGTGCACCTATACAATTTTCCATTGTATTGGGTGTGTTGGGGACACAGGAGATTTCTTGTATTTGGTTGAAGGGTTGGTCGAGAGAGACCATCTTCATCCTACACCTCCCACGGATTGATAAACCTTAGGTTATCCACTTGAGGGAAAATTGCTACTGTCTTACAAAACTCTGCGTTTGGAGGCCCAACACGAGTCTACAAGAATAAAGTTGTGTAGTAGACATCAAGCTCTTTTCTGGCGCCGTTGCCGGGGAGGTGAGTGCTTGGAAGTATATCTTTAGATCTTGCAATTGAATCTTTTAGTTTCTTGTTTTATCACTAGTTCGGTTTATAAAAGAAAACTACAAAAAATGGAATTGAGGTTGCATCATATTATTGATCATATTTATAATATCTTTCTTGAAAATGATGGTTCGGAAAATTGTGCTCAATTCATAGAAGAAGAATTTAATAAAATGATTGGCATGAATGATGAGCATGATTGCAATGTTGTTAGTATGAATTCTTTGAATATCCATGATGTTAATGACATGGAAATCCACAAGCTTGGGGATGCTATGTTTGATGAAGATGATATTTTTACTCCCCCAAGTTTTGATGAGAAAATTTATTATGATGAAAGCATGCCTCCTATTTATGATGATTGTATTGATGAAAGTGGATATGGAGAGGTCATGACTTTGTTTAATGATGATTCCACTATCTTGGAAGATATTTCAATTGATTTTGACAATGAAGTTGCTATCTATGATGATTATGGTGATGACATGTATGCTATTTTGAATAATGATAACCATGAAACTTGTCATAATGATCTTAATTTTCAATCCCATGATAATTATTTTGTTGAGTTTGCTCCCACTACTATTGATGAGAAGAAGTTTGCTTATGTGGAGAGTAAAAAAATTTCTATGCATATGTATTATGAAAAGAATGCTTTATGTGATAGATATATTGTTGAATTCATTCATGATGCTACTGAAAATTATTATGAGAGAGTAACATATGCATTTACATATTGCAATAATATCAAGTTTCCTCTCTATGTGTTGAAAGTTTTGAAGTTGTGCTTGTTTTGCCTTCCTATGCTAGTTGATTCTCGTTCCCAAAAATTGTTTGCTCACAAAATCCCTATAAATAGGAAGTGGGTTAGACTTAAATGTCCTAGTCATATGCTTCATGATGTTCTCTTTATGTTTCAATTCTTATCTTTTATGTGAGCATCATTAAAATCATCATGCCTAGCTAAAAGGCATTAAAGAATAGCGCTTGTTGGGAGACAACCCAACACTTTTACCTACTGTTTTTGTGTGCTCACATGATTAAGCTACTGTAGTAATCATATTTTATTGCTTTTGTTTCAATAAAGTGCCAAGTGAAGCCTTTGGGATCATGTTGGGTGATAGTTGATTTGACCCTGCTGAAAAACAGAAACTTTTGCGCTCACAGAAATAAGTCTCATTTTTAACAGAAGAGTGATATTGAGTTGATTCTTTTTGCAGAAGTTTAATATACAAATTGCTCACGTATTCCTAATTTTTTTCATAATTTTTGGAGTAGCAGAAGTATGGTAGTTATCCAGATCATTACAGACTGTTATGTTTTTCACAGATTTTGTTTTCAATGCACAGTTTGCTTGTTTTCTAGTTTCTATGGTTTATATTGCTCAATATAAATTGTTGAAGTTGTATGCTATAGTAGGCATTGTGTGAGAACAATTATGAATCTTGTCTTTGGCAGTACCAAAGTGGAATGGTTTGCTCTTTATCATACTAACTTATCTCACAAAGTTCCGTTAAGTTTTGTGTGATTGAAGTTTTCAAGTTTTGGGTCAGAAATCGATATGAGGATAATAAGGAGTGACAAGACCTTAAGCTAGGGATGCCCCGGAAGGCATCCCCTCTTTTGTCTCCAACATTATCGGTAACCTCACTTGGAGCTATGTTTTCATTCGTCACATGATATGTGTTTTGCTTGGAGCGTCAATTTATTTTGTTAGGATTTGCTAGCTGTTATTTAGAATAATTTTTTGCATCTTTTATTTCAATAAAAGTGGCATTGATAGCCTTTGCCATGCTTATCTTGCAAGTGTATGAGTTGCTATTTGAAAACAGAAAGTTTACCGCTGTTGCAAAAATTCCCTAGGAAAGTCAGAGTGTGATAAAATGTTGAAACTTTTTGCATAATAAGCTCTGGTAAATTTTCTACAGTGTGGTAGAATTTCATAATGTTTGGAGTTAGGGAAGTATTGATACTCTTGCATTCTTTACAGACTGTACTGTTTTGGCAGATTGCTGTTATGTTTGCATTGTTTGCATATGTTTGCTTGTTTAATGATTCTATTTGAGGATAGGAGTATTAAATATGCAGAGGCATTTAGTATGCAATGTTGAATAATAATTTTAGTGATTTGCTATAGTAGAGTATGATAAGGTTTTTGCATTGGTTTATATTAACTTATCTCACGAGTTCTTGTTGAGTTTTGTGTGGATGAAGCTTTTGAGATTTAGGAAAACCGTGATATGAGTAGAATTAAGGAGACACAAAAGCTCAAGCTTGGGGATGCCCAAGGCATCCCAAGATAATATTTCAAGAAGTCTCAAGCATCTAAGCTTGGGGATGCCCCGGTAGGCATCCCACCTTTCTTCTTCAAGAGTTATCGGTTAGTATCGGTTGAACCTAAGTTTTTGCTTCTTCACATGATGTGGGCTATTCTTGGAATGTCATTTATTTTGTTTTGCTTGCTGTTTTAATAAAATACTTAGATCTGAAAGTTTTTAAATAAAATGGAGTCCTCAAATAGTTGCCAAGGAGGCTTGTCGGTGTCAAAACCGGTGGATCTCGGGTAGGGGGTCCCGAACTATGCGTCTAAGGTCGATGGTTGCGGGAGATGGGGGAAACGATGTTTACCCAGGTTCAGGCCCTCTCTATGGAGGTAATACCCTACTTCCTGCTTGATTGATCTTGATGAATATGAGTGTTTACAAGAGTTGATCTACCACGAGATCGTAATGGCTAAACCCTAGAAGTCTAGCATGTATGACTATGGTAATGAATATATCCCATCCGGACTACGCCCTCCAGTTTATATAGACACCGGAGGGATCTAGGGTTACATAGAGTCGGTTACATAAGAAGGAATCTTCATAGTTGATCGCCAAGCTTGCCTTCCACGCCAAGGAGAGTCTTATCCGGACACGGGTACAGTCTTCGGCCTTCATGTCTTCACAGCCCATCAGTCCGGCCCATGGATAACAGGCCGGACGCCTGAGGACCCCTTAGTCCAGGACTCCCTCAATAGCCCCTGAACTTGGCTTCAATGATGAGGAGTCCGGCGCGCAGATTGTCTTTGGCATTGCAAGGCGGGTTCCCTTCTATCCGAACTCCAAGATATTCTTCGGACGCGATGATAGTATCCGGACCTGTCACACACACACACACCATACACAACCACAGAGAGAATATAATTTTGCACGAGTCCAATCCGCTGACAAATTTCGGTAGCATGACGTCACGTCCGACCGGTCATAATTCCGGACCATTTCGTGCCCGACGCTCCACGTCCCAAGACACGGTTGCCTTTGGCACGTCTTGTCGAAGCAGAGATCGTGCCCCCTTATAGTGGGATTCTCACCAATGCGGGCATGGGTAATCCAACCGCGCCGTTTATACAGCCCTTGGGAATAGGCGAATTCTAAGGCGAGTTGGGAGGCGTTCGATATTTACTGCCTTTATAAGGGGATAAAGATTCCCTCTCCCTCTCCCACGCCCTCTCTCTATCTCCGCCCTTCCAATCTCGAGCTCCAGCGCCCAAGTTCTCATCTCCTTTCCACTCAAGCTAGCACTCAACCATGTCCGGATCCGGAGGTCAGGGCAAGTGGATGGTCTCCTCCATCAAGGAGGAGGACATTACTGAGCTTCGGGCGGCCGGATACTTGGCGAAGGAAATCGCCCACCGCCTGCCGGCCGAGGGACAAGTCGTCCCCACGCCGGAGCCCAGCGAGAGGGTGGTATTCCTCCCTCATTTCTTCCGCGGACTAGGGTTCCCACTCCACCCTTTCGTTCGCAGGCTGATGTATTATTACGGGATAGATTTCCACGATCTGTCCCCGAACTCCTTCCTCAACATATCGGCGTTTATCGTCGTGTGTGAGGCCTTCCTCCGCATCTAACCCCACTTCGGGCTATGGCTCAAAGTCTTCAATGTGAAACCGAAGGTGGTGGATGGCCAGCATGCGAAGTGCGGGGGAACCATGGTGAGTAAGCTGTCAAACGTCTCTTGGCCGAAAGGCACTTCCGTGGAGACGGTAAAGGAGTTGCAGAAACAATGGTTCTACATCACTGAACCCCACGGTACCACCTGGGCCGCGGCTGCTGAATTCCGCTCCAGTGCTCCCATGCGACTCACCTCCTGGGTCGAGAAGAGTCCTGTCGGATCACGGGTTCCGGCAAAACCCTCAAGGTTCGAACACTGGGGTGCGCGCGAAGATCTCCTCCCTACCGATCCACGCCCTAGCTTTCTAAGATCTTGCGGACGAACTCGACGAACTCACAAGACAAAGACACAAGATTTATACTGGTTCGGGCCACCGTTGTGTCGTAATACCTTACTCCAGTGTGGTGGTGGTGGATTGCCTCTTGGGCTGATGATGAACAGTACAAGGGGAAGAACAGCCTCCTGAAGTTGAGGTGTTCTTGTGCTTGACGAACTTGTGTGGGTGAGATGCCTCTGAATGAGTTATCCCCTATGGTGGTGGCTAGCTCTACTTATATAGGCCCTGGTCCTCTCCCCAAATATTGAGCGGGAAGGGATCCAACAACGGCCAATTTGAAAGGGGACAACCAGTACAGCTTATCCCGACAAAAGCGGTCCTCGCCTGCAAAAGGCTCTGGTGGTGACGCCGTCTTGGGCTCCATGGTGACCTCCGTCTTGCCGTCCCGCTGGTCTTGGTCTCGTTGCACTGATATGGAAACCTTTGCTTGATGCCTCGGTACTCTGTGCCTGCACTTGCCCCCTTGGCACAAAAGAGGAAACAAGGACGCTACGCGCGTTGGCGCCCGCCTGGTCTCGGTCGTCATGGCTCACGTCACGAGAACCTCGCGAGGTTTGCCTTGCCTTGATCTCTCCGCCCCTCGCGAGCCTGCCTAGTGAGGCCGCTCCTGAGGAGGTCTTGTGTCGTCCGCCTCGCGAGGCTTGGCCCCTCGCGAGGGTCTTGAATGCCTTGTCGATGAAGATGGGCTGTACGGGCCTGCTAGCTCAGCCACGCTGTGGGCCGCAGGCAGGCAAGTCTGGGGACCCCCGTTCCCAGAACACCGACAGTAGCCCCCGAGCCCAAGGCGCGCTCGGGCTTGACTTTGAGGCGAAGCCAAAGGTCAAGCGCGGAGCATCGCGGGCCCCAAAAGCCTGCGGCCTCGGTTGACGCATGGCGGTTGATTGGACGTGGGCGTCTCCGCTTCCCCACGCTGCCTCGGCAACCACCCGACTTGACAAGTCCGTGTGACATGCAAGGAAAACCATCATTACCTGTGATCGTGGGGGGCGCTGGTTGGCCTTCTTCTGCTATAAATGAGGGAGCGGGCGGAGCCCCCGTCCCCCACTTCTTCCCATTCCGCCTGCTTCTTCCTCCTCTGCTCCAACACCGACTCCAATGGCGCCGTCGAAGAGGTTCTCTGCCCCGGAGAAGGGAAAGGCCCCCCGCGAGTGGCCCGGCTCCCCGGCACCCAAGCGGGGACGCGGTCGTCCCCGTAAGCACACCACGACTCCCGCTGTGGCCCCCCGCTCCCGGGGTGGCGCCGCTGCGCGTGGCGGGGGTCGCTCTAGTTGCGGCAGCCCCGTCGATGAGGTGAGACGTGCCGTGGTTGCGCGGCCTCCCCAGCCACGCTTCCACTCGGCAGAGGTGCTGTCGGAGTTCGTTGCCTGGTCGGAGGATCCGGCCGGCAACTGGCTTCAGCTTCCGCGCTTCTTCGTCGACGAGCTGCCGGCCTCTGGTCCAGGTGGGCTCTGGCTGCAGGCAGACGGCTACTGCAGCAGGGCCTCCTGGGTCGCGGTTGAGGTCTCCGCCGCGGGCAACATAGCTCTGGCCTACGGTTGGCAGACGTTCGCCCGCGCGCGCGGCCTGGGCAGGCGGTGCACCCTCCATTTCAAGTACGACGGTGATGCGACCCTCTACTTGAGGGTGTTTGGGGAAGATGGTCGCCGCGCCGGGTGCTGCCCCGAGACGAATGACGGTGAGGAGGTGCTCGGTCTCGGCGATGGCCGCGACGTGGGCGGGGGCGAGCCCGCCGGCTGCGCCTCGTCCAGCTACGGTGGCTCTTCTCTTGGCGAAAGCTCCAGCAGCGGCGGCTACGACCAGCCGTCACACCGCCGCGCCCGCTTCGAAGGTGGTAGCGGGTCGTCTCGTCGCCGCGCCTCTGTGAAGCGCGAGTAGGGATCCGGCTAAGCTTGAGACGTCGCCAGAGACCTGCCCTCGTGGATTGATGCAACGCCGCTTTGGTCTTGTTTTTGTTTTCTTTCCTGCATCAAAATGAAACCAGTATGGGCCCGAAGGGGCGTGTATCGAACTGTGGTTCCTCAACCATTATGCTATGCTTGTTATTTCCGTGTTGTGTCGTTACTTTGTGTGGAGATAACTTAGCCTGGCGCGTTCGGGGCAGCCTCTTCTTCACAGGCACTTGTTTCCTCGTGCCCGTCTTGGCTTAGTGGTTGCTCAGGAACTGCAAAAAATTCATTAGGAGGCTCGCTAGGAGACTTATCGTTCACCCGAGCCTTGACCCAGCGCTTCATATCGCGGTACCCGAGGGGCACGGATTAGGAGAGATGTGCTGGCTTGTGGGCCCGAACGAGGGTGCCTCGCGAGAAAGTAGACCGAAAGCAGAGAGAAGAGGAAGAAACCCTCGCGAGGGCACCTGCCTAGCCCCCTCGCGAGGTATGTGAGAGAGAGAACCCAAGCGAACTAGAGTCGGGAAAGGCGGCAAGGGCGACGGAACCAAACCAGCAAGGAACACCAGAAGCAAATTTCGATTAAGAGAAGGCGAGCCAACTACGGAAAGCAAATGAAAAGCCGCGTCCGGCACCTAGTCTAGTCTTCAAGTCTTCTCACCAGCGCGGAGCTAAGTGCTGCCACTAGGCGTGGGAGGCAGCCCCTGAGGCCCGAGGGCGGCACTCCTGAGACTCCGGGGCGTGTACAACCCCACTCATTATTACGTGAGAGTGTCACGGGTGGCGATTCTTCACAGGCACCGGGCCTTCTTCAAAGGCACTGGGCCTTTCTTCACAGGCACTGGGCCTTGCTTCATGGGTAGAACTTCCGGAGGTGTTGGATGTTCCAGGTGTTCTGGATGGGTACCCCGTCCTACGTATCCAGGTGCGCGGCGCCAGGCCTGGAGACATGGACGACCCTGTACGGGCCCTCCCACATGGGTGAGAGCTTGTGCAACCCTTCCCTAGAGAGGACCCGCGTCAGGACGAGGTCGCCCGCCTCGAGCGTCCTAGAGCGGATGTTGCGGCAGTGGTATCGCCGCAGCGCCTGCTGGTACCTTGCCGCCCTCAGTGCAGCTTCGCGGCGACGCTCCTCCCCCAATACGAGGTCCATCCCCCGCGTGGCGTCCTGCTGCATTTCATCGAACGCCAGGACCCGTGCGGAGCGATACTTGACCTCATGAGGGAGGACCGCTTCGGCTCCGTAGACAAGGAAGAATGGGGTCTCGCCCGTTGGCTTAGTGGCGGTGGTGCGGATGGACCACAACACGGATTGGAGCTCGTCGTGCCAGCCCCTGCCGTAGGCCTCAAGCTTCTTCTTGAAGTCTTGGTCTTGAGGCCTCTCAGGACCTCCGCGTTGGCGCGTTCAGCCTGGCCATTGCTCCTGGGGTGCGCCACCGAAGCGTAGCAGATCTGCGTTCCAAGGTTAGCACATTATGTTTTGAAGAGGTTACTGGTGAACTGCGAGCCGTTGTCGGTGATGATGCGGTTGGGGACCCCAAAACGGCTCACGAGGCCCTTGATGAACTTGACCGCGGAACCGGCTGGGATGGTGCGGACGGCTTCCACTTCCGCCCACTTGGTGAACTTGTCGATGGCGACGTAGAGGTAGCGGTAGCCCCCTGGCGCTCGAGGGAATGGGCACAAGATATCCAGCCCCCAAACCGCGAATGGCCATGTGAGCGGTATAGTCTGGAGGCCCTGAGCTGGCTGATGGATCTGCTTGGCGTGGAACTGGCAAGCTTCGCAGGACTTCACCAGCTCAGCTGCGTTGTTGAGCGCCGTGGGCCAGTAGAATCCACTACAGAATACCTTCCCGACGAGAGTCCGTGCCGACGAGTGGTGTCCACAGTCCCCGCCGTGTATGTCAATCTGCAACTCCTTCCCCTGGTCCCTGTAAATGCAACACAGTGAAACATCATTTGGTCGCTTCCTGTACAACTCACTGTCCTGGATGCAGTATGTCATGGCTTGTCGGGCCACGCGCTCTGTGTCCTCTTCCTTCTCCGGTAGCGCCCCTTGCATCAGATATTCCTTGAATTCCTTGGTCCAACATCCCTCTTGGGGCTCGAGCGCCAAGAGCAGGCGAGCTCCTGAGGTCGGGCCACAAGCTGGGGCTCCCGTGGCAGGCGGTTGTGGGAGCTCCTCCCGAGGCCGTCGTGTGCTTGAAAGTGGTGGCGTCGCTGACGGCTTGAAGAGCCGCTCCTCGAATACGCCAGGCTCTTGGGGCTGCCGCTTGGATGCCCTCCTGGCGATGTCGTCGGCTTCCTTGTTGGTGCCACGGGGCACATGCTGCACCTCCAGGCCTAGGAACTGCTTTTCCATCTTACGTACTTCTGCGAGGTATGCCTCCATGTGCTCGTCCTTTGGCTCGTACACTTTGTTGGAGAAGTTGACGAGGAGCTATGAGTCGCCCCTAACGGTGAGGCGCTTCACCCCTAGAGCTCCCGCGGCCTTCAGGCCAGCTATGAGGCCTTCGTATTCTGCGATGTTGTTGGAGACCTTCTCTCCCTGCTGAAAGCAGAGCTGCACAGCGTAGTAGAGCTTGTCCTGCGTGGGCGAGATGAGCACTGCTCCAGCCCCCGCGCCCTGGTGCGCGAAGGCACCATCAAAATACATGACCCATCCATCGGGCACCTCACTTCCTGGCGAGGTGGACCGGTCCTCGCCTACTTCCAGCGTCGGGGCATCAGTCCATTCTGCCACGAAATCAGCGAGCGCGGCTCCCTTGATGACCCTGGTGGTGCTGAACTCCAACTGGAATGCCTGCAGCTCGATGTTCCACTCGGCGACCCTTCCGGCGGAGTTGGGGCTCCTGAGCACCCTCTCCAACGGGTAGGCCGAGACGACTTTGATGGGGTGGCCCTGGAAGTAGTGCTGCAACTTGCGCGAGGCCACCAGGAGCGCGAGCAGGAGCTTCTGAGGCATGGGATATCGTGCCCTCGCATCCCGCAACACCGTGCTGACAAAGTACACCGGGTGCTCGACGAGGACAAGCGTGCTGGTGAGGCTCGCGTCTTACGAAGGTTGGGGTGCCTCCTGAGGTGGTGGGACCCCTGGCGCCTGATCGCTTGCGGGAATTTCTACGGCGTTGTCCTGCCGAGCTTGGTCTTCTGTTGTTGCCGCTTCAGCTCTTGCTGCGCCTTCCTGACCTTGCGTCATCTCAGCTGGCGGCGTAGCTTGGTGCGGCGCGCTCTTGGCTTGGTGCTCCTCTCGGACCGCCACTAGCGCAGCGCTGGCGGAGTATGGGGTGGCGGCAAGATAAAGTACTAGAGGCTGGAGAGGCCGCGGCGCCACCATCACCGGAGGGCTGGTCAGGTATCTCTTGAGGTCTTGGAAAGCTCGGTCAGCCTCCGGGGTCCACTCGAACGGGCCCTTCTTCTTCATCAGCTTGAAGAAGGGTTAGGCGCGCTCTCCCAGCTTGGAGATGAAGCGCCCCAATGCAGTCACCCGACCAGCCAACTTCTGCATTTCCTTGAGGGTCTGCGGTGGGCTCATGTCCTCAATGGCCTTGATCTTCTCCGGGTTTGCCTTGATCCCTCTGTGGGACACGAGGAATCCTAGCAGCTTGCCGGAAGGGACACCGAACACACACTTTTCCGGCTTAAGCCGCAAGTTCACCTGGCGCAGGCTCTCGAAGGTCTCCTCTAGGTCTTGGTTCAAGGTTCTCGCCTCCCAAGACTTCACCACAATGTCGTCGACGTAGGCCTCCGTGTTTCTCCCGAGCTGCCGCCCTAAGGCGATGTGCATCAGCCGCTGAAAGGTCGCACCCGCGTTGCGCAGTCCGAAGGGCATGCAGGTGTAGCAGTACACCCCACACGGGGTCAGGAAGGCTGTCTTCTCTACATCTTCCACCGCCATCTTGATTTGGTGATACCCTGAGAACGCATCCAGGAAGCACAGCAGGTCGCACTCGGCGGTGGAGTCGACGATCTGGTCGATGCGCGGGAGAGGGAACGGATCTTGAGGGCACGCCTTGTTGAGGTTGGTGAAGTCGACACACATTCGCTCCTTCCCGCCTTTCTTCGGCACCACGGCGGGGTTCGCCAGCCATTCGGGGTACCTGACCTCACGAATGGCACCTGCCGCCTCCAACTTGTGGGTCTCTTGGACGATGTAGGCCTGCTTCTCCGTGGACTGCCGCCTTGCTCGCTGCTTCACAGGGCGCACATTGGGGCATACCCTTAAGTGGTGTTGAATCACCTCTCTCGGGACCCCCACCAGCTGATTGGGCTCCCATGCGAATATATCCTTGTTCGTGCGCAAGAACTTCACCAATGCTTCCTCTTGGCTGGGGTTCAGGCCGGCACCTATGGTGAAGGTGGCTCCTGAGGACCCGTCCTCGTCGACCGGCACCTGCATGGTTTCTGCCTTGTCTTGGGTGAACAACTGCTTCTTCTTGGTTGGTGCGGCCTCCTTGGCCTCGGGGGCACCGGCGCCGATGGGTTGCGCCGCCGCAGCGGTCTTGAAGGCAAGTTTGAGCGCCGTCACGGCCTCCTTGGTGTCCCCCTTGACGGTAAGGACACCTTTGCTTCCAGGCATCTTCATGAGGTTGTAGGCTGGATGAGTCGCCGCCATGAACTGGGCCAGAGCTGGGTACCCAAGGGTGGCGTTGTACGGGAGGCCGATGCGGGCGGTGTCAAAGTCGACTAGCTCGGTTCGGTAGTTGTCGCGGGTGCCGAAGGTGATGGGAAGGCGGATCTGCCCTAGGGAGCGGGCAGCGCCGCCACCAACTCCTGAGAAAGGCTTGCTGAGGCTGAGCCGCTCGAGCGGCACGTGAAGAAGGCTGAAGGCTTCCACGGAGAGCAAGTTGAGGCCAGCGCCGCCGTCGATGAGGGTCTTGGTGACAGCCACGTTGCAGATGGTGGGCGTACAGAGCATCGGAAGCATGCCCGAGCCAGCGGAGGTGACGGGGTGGTCCTCTGAGCTGAAGGTGAGGACGGCCTCAGGCGCGGCCCAGCCGGGCGGAGCCCCCGAGCGCTTGGAAGCGGCACCAATCTGGCGGAGGAACGACTTGATGTGGCGATCTGAAGGCGGGGCCTGAGAGCCACCTAACAGGGCCGCGAGCGCGTGGTGCACCGGTGCCGCGTAGCGCATAGTGAAGAGGTCCCGCAACTCCTCCCAAGACGCCACCATGGATCCGGGAAGGTTGAGCAGCCAGGCGCGCGGCTCGCCGGTGAGGGCCATGGGAAGCCAGTTGGCCATGACCTTGTCATCACCCCCGGCCTCGAGGACGGCCTCCTCGTACACCAGCAGGAAAGCCGACGGGTCCGCCGCGCCGTCGTAGTGTGGTGGCATCTCCGGCTTGAACTTGGGTGGCCACCGCACCCGCCGCAGGGCGGGGGCCAGGGCTCGGAGCCCCCTGGCCCCGTCATCAACGCCGGCCGTCGGAGTCGGTGGCAGGGCGCCTGCCATGTGGGCGGAGCGCAGATCGACAGAAGAGAAGCTACGGTGCACCCCTACCTGGCGCGCCAAATGTCGGATCACGGGTTCCGGCAAAACCCTCAAGGTTCGAACACTGGGGTGCGCGTGAAGATCTCCTCCCTACCGATCCACGCCCTAGCTTTCTAAGATCTCGCGGACGAACTCGACGAACTCACAAGACAAAGACACAAGATTTATACTGGTTCGGGCCACTATTGTGGTGTAATACCCTACTCTAGTGTGGTGGTGGTGGATTGCCTCTTGGGCTGATGATGAACAGTACAAGGGGAAGAACAGCCTCCTGAAGTTGAGGTGTTCTTGTGCTTGACGAACTTGTGTGGGTGAGATGCCTCTGAATGAGTTATCCCCTACGGTGGTGGCTAGCTCTACTTATATAAGCCCTGGTCCTCTCCCCAAATATTGAGCGGGAAGGGAGCCAACAACGGCCAATTTGAAAGGGGACAACCAGTACAGCTTATCCTGACAAAAGCGGTCTTCGCCTGCAAAAGGCTCTGGTGGTGACGCCGTCTTGGGCTCCATGGTGACCTCCGTCTTGCTGTCCCGCTGGTCTTGGTCTTGTTGTACCGATATGGAAACCTTTGCTTGATGCCTCGGTACTCTGCGCCTGCGCTTGCCCCCTTGGCACAAAAGAGGAAACAAGGATGCTGCGCGCGCTGGCGCCCGCCTGGCGCCTACCTGGTCTCGGTCGTGATGGCTCACGTCAAGAGAACCTCGCGAGGTTTGCCTTTCCTTGATCTCTCCGCCCCTCGTGAGCCTGCCTGGCGAGGCCGCTCCTGAGGAGGTCTTGTGTCATCCGCCTCGCGAGGGTCTTGAATGCCTTGTCGATGAAGATGGGCCATACGGCCTTCTAGCTCAGCCACGCCGTGGGCCGCAGGCAGGCAAGTCTGGGGACCCCCGTTCCCAGAACGCCGACAAGTCTGAATTGGTGTTCGCCCGACGAGCTGATAGCGCTGCAGACGCGCGTTCAAAGTTTGATAGCCAAGAATGTCAAGCTTGTCGATGTAATCCAGGTGATGCTGGTTCGCCAGATCCTCCCGTGCCAGCGCAGAAGCCACCCTCTGTGGGAGTTTAATCCGAAGAAGCACCAAACCCTGGAGAGGCTCTTCGAAACCACTTATGAAGGCGCCTGGAAGTTGCTCTTTAAGGGCAAAGAGAAACCGCCGGTCACAGATTCAGACCGTGGGCACGATTTTAAACACCCCGCCAGCGAGGTATGTTATTTTTGGCGTATCCCCTACTTGTTCGTTTCGAGGATGATGTCTGAGTTTTAATCATTGCTTTTTCAGGATTGGATGGAGAGGGCGAAATGGATCCAGTGTCCGGCGCCGCTGCCTGAAGAACCGGTCATCCCGCGTCTAGCGAAGATGCTGGTGTCGGCGCCATATAAGGCGCCGGAGAAGAAGGCCAAGAGGAAGGCCAAGGGGGCCAAAAGTGGCCCCTGTCGCAAGGGCACTTCGGACATGACGTCCGAAGACGAGGAAGCCCATTCCTCCGTCCCTGAGGACGACGACGAGGAAGAGGAGGAGGAGGAGAAGAACCCTCCCCCTAAGGAGAAGAAAAGGGGGGCCTCCACAAATCCGGAGGCGGGAACGCCCAAGAAGGGGAAAGGCGCCCCTGCGGTCAACACCGCGTGGGACGTCGACAGCAGTCCGGAGCGACGCCTCCGCACTAAGCCTCGGACCGCATCGTAAGTACTATGACTCACGTACATAAGTGTACTTGGCCTCTCCTTTTTGTTGTTTTGACGTGATTAATTGTGCCGTTGCAGTCCGGCCCGTGGTAGCATCCAGCGATCCTCGTCTGGAGGTTCGTTGGATCCGGCGGAAATGGCCAGTATGTCGCTACCGCCCGCTTACTCCCCTGAGGCCAAGGACGACACCGAAGTGTTGTCCCGGAGGACTGCTCTGAGCCAGGGAGGGGCCCAGGACACTGTCCAGGAGGCGCCGCAAGGCGAGACCTCCGCTGCCGGACACATGGGGGAGCAGATCCCCATGGAGACTGGCAAAGAGGGACGTATTCAATTCGGCCCTCAGCCGAATACGATCCCGGGGACCAATACGGCCCCGGAATCCGGCGCGCGCCTTCCTTCGAAGGAGGGGGGTGCGCCTATTCCACCGATGGCCCCTGTCCAACCAGGGGCACCGGATAACCTGATGGAGGCACTATGAGGCGCCTCCATTGTGGACGAGCACCGTATTCTTATGGGTACGGTGATCGAGAAAGTTCAGTCCATCAAGATCGGACTAAATGAGGCCTGCCACAACTTGTTGACAGGTTTCGAGGTAAGTCACGTAAAAAGAGAACACCCCATGCTGACAGTAGCCCCTGAGACACTGTCCGGTGTTCGAAAAGAAAGGCCGGACAGGGGATCAACCCTTTGTAGGAGACTAACTAGGTGATTAAACATGTGTCGCTGTTGGCCGTGACCTCGCATGCTGCCGAAATCTCTGAACTGAAGCAGAGGTTGGAGCGGGCCGAGAACGAGCTCGCCGAGGTGAAGATTCAGCTCCACAAGAAGCAAGGTGAGTAACGACTTGTTGTGTATTCGGAAAGAGTAAGCGATTAGTACTGACCGGAGTGTCATAATATGTGTAGGGGCGGCGACCGAGGTTGAGGCCCTGAAAAACGCCCTGACCGAAGCTGAGGGGAAGGCCGTCCAGCAGCAAGCCGCCCGTAAGAAGCTCAAGGCCCGGGTCGGCGAGGTCCAGCAGGAGCTCCAGGACGCGGTGAAGAAGTGTGAGGCCTTGGAGCGTGAGGCGTCGGCTCGAGAGGCCGAACTTACCAAGGCTCGCCAGAGCGCAGAGGCCGCCCGGAATGAGGGCCGGCACGCTCTCCAGGAGATCCAGGAGGCCAAGAAGATCATAGCGGGTAAGGCTTTTAACATACAAAGCAAGTATGCGGAGAAGAAGTACCTTTTACTAACCCGGGTTCGGAGTTGCCCATGGGCCTTTGCGGATCTGCCACGCAGCGTGTCCGATGCTGCGGAGTTCTTCCGAGCCGGAGAAGGGAATTCCATGGAGAAGCTGTTCTGGTCGCAGTATGCTGAGCCAGAACATCCGGTGCCCTTTGCCGATCAACTGAAACAGTTGGTCGAGCTGCACAGGGTGGCCGAACTGGCCATGAAGGATTTAATTATCTGGCTGTGGCCAGCGAAGCTATACCTAGCAGCTATTTTGGCCTCGTGAAGTGGGTGATGGAGGCTTGTCCGTGGCTAGACGTCGTCAAGCGATCAGTCTGTATCGAAGGTGCCCGCATGGCCTTTGCTCGTTGCAAGATGTGGTGGGCGAAGATGGACGCCGTCGAGGTGGCCAATGGGCCGCCGGAGGGCAAGGAGCACCGCACACCTGAGGAATATTTTGCGGATGTCCTAGAGGGGTCTCGACTTGCAGCAGCGCAGTGCGGGCATGACATTATTTTCGAATGAAGACATTCGTTTTTTGTCTTTGCCTTGTATGATGAAAACAAATCCGGTTTGTAATATAATGTTTGTTATGTTTTTATTGTTTCCTCCTGCGCGGCCGTGTTGTATGGAATCTGAGGGTTGACGAGTCGTCGGCTTCTGCCCTCACGTAGGTAGTACGGAGGTGTTCGGGATGGAATCTAAACAATCTTGATCCAATTATATGGTCCTTGAAGGAGTTGTTTAGCGCAACGAACCAGGCAATCAGACTATGCGGCTTAAACGCCCTCACTTAGCCATAGGAGTTTTATAATAAAACATTGGCGCATCCCGTGGTATACGAACCAGAGTGCTGTCAGCGTCTGATCAGGAAGTACCGGTCCTTCGCGAAATGCGGAAAAAAAATCTCCAACGATTGGTGACCTCCGAACAGCTGACCGGCTCTCGCCGCATCATGACAGTCAATTTTCGGCTTTCTCTACTGAGGTGCTCATCCGGTTTAGACCAGGGCACAATCGCAGTAGTTCTCCCTTTACTACCCTAGACGATGTAGCGGAATGTAGGGTAGCAAGCACAGGAGCCGGGCAACCCAACTATTGACCAAAGACATGATTCGGAGCCAATGCATATAATGCTAAATTCGGGGTGCCGAACTTATCTATAAGAAGTGTTCGGACTTTGTTGTCATATTATGGGGCGATAGGGAGCCCCTGGCGAAGATGAAACGTACCAAAGTGCACGGGTGCGAGGATATAAGTAATCAATAGCAACGGGAAACAGAAAAAGAGCAGAGATAGTATCTAGGGCCCCTTGACTTGGGCCGTAAACTATTTCCATTATAGTTGGGTTAATGCGTCAAAGCGCATTTATACAAATGATGCGATAAGCAACCGGCTATTTAACATGCCAGAACCAGAGCAGAGCTACATTTGGGTGCTGCAAAACAGCTAGAGTAGTCATTTGATTGTCCTCTAGGGCTTCCCCTGTGTATCTGTGCTCTGCGCCAATCTGGTGTACTTGTCCTTTGACAGGACCGGTAATCAGGCCATCGGAGGAAGCCTGTATAAAAAGATACCTGAAAAAAGGAAAAAAGGAAGTAGTAAAGATAACAGTGAGTCCGGGATCGGTGTAGCCGAACTACAAGCTAGATGTGCCTCCGTCGATGCCCATGGGATTTTGAGTGCGTAATTATGTACGCGAGGTGCGAATGCGGCTACCTCATCAGGACCGGGATGGAGGCCGAATTGCTAGTCAAGCTCTTAACGAGCCGACCCGTCCTGTTGCAGTGTGGTCCGAACTCTCTTAGTGATGTCCTGGGCCTCGGCAGCCGGATTACGGTTCTGCTTGAGAAGGCCGCTCTGTACATCTGCTGCTAGGGCGGCTGTGTGCTCCTCTGTTCGGAGGGAGCGTTTAGTATTTCCATTGACTGTTATGACGCCGCGTGGACCGGGCATCTTGAGCTTGAGATAAGCATAGTGTGGCACTGCGTTGAATCTAGCAAACGCAGTTCGTCCGAGCAGTGCGTGGTAGCCGCTGCGGAACGGGACGATATCGAAGGTTAACTCTTCACTACGGAAGTTGTCTGGAGAACCGAAGACCACTTCCAGGGTGATTGAGCCCGTACAATGGGCCTCCACGCCTGGAATGACTCCTTTAAAGGTAGTCTTTGTGGGCTTGATTCATGAGGGATTAATGCCCATTTTGCGCACTATATCCTGATAGAGCAGGTTGAGGCTGCTACCACCGTCCATTAGGACTTGTGTTAGGTGAAATCCGTCGATGATTGGGTCGAGGACCAGTGCGGCCGAACCTCCATGGCCGATACTAGTTGGATGATCTCGACGATCGAAGGTGATCGGGAATGACGACCATGGATTGAATTTTGGGGCGACTGGCTCTACCGCTTAGACGTCCCTGAGTGCTCGCTTGCGCTCCCTTTTGGGGATGTGTGTAGCATATATCATGTTCACCGTTTTGACTTGAGAGGGAAATTTCTTCTGCCCCCCGGTGTTCGGCTGCCGGGGCTCTTCATCCTCATCCTCGCTTTGTGATCCCTTTTCCTTGTTCTCGGCATTTAACTTGCCAGCCTGTTTAAAAACCCAACAATCTCTGTTGGTATCATTGGCTTGTTTTTCTGGGGTGCCATGTATCTGGCACGGACGGTCGAGTATGCGGTCCAAGATGGATGGTCCCTCATTGTTCCTTTTGTAGGGCTTCTTCCGTTGGCCGGTCTTGGAGCCGCTGAATCCGGCGTTAACTGTACTGTCATCGGTATTATCGCCATTGCTTTGGCGTTTGTGTCTATTGCACCGGAGCTCGCCGGTGCTGTTCTTGGCCTCAGAGGGGCCTGCCTCGTTGGCTGTGTTTTTGCTACGAGCCAGCCAGCTGTCCTCACCCGCGCAAAAGCGGGTCATAAGCGCCGTGAGGGCTGCCATGGATTTCGGCTTTTCTTGGCCGAGGTGGCGTGCGAGCCATTCGCCGCGGATGCTGTGTTTGAAGGCTGCTAGGGCTTCGGCATCCGGGCAATCAACGATCTGGTTCTTTTTGGTTAGGAACCTAGTCCAGAATTTTCTGGCTGATTCTCCAGGTTGTTGAACTATATGACTTAAGTCATCGGCATGTGGTGGCCGGACATAAGTACCTTGGAAGTTGTCAAGAAAAGCTTCTTCCAAGTCCTCCCAGCTGCCGATGGAATTTTCAGGCAGGCTATTTAACCAGTGTCTAGCTGGCCCTTTTAATTTTAGTGGGAGGTATTTGATGACGTGGAGGTCATCTCCGCGAGCCATATGGATGTGGAGAATAAAATCTTCGATCCACACTGCGGGATCGGTTGTTCCGTCGTATGATTCAATGTTGACGGGCTTGAACCCCTCGGGGAATTCGTGATCCAGTACTTCATCTGTGAAGCAGAGGGGGTGCGCGGCGCCTCTATATCGGGCCGCGTTATGGCGCACCTCCGATGAAGTCCGTCTGCGGTTATCGGCCCATGCATGACTAGGTTTGTCACGTCCGAATAGGTAGCCGCCATCCCGAGTCGGGAAGCGTCCTCATGATCCGTAGATTGATCTGGTGTGTCCTGCTCTACTGTCTAGGTCCTGCTGAAGGTCGTATGTATGGTCCCGAGCTGTTCTGTCTCTGTTTTTACGAGGCGGTGGGGCAGGCTGTTGTTCGGCCTGAGTTGCCGTTTTATCCTGACCGCGGGGTGGTCGGTCCGCCGCACTATCCCGACCACGTGGTGGTCGTTTCGCATTGTGCGAGGGAGGTATGGGATCTGGTGCCTCCTCATCGAACTAAGGTAGCAGTCTGCGCTTCGGGTAACTCTTGGCTGGGCGCTTGAGGCCGTATTCTTCGGCTGCCAGGACATCAGTCCATCTGTCAATGAGTAGGTCTTGATCGGCTCGGAGCTGCTGCTGCTTTTTCTTCAGGCTTCTTGCAGTAGCTATTAGCTGGCGCTTGAAGCGCTCCTGCTCGAGGGGTGCCTCAGGCACGATGAAATCCTCGCTGTCGAGGCTCTCCTCATCGTCGGAGACTGGACGATAACTATCGTCATCCGGGTCATTGGGCATGGCCTGTTTATCAGGGTTAACTTGCCCATTGTCTTGTTCCTCCTGTTCGGATGCTGCTCCAACAGGGCCTTCATTGTTTTCGGCGTCGCCCGGAGTACTATTTTCTCCGGTGCTAGTGTTGCCATCTTTTGAGCGACAAGGCTTAGAGCGGCGTTTAGGGCGCCGGCGCTTGGACTGTGTCTCAGAAGGTTTATTCGCGACTGGATCTTCTTTGTCATCGTCGCTAGCCTTTTTAGGTGTGTCAACCATGTACACATCGTAGGAAGAGGTGGCCGTCCAACGTCCAGTGAATGGAGGGTCCTGTCCTTGCTCCTTGTCGGCATCGTCGTCCATACCGTCGATGTCTTCAGAGCCATAATCAAGCACGTAGGTTAAGTCATCGACGGTGGCTATGAAGTGGGTGGTGGGTGGGAAGCAAAATTCCCCATCATCAGCCTCTAGCTCGAACCGAACATATTTCGGCTGTGAGTCCTTCTCCAAGGACAAATTATTTAAAGAGTTTAGCACATCACCCAAAGGTGAGTGCTGGAAGATGTCTTTGGCGCTGAATTCGAAAATCGATAACCGATCTAGCTCGGTGTCCGCAGGCGTACACGGTCCGGAACTTATAGCCGGAGACGAGTCCGGAGTTCCGTTCGCGCAAGTATTGCAGGGTGTCGAGTCTGTGTGCGGCTCCAACGCCGCGGACTCTGTGGCCTCGGATGGTGCAATCTGCTCCGGATCTAAGGCCATAGCAGTTACAGGAACCATCTCCTGAATCTGGTCCGATGACAGATTTAAGTCATGCTCATCGGAGCGAGGGGAAGCGATCGCCGCGGTCTCAAATCCATTTTATTTTGGTATGATTTTGATACGAGTTTTCTATCAAAACTCTATGCCATCAATCACTATCCCCGGGGATAGAATCCAGCTAGATCAAGTCTCCACGGATATCCGCGACGTAGTTCAAGCTTCCAAATCTGACCTGGTGGCCAGGGGTGTAACTATCGATCTGCTCCAGATGGCCAAGCGAGTTGGCCCGCAGTACGAAGCCGCCGAATACGAAAATCTGTCCAGGGAGGAAGGTTTCTCCTTGGATAGCGTCACTATGGATGATTGAAGGGGCCATCGAACCTTCGTCGATGGCACAGTGGAACTCTCAGTGAAAGCACCGATGTCGGTGTCAAAACCGGCGGATCTCGGGTAGGGGCTCCCGAACTATGCGTCTAAGGTCGATGGTTGCAGGAGACGGGGGACACGATGTTTACCCAGGTTCGGGCCCTCTCTATGGAGGTAATACCCTACTTCCTGCTTGATTGATCTTGATGAATATGAGTGTTTACAAGAGTTGATCTACCACGAGATCGTAATGGCTAAACCCTAGAAGTCTAGCCTATATGACTATGGTAATGAATATATCCCATCCGGACTACGCCCTCCGGTTTATATAGACACCGGAGGGATCTAGGGTTACATAGAGTCGGTTACATAAGAAGGAATCTTCATAGTTGATCGCCAAGCTTGCCTTCCACGCCAAGGAGAGTCTTATCCGGACACGGGTACAGTCTTCGGCCTTCATGTCTTCACAGCCCATCAGTCTGGCCCATGGATAACAGGCCGGACGCCCGAGGACCCCTTAGTCCAGGACTCCCTCAAGGCTAAGTAAGCGTCCTTCACATCCCGTCAACGAAGCTCTTTTCTTTGGAATTGCTCTTGTGCTTCACTTATATCCTATGAGTAAATTGTTGAATAAATTAAATGTCATGAAGTTGAAATCATATCATGCTTAGTGGTAGCTTGACATTGGGTTTAGAAAGTGAAATCTTTTGAGGCTTGACAATCACAATTTTGGTCATACAAGCAGTTCACGAATAATTAGTATAAGGAAGAGAACTTTCACATGCAAATACACTATCATGGAAATCTTTTGTGATTGTGAGCCCCCATCAAAATATTATATGCCAAAATTGTTGACGTTGGACAAGGAAGACAACATAATGATTTATGTTTGTTCATATTCACATAGAAGTCATATTGTCATAGATCCTTCAACATGTGGTGCTTGCCCCCATCTTTGCTAGCCAAAAATTCCGCACCAAGAAGAGAACTACTTGTGCATCCAAAAATCCTTAAAACCCAAATCTTATTTTCAAGAGTCCACCATACCTACCTAAGGATTGAAATAAGATCCTTCAACTAAGTTGTCATCGGTGCAATAAGGCAATAAAAATTGCTCCTAAAAGTGTTAGATCATTTAGTGTAAGAGAAACTTGAGCGTTGTACGAACTTATGATGGAAAAGCAGTAAAAGCGACGGACTTCATAATAAAGGTTGCTATCATAAGGGGCAATATAACGTGACGTTCTTTTGCACTAAGGGATTGAGCATACAAACAAATAAGTGCATGGCAACCTCTGCTTCCCTCTGCGAAGGGCATAGCTTTTAATTTTCAGCATTTATTTTCATGCAAAGAGTCAAAGTTATTCTCTCTATTCCTTTTTATTTTTCTCTTTTGGCAAGCATCATGTGGTGAGGAAAGATCTAAGCACATATGTCCAGTTGAATATGGGTAGCATGAGTTATTATTGTTGACATCACCCTTGAGGTGAATACGTTGGGAGGCAAAGCAATAAGCCCCTATCTTTCTATGTGTCCGGTTGAAACGTTTTTCTCATGTGTACAAGGTGAGAGTTAGCAATCATAGAAGACTATATGATGGTTGAGTATGTGGAGATCTTACTTAAACTCTGTTGAATAAGTTGAATTGCAATTGCTTGGTGACTGAGAACATAGGTTGTTGGGTTTCAAGAGAATTCATTGTTTGAACCTTAACATGTGAATTGGTTGCCACTACAACATGAGAAGTTTTATAAGAAAGAATTGTTGTTATGATGCTAGGAAAAGTGATTGAGATTATCATTGATCAAACTTATGCACTTTGCTAGCATTCACACTTCATAAATTATTTCTTTTATCATTTACCTACTCGACGACGAGTAGGAATTAAGCTTGGGGATGCTGATACGTCTCCAACGTATCTATAATTTATGAGGCATTCATGCTAATATATTATCATTCTTGGGTGTTTACAATCATTTTATAGCAACTTTATATCATTTTTTGGGACTAACCTATTGACCTAGTGCCTAGTGCCAGTTGCTATTTTTTGCTTGTTTTTTACATCGCAGGAAATCAATATCAAACGGAGTCCAAACACCACGAAACATTTTGGAGATTTTTTTTGGACCAGAAGGAACCCAATGGGCCAGACCTATACCTGGGGGGTGCCCTGAGGGGGGCACAACCCACCAGGGCGCGCCAGGGCCCCTGGCGCACCCAGGTGGGTTGTGCCCACCTCGGTGGCCTCCCGCACCCCCTCTTTGCACTATAAATTCCCAAATATTCCAAAACCCTTTGGGGTTAACCTAGATCAGAAGTTTCGCCGCTGCAGGGCTCCGTAGCCACCGAAAACCAATCTAGACCCTTTCCGGCACCCTGGCGGAGGGGGGAATCATCTCCGGTGGCCATCTTCATCATCCCGGCGGCCACCACGATGAGGAGGGAGTAGTCCACCCTCGGGGCCGAGGGTTTGTACCAGTAGCTATGCGTTTAATCTCTCTCTCTCTCTCTCTCTCTCGTGATCTATATCACGGGCTTTGTTAATATAGTCGGATCATATGATGTTTCTCCCCTCTATACTCTTGTTATGATGAATTAAATCTTTACCCTTCAAAGTTTTGTCTTGGCGGATTGAATATTCAGAGATGAGAACACATGATATATGTCTTGAAATATGAATACTTGAGGTGACAATGAGGTATCCTATTGATTCACTTGATATGTGTTATGGCATTCAACTCGCGGATTCCCGCGGTGATATTGGGGTAATCTATGCATAGGGGTTGATGCATGTTTTATCTCCCACGAAAACTTTAGGGTCTCTTTATAGTTATTTGTGTGGATTGAGTATTATGAATATGAATTTGTTTTGGTGTTATTCTAGTACGAACTCTAGGATAGATCGAACAGAAAAAATAGCTTTGTGTTATTTTAGTATGAACTCTTGAATAGATCGAACGAAAAGAATAGCTTTGAGGTAGTTTTGTGCCCTACAAGCAATTCTTATCTTTTGTTCTCCGCTAATAAGAACTCGGGAGTGATTCTTTATTGCACTTTGAGGGATAATCATATGATCCAACTATGTTAGCATTGTTGAGAGGTTGCACTAGCGAAAGTACGGACCCTAGGCCTTGTTTTCAAGCATTGCAATACCGTTTTTGTGCCCTTTTACTATTTGCTACCTTGCTGTTTTTATTTATTAAGATTATAAAAATATATTTCTACCATCAATATTACACTTTTATCACCATCTCTTCGCCGAACTAGTGCACCTATACAATTAGCCATTGTATTGGGTGTGTTGGGGACACAAGAGATTTCTTGTATTTGGTTGCAGGGTTGTTCGAGAGAGACCATCTTCATCCTACACCTCCCATGGATTGATAAACCTTAGGTCACCCACTTGAGGGAAAATTGCTACTGTCTTACAAAACTCTGCGCTTGGAGGCCCAACACGAGTCTACAAGAATAAAGTTGCATAGTAGACATCGGTCATATGGATGCTAGCGACACTATCATATACGTGAGCCAAAAGGCGCAAACGGTCCCGGGCCAGGTAAGGTGGCACCCGTGGGGATACCGTGCGTGAGGCCGCAAAGTGATATGATGTGTTACATGCTAGACCGGTGTGACTTAGGATCGGGGTCCTGACACTCTCTCTCGCCGAATTCTCAATACAAAGGTCTCTTGGAGATCCATATGATGTAACTCTTTTTGCGGTGTGTTTGGTGGGATCTGATGAACTTTGTGTTTATGATCAGTTATATCTTTTTATATCCATGAAAGTTATTTGAGTTTCTTTGATCTCTTATATGCATGATTGCTTATAGCCTCGTATTTCTTCTCTGATATTTGGGTTTTGTTTGCCCAACTTGATCTATTTATCTTGTAATGGGAAGAGGTGCTTTGTAGTGGGTTCGATCTTACGGTGCTTGATCCCAGTGACAGAAGGGGAACCGACATGTATGTATCGTTGCTACTAAGGATAAAACGATGGGGTCGATCTCTACATAGATAGATCTTGTCTACATCATGTCATCGTTCTTATTGCATTACTCCATTTCTCCATGAACTTAATACACTAGATGCATGCTGGATAGCGGTCGATGTGTGGAGTGATAGTAGTAGATGCAGGCAGGAGTCGGTCTACTAATCTTGGACGTGATGCCTATGTAATGATCATTGCCTGTATATCGTCATGATTATTTGAAGTTCTATCAATTGCCCAACTATAATTTGTTCACCCACCGTTTGCTATTTTTCTTGAGAGAAGTCACTGGTGAAACCTACG